>NC_136059.1:728560240-729222740 GCF_964261635.1 Lissotriton helveticus | reverse complement strand
GAGTTAATTTCTGAACCCCTTTAATTCGCAGTAACTATTAAATTGATTTATTAAATTTTGCAGGCCTTTAGGTGTTTGAGATATTAGAATTGTATCATCTGCAAATAGCAGCGCTGTAATTGCCTCATTGCATAGTTTTGGTGAGTCGTGATTGCATTGCACCAGATAGGTGGGGATATCATTTACAAATAGTGAAAAAAAGGTCGGGGCCAGCACGCAACCTTGCCGTACCCCCCTCTTAACTGGTATGGCTTGGGTAAGTTCACCATTTCTCCCCCATCTTACTTTTGCAAAATTATCAGTATGAAGCTTTATAAGGTTAAACAGCAGTGCTTCCGGGACACCCATATTCCTTAAAGTATCCCATAAAAGTGGACGAGGGACGAGATCAAACGCTGAGCGTAGATCCATAAATGCTACATATAAGCTACACTTCTTTATTTGAACATATTTCCAACAAATACACATAAACCTATGTACCTGGTCCACAGTGCTTGTCCTATTTCTAAATCCTGCTTGGAATTTTGAGAGGATTTTGAATTCCTCAACCCAATCTAAAAGTCGATTTAAAATATGTCTGGCAAAGATTTTTTGTAAAATGTCTATTAAACTTATCGGTCTGTAATTACCTGGGTTATAGCGATCCCCTTTTTTATAGATAGTGACTATTTCCGCCCCCTTCCATGATTCGGGAATCGGAGTTCCTAGCAAAATGGAATTGCATAAAAAATTTATGTAGGGGCACCATACTTCAATGTTGTGAGTAAACAAATCCCCTGGTAATTTTTCCGGGCCTGGTGCCTTACCAGCCTTAACTGCCTTTATTGCACACAGTGACTCTTCAATACTAAATTTTACTAGATCAATGCATGGAGGAACAGATCCAATGTAATTTTCATCTGAGGACACCCCTGGCAGGTCATATAATTTTAGAAAGTGATCATGCCAGATTTTTTCATCAAGGAAAAAATCTCTATTGGAGCTACCCGATTTATTATTTTTGATATCAGACTCCAAAAAGTGCATTGGTCATGCTTCCTAGTGGCAATTAAAAGATCTTCCCAGATCGAATCATCCCATTCTTTTTTTGCCCTAGAGAGGACATTTTTATATTCATTTCTACACTCTCTTACCCTCATCAGATCCTTAGATTTTACAGCGTTGATTAGATTGCCTTTGGCTAGACGACACTGTTTGTTGTACCACGGTGTCTCTAGTTCCAATTGCCTTCGTGTGTTGCCTTTGCTATTATTGCAAGTTTTGCTCAGGAGGGGAATTAGTGACTCTACTAGGTGGTAGTGCATTTTAAGGACCTCTTGGGATCCCAAGGTCAAATTATCGTATAGCGGGATAATATCTGAAAAGATATTATAAATGCCCACAAGTATATCTTGTTTTGCTAAGATATGTGTCCATTTTATAGCTCTCCTGTTATTGGAGACCTCAACCTCTCCCACCTCCATGGTTAATTCCGTACCATCATCAGTTTTTATGAACGGCTGCGGAAGTAGCCCTAGTTGTAAAGGGAAGTGATCACTTTCTGGTCTATTCATGATAGTGAAGGCCAACAACAGATTATAGTTATTATACAAACTGGAGCTGGCGAACAGGCAAATAAGGATTATCATTCTGCACTTGAAACAAAAAGTAAAAACAAATGAGTGGCATATCTAAGAAAAAGACCAACAAAAATTACCACAATGTATCTTGGAAGTCATTTACTATAGCAAGAGTAATGAACATTCAAGACAAAGAAGGAGGTGTATGATTCGTTAGAACTTTAGGTAGATTCACACTCTGTGGGGCAAGGATTGTGGAAAGACCACACACTGCTTATCCTTGCACTGCCATTGTTATAGTTTATTCTTCAAACTATGATATTCCTTTCTGGGCTAGACAATGAGGGTGGTGTGTGCAAAGTAGCAAAGTTTAATGTTGCTTGAACCACATCCACACTGCCAAGTGTGTGGTTCACACCACAATAGATCTTATAACTTTTCAGAAGAGAAGAGAAGGTCTGTAGAGTTAGAGGGAATAGCATAAGCTACCATTCAATTAACTAAATGTTGATCTAGAGTCACCAATCCCAGACCAATTAGCTGCAAGTAACTTGAGCAATTGATCCCCCAAACAATGACAAACAATGACAATGATAAGCTTTGACCATCATCATCATGTCCACTACAAGTTGACTATCACTTAGGCTTTGCCACTCAAGGCACTGGTTTGCTTTATTATAAATAACTCACCAATTTCCATTTACATTACAGAGGTTCTCACAGAAGTAGGCATTAGCCTTTCTCCCACATGTTACAAATTGTATGTATTCTCCTAAAAATAGACAGGCCTGTTGAACAACAAAACATTTTTTTTACCTCTTGGTGTAGTTTGGGTACACTGAGAGTTTCAGAAAAACCAAAAGATGCGGGTGTACAAATTACCAAAATGCCACTGTTCATCCTGAATCAAATTATCACCTAATCATTTGATATTTATTATTATAAGTGACCCCTTTAAAGTGTGGTGCCTGTCTCCCTATCTGTGTTTCTCTTTTTTCCCTTGGAAGCAACATACATAAGTTGCACAGTACTGTTCATTGCATCTGGACTTACAGCTGAGCATTTGAGTATGCTTAGGGTTAGAGATGGAAGGCAGGCATCTTGTTTGTTCAGGAATTGAATTGATCTGAAGGTGTCCATTGCTGTCTAAGAGCTTAATTTTGGCTGATTGGGTTAACTTTATCAGGTGAATGGAGTAAATCACTTAGTTGTCATGATGGTGTCACCACCTGCGCAATTTAGAAACGTTTTGTGGCGAAGCGAATAGGTCTCGCATTTGCAGCAGCTGCCATCACAGAAGCTCCTGTCAATGCATAGTAAGTTTGACAAACAGCTCTGTCAACATGAAGGAGTCATACAGAAAACATACAATGTTTTATTTTATTTACAGATAGAAACTCTCAAAGGGGGATTTTCTTTTTGAAAATAAAAATACAGTGTACCCCTCACTATGCGAGTCTGCTCCAATGGCGATGGGGGCATTGAGCACATTTCCATGCATCTTATTGCCAGGTTTTTCCTGGTGATGACTGACATTGAAAAAATTGCTGTATGTCTATTCATTTAAATTAGGTGGACACTTTTATACAGCCAAATCTCCAATGGCCTTTAGTCTATTGACGTATCAGAGGAGTTTGACAGCAGCAGAGAGAGAGTATTTTTCCGAGTCCTCAAATTATGGTCCATCCAAATAAAAAATTGGGTTGGCAGACCATAATGTTGGCAGGGAGGAAACTCTCTTGCGCACTGGTGGGTCATTCAAAATGTGCATCTTGTCAAGTCTTGTTGTTGATATATGTTGTTTGTGAGTTGCCTCACCTGTGCATTTGATTTAAGTAGGAGTGAGCGTAACGTCCGTAATATTCGGTAGCATAATTACACTAAATGATATGCAACAGACCAGAAGCAGCAGAAACCAAGAGCCACTTGCCCCCTTTTCCTGTGCTCTTGGTTAGGCATTTTTGGACGAAATTATGCAAACGGTGTAATTTCATGTCATTGGAGTAATGTAAAATGACCTAAATTACTGTGGCATAAACAACTTTTCGCCTAGGCTAGTTTTTAGTCCTACTACTTCCATAAACCAGCCATTATAGATGTTGGAAGTGAAACTGATGGTACAATAGGTTTGGTAGCAGACAACAGTGTTGCCCACTTCTGGATGCTGCTACTGCAGTTGCAACATTGTTTTCGATTCTTGGTCAACACTGCATTCTCCGGAGGTTAAAGGCAGCACTACAATTCTGCTTTGTCCTCAAATTTGCAATTGTTCTATTTCTAGGTCACCCTGTTGTAAATTGAGACATCCACTGATGAAAAGCACTGAAAGTGGGCCACAAATGAGCTGCTTCTTCATTGACAATGATCCACCATTTGCGAATGTTCTTGTAGCTTATGGTACAAATGGACCCCATTGCTAATTGTACTGTCCTCCCTTCCTGTCTTTTTAAAAATTCCAATTGGTTGGCAATACTGCATGAGGGCTTTTATGAGGACTCCATTAGCATTCGATCCGCAACTACTCCCAGGCTTTGAATGAATGACTGAAATGAGTGTAAATCCTGCAACAGATGACAACTGTGTTGTTGACTACAACTTCTTCATTGAGGAATTCCTGCTCAATTTCGTTTCTGCAATGTGCTAATCATAGGACTCTGTAGTATGCTCTATCAGCCATAGCTTTGACAATATTACTGCCAGTGTTAGTGCAAAACATTCAATAATGAAACATTTGGGTTGAAACCATTCATAGTTTATAGTATTAAATTATTTCAAGATGTTGCCAGCTTGATGTGATCAATCTATGGAGAACACTGCAACTATTGCAGGCCGCTGAATGCTTTAAAGAGCATCCTCTACTTTGGGACAAGCGGCCACCCCTTGATTCACCTTCTTCAAGGAGACCAAGTGTGCAGTAGAGAAGTGTGGCTCAATGGTTAGAGCAGCAGACCCTGATGCAGTAGCTGGCCGGGACCAGGGTTCAATTCCCGCCTCGGGCTCAATTTCCTCGGACCTGATAATTCTCGCCTCGGTGCCTATTCTAATCATGAGTTCAACTCTGGGCAATAGCTTGCTTAATCTCTACAACGGCCCCAACAACGCTGAGGATGCCTGACTTCACTTTGGGGGTGCCCAGGAGTGGGCTCCTCACAGGGAAAGGCCAGGAAGGGTTCCTCGGCAGTATTCGTACAAGCGCCGAGATGCCTACGGGTAGTCGTGCGCTATACAAGTGCGTAATCATTTCATCATTTCATTTCATTTCATCACATGTAGTCTGTTGCTTGACAACTGGTCTACATGTCTGTCATGAGGTGGAGCTACTAAACAGTGATCATCATTGCTTCACAACCATTTGCAGCACTTGATAGTGCAGCACTGGCATTGCAATAGTGGAAAAATAGATCTGGTTTGGAACCTTCCATTTTAGATGGAGGGTCTTCACAAACTGCAGAAACACCTCTCTATCCACCTAGAGCAGGTCAATCACTAATATTTTGATTACCTTCCTGTTAGAAATGGGATCTCTGGTTGGCTAAGGCTTGCGCCAAAGCCAGGCAGAGACTACCACTCTAGTCAGGGCTTGGGAGTTACATGCCAAAGATAACCCCTGCTCACCCCCTTGGTAGCTTGGCTCGAGCAGTCAGGCTTATCCCAGAGGCGTTGTGTTAAGCGTTTGTGCAACACACACACACACAGCAGCAACACGCTAGGTACACCACAAAAGGAACTCCACACAAGATTATATATAAAAATAGCCTTTGTATTACCATAAACACATTAGATCATAATCACACAAGGTACACGGTGCCATCTAGCACTGGGCAGTATCTACAGGGGATTATATACACCTGACAGAGCCAATTGGGCCACTGTCAGAACAATCACACATCACCAATTGTAAATGTAGAACAAATAATAAATGTAGAGCACAAGCAGTAACTACTGATAAAAGTTAGGAACACACTATGCAATAATAATCACATTAGGCATAAAACATATTAGGCCTAGAACACACTATGCAATCACTGTAGGCATAAACACATGAGATCTAAAAACCCTTAGCATAAGGCATTACGCACTTGGCATCACAAGCATAAATACATTAGGCAATACCTGAGAGCATGAGCACCAGTAGATATAGAACATATAATCAATGTGGAACACCACCAGTAATTACTGGCAAACAGTGTATTCAGTAGTATAGCCTGCAACATAAAACATTTTATGCCATCAGCATCACATCATGCGCAAACCACCTTATGCGCCAACTTCGAACTCTACGCTCTATGTCCAGTACAGTCAGGGCGGGCTGAAATACCAGTGAAAGCAAAGTGTGCCAAACTCACCTAAACGTGGCAGCTGGCCACTAATTGCTGGGCAGCTGTAAAATTCAAAGGATGGGCACGTGCACTTCGGTGCCCTCAGGAATCCACACCGGGGCTCTCTAAACAATTAGGCGCCACGTTGCTGCCTGCGTTCCTGCAGGGCAGCTGGACTCAGCACCAACAAGCACTGGCACTCACTGTGCCTCTGGCGCCACAAACAATGCACCACCAGCAACGGGGACTGGCACTGGGCACATGGGAGTCCCACTCTGGGATTCAAACTCGCTATGCACCAAAATGTTGCAGTTGCCCACTGTCACGTGGGGCAGCTGTAAAGTGGTCTTGCCAATACGGTGAACAGCACAGGCTCTCCTTGGAGAACAGAAACTTGAGGAGGACCAACGTTGCAGCAGCCCGCAACTGCGGTGCCGCTGTGAGCCAAATGAGTAACAGGCTCAACTGTGTCTTGGGGCCCCAATCACGGGGCTCTCCTGGTGCAGATTGCGGTGTTGGTCAGGCTCAGAGGCAGCCCCACTCATCAGGAGTACTGCAGGGCTCCGACGCCTCCTTCTACGGCACCGGTCACAGGATTCCACAACCCTCGGTCTCCGCTCTTTGTTGCGGACTGTGGGGGCTGGTATGTGGCGGGGGCAGACACCGACAATGTGCCTCTGGCCCCCTCCGCCTCACTCCCAGATGGCTGCGGCACTTGCAGGGTTCTGCCTCACACCGGGGAGTTCCGCGTCCACTACCGGCCGTAACTCTGCCCACAACCTGACAAAGCCGCTTTACTTCCGGGTTGTGCTGGCACCGGCCCGGCAATGTCTCCTTGATGCGGCAATGTCGGGTGGGCACCCGTAGAAACACACGAGCAGTGGGGTGGGCACCCACTGCAAATTAGGCATCAGTGCGGGTGGGCACCCGCCGACAATTCAAAATAATCACCAAAGGCTGTTGAAACGTGGCTAATTAGCGGGGGCAGAGCGGGGGTGAAATCCCTCAAGCTGCAGCTTCACGCTGCGGCCACCAGTGCTCTGTGAAATAAAAGTGAAGAGCACTCAGGCATAGGAAGGTATAGCGCTTCTCAAAAAATGACAAACCAAGCGCTATTTACAATAAAGAAAACGCTCCCAGCACTAGAAGTGAAGTCCTACGAAAGTCTGTTGGGAATGAAGGGGGGAAAAGCTGGGCCGAGGCAGGCCAGCTCACAGGGCCCTACAGCAGGGAGGCAGTCCCTAGTGGTGGTTCCTACAGGTACCCAGCAGCAGCAGCAGGACCCCCTCAAATCATAGACAGCAGAGAGAACAACCTTCATGGGGTCACAGCCCCTTCTCTTATACACAGATTTCCTTCTGTCGCAAAGGTGCAGGGCAAGGGGGAAACCAGATGCAACTGGTTTGGGGGACCTTTGGAGCACTTTGTTGTGCTCAGCTCCTCTCCCCTTTGTCAGGTGGGGGCTAGGTGCTCAGACGCACCACAGGGGGCGGAGCCAACATTGTGGAGGGAAGGCACAGCCCTATTCAGGTCCCAGGTGCAACTCCTCCCTCCCATCTACATGCAGATCTCCCTATTCACCACCGGGCAAGCCGTTCCTAGCTCCTGGAGCCAAGCACACCATCCAGCCCCTGTCA
Organism: Lissotriton helveticus; assembly: GCF_964261635.1. Taxonomy (NCBI): domain Eukaryota; kingdom Metazoa; phylum Chordata; class Amphibia; order Caudata; family Salamandridae; genus Lissotriton; species Lissotriton helveticus. The sequence continues at coordinate 729,215,225 of NC_136059.1, read as the reverse complement.
ATCACATGTCAGACATGCATTCCACATCAGGGAGGCAGACACACAGCACACAGAAGTGCCAACTTCTTGCACAAGATAGTGAAGATGATGGATCCACTAGAAGAGCAGTCGCAGCAATATTTTGCAAGGCAGGAAGCTCAACTTACTGCTGTGCTCCTACCATGAGAAGATCAGGTTCAAAAGATTTGGCTTGCTGCTGTAACAAATCAATTTCAAACTCCCTGCACACAGCCATGACTGCAGTCACTGCAGAGCTAAGAAGAATTTGCTTCAGTTTTGATGGTGGTGCATTTGTTGATCAAGGGTGATCCAACTCCCAACCTCTTCCTGTCCTGAGGAGGGCCCAGCAGGTATGCTGTGTTTCTGGACAAATAAATAGGGCTTGATGTCAGTGATGGCAACAGACACATTCTTCTCCTTATTAGCAAGTTCCATGGCAAGAATCTCTTTCTCTGGGGCAATCGTCTTTACTTCTTTTATGCTTCAGCACGCACAAACAGAAGTACTTAGCCGAGAGGTGTACCAGCTCATTCACAAAGCTCTCCATCTCAATAATAAATATCTCTTGTTAGTTCAATACTTACAACCATATCATCATCAACAGAACACTATTATAATTACATTAATATAAAAAATACCTTGTGTCCACCCATCTTCATTGGGTCCCTATGGGATGCAAAATGAATACATTCATTTGAAAATACTCCATGTCCCTCCAAGGACCATGGGTCCCCTGTGAGAGGTTGGAGAGGCAGGCAAATATTGAATGAATTCATTATTAAATTGTAGGCGTCCCTCCAGTACCCTCAGGGGCCCCATGGGAGGTAATCAACAGGATGATATAAAAATACCTGGTGTTCTTCAGATGTCTATGGGGCCCGCAGGAGGCAGGCAAACATGTATGTTAATTGATAAATAGTTGGTGCCCCTCCAGGGCTTATGGGAGACAGGAGGGGCAGATAAACATGGAATTAATAATAAAACCTGGTATCCATCCCTCCAGTGGCATGTGAGGGCAGGTAAAGCTAGATTAATTAATTAAAAGCAAGTACTACAGACTACATCAATCAGCCACAAAGAAAAAACAGTATATCAGGAAAAATATATTAGGAAAAACACAAAACTGGACAAAAATCACATGATGCAAGGAAATGTGCCTTTTTGCTAGGGCATCCCCATTTTTGTGAGATTTCATTGTTGATTTTTTACTTTGTACACCAGGACCCTGCAAAACTAGGCCCCTTCAACATGTTGAAATTGCTATACTCCTGATTGGCATATTCTCTTTAGCTGTAAGTCCCTAGTATATGAAACAAGATGGACACAGTGACTGCATGTTAAATGTCACAAGTGGGCCACAGCACACATTGTGCCGCCACTACAGAGACAGTGCAAAAGTACAGCTGATGGTCGCCCACCGGCAACCAGTCTTAAACCATCCTTTTAAATATGAATTAGCTGTACAGCAATAAAAATCATTAAGTCACACCTAAGTAGTCCTTAAAGCCCAATAATGCAGGGTGCATGGTAATGAAAAACTAGGGCATGTAAAGCATGCCCTTACAATGACAAGGCCCCAAAGTTACCTTCACTGTAACAGGGTGAGCTGTTCCATAGGAAAGAATATCAAAATGTAATAATGTTACCTCCTTGGAGCCAGCTGAAATATTAGTTCCTGTACTTGTTCAAATATTTATTACGAATCCAATTTATTGGCAAACTCAGATATGTAATTCATATTTTATAAAAGGTAGTTGTAAAAAGTCACATTGTGCTTCTCACAATTCTCCACTGTCACCCAGGAGCCTAATGAGGTGTGAACTTGTTTCCAGAGCTGAAACAATGGCCTTGGGTGTGGGTGACCAGATGGCCATCTAGGCAGTGCCCAGGAACTAACTTATCTTCAAATCAGCCTACTCTGCCACAGGGAGATGTAGCTAACACCTGAGCCTGCCCCTTCCTTTGTACTCCTAACCTGTCACTGGGAGAGGAGCTTGCCTCAGAACTGGCTTTTAGTGACCACAGGTGAGGGGTGACTAATTTCCCTTGTTACACCTCTAGCATGGGCACAGCTGCTCTGCACATACCTGTGCATTGTCATTGCATCCTGTAAGGCATTGCAAGTGCTTAAGTGATATTTACGGAGCTGTGCAAAGCCACAATGCATGGCTCTGCATTACTTAGTAACTCCAGAGTAACACAGGGCAGCAAAAATCTCTGTCTTGAATTATTTTGCATTTGGAATTTAGTCCATGGGGGGAGTGAGGGTGTTCCCATGTATCCACTCATTGATTATGGCACATTCCCAGATTTCATAAGAATAGTAAACCTAGGAATGCCTCAAAATGCTACACCTTCGCAACAGAGATGTAATGAGAAAATATTTTTATTTCTCCTCATTATTTCCTCTTTCTACATGTGGTGCATTCCGCTGCACACGTAGTAGGAGGAAAATACCTCTGAGGATTGTTTTTGTGCAGGAAGGTGTCTATTCCTTCACAAAAACAATCTCTTACAGCATGACACAAGAGTGCCTGAATTGACGCTAGGATACATACAGTCATCCAGTGCAGCGAGAAAGCAAAAATGTGCCATATCTTAGTAAATGTGGCGTATTCCTCAACTCTCCATTTGACGCAGCACAACAAGTTTTCTTGCCGTATGGCTCAAATTATTCAGGGTTGGCTGACCTCCTGTAAAGCTACAGGGACGCAGCATGCTGTTAAAAGCCCTTTTTTGGAAGAGCCCATCTGATCCGTTCCATTTGGAACTACCTTGGACTCTGCTGGTGGGTTCTACTAAACAGAATCTTGACCCTAAAGTGCTGTTCCTGAGGTCCTTGGACCCTGGGTTGTGTCAATATGTACTCCTCTAACATTGTGAAAAACCTGGGACTTAGAAACTTCTTGACTCCAAAGACCTCAGGAGGACCGGGATTAAACTGACAAGTCAATCCAACGATAAAGCCTTGCAGCTGGGCCTAAGAATCAGATTGCTCCCTCTCAAAGCTCATTCTTCAATAGTAAATATTTTTCAGTAAGATGTCATAAAGAGGCTATCTGGTCTCATGGGGCCCTGTTCAGACACAATTTTCAGCCTTGCCCCTCTCAAGGAATCTGTGCTCCAAAAAAGTCTGAAGGTAGAAATCTTCAAAGGGTGATGGCACCAAAAATAACTGGCCAGCAGTGGACCTTCCTTTGGCATGAATTTTGAATTTCTCTCACTCAGAACTTTCCCGCTGTTAGAATTAGGGATCTCTAGATGGCACAGGTAGGTACTTGTGACAAATAGGGACCCTGGCCTCTAGTCAGGGTAAGGGGGAAACACTCTTTAGATAACCCCTGCTCACCCCCTTGGTAGCTTGGCACGGGCAGACAGGCTTATCAAAGGCAATGTGTAAAGTATTTGTACCAACACTCACAGTGACACAGTGAAAACACCACAAATGGACTCCACATGAACATATCAAGTTTCTTCTCAAACATTTTAAGAAATAGCAGATACAAGACCATAATGATGATAGGGGCTGGAGATAAAAAAGGACATTTTTCAGCAGAGTAGAGACAGACAGTGGGTGAATCCATATGTATTCCTAAGCAGAGGTTCATGCCAATTTGCTAGAAATGATTCATATCTCATCACTTAATTGTGCACATAACTGGGAAAAATGTGCATGCACACATTATGTTGAAGCTTGTAATTTAGGGAGCATGATGTATGCTATGTGAATAGAGGTTTCACACCTGCTGTATCTTTTATATCTCTCATTGGGTGGGTTCTTTTCATGCCTTCACCCAGTCAAGATTTCTATATTCGGACTTCGCCTCGTTTTTATTAGCTCAAAATCTTCCAGTAGAGCAAGCCTGATGCTATACCCGTTGAATCAGACACCTTTGTAGAGAGGTCCTGCTAGAGCTCCGGAGGCATTGAAATGCCATATTTTGTAAGACTGAACTATTCAGACTTAACTTCTAAATTTCCCAAGACCCCAGGGACAGCCCTTAGGGACGAGGACACACTACAACAAAGTACAGTCCAGTTCTAGTTGTAGCTGGTCAACTGGTCATTAACAAGAAAAAGGTCTCTTCCCTCTGTTTATGTCACTCTAGTCACACAGGAAGTAGCCAACTGACCTTTGGAGTCTATTTATCAGTCCTGGGTACAAGTAGGAATAGGTCCAGTCTTCATGTCTCCACACAGGTCACGGACTGCTTATCCAGACCTCCTATGTTCTGTCACAGGCCCAGGCAGTGATCTGAGAAGTTGGGGTTGAGGATCTACTTTTCTTCAATGGACTTGCCATGAGGTGGGGGTGACTCCTGGACACTTTGTGACCAATGGACAAAATGCTCCCAAGAATAAACCTTCCCAGAGTGCACCATTTACAGTACAATTAAATGTTCCAAAATATTTCTGCCGCTAGATGTAGCTTGAGGTACATGGAATGTGCATAAGGGACTGAGGACTCCACTCACACTCACATACTCCAGACTGGTTCTGGAGCCGGCTCTCTCTTCCACTGCAACTAAAGGCATGAGGCTTAAGTGTGTATTAGGATCAAAGTACCCTTCTTCTCCAGGCTTCGCTTATCAATTAAATATAAAGGTATAGGTCTCCCTATGGTCCCTTTTAAGTTAGTGAAGCTTTTAGTTAAACCTAAACTGCCCTGTTTGGGTTAAGCTGGGTCACATTCCTCTCGGTGTTAAATGGTTCCTACAAATTAGGCAGCACTGAGTATCTGGACAACATAAATATCAGACTATGGGAACTCAGCTCACACATATCATCAGTAAATGCTGGCCTAAGATAGCTCACAGTGCCCTATCTGAACCGCTAAATTTATCAGGGTACCAGATGGTATCAGCAACCTCGAACATGCCTACTCTTTATACTCCAAGGAAATTGTGAAAACAGGTCTACCCTTTTGTTGTTTACATTTGCATGCCCATGGCAAACACAAGAAAGATACAAATTGCCTTTCCAAACATTTATTCAAATAATCATATTCTTGTAAAAAAGGAGAGTTGGGCAATTATTAGGCAGAAGAAGCAAAGCATTGTAACCAGCATGACATGAATGGAGAGAAAGATACACAGTTCAACCATTCCAAAATGAGTATATAATGATACTTTTATATTCCTACCTAGCATTACCTATACTATTAAGAACATAGTGGCAGTACTGTCTGCCAGATCCCTTGGGGTAGCTTAACACCCCCATACCCGAGGCTCATGTATCAGGAAGCAGGTCTATGTATAGAAGGATATTGTCCTTTGCAGGATAGAGTCAAAGGTAGCAGGACTGGATCTCAGCCACAGTGTGTTGCATTCCAGGACAACCTCAGCAGGAGTGTTCCTCCGCCAAAACTAATGCAGAAGCATTCTGTATAATAAAATCACTGTTGGAATCACACTGTGTCAAGTGTGCAGAGCTGATGCAATGGTGTGTCTGGAGCCTTAGATCTGTGTCCAATCGGACAACCAAATACTATGTTCTTAGGCTTGAACATGAACATAATAATGAAATAAACTGTATACAGAATAACTTCTTAGTACATAATCGTGTAATTGTAAAACTTGTCAAAATTTACCATTAGAAAAAGATGTCAATCTAAAATGTTAAGCAATAATGAAGATTGAGAGTGGGCCCTGTAGTGCCCCGCAACACTGGAAGCCATTCTTCAAGGCCACTTATGCTTCTCTCAGAGGAATATTTCACATCTCATCCAAGCAACTCTGACATGCCACCTCCACACAGGCTAATGCAAATTTACCTACAGGAGCACCATGAATTTCTAGTATGTTTATCTAAAGTCCAACTTCAACATAGAGTGCCATGATGTCAGTCGGAAAGCCTCCGACCATAGGTCATCTAATGCAAAAACAACAGTTGATGGACAGAACGCAGAACAATGTCATACATTCACCCCAGTACAGAGATCTGGGCCTAAATCCATCGTTGTTTTGCTCACCATGCCATTCCAGTTTGAACCCAGCCATATGCAAATCAGGCTTGACCCTGTGCCCCATGGGAACAGTCCAGCCCAAACTACCAAGCCAGGTCCTCCCCGGACTGGAAACAAGCATCCTAGGACCGGTTTCGGGCTTTCAGCCCTCATCAGCCAGGATAGCTTCATTCCAGTGGCATGGAGAGCACGGGGCTCACGTCTGAGCATACCTGTCCCACTCAGGGTGACAAATGCAAAAACAACAGTTGATGGACAGAACACAGAACATTGCCATAGATTCACCCCAGTACAGAGATCTGGGCCAAACTCCATAGTTTTTTTGCTCGTCATTCCAGTTTGAACCCAGCCATATGCAAATCAGTCTTGACCCTGTGCCCCATGGGAAAAGTCCTGCCCGAACTGCCAAGCCAGGTGACTGGGGGTGAATGTTTTGCAATTGTGCAACATTCCGTCCATCATCTTGTGTGTTTTACTGTTCACCCTATGTGGGAAGGGTATAACCAGACGTGGGTCCCTTGCTCACTAAGCCACTGGAGTCAAGCTATCCTGGCTGAAGAAGGGTGATAGTCAGAAACCGGTCCTAGGATGCTTGATTCCGGTCCAGGGAAGACATGGCTTGGAAGTTCGGGCTGGACTGTTCCCATGAGGCACAGGGTCAAGACTGATTTGCATATGGCCATGTCTGAACTAAGGTGGCTTGGTGAGCAAAATAACAATGGATTAAACCCAGATCTGTGACTGGGGGTGAATGTTTTGCGATTGTGCAACATTCCGTCCATCATCTTGTGTGTTTTGCTGTTCACCCAATGTGAGAAGGGTATGCCTAGACGTGGGTCCCTTGCTCACTAAGTCACTGGAGTCAAGCTATCCTGGCTGAAGACGGCTGATAGCCAGAAACCGGTCCTAGGATGCTTGATTCCGGTCCAGGGAAGACATGGCTTGGCAGTTCGGGCTGGACTGTTCCCATGAGGCACAGGGTCAAGATGATTTGCATATGGCCATGTCTGAACTGGGGTGGCTTGGTGAGTAAAATAACGATGGATTAAACCCAGATCTGTGACTGGGGATGAATGTTTTGCCATTGTGCAACATTCCATCCATCATCTTGTGTGTTTTGCCATAGGTCATCTAAGGTTTACAGTCCGGCTGCCTTATTACAATGAAGGTGGTCGGAGTGTAAACCGGCCATTCAATCCAAATGATTTCCAACTAGCTCAAGGGCCTTTCGGGCAGTCGTAGGCTGCACATACTCCCCTATGGACGGCGTTTCCGCCGTGTGGATTATGATATCAGTTTCCGACAGGCTTTTCATGTTGGGCTTTTTGACATGAAAAGCCTGTCTGAAACTGCATTTGGGGGCGCCTATTCATCAGGGGCCTACTGTTGAGAGCTTGTTGATCTTTGCACTGTGTTGCAGGCATCATGAGGTGCCTGCCACGCCATGCAGGAATTTACAGAAACTCCCATTTCTCTATGAGAGCTTGTACTGCGTCCAGTTTCCGACCACAGCACAAACTTCCATAGAGAAATGGGAGCATGTGACCGCACCATATGTGGTAGTATCATAATTGTGGTGTTGGGACTGCAGACCAGAGGACAGTCTCTCCCGAGACCACAGCGGTGTCGGTTGGGAGCAACTCCTACTGACATCATAATGAGGCCCTAAATTGGGTTTTCATACACAATTAGAACAGTGGTTTAATCACCTCTGTAACGTATTCCAAACAAAAGATACTAGATTAACAATTAACTGTACTTCATACAAACAGCTATAAAAGAGACAGTAGTGTGTGGGAGCTAAACACACAAGTAATATTACTTGTCTCACTTTTGGGCTATAAGGCCTACTTAGGGATACATAATATTTAAAAAGATGGTGTCCCTCCTTAGAATATATTGATTCTGATAGATCTGCCTGCAGGGTTACAACTACAGGAGAAAGGCTACAGATGAAGGCTTGAATCCATGTTTTCCCTGCAAGACCAATGAATAGCACACTAAGTTTATTAGTGTAAAGATGATAGTTAATTTTGTATGATATGGTTGTATTTTCTCACACCATGTATCATATCCTTAAAAGAAAGTTAAATATGTCATTTTGGAATCAGCCAATTTGAGCATGTTTTACGGGTCAGAGCAGAAACACTGGGAATTAGACAGCACTGCCTTAGTGCATTGAGTTACAGAACCAGCAGCATCAGTGTACACAAATGAGGAGACCATGAAAAAGAGGCACTTTCTCACAATCATTCAATCATTTTATATTTACACATAAAAGAGATACTTACTGCAAAGAGATATGGGGACTCATTTAGAGTTTTGTGAATGTGGGACACTCAAAAAAAATATAGCAGTTGTCCTGTCTGCCAAACATGTTGTTTCACTACTCCGCTATGATTGTGGGAGGCATCAAGTTTCCATGGCAGAGCCTAAGCCTTTCCCACTCTTTGCAATCTTTGGCTGATGATCTGTTGGCACATTGAACTGTTGGCCAATATACATTAGATTGCCAAACCTTTATTTTCCCTGTATCAGATTACCAAGGAAAGTCAGTGCAGGCTACCACAGAAAAGACCAATAGGATGCAGAATAGGAGACCAAGCAATTCAGGGTCGTTTGGGACTAGTTTTTTAAAAACAAAAAACATTGTTGAGTGGGTGCCCTAAATATGGTACCCTCTCAGCAAAGTTTCAGTGCTTTCAACACAGCCACTGCAGTGATGGCTCTGAAGAAGGTCCGGAGATTCCTACCTGTTTGATGGGACTCTCTATGTATGGTGGGCAGTCTTCCACCAGAAAGCAGATGATAACCCTCTACTGGCTTGGTGGACCTGCAGGCTACCTACCAAAATATTTGAGGGACTTTCAGAGACAGTAACCAGGCTAACATTACATGAGGTGGAACTGAAACACTGGACCGCAATGTACTTGAATACTGCAAGGCCTGGTCCTCTTTTTACATGAACATGCCTTTACCTGTTATTGGGAGTAGTGTCAAATGTCACCCCAGTTTATTTACTAGAAAAAGGATGCCTGCAATCATGCTGAGGACATTTATTTAAAAGGAATTAATAGACTCTGTAGTACATTCTGAAGTTGCATCCAAGCACATATTGCTTGCAGAACAAATGTAGCTGCTATGGTGAGCAACATGTAACACTGACTGGCAGACATAGTGAATTCACAACCATTTTTATCATAGGCAATAGCCACACAACATCTAATCCTCTTTAATGAACAGCTATTCCTCTACACAATATAAAATCTGACTATAAAATACTTGTTTTTGTAAGATATATACATTTTTCTGGTAGCTAGTACAAACAGAGCAAGCAGTAAAGCATAAGTATTTTGTGTTAGATGAAGTACTGGTAATTTAACATTTTTCACAGCATAAATTGACTTCTCTTACTTTGGAGAAAATCTTTCACATCTTCACATATATATGATTTTACTATCCCTCATAAATGATGGAAGTGCAAATTGATATCTAAAAACATAACTGTGTATCTGTAGATTTCAATGTTGTGCCAATTCTCCATCCTATTATCTAGTTCCTTCAATAAAAATGCATTTAATAAATTGCACAAGAATGTGCTTAATAGCTTGAAGAATGTGCTGAGAAAAACCCACTCCTTCAAATGTGAAAATTATAGGGGCCGCTTTAAACTTCAAAATTACCTATTCCTGGAAAATGCTAATATATCTCCCGTCTTTTATTAGACGATTTGGATAACTTGTTCCAAAGTGGTGTTTTAATAAATCACTACTTGTTGGGAACAGCCAACGTGGCCTATTAGAGATCATTGTGATATAGAAAAACATTTGTTCTTTATAGAATTGAATGTTCCCCTGTTACTGTTTCTTATCATTGGTATGTTATGCTATACTGTCCATCTGTAACTAAGGGAGCAATGTGTGACTTGAAGCACCTTGCTATAGATATTTAATTGCATAGAAAACTATTTCATTGAGGATGGTCAGCTCTTCTTTGACCTTCCACAGTAACATTGTGACCACAAGTGGTAGCATTGCAACATTTGTACTGAGTTAGTATCATTCATAGAAGATATTCTGGCAGCAGGCAACAAATTGAACTTCTTACCTGCACTTGCATTTGCACTTTGCTCTTACTCTTTTTTCTTTTGCATATTCTCATAATTTTACTTTCACAAATACCACAAGAAGGGGTATGCCTTTTTTATCCGCATTTTCTGATCTTTCTGTAAATAACCCAATATTGGAGTTACCATCAATTCTGTGAACTTTCTGCATCCTCCGCACAGCTTTTCTTAACTTTAAGAAGCTTTGCCACAGTGGTGTTTTAATGCAGCTTCACGTTTCACATTCTAAATTACTAGACAGGAAGTAGCTAGACACATCACACATTCTTGATTGGGTGAAAGATTGCTTCATTTTGCCCATTGCTGTATACTAGACAAATCATTTGTGACATCTGTGATAGCACGGACTGAGCACAAATGTTTCTCATTTCTGGTCTGTCAGCATGTTTCCACACTAAATTCCTCTTCTTCTTTTTCCGTTTCTTTTCATCCTTCTTCTTCTTCTTCTTCTTCTTCTTCTTCTTCTTCTTCTTCTTCTTTTTCTACTCAGTTATGGACCCTGGAGAGTTGTATTAGGAGTCAGGGAGTTAGACATTCCAAACATACTTCATTAACAGTTTAAGTTCAGTCAATAAAGAGAGTTGTTTTGATGTTTCAACGCTTTATCATTAAGCGATTAGTAAAGTTAATTTCTTTATTTTTGGTCTTTATTTAGTTATTCAATCAATCAAATAATTTTACAGAAATCTCTTCAAAAAGAAATGGTTAGATCCTTATTATAAAAATGCATTGAACATGTTCCATAAAGAAATACATTTCCTATTCTATAGAATCAAGATCAGCGCTTTACATTTTAGGAACACATGAACAGTTCTAATTCAAGGAAAAGAGTAAAATCTGAGGAGCACAAACCTTCAGAGCTAAATCAGAGTAGCAGAACTTCCCATAAAGAGTAGTTCATAAGACTCAGCCGAGTCTCAATAAATCCAAATATTTCAACATACATTTTCAGTAGCAAACTGTCAATTCAAAATGGCAAAGTATGGAAGAGAGGAAAAAGTAGCAGCAGTAGCCACAACTGTCGAAGGTCTGGGTCTGGCGCATTCCCCTAAGAAAAAGCATATATCTTCCTAGTAACACACACTAATATAAAAGTCAAGAAAACATAGCAAAAACATTGTGGCAGGTCTCTTTGTCCATGAACCAATGGGGGACAAAGTTCTTCTGTAAGCAGGTTCATCTCCTCTATTTACATGGAAATACTTGCGGATTAAACATTTTATCATATGGTTAGCTAAAGACAGTCTGAGCAATGAGATTCTGGAAACATTATGCATAGTTCCCAATGGCTTAAAACACAGATCTACCTTCCACATCTAAATTTGTTTCACTGTAAGAACAATGAGCTACTGATTAAAAGAAAAATCACTGCTAGTTAATGCATTCTTTTACACTGTGAATCAATCATTATTGTCTAAATGCACAAATTATTCTATTCAAGCTTTGTATGTAACATAAGAAAGTAGGACCTTCATGACATTCAAGAATACAAATCGTGCTTAATAAAGTAATACATTTGGTTAAATCGAAAGATTCTACAGGTATGACAACATTTCTATGCATATCATTCTGGGGTCAAGCTTCTAAATCACGCTGTACACATTTCAGCAATATTGAGTTCCCTTCTAGCTAAGAAAAAACTTGTTTTATGGCCTTTCTATGGCCTACATAAATAGCAATGATTTCCTACTGTGAGTTAGAACATTTCAAATGTGTCTCAGTTTAACGTTAAGATTGAAACTTTTTGGCACATTATCTTACGTTGTTAATTTCTAAGCAATTGACTCTATTATCAGCAAATGCAGTCTCTGTCGGACATAGAACCACAGCCTTCCTATTAGGCTTCTCAATGTACTCTTCCTCAGCACTCTGTATCAATACCCCTTGTTTGAAGATGACCTGATTAATAGATTCCTGCAAGGACTACACCTACTCATTGATGGTGTGTGGGCACCATGTTATAACTCGGTGCTTGTCACACACAAACGAAATAGAAGATGGACTGGATTGGCACTTTGCTGTATTGGTTGTACCCGTGACAAAACTGAATTCAGTGCCCTTCTTGGACTAGGATTTATTTACATAAAGAAAAGCAGTTAACTGTGAAATATTAGGATTGCTGGATGAAGTAAACACTGAAGGGCTCATGAACAAAAAATTAGCGAGACACATATCAATTGGAAACTTTGCAAAAACAGGCCCTGAAAATTTACTAAAGGCCTGAAATTGTTGATTTATAAAACAAAAGGCACAGCAAAGTGAAAATAGAATTTGATCAAATGCAACTCTTTTTTCGTGACTCTCAAAACGCTTGCCATTCCTAGGGAAGTGCCATGTCTATGTACAAGAGTGTTTCAAGTTGCCAATAGTCGCAAAAGAACCAAATGCCATGTGCAGATTGTCATCAGTTCAAAGCAGGTGGTAACCAGGTGGAAGGTATACAAGCACACCCTAAATGCAGCACAAACTTTAACAATGACTGTACTCTATACAATAGTACTGAAAAGGTGTGCACTAGGAACCTCCCCTGGGGAGAATGGAATAATAGTTGATTTTTAGACTATTTGATCAGACAAAAGAGGAGGTGTATGCCAGATACAAGCTGAGCAAGACACACTAGCCTATGCTAGTGAGGCAGACTGCATGCCCCCAAGAAATCCCTGTGCACAGTAGCAGGAGGCAAATCATTGAGTGTTCTTTCAAGAGGTGTTAGAAAATTCCAAAATGTAATGCTGATCAGGATCAATATATTTAGACCTTTTCCAAGTACCCCAAGTGCTTTGCTAACAACAAAAATGTTAACAAATTGCACTTTTTTCAATATCATGGAATAAGTAGATAGCATACATGCACTTATATGCATCCCTGAGACAGAGAGTATCTACAAACGAATAGAACAGGGGAAAGCAGCAGTCACAGTCCATCCAGATGGTGTACAATGCAGAATACGTTATTACAGACATTGTTGCCGATAGCATTGTGTGCACACTAATCATTAGTTTTTCACCATTGTGCTCTGTACAGTCTTCTTGCAAGGGGAGACTTAGGAGACGGTTGTGTACTAGGCAAGTGACACATTTCATGGTACTATGTCATTTAGCCAGCAACGCCCTATATATCATACGTGCCCATGATTGCATGTTACAGGTGACAGCACATATGAAATTCAGCCATGGATCATCATGAAATATCTACGTATAAGAACACAAAGGGAGCATTGCTACAAAACAGCACATAAGCAGACAAGAGGAGTCATTGGAAAGGTCTTTTGGAATTTTAAGGGTAGATTTCAGTGTTCACTTACCAATGGAACTGCTTTTGAAAACAACATTAGCGCCGGCTGTAAAATGATTGCAGTCTCATAGTCCCTATCATCATGCATCTGGACAAGAAAGTGTAATGTTATGTTATATTGTATTTGTAAAGCACAACATTTACTCAGGGGAGCATCATGGCGATGAGCAAGTTGCTAACAGACAGGATGGCTGAGACTAGGAAAGAGAATTTAGATAAGTGGTTTGCATAGCGCATAAGGGGCTGTGAAAATCCACGTTATCAGAGCTTTCCTGAAAAGAGTTTCTGATTGGATGAAACAGTGGTGGTTAGGCAGTTGGTTCCAGGCTCTGGTCCCTAGAACTGCAATTGATTTACCCCCTTTTGAGACATATCTGAAAACAGTGGGGTTTTAATAGGTTAGCATTTGAAGATCTAAGGGCATGGCAGATAGCATAAAAACCTAGACCGAAGATAGGGAGGGCCTGAGGAATGAAAGATTCGGAAGGTAATTATCAGGATCTTGAACAAGATCCTTTTATGGATGGGTAGCCAATGCAAAGTGTTTAGTGTGTCGCATGCTGATGAGTTCCTGGGCCGTTTTTTAACTAGTCAGGCTGTAGTGTGCTGCACCATCTGTAGATTGTGTAAGACCGACTTATTGGCTCCTGCATAAAGGCTGTTGCAATAGTCCAATCTAAAGGTGATCAAGGCCACTGCAATGGCCAGTCTTGCCGTACAAGGAAGTAGGTCAAAGAACTATTTAAGTGACTTTATTAAAAGAAAACAGGTTCCAGCTAGTGCTAGGGATTGTGCTGAGTCGAATTTGACCCTCCGATTCCTGGCTACTGTTACTGTATTGAGGGGTATATCAGAGGGCCACCATAGGCTGGGGGAGAAGATGTTCTCTTTGCCTAGTGGCATAATTTCTGTTTTCATGGAGTTGCATTCTAAAGTGGTTTGTTTTCATCCAGCGAAAGACAGATGTGAGACATTGACAGAGATTTTCCTCCGCCAGTATGGTATTTTTATCTAAGACAAAGATTAGCTGTGCATATTCGGCGTAGGAGATAGTGGCGATTTTAAAAGACGATATCAGACTAATCAGGGCGACATATCGACACAAAAGAGTGCTAGACTGAGGATAGATCCTTGTGGTACCCGGAAAGCAGAGGTTTTTCTGCTGACTGAAAGTTTCCAAGAGTGATGACTTGTCTTCTATTTTGTAGAAATTATTTAGGACTGGCCAGGGCAAGATGAGAAATACCGCATAATGCAAGATGGTCCAGGAGGATGACATGTGTAACCGTGTCAAAAGCAGCTGATAGGTCTAAAATGTGTGTTCTGCAAAGGGAAGAACAGCACGAAGAGCAGAAATTACAAAAATTTGTTTTGATGTAAACAGCTTGCATATTTTTGTGAAGACAACCAAAACGAGTGTTCATTCATAGATAATTTTCAAGATTTGAAATAATGAATGTTAATGGCTAACCATGATAATAAAATAACATCAGAAAAAAACATCAAAGTATTGCTAGTGCATAAACATGCCTATATAGAATAAAGGAATTTTATTTATTTATTTATAAAGTTTTATATAGAGCGAACTTGACCCAAGAGGGTATCAGAGCGCTTTACATTTAGGATCGTAGCGTTACAAGTTACATCAGATACAAGTGCATAGTAAGGGACAGTACACATAAACAATTATTCAATAATTCGTAGGTGGGAGAGGAGGAAGGAGTAATAGCGAGGAGACGAGGAGGAAACAATTGCCAATGTCCGGCTAGGTAGGTGGCGGTCAAGGGGGAAAAAAGGTGCCAATCTCCTCATTAGCTGTCAAGCAGCTCCACTGATCAACAGCCATGTTGCGCAGGTCTAAATGGTCAGGAAACACCAGTTTTTAGTTTATTTGATTTGCGAAGGTTATATAGCGCTATCTAGACCCGGAGGTATCAGAGTGCATAACCAGGGGAACGTTGCATTAGAAGGTACATCAAAAGGAATATAGGGCGCTGGCTAGACCCGTAGGTATCTGAGCGCTATAACAGAGGAACATTGCGTTACAAATTATATTAGTTACAATAGCGTAGTAAGGTACAATAAACAAACAACGAGGTTGAGAGAATTTATAGGAAAGGAGGGGAGGAAGAAGTCATAGCAGAAAGACGAGTAAGAACTGTGTCCAATGTCCAGAGATACAAATAGAGAGGGAAAGGGGAGTGGTGGAGTGAGAAGGGAGAGGACGAAGGGGAAGACGGAAAAGGCATAAAGGGAAAGTCAGCCCAAAGACCGAGTGGGTAGGTGACGGCCAGGGAGATAATCCAAAGCCAGTCTCCTCTATAACTGTCAAGTAAGCTCCAATGGGCAACGGGCCGAAAGCTGGAAAGTAGGCGACGAGGAGAAAGCAGGGCGCCAGAAATACGATTACGGGTGGGCGAGACAGGGAGAAGGGGAGAAACTGTGCCCAAGTTCCTGCTGGGCAGGTGACGGTCAGGGTCAGGGAATGAACCAAGGCCGATCTCATTAGCTGAACAGAGCAGCTCCACCGGGCGTCGGACAAAATGCCCGGACTCTTCTGTCAGGGTAGAGATCATGTGTACTTCGGGTGAGGCAAGTAGAGAGGGAAAGAAGAAGAGGGGGAGTGAGAAGGGAATGGACGAGGGGAAAGATGGAATAAGAGATAGAGGGAAGGTCGGCCCAAAGACCGGAAGGGTAGGTGACTGCCAGGGAAGAAATCCACAGCCAGTCTCCTCTATAGCTGTCGAGGAAGGTCCCACGGGCATCGGTCAGACAGGCGTAAAGAAAGGAGACAAGGAAAAGGCAGAACGGCAGAAATATGCAGGGGGGGAGGGAGAGACAGGGAGAAGGGGAGAAACTGTGTCCATTGTCTGCCTGGGGATGAACCACGGCCGATTTCCTCAATTAGCTGAACAGAGCAGCTCCACCGGGCGTCGGACAACATGATCGAACTCTGCTGTCCGGGTAGGGGTCAAGTGTACTCGGGGGAGTGTCAGAATAGTGCGGGGGTGCCATGGACCACGAAAATTCCAGATGTCCTCTTGAGGTTGGGCACAGTCCTGGAAGGTTTTTGTGAGTAAAAGTAAGAGATCAGCAAGGGGGAAAAAAGGTCATCACTGTCGGCCGTGTTGGGGATGGGGATCCTGGGCTCATTTTCCACACCGTGAGTGTGCCGAGAATAATAGAGGTTAACAGGGAAGTCAGGGCCATACTCCAACAGTTCCTATAAAGTTACACTAGATCTCACCATTGCACTCCACGGGGGGTGGAAGGAGGTCAGATGATGTCAGCTTGATTTCTGTTTGGAGCTCCTTTTTAAATTCTCGCAGGGAAGACAGGGTCCTCTTTAGTTAGCGCCATGGCCCTTGCTGATGGTGTCGCGTCTTCGCCTGACGCTCCTGTGCCGGTGGAGCGATAATATATGCAAACCTTTAAGTTGGGGGTCTTTTTGGTTGGCATAAGGGGGTTCACAACGTGGTCCACTCCAGGCCTTCCCCTCTGTCTCGTAGAAGCAGTGTGGAGCGCTGGAGCATATAGTAGAGTCCCAAATCACTTATCTTTCCTCGTCAGACATCACCTGTGCTGATACGCCGCCCACCCTGAGGGTCTCCTCACTGGCCATCTTAGGTGCCTTGGCATTAGGAGTGCTCTGAGGTCACCCGGTCTACCCTCGGTATGCTGGGGGACCTTTGTGATCCCTTGAAGAAAATTCTCTCTTCAGCTAGGCGGCCATGTTAGGGTCAGGCACTCAGCCTCTTTAGATCCTTCGGTTTGGGGGTCCCTGAGCGGTGCCGTGTCTGCCCATTGAGTGATCTGACCCCACAGCTTATACACCTCTGCTCCCTCTTTATGCCGCACTTGCCTGTGTGGGGGTTATTGGAGTGGTGTCTTTAGGCGTGCATTATCTCAGTAGTGGCTGACCGAAGTATCAGTCTCTCTCTGCTGTGCTGCATCCGTGGTCTTTTTAGTAGCGCCGAGCTGGGAAGAGGACGTAAATCACTCCACTAGGTGGCCGGTGCCTCTTTGAAATACGTGCATAGCACTGTACAGGTTGCGCCGTCTTTATCGCGCCGAGCCCGCCATCATTGTGTCTACGTGTTCAATGTGCCTGCTCGCTGGGGATGGCTTTCCCCTGCAGAAGCTCTTGGGCAAGACGTTCTGATCTCCAAGCACTACGAAAATGTAGAAATCCTACACTAACAAAAAATATTGCCATGGCCCATCAGCGACCTCGACGAGCTGGTTCTTTTTTTTTCTTTGATCTAACACAAGCTGACGTGGTCATGGTCACTTGCTTTCTATCACATTGTACCTCATAACGCGTCCTACCTGTAAGCAGTAACCTTTTGCACTGACAAATTACTTAGGATGGACCCTTCCCCGGTCTCAGGAAGTGGTAGGGCAGCCATATTTCCTGAATTAGATGATTTTAATTATTATTTCTGAAACTTTCGTGACCTACACCAAACCACGTCTTAGGTCTCTGTTTTTCGGACTAACCTTTTACATGTTTTTCTGCAGATGTCCAAGCATAGTGCGTTCTGTCTATTGGAAAGGCTGTCATCCCTGCTTCATCTTCTCTTTCACTTCTTGGTGGTCTGCCCCAGTGGTTCTCTAATGCGTGGCCTTGCAGTAGTTATTAATGACTGTGAGTGAACAGCATTTTTAGATAGTGGTTTATTCACTTCACTTCTGTGCAGTTGTCGAGTGTGGACTGTCACTTGCCTCTGCTCGTGTGTCTCAACAGTGACACTTTGTCTAGATAATCCTGCAGGGAGAGAGAGCAGTCATGGTGAGTGATAACTTTTAATACAGTACATAGGGTGTCATTATATCTAACAGTAGATTTTATTAACAATAAAAAATTACAAAATGATTGTGAATGAAAGGTCTAAATAAATGGAAGACGTGTAATATATTCAAGACTTATAACCCATGTACATGAACCATAGATTATAATGTGTTACATTTGAAATATGAACTAGGCAGATGTTCATATAAGCACTTCAAGATGCATTGTGCTTTCGTTCTGTTACAATTCCATGGAATTATATATGAATATATGTAAAGATTGGGATATGAGTTTGTTTAAATATGTGTATGCATGAGTGAGTATTGTTTCATGTATATTTGAGTTTGTATGTGTTCCTAAAACCCCTTCCCCAGCACACTACAATGGTGCCTTACCTGTTGACATGGACAATGGGGCGGAAGTGTCAATGGCATATCGTACCAACACGTCTTTGGTCCTGTTGGCACTCCAATCGCATTGAAATGGTATTTAATACTTTCCCATATAAATGTTGTTATAGCTTTAGTGACACGGAAAGATGCTTAGTAAAAGAGCATGTCATTCTCAGCAGCACATTCCTCCACGAGGATTTCTAATTCAGCATCAGTGAACTTGTGCATTCTGTTTTTGTGACCTATGCTCAGGTAAATCATGGCTTGCCTCATTTTTAGGTGGAGCCTGAGAGAGTGGGCAAGCGCTGTTATGGCGATCTGCTGTATTTCAGCATGTGAGAGAAGCCCTGCCAACTCCCCCACCCATATTTTTAGTTGGCTTGTGTCTTTGTCCTTCGTAAATGCTGGCTTCTGATTTTGGAATTAGCTTGTTAGTCCCTCCTTAGTACGGCCATGTTGTCATGTGTAACCTCCCATGGCCACTGGCTGGTTGCTACACAGTGCGTGTGCTATTTTCTGTAATGAGTTTCTCCTACTGCAGGCATGATGACGTGCCCAGTTGGGACAATGGCAGACACTTGTTTAGTTGGCCATCACACTGTATAACTTGTGATGGCCGCTCCTCTCCTTTCACTATTGCAGGTTTAGCTCCTCCCTTATGGCTGTTGCAGGCTTAGCCCTGCCTGACAGGAAAAAAACTTGCCAGTTATTTGTATTTTTTTTTTTTTTTTATACAGCGCAAACTCGATCCATAGGTATTGGAGTGTTTACATCCACACAACATATATTACAGAAGGAAACATTACATTCATTTTTGGTAGTCACTGGCGATTGTTATTTATGACAACTGAGTGGGCGGAGTCAAGGTTGCTCTCCTTATTCTGTGACTCTGGTTGCTGCTCCCACTTCGTGTATGGTTTTCTGCCAGGGGCGGCTGCTCTGTCTTCACAGGGGAGGGCAAAATACCACTTTATGACCCCACGCCGAATTGGGAAAGGAACCTTTAAGTTATTTGCTTTTTTTTTATAGCGCAGTCCTCTAGACAGTGCTGCAGCTGTGCCTTTCTTCCAAGTGGTAATTCCTCATTCTTGGTCCTCTAGGCATTCCTGCAGCTGGGTCTCTCTCACCAGTGGTAATTCCTCATTTTTAGTCCTCTAGACTCCTCTAGTAAAAAATAAATATCATTTACAATGCCAATAGCTCTAACTTTCAAAAATGCGAGACTGATTGAATTGCAAATGCTTGTTTACGTTTTGTGTTGGTTTAGTGAAAAAAGCATGGCCTCTGATAATTTCCTTTTTTCTATAGCACTGCACCTGGCTTCCTTCCTGGTTCACTAATATCATGAGTGTGACAATCACAAACTGCAACTTTTACCAAATGACTAGTTGTGATGTAGTAGTTTGTGATTTTGAATTATAATTATTCCGTATTGCAGCACATGCTCTGTTTGTACATTTAAACTAATTATTGTCATTTTGCAAATCATCATTTCCACAAATAATTTTTGAGACTTTGATACACTTGAGAGAAAAATGCTAAACAAATACAAAATGGTGCATTCATTATTTAATTTTAATAAGCAGTTTTTAAGTAATAAAACGTAGTATTATATATAACCACTATAACTACAAATGAAAGATAAGCTTCAATGTATTATGTTTAGCAACATTTTTATGTTTTAGCACTGGGGCTGCTTATGTGAACTAGCAAATCCTACACTGTTCGAAGATGATAACAGCATTTGTTGTTTTCGTCGCCTCTGTTACCACTTGGTGTCCTTAAGGTGAAATCACTCTTTACTTCTGGTGCTAAGGTCTGAGGGGCACTGTTCAGGGGGATTTGCCAGCAGTACACAGCTGTCAGATGTTTGATGCCTGGCACAAGGTACCTGGCTTCTGGAGCTGGTGTGAATGGCCCTCCCCTTCCACAGCATGAGGCTGTAGAGGGTGGAGCCAATACCCGTGCCGGACTGTGAAAACAAACCAGGCCGCAATTCAGTTGGACCAGGGGAGTGCGGATGGGGGAGTGCTACTGAGAAGCACTGCTGCTACTTTTGTTACTAATAGCTGTTATGGAAAACTGTTGGAAAAACAACCCCGGGCACAAAAACGGCCCACGTCAGACCCCCATCCCTCAAAAACTGGCCCACACCCTTGCGGCCCAGCAAAAACGTCCTATTATGATACTTCTCAAATGTTCACGGTTCACCCTGTATGATACTTCTCAAATTTTTGCTGTTCACCCTGTCTTTCCTTTGTAACTGTGGTCACACTCTGTTATTAAGCTTCTTCATCATACCATTTTTCTCCTCACCACATGGCTCTGGTTAACATCTACACGTATGTTCCTATATATTCTAAATCTGACCTTTCATGTACCTACCACTGCATTCTGTGTTTTGTATTCCAGATTCTCCTGAACTGAATGGCTTTCCAATGGCATTCTAGCTTGAAATGGTTTGTAGAAGAAAAATAGGTCGGTACTGAATTGCTCTTGATGAAATGGTTATTTGTGCAAGTATAGTCAACATGCATTATGCTCATCACAGCAAGTGAATAGTTGAAAATGGTTACTGGGATCTTCAATGTTTCTCAGTGCACTGAATGTGCCTCACATGCAGTCATTTACCGCAACACAAATGTGCATTGTCTTTCCCTAAGCTTTCATTATGGTCAGTCTTTATGTCCTGACACTCCAAACTACCTGTGACTGCACTCTATGTTGTCACTACGCCCCTAAAAGATTGTTGCTTTGTGTTGGAAAACGAGGCAGCATCTGTGAGGTCTGCACAAATAACATGACTAAATATGCCCGTCACTGGGAACCAAACACCCAATTGTAGCGCCTGACTCTCAGAGGGTAGCGTTACAGAGCAGTCTAAAGCTTATTCAAGGGAGGTGGTGTGGGCTAGTAATTGCCATTTGCAAGTGCGCAGAAATAACACTCAATAATTGATCCCTTGATGCCTTGATGCCTTGATGCCCTTGGGCTTAGTCCGCGCTTTACAAATTCCCATTCATTCATTCATTCATTCATTCATTCATTCATTCATTCATTCATTCATTCATTCATTCATTCATTCAATAATTGATTGTCTAGTTTGTACTTTGCTTTATAAAAGTAAGAGTAAATTTATTAAACACACACACTACTCAATACTATGCACCAATTTACAAATATACATAAGCTGTTGGAATTACTTTGTGACAGTGCATAACATCTCCACCCCTCCTGCAAGGGGGGGTGGGTGCTAGTACCACCACTCCCATGTATGCACATCATCTTGCCCCAATGCAGTTAGTGGATCATAACCCGGAGCAAGGGCCCTGCGCATTGGCGCCATCCCAGTGGCGACCACCCCAGTACTTCAATCAGCATTTAAAATAGGTAACCCTGCCTTGGTGACACACAACCCTGACTGAGCATATCCTACTGACCATAAGGTATGCACCTCTATATCTTAAGGGCTAACAGTCTGGGTTCTTCACCTAAGCGCAGCAGCAAGAATACATATGTAAACATCACTTTTTAGATTGACAGTACTCATAACATTTGGGTATCATTAGAATGCATTGCAATTACAGCCCCTAAAGGCATCACCGATAAAATCACAGGTTTAAGTAATTACAGTCATACACCCTAGCAGGAATGTCTGGCCACTTAAATCCACTTTGCTTATGACTCTGCCTTAATCATGTACTTCACATTAAACACATGCACTTCAGTCCATCTATAAAAAATAACATTAGTAAAAGCATTTGAGGTGCAATTACACCTCTTCCCTTCCAGGGGATGCCTTCTGCCAGACATCCGCCATCTCAGCCCTTCACTTTTTGAAACACTTTTCAATCACCCTCAGCTGAAGAACAAAAGTTCCACCCTAGAAGGTTTAAAAGGCATGCTGAGCCCTTGAGGGGTTATTCTCTCCAATTTCAAAGACACTTAGGGTGGGACTTTCCTCTTCGTGCAGAGGGGAGATTGAGCTTATCTAGCAGCTCCCCACCATCTTAACACATGTGTGGTGGGGACCCCGTTCTCCTGGGGCCACCACAAGCCAAGAAAACACCGGGTTGCCCTTGAGGCCGGTCCTGGCCTGCAAGGTATTATGGGCTGTGGCGCATAATTGATGAGCGGCTCTCCCGCTGCTCCGGGGAGAGCCGCGATGTGGGCCTTCAGCCGCTTCTTCGACTGTTAGGGGGTCTGGTCCCACCCGGAAAGCCAGGTGAGTTAGACGGCTCGGGGTCCCACCCCAGGCCACTTATACCATTTGTTGGGGACCCGGTCCCTGCCGGGCCCCTGGCTCCTCCTCTGTTTGGTTTTGGGGTCCCAGTCCCACCTGGGACCCCCGCAGGCCTTCCTCGATGGAGGGCAGCACAGGGAGCCCACCCCCGACTACCCCCACCGGCTCCCCGCGTGGCAAGCACTCTTCTGTACTGCCGCGGGACTCAGCAGTCCTATTCTGGTCTGCCCGCTCCGGCGGGCAGACATGAGTCGGCTTCCCCGCTTCTGTGGGTCTTCTGGGGAGTGTGGCGGCACTCCCCCGGCCTCCTCCACACTCGGGGCCCGGAGATGGGGTCCCGGGTCCCTCCTCCTGTCTTCTTTACGGGGGCATGACAGTGCCTCCCGCACCCGCCTCCTCACATGGGGACTAGAGTTGGGCCCCCAGGCCTCTCCTCCCACACCTCTTCTCGGGGATCGCAACGGCGCTCCCCGGCGCAGGTTTCAGCGGGGGCCAGGGTGGGCTCCTGGCACCCCGGGAGGGCAGCGTCGCGCACCCCGGCTTTACTTCTTTGGGGGGCAGCCCCGGGACCTGACCCACCCCGAGGGTAGGTCTGAGACCGGTGGCGGAGCCCCACATGTTTTGTCGTCGGTATTCTCAGGGGTCAAAGGTTGCCTACCTTTCAGGGGCCATATCTCAGCCCTTGGGGGTCCGATCTGCCCATTTCTGCTTCTTCTTGCTCCTGATGCCATTCCCCAGCCACGGTAAACCCTCTCCTTTGTCCCCTGGGTCTCCAAGAGGGTGCATTCCGCAGGGAGCGGTTTTCACTGGCTCCCTGCGCCTCTCTTCTCCCTGCGCAGAGGCCTATTCTTCTGCGCACCAGTCCTGGGCCCTTCTTCTGGCGAATTTAGGGGCCTGGGGGCAGTCAGGGGTGTCCTCCTTCCAACTGCCCATTGCACCAGGCTCCAGCACCTTTCGCCTCAGCAGACCACACCCCAGAGAGAGTTTCTCTTCCTCTGCAAGTACTTTTTAAAAGTTGAATAGGGGGCTGGCAGGAAGTCTCTGTGTGTCCTATCAAACAGCGACACATCACTTCCCTGCCCCTGCTCCCTCCTTCTTGTCCAGTCTCTGAGTTTTCAAAATGAAGTCGTCTAGTGTCTCTGGCCACATGGCCTCTGAAACCTAACTCCTTCCTCCTCACTGCCTTCACTGGGTCAAGCTTGGTGCTTGGTGCCTGGCACCCAGCGACAGCAGTTGATGGATTGGCTTGTAGCTCCACATATCTCCTTGGAGGGAAGATCTTTGCTCAGGGAAGAAAGGGCATTTATCTAACCTGCCAGGGCCAGCCCCCAGCCAGGGACTCAGAGAAATATGACATTTCTGGATGACCCAAAAGCAGTACAAATATGAATTTGGACTCTGCAGAATACTTATTTTTCCCTACACTACAATGGACTTTAGTGCATGTCTGGAATCTGTAGGCCTTGTGGAAGTCATTTTAGCCACGGGCCCCACATCTCCATAGGGGAATAATGAAGCGGAAACACAGTAAAACACACTGACTTTCCCTGGCATGTTTCTTTCCAGTGTATAAAGCCTATTCCATCACCACAAAAATTCTGCATAAGTCCTGCTACACCATTCAATTTGTACCCGCTCCTGGACTGCGCACGCTAGGAATCTCCCCTGCGCAGCCCCTACACATGTGCATACGCATGTACCCATGTGTCTGCATGTAACCAGCCTGGTGCCCCATACTCTAGCTGCGGCGCACCGGCCTAGTCAAGCCAGGGGGACACCAGTAAAATCTCCATGCAGTCTCCTTCATTAGGAGTTCACTGTGGGTGAGTCCCAGATTATGAGGCTCCCCCACAGTAAAAGCTCAACACTTAGGTGCTCAAAAAGCAAAAACTCGGTGCGGCCCCTAGTGTCAGAACCACCTTCTAACACTTTGTTTCAAAGACCTTTTGATTGTGTTTCTGGCAATCATCATGCATTGTGGGTATGCCCTCTTTCAGGTTGTGTCGGAATATCGTAATTAGAAATATAATCTGAAATACATAGAGTCCTAAATATCGTCCTCAAATAATATCATCCCATTGGATATATATTTTATTTTTTATCTCAAAAGGTGCATTCATTTTATAAATAATATTATGACTATGATATTCTCATACAATACGTTGATGGCTTTGATTTTTTTTATACACTGGAGTGTTGCTTCATCAATATTGGGTAGAAAATATGTGAATGGTATAATTAAGCAATGGACTAGACAGCAGAAAATAGATGGATGCTTCATACAGTCTTCCTTCCCCAGAGCAGTGTTCCACATTGTCACACATCATCATAAGCACACAATGAATTTTGGAATCCACAAGTGCAGTTTTCTTTGGAAGTAGCATCACAGACCCTCCTCGGGCCCAAGACAGCAGGCCGTTTCCCAGATACCAAGGTGATGGCACTTCTGTCCACTTATTGGGACAGCTCAGTGGGTTCCTGCATACTATACTTGCATTGATTGTACCTTCCAGTACCTCTTCAATGTGTGGCTGCATGGCCTCTATGTCCTCCAGCTGCCTCTCCTCCTTGATGTCCAGCATTTGCATGTCTCTGAAGATGCTGTGAGATGGAAGCACGCACTACTGCTGCTACGCTTAACCTGTTCTGTAGGGAAAGAGAAGTTTGAACTTCTCATACCCATGTGAAACCAACACATTCTGTGCACAAAAGGGAAGCCTGCACTGGTGATGCCCATGAGCTACTTGTTTTATACAGAAACTTGTGACAAGCTGTCCACCTTAGCAGAGCCTTGATACTTGAAATGCTTGTTTGTAAACACACATGCTTTGTATGCGCCGCTCTGTCGCTTCTTACTTTCAAGACGCTGTTACCCTTTGACCTTACGTGCTACGTCACCTGCAATTGTTAAACACTTCAAATATCTGTTTTAAAATATGCACTTTTTTAAAGTGCTATCAAAGCCAGGAGGACAATGGAACGTTAAGATTTTATTTAAGGTTGCGGTGAACTTTTATATGAATGTCACACTTCTTTCCTGCAATTTTCTTGTATTCCTTTAATCTTTTTTATTAGGTTTTTAGCGGGTTTACTATTGAGAATTTGCACATTTACTTATTTGTATTAGGACCTATGTAATTATTTTGGTAGCTGATATTCATTGATTGAGATATTTTGCTGTTTTAAAGAAAATTATTCATTTGATGTTTCAATCATGGAACTTTCTCTTAACGTTGTTGTATTATTATGCTTTGCAACGTTGTCTTTTTTTTAAATCTTTTATGCCTGTCTGGCTAATATTGATTCATTGATTAAAAGTGCTTTCGATACACATTCTATAATGGACATGGAAGTGTTGAAGAGAGAGAATAAAAGTGCTTGGCCGAACACTAATTGGAGCCAATATGCAAGCCAAACCTCTAAAGGCTATATTTATGAAACCCTTATCAATTTTCTAATGATATTGCTTACAGCATCTTGCCCTCTTACCCTAGGCAGCGTTTGAAATGTTGGTATCGCTTAAACTGACCAACTAGTGAAAACACATTACCGCCAGGTTCCTCCTGTCCTCATCCCATTCATGACAAAGTGGAGATAATCATCTCCCGACAGAATAAAAGAACAGATTAATGCTGTGGTCCTATCTTCCACCCTTCCCACTGGGAGTACATAAGCAGTACTTACCCAGCATTCCGCCCGTTCTTTTTTTCTGTCTGTCGACATGAATTGAACGAGGTGCTGGTGCTGCTCCTGCTGGGCTGGAGTGGCGTTTCCTCATTCGACTCCCCATCTGGCTGCCTGTCTGTTCGGTTCTGGGTGTTTGCTGGTCTGCCTACTGGCCTTACGGGCTTGCTGGGAGGCTTCGTTGTTCCCGGCCGGTTCTTGCACGCCAGCCAGCCCTTTGCGGTTGGTGCGCCGGCCTCCCAGTTTCTTCCGGGTTGCTGGGCGTGTCTTTCTGTGGCCTGGCAGGGTAGAGAATGCACCACGATCGCTGGTTCCCTTGCCTTCCCTGCCCTGGCCTGGATCCTGGTAGTACGCCTTAGTTTGGCTGGAGGGGGAGCCTTGTTCCAGTCTCCTACCCTCTCCCCCCGGGTGAGTACCATGTAGCGGTGTCTGCTTTCCTTTATCTTTTTGAGGGACTGGGTGAACCGGACCCCCTTGCCTTTGGGTGGACAGTGAGGCTTCTTGGTGACTTTCATCGCCAGCTGCATCCTTTTGTATGTTAGCTTTTCCTCACCTGTTGGGTTTCTAAATGATGCTGCATTTGTTCTCACACAACTTGGTATCCCCTGCTGTGCCTCTACAGGATTTGGTAGTCCATGTCCCGTAGGAGAGGATGTTGGTGCCGGTCTCCTCTGTTCTCTGCAGTTCTCCCTGTTTGGGAGTGCATCTGGGAACCTGGTGCTGTGGAGTATGTTAGCGCGCTACTGGCCTTGTATGTGCATGTGCATGGTCAGGCTTGGTTTGTGCATGGGGGGATCGCCTCGGTGTACCAGGTGCTGTTGGCTTGGGTCCCTAATTGGGTGTCCGCCTTTGCTTGCCCTGTGTTGCTGGGTTGTTCTTTCCGGTTGTTGGGCTGTGGCCATCCCCTGTCACTGCATCTGCTCTTGTCTGCTTTCGGGTGTTACACAGGTTCATACCTGGTTGATTCCTGGCTGGTGTGGTGGTGTCTTTCCCCCGTTGCTCAGGTGCTCCTCCTTCCTTGGCCTTCTTTGTGGCCTGTGGTCATAAGGCCCTGTTTGCCCGTGCCTGTGTGGGGGCCCGCCTGGGGTGTCAAGTGCTGGGTACTTTGGCTGTCTGGGGTTGTTGTTCTGGTGTACGGTTGTGCAGCTGTTGGGTTCCCTGGCCCCTCCTTTGTCTAGTTTTAGATCCCCTGCTCCTTTGTGGGTGTTCTTCTTTCTTTGACCCTTTTGTGGTTGGAGGTCTGGGGTCTGTTCTCCAATTGCGCCTGGTGAGCCGGCTTGTGCGTGGTTTGGCTTGGCCTCCAGTTGGACCTCCTTGGTGCCTCTTGCTCTCTTCTACCTGTGTTTCCAGAGAGCTCACTTGGGGTTCTACTGGGCTGCCTGGTGGGGCTGTGTTTGGGGCTGGCTATTTTGTGGGGTTGATGCCCGCTCTGGGGTGTGTTTTTCCTGGCATTCCCCCTCTTTTTGTGTCTGGTGTGGTCGGGGTGTTCTGTGGTCTCTGGCTTGCGTGGTCTCAGCCTGGTGGGCGGCTGGTCCATCTGCAGTCGGATCCCGGGCCTGACGGGGCTCGTTGTTCCTGCCATTAGTCTCGGCCTGTGGTCCTGGCTTGGTCGGTCTTTGCCTGTCCGCCTGCACCTGCTTGCCCCTTCGTGTACCTGCTCCCGCTGGGGGTGTATGTCGGTTGGTGTGTGGCCACCTCCCCCTGTCATGGGTGTGGTCTTGTGGTGTTTGTGCCTTCCTGCTGGCTCTGTTTTGGGGGGGGGCTTGTACCTCTGGCTGCTCTGCTTCCTTCTGTTCCTGGGCTGTTGTACCTCTGCCTGCCTCGCTGTTTTCCTGTTGTGTTGTCCCAGGGGGTTCTTGCTCTCCACCTTCTTGTTGGGTCTGGTTTCTACTTTGGCCTCTTCTGGTCTCTGTCCCTGTGAGGGAAGGTGAGGGCCATGTGTACTCCGTAGGCACTGGGCTCCCGGTCTGGTTCTGGGGCTTTGGCTGTTGCCTCTGTTTTGTTATGGGCCTGGTTGTTATGTTCTCGGCCCTGGGTGGTCTGGGCCTTTGGGCTGTTGCCTCATTTGGGTTTCAGTCCTGCGTGGTCTGGTTCTGTGTCGGGGTCTCTGCTGCCTTCCCTGGCCTTTGTTTTGCCTGTGCTCTGCTGGGTCCTTCTCCGCTATGGGCCTTCCCCGGCTGTGGGTTGGGCTGCCGGGTCCTTCTTTAAGGACGGGTTGCTTGGTTTTGGCCCTGGCTTCCAGGCTGCTTTTGCCCTCTAATGCCTTTATTCTGCCCTGGGGGTTTCTCCCCTACTCCTGCCCTCCCTTTGTGCGTGCTGGGCCGTGGAGTTTTGAGTGCATTTCTACTACACAAAATGGCTGACCCGAGTTACTATAAAAGGGTTCCATTTAAGATAGTCAGACATATTGCCCGAATCTGGCAAGATATTTGTAAAGCCTATGTGCTATCAGACCTACACGAATTTACTTTTCTTTGGGGTAACCCGAGACTGTCTGATATATTTTCCGATTCCTTGGGGAGAAGGTGGCAACATTGCGGCATAACACAGCTTGGGCTGCTATATGATGAGTACGGTTTTAGGTCATTTGCATAGTTTCTACTACACAAAATGGCCGACCCGAAGTACTATAAAAGGGTTTGATTTAAGCTAGTCAGACATATTGCCCGAATCTGGTGAGATATTTGTAAAGCCTATGTACTACCAGACCGACACAAATTTTCTTTTCTTTGGGGTAACCCAAGACTGTCTGAGATATTTTCCGATTCCGTGGGGAGAAAGTGGCAACATTGTGACCTAACACAGCTTGGGCAGCTATATGATGAGCACGATTTTAGGTCATTTGCATCTTTTAAAGAAGAATTTTGGGGTAGAACACAACTCATTTTTTAAATATTTGCAGTCAGGAATTTTTTAACTCAAGGGGAAGGCTTATTAGCCCTACCAAGTACAACTGAGGTACTAAGTTCATTTTTCCAGACTTCAGGTCGGGTTTGTATAGGGAAAGTTTAACAGAGATTCTTATCAGCCTTTAAAGATGATGGTACACAGATTACAGCTAAATTGAACTGCATTTTTAAACCGATATTACAAATGAGGAAGTATATGAATCACTGGCCATAATCAATACCGCAGTTACTTCAACTAACCTGAAGCTGCAGCAACACCGTATTATGTTTATGTTGCACTATACCCCTAAGGTCATCTTTAAGTGGGCTTCGACCCATGCTTCTCTTAAGTCATGCTACCCGAAGTGTAACGAATATGCCGCGGATCTCCGACACATGTTTGTTCCGTGCCCAAGGTTAAATACGTTCTGGGTTGAAGTTACCCGCGAGTTGAGTAAATTATTAGGGAATGATACTCAATTAACCGAGAAAGAAACTGTACAGGGGATAGTTGCTTACTCAGGCAATTTACCGAAATCTCTGGTTTCGATCTTTATAGTTTGTGCTCGTTTGTGTATTGCCAGGGCATTGATCCAAACACTTAGTCCCAAAGTTACAGAATTTTGGGCGTTACTGAGGAGGGTTTTCAAAATGGAATTGGCTCTAGCAAAAGCAAGGGGTCCACTCTCAAAGGTTAAATTTGAGAGAGTTGGGTCGAGGCTTCAGTGGGAGTAGTGGATACTCCGTCTACAATATGTCATCTCATGTAATGTTTGCATTTATTTGTAATTCCCCAACATTGTTATGGCACTCTTTTTCGTGTGTTGTGCTCTGCTTTTTAGGTTTTTTGTGTTGTGATGACGGAATTTATAGTGCTCTTTTGTGCTATTTATGCGTAATGTAGTTTACTGGTGGCTAATAAAAACTTTCTTTAAAAAAAAAGGAGTTTTGAGTGCCTGTGCGGTCTGCTGGCTTCTGCCCTGGCTTCTCTTGCCTCTGTGGCTTGGCTGGTTTTCTGGGATCTTTCCCTTTGCTCGGTGGTTGGGGGTTCCCGGTTGTTGCTTTTGGTCCTGTCCTTCCCCTTTCAGGCCTTTGCGGGATCCATATTTTGGGCCTGTCTGATGTTTGGTTGGCTGCCTGCCTGGTCTCTTTGGGGGCGTCTCTGACTGGCTTGTTCTTTCGGCCTTTACTGGTCTTGGATCGTCTGCTGCTTGTATTGGGTCTGACTTGGGGTTTCCCTTGCTGTGGTCCGGCGTTCTCTGGGATGCTTGGTTGGCTGGCTGTTCGGTTGGGAGACACGTTGCACCTCTTCTCAGGTGGTCGGTGTGTGCCTTCTCCGGGGCTGTGATTACCTGCTCCGGTGACCACGGGTGTGCGGTTGCGGTGTTCTGCCGAGGCTCTGTTGTGTGGGGTGGGGTCTCCCTCTAGTCCCCCTTGTTCTTTGGTTTGGCCTGGTCTCCGTGTCCTTGGGGGTTGGCCTCGCATGCCCCTGCTGCTCTGGCTTTTCCTGTCGGGTCCTGGTTTGGTTTGGGGCCTTTATTCCGTGAGGGGTGTTTGACCTCCTGGGGTTCTGGTCTCTGGCTCTTACCCTATCCTTTAGGTTTGGTTGGGTGTGGGGTTGGAGTCTGGCTGTCTGATCCTCCTTGTTGGTCTTTCCGTCTTTCAGAGGCTGGTTTTCCTTTGTGTGCTCAGCTGCTCCCTTCTTTCTCTTTGGGCTTTGTGGGGCGGCGTTCCTGGAGTTGCATTCATGCTTGCCCGGTGTTCTTGTGTGGGCCTTGCCCATTGCCTTTTGGCCTGTCCCTGGGCTCTGGCTGCGCCTCCCAGGCTGGATGCTTGGGGTTGACGTATGTCGGCTATGGTGGTTGGTGCTGGCCTTTCTTTTCTGGGGTCTGGTCCTCTTCTGTGGGGTTTCGGTGGCTTTGTCCTCTGGGCTCTCTTGGGGCAGGGTCGTTCTAGTTAGGGGGGGCTAGTGCCTGGCCGGTGCTTCCCCCCTTTCTGATTTGATCTGGGTGGTCCTGCCCTTGGTTGGTCCTTTGGATATGTGCCTTTCCCCTGTTGCTGGCCCTGTCCACTTTCCTTTTTGGATTGGTCTCCGGTGGGACTGCCCGGTGGTGTTGGGGTTTGTTCTGTGGTTCGCCGCTTTCTCCCTTCGTGCTTGGTTGTTTCAGGGGCAGTGCGACCTTCTTTTCTTATAAACAAAGAGAGGAGGACCCCACACAGACTTGTAAGGGACTGGGGGGAAGAGATTACCGTCAAAAAGCAGAAACGTCCCAATTGAAAAATGGATATCTGAAAGTATATCCAAGTTCAGTATTGCTACTGAGGGTATATAACTATAGACAGCATGCCCAAAAAATATAGGCGGGAAAGGCAAAGATATCACAGGACATGGGGGACAAAAGTTCATTAGGTGTGTATCAGGCTAAAACAATATCTGGGGCAAATCACAACACAGAATAATTCAGGCTATAAACATATATAGGGCATATAGTAACACATGTATGGTAAAACTCTTGTATCAATGAAATTTTTATTTTCAAAAAACAATTCGCACAATCAATATAATTCATGTACACAATTTTAAAAAAACAAATTAAAAAACATGTTCAATTTGAGCAATTATTACTCATGTTAAAAACATTTTTGGCTTCTATACAACATAATTAAAAAATGAAAAGAATCACAAAGGTCGACGCGGCATTTCGGTTTTTTTCTTTGAACACCTTCTTCAGGACTGATTCTTGTTCCAGAAAAGTAAAAGTGGCTCTGCTGGAGGGTACTGACTATCCAAGAAGGAAAGAGTCACCATCTGCCGTAATCAATTAACAGGTGTGATACATCTCTTTCAGTTGGGTATTGGACCAATGTTCATGACAAAGCCAACTATATTGATAGGCGGGCTTCAGGCCGTGTGTCTGGAACTGTTGGTCTGTACTATTCTTGTTGGATATTGCTGCCAGGAGGAGCCACCGTAATGATTGTCAATGAGGCGGTTCTCTACCAGAATAATAGAGATTCAAACAACGCTGTTATCTTGATCCTCTTCTGTCTAATTGAAGAGCAGCGTGCAACATATCACTTGACTTGGGAATGATCCCGTGACTATGTAGTTCTCTTTTGAGTTGCAGTCGGCCTCCCTGCTCCTTTCTCCTGGCAGCCCGTCACTCCCGTCACCTCCGGTTCGATTGCCGAAAATGAAATGGATATATAGCCTGAATTATTCTGTGTTGTGATTTGCCCCAGATATTGTTTTAGCCTGATACACACCTAATGAACTTTTGTCCCCCATGTCCTGTGATATCTTTGCCTTTCCCGCCACCTTCTTTTCTTACCCTCTTCGTTTTGGGGTTCCTTGTGTGTTCGTTTCGCTGTCAGGTCTTCCCTTTTGTTCTTGCTGGGGCACACTCTGTGTCTGTGCTGCTGCTAGGGCCTGTTGGCTGCCTGGTGGTGCTGGGCTTATCGGCCTTTCTTCCGGTGGGCGCCTTTGTTGGGGCCTGGGTGCTCTGTTTCTCATTTCTCTGGTTGGCTGCCTCCCTGCTGTCACTGTCGCCTTCTGTTTTCCTTGGTCCTGGTTTCTGGTCCTTGGTTGTGTCCCTGCTGGCCTGTTTCTGGCTTGCTGGATGGTTTGGCCGCTGGGGGTCTTCTTCCTTGTGTGGCCTCCTTGCTGCACTTTTGTTGTTGGCACCCTCTGTTGGTATTTGTTTGGCGTGTTCTCCCCCTTCCTTGTTTGATCAGGGGGAATCTCCTGGTGAGTACTGGATGCCCTCTGTGGGTTGTCCTCTTCGTCTTGGTCGTTTTGGTATTCTCCCCTTTGTCATGAATGGGTTGAGGACAGGAGGGGCCTGGGGAAAACCTCTATTGCTTACAGGTAATTTTCATAACTCTGGGTCCCGTTGTCCTCATCCCATTCATTACGCCCCCCCCCTCCCTCCCAGACGACCGGCCTTCTTGTTGGGGGCTTGGCAGTTCAGGCGGAATGCTGGGTAAGTACTTCTTATGTACTCCCAGTGGAGGGGTTGCGGTTAGGGTCCCAGCATTCCTCTGTTCATTTTTTCTGTCTGGAGATGATAATCTCCACTTTGTCATGAATGGGACGAAGACAACGGGACCCGGAGTAATGAAGATTACCAGTAAGTAATGGAGCATTTGCACTGACCTGTCGTTTGCAATGGCACGGTGTGCACTCAATGATGTGTGCATACGTTGTTGTGCACAGATACAAAGGTTGCATTTCAGCAGTGCTGAGCTATCTAGTCTGGTCTATGATTGATTTAACACCTCTTAAAGATTGTCTTAATGAATTTTTTTATTCTGCTGGCTCGCACATACATTGTCAGGTCATCCACTGTTTGTGCACTGTATGGAAATGTGGCTGCAGTGCCTCAAATGTGCTGATGGAAGGGATTGTCTTTTTGTTTGGGAGATGTCCATTCAAATTGCCTTCATTGCTGTGTTAGCTGTCAGTGAAAAAGACTGAAAGCTGTCAAAAGTGTCACGTTTGACAACATTACATATGGATGTATTCTGTATCTTAGAGGTCACGACGAAAAGTCCCAACAATCCAAAAAGAAAGATGTTAAATTGAAGCAAACTAGGGTGAAAAACTGTCCATTTGGTGCAACTACAGCAGAAATAGAACTTTTTAGTCGTGATGCTTGACAAATGTTGTTTGGTTTTTAGGCTAGGAAGGCAATCCCTAATATGATGCTACTTTGATTTTCATTACATTTACAAAATGCTAATCTTATTTTCCTCGCTCTGAAATGTGTATAGGGGAAGATATATTCAGAAATGTAGACGTTATAAAAGCATATGCATATGGAACACATACTCTGCAGACTTTCCACGTTACAAATCGTAGGGTCGGCAAATGTTGGTATTTTTAGAATAAATTGTCACAGCATATCATTATGAATGACACTAGTTAGCAAGACTTTCGTGTGTTCTAAAAATAGGATTTACAATATAAGACTCTTCAACATTTTTATTATGAAGTGTAATTTTGCATAAATCCTAATTAATGCGTGCCCCATATCTTACTTAATTTTTTTCTGTTACTTAAACTTTTTACCACTACGATAATGTCACACAGGAACAAAGAAACCGGACTTGTGCGCAAGCACAATTTAGCTTATACCTTAAGATGCTGTAATAAAATACCCGGATGAGGTATCTTGTGTGATCCTTGTACATGCAGACAATATTTACATTGATATCCACTGAAACATATACCTCATAATTCTCTTGATCCCCCATAAAAGCCTGTACTTTTCATAAAAAGTCTGTGTATTTCACTTAGAATATGGCCCAAGTCTGGTATTAGGGAATCCATGTGTGAATGACATAAATCCCCATATCAACTCGCAGACTGAACTTTCAGTTTTGTAACCACGGTAAATCTGTGTACATTTTATGTTATCTCAATAACACAAGAAGATATTAAAATGGTGGTTACACAAATAGTTAAAAATGGATTCAGATACACCAGATATTCCGGATACACAAAATCAGGCGTGACAAAGAATTACTTAGATTGTACAAATTCACAGGTGTTAAATTATCTAATGAACTATATATGCATGTATATGCCAGAAGATGAAATGTGGTGCAACCTGAATATGCCTAAACAACAGTTTTGTGATGCGAATATAAATCCACCTTTATTCTAAGCGGAGATTTCCAATCATCAGTAGGCGCATATTCCTACCCACCATTACATGGGGGTGGAGATATTTATGACTAAAATTACTGGCCGACGTTTTCTCCTATTGAACAGCCTACATCCCACAACCTCCTAGGTGTCAACGCTAAATGTGCAGGACATCAAGCTGGCGGTTTTAGATGGCCGTGTGTGTGTGGGGGTGTGTGCATGTGGGTGGGTGTGTGTAAATGGTTGGCATGGGCACATATTGTCATTCGAGAAGATCAGTTCTTTCCACTGCAGTCCGCTATGTATTTGTAAAATCAGTCAAACCATGTACAACATTGCTAACGACATAGAACACCTCCCAAAGTTGATGGAGAGACAGAACCAAGCCTTGGAGGGAGTAGAATCCATGGTGCCATGCCATAGTCATGGTTCTCAGACAAGTCATCCCACATAGGGGTCAGACTCAAGCTGGAAGGCCAAGGATGGAAACTTAGGAAACAGAGGGACAACCACCACCTGCAGGACCGAAATCCTCACCAATCCACCTGCTTCTAGTGCACAAACTGATCCTTAACCTCATGGGTGCTCAGTAATGTGCAGCGGAGGACGTTGCAGGCATGGACAGCAACCACCATCCCCATGAAGACTACACACATTAGTCACAGCCATATCTTTACACAATACATCCCTCCTTTTGTGTTAACCTATCACACTACTAAATACATTAGTAATTTTGAATGAACACCATTGCACCTACTGTACTGTCCACTTGTGAGTCATCTCATGTGTGCCATGGCCTGACTACAGGCGAATGTTAGTAATATCATGGAATGTGTCTGACAGTCTTGGTCATGTACTAATCACCCTTTGGGCACCATACACATATCCATCAACAAGCATGCCCACATGCTCTTAACAGAGTCACAACATATTCAAGTTTACAACAAATCTAGATTTATAGTTTTTGTTGAATTAAAAAAATGGGACAAGGAATCCTGGGATAGTTTGAAGATGCCAGCTGTCATTTGAGATTAGAAATAAATACAATACTGCCTGAGACTATGAGGGAAAGTCAATTTGGAACGGGGTGGGTAATAGAAGTCAAACATTAGGAATGGCAGGATACACTGTCCAGTCACCCAAATTAAGGGAAGCATGGAAAATATCAAAATCATTAGTCCCAACAAATGTCCAACAGTCCCAAAGTAATATTTGAAATCCAATAAAAGTCCAAATAGTACAACATAAATCAAAAGTCAAGCCCCTGAGTCAGTCTTTTCTCTCAGTAACCAAGAATCCTGAAAAGAGATGCATAGCATGCTGCGGAGAAGATTGCCCTGGGTTTGTGGTATCTGGAGAATGAAGTTTACCCTGGTGTTGACATATTGACATACTTAATCAGGATTTGAAATGCCCCCAAACCCCAAGAAAATATGGCGTGGCCACAGGTTAAGCTCTGTGGTCAAACCCCTATTTATAATTGGTGTTGGCCGCTGCACTCAGTCCCTCAGACCAACCTGTGCATGGATGAAGGCTGTGTACATTGAGGATGGCCAGCCACAGGGTTTTGGGTCCAGGGTTGGTTGCAGACCCGCAGCAAGACTCGTCAATGTCGTTTGTTACTTTCTGTCACCCAATATCTTTCCTCAATTTCCTCACATCTGGTCTCAGTCACTTCTTCAATTTTAGTTTCTCTGTTCCACCCACTCTTCCTTCATCCCACTTACTCCTTCTCACACATTTCCTCACTTCCTCATTCCTCATTCTGCTGCCAACCTGGAGGCTATACCTTGCAGCCAGCCCCTTCTGCGTACAGTTGAAGGCAATATGCAGCAGTGGTTTGCCACTCTTCTGCTGTGTGCAGGGGTTGGCTCCTGAGGAGGGTGATGGTATGCTATGTGGTAGGTTACTTGTGAAGTGCATGTGCACCAAAGCCTCTTGGTGCTAGGATAATCCAAACTAACAAAAGCTGTGGACTTCATTAGAGTACTGAAGGTTTACAAAACTTTCGGAAGTGAAAGATGGTTGAGGTAGCGCGAGCCAAAGTTGAAGTTTCTAGTAACCTGGAACAAGAATAGTTCATTAGATTTAGATTCAACTGAATCTGCCAGCGATGAAGACAGAAAAATGTTTTAAACGGCTCTGTGAACTAAGGTCATCACCTTAAAGGCAATTCTTTCACAAACTCGAAGCCAATGCAGTTTTTTTCAGAAATGGGATGATATATTACTCTCTAGTCAGCCTACCTATCAGGGAAGCAGCAACGTTTTGGATCAATTCAAGTTGATTCATTAATTTAACTGAGGCATATAGGAGAGTGGAATTCCTAAAGGCTAGATGAGATTGAGCAAGTGCATATATAATTGGAACGTGAATTTGCTATGTAAATAAGAAAACATGATCTAGCGTGTTGCAACCAAAAAAGAGGTATTTGTAACTCAAGAGTCATGGGATCAAGATACATTTGCAAGTCACATATGGCTAAATAGGAAGCATGGTAAGGGCCCATTAAGGTGGGAAAAAGCAGTTGTAATCGTTATTACGGTTTGAGAAAGATTCAATTTAAAGCACTTGTGCATCATCCTCAACGTACAAGATGAAGGCTATATAAAAGAGAGGGTGACTTCTTGCGGTTGTTTTTATGGCTGCATTTTGTGGCCTGAAAAATGGTAAAAGAAAGACTCTAAAATATGTTTTTATTTGTTTTGAAAAACTTTAAATAAACATAATTTAGGTCAGTCACTCTTGTTAACATTTCAATATACGAATTTATGGAATATGCATTTGATTACAATTAGTGGAGATTTTTTGACAAAACCAAAATATCTGTTTCATATATGTTGAAATGCTAGCTCTTGATAAAACCAGTAGGCCCACGTTTTAATTTGTGGTGCTCAGAACGTTAACAAAGTCCGTAGGACTGCCTTACTTAAAATGATACCCTTTATAATATAAAATCACATAGACAGCTGTGGGTGCCAGCAAGAGGTTTGGCGCATTGCACCCAATCTTATCCTGTGCACAGGTGTCAGCATGAATTTGGGTGCACAGGCTGGTCGCTGTGTATAGTGGAGGGTTGAGCAACAGTGTCAGGTTGGATACAGGGCTTGTAGAAGGCTGGGACCTGAAACGCGTAGACAATCCATAACTTTTTGATTGCACTATGGTGTGTTAGATCAAATATATCCACACCAATCCCATTGTGTAGTTTTTTTAATAAAACCAGGGATGCAGACTCCGATGCAAGTTTATCGCAAACTGTTTACCATGATGCATTTTGGCCTAGCTTGGCCTTGCTCAAATATACAATACAATACAAACACTTCATTTTATAGTGCGCACACAATATTAGTCACCAACTTCATACTATGCAAAGATAGGCACACTTTCTTGAAGAAAGACTTGTGTTGTGAAAAGAAAACAGTTTGTCACATAAGCATTTGAATTCTTAGACAGTAATCCCTGTGGATATGTGCATATAAATAAACATATATAAATATCTGAATAAATAAGAGACAATAACACATTTTGTAGAAGATGTGCAGAAAAGGCAATTAATCATTTTAGTTATGTCATGTCATTTGGTATTTGAACATTATTCATATCTGTTTTCTATCCAAATTACACCCTTAGGTTGTGACCTGCCCAGCATCACCAGCATTTTCAGCACCTCTCACCACCGCTGCCACCACAAGATCCTGCTGGAGGCGACTGTCTTGTGGCGGTCCCACTGCCACCATCATAATTGGGTGGGAGGCCCTACAGGATAGCAGTGGTCTGACCACCATTCATTGGTATGGCGGCCCCAGGACCGTTGTACTCTTAATTAGGTCCCTAGTTACCATTTGAAAAGCATTTTTTGTTTTTCCAATAAATTTGGTTCCGTTTGACGGATCTTCACGAAGGTTTCGAAATTAGTATGACACTTATTCCAACCTCTGTGTTCAAAGTTTCAAGGTGATTCGTCAAGAAGGGTTTAGAAAAAGTGGGGAGTTCCGAACTGCTGGATGCAATTACACCAAGTTTGGCAGAAAGGTAGGTTTTGGTTCACAAAGTGACCTTTTTATCATTTGGTGTAAATCCGTTCAGTAGTTTTTGAGATATTAAAGGAGAAAGAAATATAGATATCTAGGGGCACAGACACTCTACAGATTTACCCGCAGTAAATCTGTGGCTCCACGCACCACAGCAAGGCCCTGATTGGCTGGCTGCAATCTGATAGAAAAGTTGCGGCCACCATTTTCTTTGTCAGAAAATGCTCGCTTAGTCTGAAAAGTAGTGTGTAAAACAGATGAGGGGGTCAGGGTAGATGTTCCCTAACCTATATTTCTGTAACAGAAGGCACAAAAGTAGCTATGTTGCAGAAGACGTTGTCTAACAATGTATTTTTACCCACATGCGGGATCCACGGAGCTCCACAACATATCCGTGGAGCTCATTGTGACTAAAAAGAAAATATATTAATACTCACACACCCATACACGGATCGACTCAGACACTCACATGCCCACTCATAGACCCACTCAGACACTCATGCACGCAGTCATAGAAACCCTGCAGACCCATGGATACACCATGAAGTTACACAGATGGCTGTGCTGAGCATTGTGTATTTGTGGGGAAAAACAACCAAATTGGACTAGTTCAAAGGAAACATGAAAAGGGTACAATAAATGCTAACCATTTAGGAGTGGTATGAAAAAATAAAAGAAAGGAAGACTGAGATGTGTGAAGTAGAGCAAAATAGGTAAGTGCACATGGTGAGGGGTAGCCATTTTAGCTGTTTTTTTTCTGAGATAGAAGGTGGATACGCCCACCATGCACTGCTTAGTAAGTCACATATTTCATCACTCATGACATAGTCAGTGACATCACTCATGACGTCACTGATAACATTTCAAATGACATCAGTGATGACATCCCTGATGATATCTCAAATGACTTCACTAATAACATCATCAATTACATCACTTATGACATCATCCAGTGATTGTGAATATTTTCTTAAAGTTACAGAGTATTAAAAATATATGCTAAGGGAAGTGACTCTGAGAGTTTCTATATGAGTGAGTGAAGAGATATGTAAGTGGTGTATAAAAGAGTGAGTGGGTAAGTAAGAGACTGTATACATGAGAGAGTGGGTGTGTGAGTTCTAGTGTGGGGAGCAAGTGGGCTTGCCAGAGGGTGTTTGAGTAAGTGAGTGACAGTGTGAGTATCTGTATGAGTGAGTGAGTTGATGTGTAAGGGGCTGTAATGATAAAAGGATACATGAGTGGCTGTATGGGTTTGGGTGCTGCTCTGTCAGTGGCTGCAAAAGATAAATGAGAGAGTGCATGATTGGCTGAATGGGTGACTGAGCAGGTACATACATTTCTGTATGGGTGAGTGACAGAGTAAATAAGTGACTGTATGGGTACTTGAATGGGTAGA
This sequence comes from Lissotriton helveticus, assembly GCF_964261635.1. Lineage (NCBI taxonomy): Eukaryota > Metazoa > Chordata > Amphibia > Caudata > Salamandridae > Lissotriton > Lissotriton helveticus. The sequence continues at coordinate 729,174,761 of NC_136059.1, read as the reverse complement.
AAAAGTAGTTGTATGGGTGAGTGAATGGGTATGTGAGTAGCTGTATTGGTGAGTAAGTGTTTGTTTGAGAGATTGTATGAGGGAGTATGTACTTGTCACAGTGACTGTATACATGAGTGGGTAGATGCATTAGTATATCTATGAGTAAGTGAGTATATCTATGAGTAAGTGAACAGATGTTTGAGAACCTGTACGGGTGAGTGAGTGGATGTGTGAGTGACTGTATGGGTGAGTGAGTAGTTATGTGAGTTAACAAAGAAGAATGAGCCTTTAAATATTATTTGAATGGGGTACTTCAACATACGTCCATGTAAATTTACCCATGATCGAGTCTGTGGACTGGAGGACACGAGGGGTAACCCGGCTTTTCATTTTTCCCATAGTACTTATGGAACTAGTTTGAACCAGACCCTCTTTTTAAGAAATATGGTAATAACCAGCGAGGTCCCTATCTTGTCAGATTTCCCCCCAAAAACTTTGAAGCGAGAAACACAGGAATCAGTAATTGATTTTATATTGATCTCTACCCCCCATTAGTGATAGCTGCAGGTATATAGATGCAAAATTCACGACCTACAGCAATCATGCCATTTTAACCTGTGAGATCCCCCTTACTTTTAGGGAAGTAAATAATCAACAGGAAATAGATCTCCCCTTACTGTCTATGCGAAATAGTTACCAACTACGATGGGCCGAAATTAATAAACTTAACCTTATCCCTGAAATAATAAGGATCACTTATGATAACATGGTAAGTTGTCTGGGCCCAGGTAATTCCCCTCTAGACTTGGTATCATCCTATACGGAACTCTTAAGACAAATAAAGGTGGTACTTACCCGGAACAAAAAAGATATAGCTGTAAAGGCTAAGGGTTGGTTTGACTCACCCTGTTCGAAAATGCGGAATGCTCTCCGGTCAGCTTTGAGAGCCCAAACCAGAAACCCCTCCGCAATTACCGCACTTCGAAGAGAATATAAATTTGCAAGAAGGAAAAGGGAGAGGACCATGAGGGAGGAGGCCTGGTCCAAACGTGAACAGGCAACAATCACTGGCAGTAGTAAAGACTTTTGGGAGATAATTAACGCCCTCTATTTTAAAACTCAAGGGGATCCTACTTTGGATACAAATGTTGGCGAGATGACTGGGTGGCACGTTTTGGAAACATCTACTCTTACAGTACTCACACTGTCCTATCATCAAAATCCACATTTGCCACCACTCAGGTCAACTGATCATTTATATTGGAGGAACTAAGGAGTGGGTTGGAGGCTTGCAGTATTGGGAAGGCCCCGGCTCCTGATGGGGTCCCGATGGATTTTTTTCAGGCGAATGAAGATTTGTGGGTCCCCCTGCTAACTAACGTCTTTAATAAGATAGCGATAACGGGCCCGCCCCCCTCTTCGACAACGAATGTAATAGTCCTGATTCATAAAAAGGGCGACAAGGGCAACCCCAAAAATTATAGACCAATTTCCCTTATTGGCACAATAGTGAAACTCATGGGACACCTCCTTCTATCGAGACTAGAGACCTAGGCAGAGGGCAGAGAAATTTTGATTCAAACCCAATATGGGGTTCGGTGAGGAACAGGGACTGTCCATTATACACTCTGGTGTATAATGGAAGGTATGGGGATCGATCGGGCCATAATTGACTTTATCCGCCAATTGTACTCGAACGCCTCGGCATGCGTTCTCTATGGAAAAAATAGTGAATGTACCCGCCACTTCTCACGATCTCAAGGGGGTAAGACAAGACGGCGTCCTCACCCCATTCCGTTTCTCTATTTACACTAATGGGGTAGAGAGGGCTCTTGGGGATGCATCCCTGGACGTCCCTGTCTCAGGCTCTAAGCGGCTGCTGATTCTTGCCTGCGCGGATGGTGCTGTCCCGATTGCCAGAACGTGTTAGGTCTGCAGCACCTTATAAGAGCCTATGCAGAATTTATGTACTCGTTGGATTTAAAAATTAACCAGTAGAAGTCATTCGCAATGGTTGTAGGGGCTGGCAAAAGAGAGACACATCCACATTTTTAAATGGATACCGGGGAAATTTGGTGGTTAAATTATTCCCTTATCTAGGGGTACTCTTCAACAATAGACAAGCCTGGACTCAGTTGGTCAAAAGAAGGGCCATGAATATGGAGAGGAGCTTCGGGGCAATAAAATCCTTCTCCAAGAAGTTGGGGGCACAACCTTTAATTCCGATCAAAAAAAATCTACTATGCTAAGGTGAAGTTGGCAGCTACCTATGGAGCAGGGGTATGGGGCATGGCACCTAGTGAAGCATTGCAAATCGATTCGATTCAAAAACTTTTATTCGATTGACAAAATATTCAATCATAAAAAGTACAGTATGACAAAAAAAGAAGAAACAAACATAGTTTTTCTTGGATGCGCTGATAAAATTATACAGAGAAATAAAATACAAACGTGGTACAACATTAAAAGTAAGACAGCAATTACAATAAAATACACAAGGCATGGGGAATAGCAGGTCATATGGTAGAAGACTCAATCATACTGCGGGCTTTTAAGCAAGATTTCAAAAAGAGTGCCACACATTTGGCAGCATAGGGAGTGTCCAGCATCTGCAGAGCCAGAAAGGCTGGTCGGCACTTTCTCAGCCCCATGCTACGTAAGAGGGGGATTAGCCATTTTTTACGTGGGTGCGCAAAATAAAGACAGAAAAAAATAGTGTGTATATTTGATTGAACAGAAATACCGTCGCACGGACATCTAGCCATTTCATGCGACCAGTTATGCTCAACAGGGAAAGTAACAAGACGGAAGAATAAATTGAAACGAAATCTTGTTAACACATATTTTTCAAAATTAGATAGAAAAAAAGTTAAGTAAGGCTGGGTACCAGGGGTGGTTTGTATGGATAGGATATGCGCGTTGCTTGGCTTCAGTATCTCTGTATACAGACGAAGTTGTCTCAGATGGTTCATGCAGAGAATTTTCAGTGCCTTTTTACTAATGTCAGACAGGGACTGAGGCTCAGAGAAATAGGTATCGCAATTCATATCCCTAAAAAAATTAAAAACGTACAATAACCAAGGAATTTTTTGCCAATTTTCAAGGGTAAGGCAATCCTGGAGAAGGGAGCGGGTAAGATGACATTGAGGTGTTAACCAAATACGGCGCCATAGAAGGATCGGCTGGCATCTGATGCAGTCTGTTATATAATCGATGCCCAGCTCGATATGGGAGCCGTATATTGGAGCGCTTCTAGGCAAAGCCAGGATATATTTAATAAACTTGGTTTGGACAGATTGTAAGCTATCTACCTGGGCATAGCCCCAAACGGGAGCACCATAGGTGGCTACGCTGTGGCATTTGGCTTGGTAGATTTTAAGCAGCTCTTTGGGAGCAGGTTTACCCAATTTACGAGAAAAGGAGACCAAGGCTGAGGTTGCTCTTTGGAAGTGCGTTTTTCGGCATACCACAGCCTGTCTCCATGATAATTGGTCATCCATTTGAATGCCTAGATAGGGGTATTCCCTGACACGCTCCAGTTTGACCTGATCTAGAAAAATAGATTTGGGATGTTTTACCTTAGGGCCAAAATGCATAACGAAAGTCTTGCTCTTGTTAACCTTTAGTCCCAGGGAGGACATGAACTGGTTATACCTTTCTACTTGTTTCTGTAGCTGAACGAGGGTCCTAGCTAGAATGACGGAATCGTCTGCGTACAGTAAGGCAGGGATTAAGCGGTGGTTAATGGCAGGAAGGTCCTGGCTACCCTCTAACAAAGCCCTTTCAACCCCGTTGGTATATAGGTTGAAAAGGAAAGGGGCCAGGACACAACCCTGCCTTACTCCTCTCGTAACGGGGAAAGAAGGTGTTAATTCTCCAGCTAGCCCAAACCTCACGCACGCAGTAGCGTCGGAGTATAGCTCGCGCAGAAAGTTAACGAGAGGGGGATCCACTCCAAGCTCGCTCAGAATGGACCATAGCCTGGAGTGGATCACACAGTCGAAGGCTGAACTGAGATCGATATAGACTGCATACAAGTTGCCGCGCTTCGCTCCGACATACTTGCCAATCAATAAGGTTAGGTTTAGTGCCTGCTCTATCGTTCCAAGGCCCTCCTGGAACCCGTACTGGAGATCGGTTAAGATGTTACTTTCCGTCGCCCAGTCCTGGAGTCGTTCCAGGAGTAGGCGCCCAGCGACCTTCCCCAGAGAGTCCAGGAGGGAAATTGGCCTATAGCAGGCAGGGTTGCTACGGTCCCCCTTTTTAAAGATCGGCAGTAGTATGGAGGAGGACCAAGAATCCAAAAGGCCATTAGACGAAGCTGCCGCCATCACCTGGGTGACGACTGGAGCCCACAGGTCTAGGTTGCTAGAGAAGATGTCCAGAGGGACACCGTCTGGGCCAGGCGCTTTTCCTGTTTTAGAACGCGATAAAGCATGCGTAACCTCACCCAAGGTAAAATGCAAGTCGATGGGGTAAGTTGGAACACCATCGAGATCTGCACGTGGGGTGTCTGGTAGTGGGGGTGGGTCGAGGTGCCCCCCAAATATTTTTGAAAAATAGGACACCCAAAGCTCTGCAGGAATTGCAACATCTAAGTGCTGCGTGGAATTATCATCTGCTAAAAAAGGTGATTTGATGACGCGCCAAAACTGGGCGCTATCTTTGGTTAAGCAGGAGTCGTGTAATTGATCCCATAGGTTTTTCCTTAGTGCCTTTTTACAAAGCTGTTGGGCCCTTTTGTAGTCTTTTCTCAGTTTAGCTATCAGGGAAGGAATTCTGATAGTGCTGTTAGTGGCCTTTTTTAAGGCTGTTAGAGCTTTGCGACAAGCTTTGTCAAACCATCCCATAGAACCTTTCATAGCCGGGTTATGTTTACGGGATAGCACTGAACGCATTACTAATAGGATCTCTTGGAAGCTAGTTAAAATCAGCTGGGGAGAGGAGTCTTCAGCGAGACAGTTATTTATCCATGGAAGGGAATTGGAAATAACTTTGGCATTAGTAGCTGAGGGGTCAATTTTAGACCATTTAACCGTGAAACCATTCACTCTTTCCATGGCCAGAGACTCCTGAGTTAGGTGGCTGTTCTTAATAGGTTGGGAGCCACCATGTGGGATTGACAGAATAATACTGTTGGGGTAATGATCACTTAAAATATTAGACCCCGTGTTAAACCGTTGGAGGTTACCTTTCAGCATTGTTGAGCAAAAAATAAAATCAATAATGGACAGCGTACCTCTACCATGAAAGGTAGGCTTGAACTCAATAGGGGGATCAACCAACATGTTAGCAAAATCTAATTCCATTTCAACCAGGCTGTCATTCAAAGCGTTGCCCACGCAGGTATGGGTAAGATGAGTTAGTGGGCAATCGTTTTCGTCCTGCCAACCGCAGATTCCTTTACTATAATTAGGGCACAGTGAAACATTGAAATCACCCCCCCAGATTGTGTGACATAGTACTGTTGAATGGTTGTTACGATAGTCATTGATCAAAAAAGAAATTTCCTTCACACATTTAATGCAGTCAGCTGCGTTAAAATTGTTATAAAAATTAATACAAAGATAAACAATACTTTTACTGAATTTGACCAAAATGATTTGAAAATTCGGAGTATTATGAAGAACAGATGATTTCAGTAACGATAAGGTGTTACACAGATAGACAACTAAACCCCCCTTAGATCTGCCATGAGTAGTGGGGCTGGCAGGTGAGTGGAAAGTAATGTAACCTTTAAGGTGGATCGGGTCTATAGCCCATGTTTCCTGGAGGCAAATTATTTTAAAAGAAGAGACTAGATCCAGCCAGGATTTGATTTTCAGTTTTGAGCGAAGACCCGCTACGTTCCAGAATAGAACGGAAAGATGGAACGATGGAGGAGAACCTTTGACAGTAATCGGTGTAGGCAGAGTAACATGTGTGGAAGGATGTTGTTTTCGGGGAAAACAGGAGACAGGGGTGTTGGCGGGTAGGAGATTGGGGATAACAGGTACATGTGTAATAGAGAATGAAGACCGGGGAGGGGTGGATAAAGCAGTTATCAAATTTAAAATAGGTGCATCTGAGTTGGGTACAGCGGGGAGAGATGTTACTCTCGGCCGTGGGACCGAGGTCTGTGCCGTAACACGGTGATCTGGGGAAGAGGATGAAAGAATAACATAAGGGGAGGGAGGTGATGGTCAATCTACCATTTCCAAACAGTCATATCTGTTGGACAATGGGATTCCATCCCAGCCAAATGGGGGAGCTACGTCACTCCCCCCATACCTTAATCTGCTGTTCCACTCCCGTCTAGGATTCCAATTTCCAACTTGGGTCCAGTTCCATTCTGGCCCGGTGTTATAGTGCTGGACTGGGGGGTAAAAGAAGGAAAGTCTTCTGGTGCTAATGCCATCAGAGGTATATTGAGGACCCCAGGAGCAGATATGCTCAACTGTGTTAGGATCTTCAAAATTCACTATTACGCAGTCTCCCTGAAGTGTTTTATGTGCTTTACCCAACCAAGGGACTCGCCGCACTGAGGTGACTCTGTTGTTAGCGTAAGGGGGGAGAGGCCTATTACTGGATAACCAGTGTAGTACCTTATTTCTAAGGGACCAACTGGGTTCATCCGAACTTGGGTTCAGCTCTGGAACCCCCGTCATAATAACGACGAAGGGTGCTGCTTCGGGAGGGAGATTGATTGGAGGGTTTCCCTTCCTCCTAGTCCTATGAGCGGTGTTGTGTTGAACACGTGAGTTAGAATGTTTAATGGGAGGAATAGTGGGCTGAACTGGCAGAGGGACAGGGGTTGGAAGAGAAGGAACTGTTGGAGTGGGGACATTTACTATCTTTGTTGGAGGGGGGTTGGGTCTGGTTGATGTTGCTGTGGTGGAGCTAGTAGCTGCTGTGACAGGGCGGCTGGTTGCCGGGCAACTTGTTACCTTAACTGTATTGCTTGAATTTTTGGGGATAGGTTTGGTACCTAAGGGTTGGGCAAGATGTGGCCCTGTAATAGGCTTTAGTGTTGATGATAACACATCTAGCTGCTTCGCTATGTTGGAAAGAATGTGTTCAAGCGGCTGAAGATAAGATTTGAGTAGTGCCCCGATGCTATCAAGGAGCTCATTGTTAGACACGGAGGGACAACTACTTGAATCTGCGATTGAACTGGTATTAGCATGAGGACTGAAAATGAGTGGCGTGGGGGAAAGGTTTGGAGTAACATTGGGGGAAAGAGCCCCTGCAGTAGGCGGGGGGGCTGCTTTGTTAGCAGAGTAGGGAACAGATATAAGATGTGGATTGAGTTGCGGAGTTTTTGGGGACCCATTTTGGGAGCGGTCAATTAGCTGAGGGCTCCTAATGTGGCGGGGGATCTTTTTCGACTTTTTTTTCTTAGGAATCGCACCCTCCCTAATTCCCCGTATAACAGTGGAGATGGGATCAACCCTGCTCGGGGAGTTGAAGAGGGCAGGGGTCTGCTCCAGTGACGATGATAGTTGGGATTGCTGGAGGGCTGAGAGTTCGAGTGAAACTGATAAGTCCACAATAGCTGGAACTGGAAGAGGAACAGCATGGTTAGTTAGGAGAGTGACTGGAGCTGGGGGATTGGCCGGGGACTTGGCCGTCGCCAATAGGCCCAGAGAGGAACGCTTAGCGGCGCTCAAATCCTGAGAGACCCTTCGCTCCAGCAGTAGTACGCCCTGATTAATGGCATCGTTTGCCTTGGCAATAAACTGATCGATTGGGCCGGTGGTTTGGGCAACGCGAAGGGCTTTATTGCTCCTGGTGCCCCTTGGAGACATACTTCAGATAATAAACAATACAATAAAATAAACAGGGCTAACGAAAAATAAAAATTAAATAAAACCAAATAGGGTGGCCCAGTCCAGTCTTGCCCGGTCTTGAACGGGCTTAAACGGGCCCGCCCTTGGCCTGGGCTTCGCCCCGTGCTACGACCCGCGCGCGTCCCGCGTCGCGGATACGGACCTGACACTAATATCCGTGAGGGTGGTGGGCGGGGCCGCCGGGGGAAGAGGCACCAGCTGCGCTAGTTCAGGGGTAGCTGGTCCTCGCAGTCCCCCGGGCATTGCAAATCAATGAAATTAGATTTTTTAAATCAGTGGTTTCCCTCCCACAATCATTCTTAAACTATGTAACCCACATCGAATTAGGCCTGTTGTACATCACTGATGTTATCAGATTGGCCCGCCTCCAGCTCTGGCTCTCCATATGGCGCAGGGACACAGTGTCCCTAACCCAAAACATAATAAGAGACATCTCAAAGATGGAGAACCACAGTAGGATTAGGTGGCTGAATTATGTGAAATGAGAACTGACCACTCTGGGCTTTGTGGAGCTCTTTGAGAACCCTATCACTTGTAAGAAGATGTCCAAACAGAAGCTGGCCGATACTTTGAATCGGCGGGCCCAATATCTCCGCAGGGAAAGGAATCACTGTAAGTAGGCAGTCCTCACGTACCAACTAACACCACCGATATTAGAGGGAGCATATTTTTATTTAGAAGACATTCTCATTTCCCACCATAAATGTATCCTTATGATGTTCCGTCTGAATGTAAAAACCTCTGATGTTAGGGTTCCCAGAGAGGACCTTCAAATATTTAGACCTGACCCTCTGCCCTTGTGATGCCAAATCCCATCAAAATGATCTCCAAATATTATTTTTTGTGGTTTTTACCAGAGGGAAAGAAATCGATTTATCGTACCAATTTTCGTCCAGTCGCATTATATTGTCTTAAATCCTTACCTGATCCTCTAGTGGGGTTTTCATGAGCGTCATTTCTGTGGGCATCTAGGAAAAAAAGGCATCAACTAGTACTGTAAATATGATATGGATCATTTTATTATATTTTCTTTTAAGAACATGGTACTTCTTAAGTATAATTTTAATGTAGAATGGAAATGAGTTCATTGTATATGTATTTGAGACCTAAAGGAGTTTGATTGTAATTTTTATTTTTAAAATGAATTGGGAATATCTATACAATACCATGTGCATTTCTGTGTACATTCGCTATGTACTTTTATGATCTTAAATATAAAGATCGAAGGAAGTTTTAGAAGAACATCTGACATCTGTGACAGTGAAAATTATACTTATGTCAGACTCTAAACAGACAGAGAAAACACGCCCAGTAGATTAGATTACAGAAAAATTGTATTCAGTAAGTCACTGTTCATAATTTTGAACCTTTCCATTGTAGGCGAGAAAATACTATGTAGTTTTAACGAATGCTTCCTTGGTTAGAAGTGGCCATCACTCTCCTGGCAGTCAAGTCTTGACAAAATGTGATCAAAAACCTGTTTTTTTGTAACAATTTGGGACATCCTAGCATGAGATTAGAAATGGTCGTACATGTTAAAGAGTGCACAGTGCTTCCATCTTTATACAGCTCTCCTGGAACAGAATAAAGAATTACAGGAACTAGTGGGAAAAAGAAAGGAAGATATGAAATAGATATCTCGTTACCTTACTAATTAATAAGGACAGGCTAGTTTTAAAAGGGGGAGAAGGGGCAAAAAGGGTGGTTGGACTAGGAGGAAAAATATAGTGTTATGTTATATAGTGTTCTTAAGCGCTCAAATGCTAAAAGATGCTTCTTGGCAATAGTTGAGATACTGAACCTACCAAACTCAGAGGAAGATTAGGTTGAACAGTAGATCCATGTCTGCAATGACTTTCTAAAAGCCCGGAAATTAGGCATTGTTCTAATGTGCAGGGGGGGGGGGGCACTCCAGGCTCTAGATTCATCCAGCCCAAAAGCTCTGCCACCCAACTTTGCACGTCTGAAATTATAAATTGCCACCAGATTGGCTGATGATTAACATAGAGACCTTCCTGGAGTATACTAGGATGAGCTGTTTCTCACAAAGGCCGGTCTATGATCGTGGAGAGACTTATAGACTATGCAGAACACTTTAAAGATAATCCTCTGCCTAACGGGTAGCCAGTGAAGTTTCCTGATTATCTTGGAGACCGATGGTTATTTTGGAATCTTTTAAAGGGCTCGAGCTGCTGTCTTTTGCAAGGTCTGCAGTTTGTTTAAAGCATGTTAAATACATTCAAATATAGCCCATTGCAATAATCAACCCTAGGCAGAACCAGAGAAGTGACCGCTGTTTTGCAAGTGCGCTGAAATAAAAGGTAGTATTTTCTTAATCATTTTAATACCATAATCATAGTGATAACAACATCTGAGACAAGGCACCAGGCTGAAAGAGGGTCCAGGCCCTAACATTACAAGTTAAAGCTCCACAGCGCTGCTGGTATCAATGTGAACTTTCATGACACCGGATACATGGTTTCAGGCTCCTTGCTTGCATGTAGAATTATGTTGATGTGTACAATACTGCCTTCTACTTCAAACTTGTATTGGACTCTATAGGGTTCTTGAAGAGAACATCTTTTTCATGGAATGTGGTCTCATAAATGATGTGGTTTATGCTAACAAACTTTTCATATGTCACACCTACCCATCTATGCCTCTCCTGTGCTATTGTTTTATCTACCAGTGCCATAACTGAGATAAAGTCATAAAGCACTTTTAGGGAATGGCTTCATTTTGTAATTGTCAGTATACATGTTTCTGTTGGTTTTCCAGGTATTAGGTCTCTGTGTACTATAACATTGCTATGTAGAGTCACAGCATGCTGCATTTTCCAGATAACTTGTACTGTAAAAGTAATTCAACTCAATAGGCATATTAAAGTTTTATATAAGGCCTAGGTAATGTGGTGTAGGAAATACACCAATGATGTGTATGTTAAGGCCCAGATTTTCAAAGACTTTGCATTAGTTTTGCATTTTTTTAACACATACACATTGCAAAGTGTTGGGTTGGTATTATTAATCCAACTCAAATCCAAATTTGTGCAGTATGCTTCCTTATGTTATTTTGAATCAAGGGGGCATTTCATGGTTGGCCCCAATGGTCTGGAATAATCCTTCAATGCTTATTTGGCTTACTTCCTATTTAAAATTTCATGGACATACAAAAAAGGAGATTACGTTATGAATAAAAGACAGATGCTCAGGTATGAGTGGACTGCACCAGCCACTGTGAGAGTCCATCTCGAAAGTGACCAACCTTACCCTTATCCTTACCACAAAACCCATAATTCTATATCAACACCTCTTTAGCATAACTCCTGAACCATAACACAAAGTCTTGTCTACCTTGATATATTAAGAACTGATTTAGTTGTAGTTCTTCATATTGGGATTAAATTACATCCTCTTTATATAATTCTCAGTAAGTTCTTTCAGTGATAGAAAGACTCGCACTGTACTGGCACTTTTTGGACTGAAACGGCTTGAATGCAGAGGTCACTATGTGGAAGCAAGCTGACAATGAACTCAAATCCACAGCAGGTCAAAATCTCACATGTTCTGCAAGATGAGAGACATTTTTAAATATCAGGTATAACTTTCCTCGTGGTTCACATGTCCTTTGTTAGGCAAGAATGATAAAATGTTGCTGGATGAGGGCCTCACTACAAGTATCTCATATTTTCCTAAGCAAGATTTATTGCTTACTAAGAATTTGTATTTATAGATATTGGGAATTCAGAAAAGAATTTAAACAAATCATACTGTTGATGAAAATTAACTTTGCAGTGTTTCTTGAACATTTATCTGAGCTCTTCTAAGAGTTGGAGTTGTTGCATATTAAAAAAGTTTCTTCGAATCAAAGTGGAAGCCATGTATAAAAAGGGGACCCACAGACCCACTTTTCAATACACACCTGGAACTGTGGATACTACAATAGAAGGACTGCCTTGATGCCAGAGACTGCCCTGCTAATGGAGGCCTGTTCTGCTGCCTGATAAGGAAGACTGGCACTGCACTCTTCATCCCAGGCTACCGGAGTGACTCCAAATGCCAGTTAGCTGACCTCATGTCGGGTTACCTGTGATGTCATTTTGGAGACGAGGTCAAGGGCCAGCTCTGAGGTGATGTTAATGAGATTTTGAATGTCAGATTTTAGTTTCAAAGTTCCCTGTTAATTTCCTTGGTCTTAGATGCAGGATTAGACTGTGGTTCATAGCTATTGTGATGGGAAGGATGAGGGTTGTTTGCAAGAGTGGAGGTAGGCGAATCCCAGGAAAGGGGGCGTTGATGAGGGGGGGCTTCCCCTGCAGTGGATTTCCAACTCTGTTGTGCAGGTGAGCCAGGTAATTTGGCACTCAAATTTGCGTGAGACAGTTTGGGTGGAAGGGGGGACAGGTTTCAAAGTTGAGTGTTGGAACACAAGTGGAGTCTTTTGGTGATGTGGGGGTTAGGGGTCACTAGAATCCTGTAGGGGAGTGGGTGAGCCTGCTGATTAGGGTGGGAATTCTGTAGGAGATAGTGAGGAGGAAGGGCCTTATGTGGGGAAGGGGAGTTATGTAGGACTGAGCCAGGAGGAAGGGGAGGAGTGGGGGAAGTGTGGGAGAGGTGGTTGGGTGGGGAAAACCTTTGCTCCAGCATTAATAGAAAGGTGTTGGTCAAGGCTAGGTGGTCGGGGGGCGCTGGGTGAGTCTGTGGTGCCCAGGGTTGGCGGATCTAGGGCCCATAGTGTGTTGTTGAGTGTAGTCGGGGTGATCAGCAGGTGGTTCTGGCACATTAGAGAGAGATCATGACGGTCCTGTGGCAGAGTTAGGGGAGGGACGATCCTTGAGTGAATAGGAGTGTCACTTCGGTCAGGCGATTTTTAATGCGATTTTTTAGAGCAAGATCATGGTGGTCCTGTATCAAAGTTAGGGAAGGGACGTTCCTAGAGTGAATAGGAGTATCACTATGGTCAATCAATTTTGTAATGCAGGAGAATCTGTTATCAAAGATGCCCCGGTTCCGATCGGAGGCTTAAATTAGGATAGTTCAAATGTTGTATATGGATATGGTAGCATTTGCTCCGAATGTGGGTGACGACAGAGCTAAGAGTCTTAGGCCGTGGGGAAATTTCTTAGCCAAGGCGATTCTGATTAAAGAATGGAATGCCATTCTCCACTGCACTCTTCTTTTAGTGTAAAAGATCAGGTCACTAGTAATAGTACCTTTTTTTAGACAGAAGTAGGGGTCCGAGATAAGGGTTTCTGGATTAGCTTTGAGAAGTCTGTGCTTCAGAGCTTTAGTCGTGTTTTTGGAGAGGTTGGTAGAATAATTAATTATGTAGCTATTTATACCTAGCTTCTCTAGTCTGGCGTCCAGTCTGTACTGGGCAAGGGAGGGCATGGTGGAGTGAGATTAGAACACAGGTAGGGCTGTGCCCTTGCTATGCATGAATAGTGGGAGTGTGGAAAATGACTAAAATTAGGTATATATAAGCGGCGTTCATTTATGTTCACCCCCAGCCACTGTTGAAAGTAAAGTGAAAATCGTGAAACAGTGGCCACGCCATCTTGTCCCTTTTAGGCCCCATCATGCACGTAAGTGGCAGCCATTTTGTGTGTCGAGGCCTCTCTGCCACTGCCAATAGCCTGCGAGTCTCTCTCCCCCTCACTCCCCGGCCTCGCAAGCATTCCCCCGCACCTCAACAGCCCCCGGTCTCTCCTGCTTGGGCCATACACGCACCTCTAACGCGACCCTGTCTCCGAGCCACATCCCGTGCTGAACCCCCTTGCTCTTTCAAATCATTCAAAGAACAGGCCCTTTTGATAACCTCTTCCTCCCTGCCCGATTGTCCGGCCTGATCCCAGGCCATCACCTAGCCCAACAGATGCAGTTTATTGCCCCCTACAGTAGGACCTCGCCTCACATCAAAGGAGCGGGGATTAATCAATACTTTCGCACCCCGAAGATCCGACTGATCACACACATCCCCGTTCCCAGCGGAATGTCCAGCTGCGCAATAACTACCACATGCTGAGATCGGGGTGGGAACTCTACTGTAGATGTGTGTGAGAACGGGCCTGGACCGGGGATTCCGAGGATGTCTTTTCTGTCCTTCAAAGAAACATTACAGATGCAGTGTATGTAATAAAGCCATAAACCTGTGTATAAGAGGCCAGGCCTCAGAGATGCGGTTAGAGCACCTCGAGAAGATACCCTGTTGTCTGATTTGACATGTTCTGCTCCGTCGGAATAAACTCCTGCTTCCTGCCTTCTGTCTCCAGCGCCTGCCTCTTTGTTTGGTAATCTCGAATGGTATGAGAGGCGGCTAACGCCGGGCAAATACTGAAGGGTTCTTGGTCGAATTCGGCCCTACCTTTTCACAATTGGCGTCCCAAACGTGGGGCCCATCAGCGACACGTGGATCCAGTGGGAGAGGTCCCAACGACAGAGTGAACGACTGCAACGATCGGGAAGTGCACCTGCCCGATAGACCCTCGTCTGGCAGCCGATCATCCGAACTTCACTGGTTCCGAGCAGACCTCTCTCGACTGATCTACGGTCCTGACTGGGAACCATCAGGAGTGCCACAGCAATTACGGAGAATAGAGGACGATCAGGTGCTGGAAGCGGAAGACGAGAAACTGTCCATGCGGTCCGGGTAAGGTCGTGTAACACGACAAATTGCGAATTGATTGTTTGATTGTTTGAAAATACTAGTATTACTCATTTGATTGTTTCTGAGAGATTCTCTATTTGCAAACAAGCACAGAGTCGCAATACTCTGTTTAGTCTTTGCAGATAGTGAAGGGTAGGTAACGCAGGCCTTTGCACCCGTTGTAATCCGTCGTGCCTGCTTCCCTCTCCATTTGATTGATTGTTATCCAAGCATTTACTGTTTTGGAATTGGTTCTCTTTGGATCATTCTCTATTTGCAAACAAGCACAGAGTTGCAATACTCTGTTTAGTCTTTGCAGATAGTGATGGATAGGTAACGCAGGCTTTTGCCCCCGTTGTAATCCGTCGTGCCTATTTTTATCTCTCATTTGATTGATTGTTTATCCGAACATTGATCGTTCAGAATTGGTTCTCTTTGGGTTATTCTCTATTCACAAATAAGCACAGAGTCGCAATACTCTGTTTAGTCTTTGCGGATAGTGAAGGATAGGTAGTGCAGACTTTTGTCCCCATTGTAACCCGTCATGCCTATCTTCACCCCATTGTTCAGTAGTTGGTTCAGCCCGGACCGTTATTAGAGGTAGATCATCCGGCTCCACCGGAGGACACCCCTAATAAAAAGGACATATATATAAAAAATACGGATTAGCCGCTGTATCGTGCTAGCAAACTATAACATAAAAATCGTTAGGGAAAATAAAAGGAATCAAGCAAAATCAGTAGGCCACTGATGGGATCTTTTTGACCCCGCTAAAAATAGAAACATTAGGAACAACCCCTCATGAGAAATATGAAACTAGTGAGAAGAACCGAGCTCGACGCCATGATGGCCGCAAGACAGCTCGGCTCCGTCGCCCACCCCGCCCAAATAACGACAAACCCTATGCAAATATTATAAATATATACAACACTCCAGCAAAGTAATATGTTCAAACGTTTTATTATACAACTATTTACATGGCAGCCGGCTGCAACAACAATCCCAATGCATTCGACGTCTGCTTGACGCTGTTCCTGTCCCTCCTTCCTTAAAGTAGCAATGTTGGGCTACTTTGGGCTACTTTTCAGTTGGCTTTGGGCTATGGAAAGTCTACAAAAGCCATCAGCCGGCGAGGTAGCGTCGGTGGCGGCCTGGGGTGGAGGACCGTTGTGCGAATAGACCGGAGGCAACCCAACGCGCCGAGGCCCGTCCCCGGATCCTCCAGAGGTGATGTCCAGCAAGTTGTGTGCGGGGGATGCCTTGCTGATGGCTCCCCCCTTTGTTGCCTGGTTCAGCCATCTTGTATATCTACGCCAGGAGATGGCGTGGGGCGCCCGCAGAGAGGCGGCGCGGACGGCCCCCTCTCCCCTGCACCCCCCCCACCCCAGGTGGAGGTTCATCTCCCGCACTAAGACTGCCATTAGCGTTCCACTCAACGAGCCCCCGCGGTTGACTGGCCGGGGGACCCGCTCCGGCGGCTGTGGTGAAGGGCAGCTGCGGGAGGGGGAGGGGCTCTCAAGATGGCGGCCGGCACCCCGGATTTGGGCCTGATCCACTAGGATGGCTCTGGGCTACCATGGAACTCGGATGCTTGCCTGCTCGGGCATGAGCCCCACTCTTGAAGACGTCCTCTCAGTTTTAAAGATTCTACGAGAGTCGTTGGCCCTCGACTCCCGCGGGCTTCCGGTGGGGGCAACCGCCACTGTTGCTCGACTATCCCTCATGGATATGCCGCTGCCCGGGCGACCGCCACCTTATCCACATCTGGTGCCGAAGGAAAGACTGATTCAACGCATCTGTGGAGGGATATGCCTGCTGTCCCGCTCTCCGGAGTGGCCACAACGTCATCACAAGATGGTGATGCTCTCATGCTGACACCAGCTTTTGTCCGAATTACTAAGAGACACTGTAGACTGCCAACTCGATCAGTTCCGGTGGGACCTCAGCGTGACCCGGTAGGGAAGATTTTGCCTTCCTCGCCTTTAAGTCGCGGTTCATGCCGCCTGTCCCTTCTGCTGGCGTTAACGGAATTTTTTGAACTGCCGAAAGGGATTCTGGTCCGGCCGATAGTTATTGGAGGCATTCGAACTATACTCTGGACCCGCCTGGCCTCGACCAAAATGGCGTCAGTATGGGCGGGACTGGCAACTCCTTATGACGATTCTAGTTACTTAGCCTTGATGTTATGGGGGATGTATGCGGTCTTTGTGCACATGGCGGGCGGGGAAGTGTACTGACTGGGCATGCGGACAACCCTTTTGATGTCGTTTTTTTTTACTATTGATTATTGTATTATTAAAAGCTCCGAAATAATGTTACTCATGATACTCGCCCATGGTGTGCGTATGGACGATTTTATTGTAACTGATCCTGTTATACTTTCAATTATAAAATCAACCTTCACTGATCCTGCAACCGTTTGTCACGTTTAGTTTTTCCAATTAAATGGCGCGCTCGTTACGTACTCCTATACTACAGTGTAATCTCTCCTTACCTCATGCGTTTCCCGTCTGCCCCGTGGCCGGCCTGTATGGTTGGAGGCCCGTATTTGAATGCTGACATTTTTACAGTCAAGGTTTTAAAAGAAAAATATATGGAACTAGCATCGTAACAGTCATTTAGATTGATAGGGTTGTTTTTTTAAATACCATGCTCTGCGAACAGGAACGACCCTATACCACCGTAAACCTTTTCTTTTCCTCGAATGAAAACATGAATCCGTCACCCCCCCACCTTATACTGAATACCCCTGGCCTTTGACCCTCTCCTACACGCGGTCTGTACTACCGCCCTCGGGCGATCTATGTAATGAACAGACTACCATTGGTTATCTTTGCCGCACTACCAGTTCCTCTGGGCTTCAATGCAGAGACATAAGGGACTGCATCCCAGAGAGATAAGTCAAGTACGTGGTAGGTAAAAACATTTTCGTGTTTATGCGCGCTGATGTGCTTTGAACGCTGCCCCCGCCCCCTCTTTTTCTTTTTGCAGGTTACATCGGAATTTCAGCTGAAGTATGGAGAAGACCTAAAACCGCATCGTGTTCCACGCGAGGAAAATAGGCTAGCTCTGTGAGACGATACATTATATGTAGGAGCTATCTCTGGGAGCGTGAAAAATTGTATGGTATGAATGTGCGCATGGGCCCTGATTTGTACGGTATGAATGCGTATGTGTGGCGCACGTCTGGGTCAATAAAAGAATGCTTTTTGTATGATTGAGGCGTTGATCGAACGGCTAATGGGATAGAAAAATTAAGCCCGAACATGGTACCTGCATGTGAAAGACGAATAAAAATATAGCACTTTCCTTACTTAGGAACGACTCTCTCTGGAGCTAGCGAATGGGAGAATGGCCTTCACCAGAAACTCGAAGGCTTATTTTAGTATGACGAACCCAACCCCAACCGATATCCCAAATGTACACCCAAAATAATGCGCACCAGTGAGTCAATTTATGTTCTGACTAAATAAGAAAAGTTAAGAGTACCCCGGGTTGGGGTTCATCCAGAATCCCCCTCAGCCCAGATATTAGGGATATTGTTATTTTTTAGATTTACCCCTTCTTCTTCCACCCTCATAGAAAAGTCAGAATTGTACCATCGCACGTCCGACTGACACCTCTCCTTTACCTCAGCTTGGATCATCATTTGCTAGATGTTGGAAGACCCCACCGTGAGTATAAGCACGACTGGACTAGTGTCCGACCAATTAAAAGGAGTAAGTATTTTTGAAGCGAGGTTACCAACAAAAATTGTCTACTATTAGGAAGGAAGGAGAACAAAGAGCTCGACCCCCAGAATGAATTAAAGGGAATACTGAGAATACGCAACATGCATGACAAAGTCCTTTTGCCCAAAATAGCTCTGTGTTCTGTCTTAGGTTTCCGTACTTGATGTATGTGCTGTCGCACCCTATCTGGTATTTGTGTGTACGTAAACTATGAATTTATGTTTTCCCTCAGCTTGTGTTTTATACGTGAAACCGACCCGTACTGTTCTATATGTGTGTGCACTGAATAACCTATTATTATACACGTTTCCCTCTCTCTCTCTCTTTATGTTGTACGTGTACTAATAGCCTATTTGGTGCACACGACGCTCTCTCCCTCTGAGGGCTCCATTGCTCCCTTTTGAATAAATGACGACACTGTACCTCGCCGGCACAGGTATAATTGGCTTTAGACACGACAGTGTTTGAACAAATTGACAGAAACAAAACGATTGCATTTTGCCATATTACTAACTCTCCTTTCTGTAAAATGATGGAACTTAATTGGCTGAGAAAGAAAGGACAGGTAAGACGACTAATGTCCCCTAATCTGACCCTTAAAAGGGAACTATATGTCAGTGGCTTTTGATTTAGTGCTTTAGTAACACCACCCTCATCATTTGGAATACCACCGCCCATTGCACAATAGTAGAATGTCCGAAACTTCCCCGTTTTTCCAGAATGGTCCCAGTTCTGTAACCAGCCGTCCCAGAAAATCTTAAAGACTGTAGCTGATGACCTTGTTTTTAAAGATAAATCGTCCAAAAACTGATAAAAGTTAGCCGTTGCTGTCAGAAAAGAAAAAAATTCTTAACGTATGTCCTTCCCTGGAAAAGGTAGCTGTAAGCCCATGATAATAAGCACTTCACACTTTTTATGAATTAGCAGACCTTGAAGAAAAATATAGCTCAACAGGATTTGTTTTAGAAAAACATTAGTCTCTACTGGAGGAGCCGGTATTAATTCGATGAACCATGTAATTGTTGGATATCAGACTTCTTGCCACGCTCGCGAATATAACAGGAATAAACACCAGACAGACATGATGTTTGAAAATAGAAAGATACTTGCAGACCTGCACCACAGCAATGATGCATGAGTTAACAGCATACACCGATGTAAGGATTACTAAGCATCCACCCTATCGTGACCAATAAACGTTTCCCCAACTACTTGGGGTTGGGAGAGAAATTAAAGTGTGTAAACATCTTCCCCTGTCAGTTCTCTAAGACTTGTTTTTTTTTTTTTTACTCATTTAAAGATAACGTGCCGTCGGAGGAGGAGAGGGGCCGGACGTGACGCACAGCCTGGCTGCAGATCGGGAAATATCTATGACCTCGACCAAGGTGGAGCCACAGAGCAAAGAGTTGCGGGACAAGGCACCATTCTCAACGTGGAAAGTGAAGGAAAGAAGGGCTGTCCAGAAGCCCCTACATGTTGATGAGGTCGTGCCGAAAGTCCCAGCCCATTGTGCCCGATTGATGGGCCCAGTTGCTTGAAATTTCTGCCCTCCTTGGTCCGTTTCAGACCTGATCCCACTCCACCCTCTTTTCCCTCGGCCTCCCAAAGCACGCCCCCATTACCCCTTTTTCCATATGGAGTTTTTGAACTTGACTTAAAGAAGAAACACAGCACAAAAGATAGAATAGGGTTTGTCCCGAAAGAAGAACGGAATACGGGTACCCCGGCTAAAGTACCTATGGTAGATTAGTTAGGTAACAGGACAAGGAGGACTGTGGTCCGAGAGCAAAGAGTGGCCACACCCTGCAACGCGAAATCTGAATCCGAGCTGGACGCATAGCTCCACCGCCGGTGCTCAACAGTGCCAACGAAAGAAGAAAAACAATGAGAGCCTACCAGTGATGGCTCGCTGTAATAAGACACTGGAAAGACGAACCCTTTTTTTGAACATTTCCACCCCTTGACTGTCCCTTGTATTAAGTTGAATTCCTCTCCCAACCGCTTTGTATTGATTACCACCCAATTGAGCTTTCGAAACCTTACATCGGTCACTTTCAACTGTACATGGATAACTAAGAAGGCGTTAACTCTGTATCTTGATGATTGTAGAACACCAGTTATGCACATGAACATGCTGTCTAGTTTTGACCCCCATGGAGTCCAGACCTCAAGTGATAATAGCCCTTATCCTGCCAGAACATTTTTGTATGACATCATGTTTGTATTCGAACGAATCTCCTACATCGTCTAATGTAATGTCCCCGCCTCCAAGGTCTAACGTATGACTCAGCTAATGTAATTTTGTATGCACTGTCTCCCCGCCCATCACATTGACTACATATGGTTATATACGATTCTGTCTGCATTGATAGCAGAATTATTTCCATCTGCCTGTAATGCATATGGGCTACCAAAGCGAATTGTATAACTAATGTCAGCTTGTACATCCTTCCCTGTGACATGAACAGGAATGAACTAACTTATGATAAAAACTGGGGACTGTGGAAAATGACTAAAATTAGGTATATATAAGCGGCGTTCATTTATGTTCACCCCCAGCCACTGTTGAAAGTAAAGTGAAAATCGTGAAACAGTGGCCACCCCATCTTGTCCCTTTTAGGCCCCATCATGCACGTAAGTGGCAGCCATTTTGTGTGTCGAGGCCTCTCTGCCACTGCCAATAGCCTGCGAGTCTCTCTCCCCCTCACTCCCCGGCCTCGCAAGCATTCCCCCGCGCCTCGACAGCCCCCGGTCTCTCCTGCTTGGGCCATACACGCACCTCTAACGCGACCCTGTCTCCGAGCCACATCCCGTGCTGAACCCCCTCGCTATTTCATCTCATTCAAAGAACAGGCCCTTTTGATAACCTCTTCCTCCCTGCCGATTGTCCTGCCTGATCCGAGGCCATCACCTAGCCCAACAGATGAGGTTTATTGCCCCCTACAGTAGGACCTCGCCTCACATCAAAGGAGCGGGGATTAATCAATGCTTTTGCACCCCGAAGATCCGACTGATCACACACATCCCCGTTCCCAGCGGAATGTCCAGCTGCGCGATAACTACCACATGCTGAGATCGGGGTGGGAACTCTACTGTAGATGTGTGTGGGTACGGGCCTGGACCGGGGATTCCGAGGATGTCTTTTCTGTCCTTCAAAGAAACATTACGGATGCAGTGTATGTAATAAAGCCATAAACCTGTGTATAAGAGGCCAGGCCTCAGAGATGCGGTTAGAGCACCTCGAGAAGATACCCTGTTGTCTGATTTGACGTGTTCTGCTCCGTCGGAATAAACTCCTGTTTCCTGCCTTCTGTCTCCAGCGCCTGCCTCTTTGTTTGGTAATCTTGAATGGTATGAGAGGCGGCTAACGCCAGGCAAATACTGAAGGGTTCTTGGTCGAATTCGGCCCTACCTTTTCACAGGATCATAGATAAATGGAGCTATGAGTATAGGGGGCAGGGGTAGGGAAGAACCCTTGCCAAGTGTGGCTTTGGAGTCTGGGGACAGGGGACAAGAAAGTATCATCATCAATCATCAATAAAACTTGATTTTGGTTTTGTTCGAAAACCATAAAAGTACACATGCAATAGTACAAAAATTCATTGTTCTTAAAAATGCATGCCATATCAGGATACAGAAGGTGCAAAATATAAAATCAGCATTTCAAAAAAAAGGAAAGTACATAATTTTTCCAAGTTGTACATACTATTTCATACAGGAATTTCATTGAATAAAAACCATTACAAATCAATGCATTTCCTGTACTTAACAGTTGATTTTAAGAATTCAAGTACGTGGAGAATACTGTCACTGTGCAAAAGTTGTAGATACATCATAGCTGGTCTTATCTGGGAGAAATTAAGATTTCTTAAAAGTGTCACCAGATAGCGTTTATGGGGATATTCATAAAAGCTACATAAAAACATAAAATGCAGCATATCCTGTGGAGACTTTCCGTCGCAGCCGCAGTAAGCAGCAACTTTACTAAAAATAGCAGTTCTTGGCCTAACAAGCAAAACATGAAAGAGATTGAGCCTGAATCTAGTCAGTAAAAAATTTTCATGAGAGGTCAGAGAGCCCATTAAATAAGGCTTGATAAATGCAGATGTTTTTAGCATAACATATTTTCTGACACTCGGCTTCTGGATCTCAATGGCTTCCCTCTGGATCTTCCTATCCGTGAGGTAAGCCAGTTTCGTTGCCTCCAAGTCCCTCTTAATAATGCTGCTAGGGTTCTCAAACAACTCAGAACACCCCAATCTGAGAAAACTAGATTTCAAGTATTTCAACCATGGAATGGCCAATTCATTATCCTGAGACAAGCAGTCTTTCACAATTAAGTGCGTTAATGGAATATCAGGATTCAGCCAAAGTTTTAATCAGCAGGTCAGTGGACGTAGGGAGAAGATAATGCTTACATATTGTGTCCCTAATTCTTCATTGACTGCTAGATTGGACGTGCCCGAGTGGACACACAAAAGACATTTCATGAAAGAGTTCCCCGCAATCTGGAGCTGCTCTCCCGTGACATACCCCCATATTTCACTGCCATATACAGCCGTGGCCACTGATTTGGCGTTATATAATTGCAGCATGGCACCAGTAGGTTTTTTCCCCAGTTTGGATGCAAAATGAAAAATAGATGCATTCACCCTAGCGAGCTCCCCTTTCTTTTTAAGAACATGCGGGCCCCAATTTAATTTACTATCAAAGAGGGCCCCATGATAGGAGAACGTCTTAGATGTGGGGATTACTGCATCATCTACTTTAAATACAAAGTTCCTTCTGAGTTGTTGACCTACTTGCATGACACATGATTTAGAATTGTTGATCGTTAAATCCCTATCTGTCATGAAGGACTTAAAAGCATTTAAAAGAGCTTGGAGGCCTCTTTCAGTCCTAGATATGAGGATTGAATCGTCTGCATATAATAGGACTGGAATACCCCGGCGACCGACTCTAGGACAGTCAGCCGCCACCTCCTGTAAAACGCTATCCAGGTCATTAATGTAGAAATTAAAAAGAAAAGGAGCCAAAATATATCCTTGTCGGACTCCTCTTCTGATGTTAAAATTATTTGTCAAACTCAGATCTTGGGAAAATCTAACATTAGCCCTAGTATTGTTATGGAGGTCTACTAGGAAGTCAACAATACCACTGTTCACCCCCTTCGCCCTCATGGACTGCCACAGCTTCCGCCTTTTCACGCAGTCGAAAGCTGAGGACAAGTCCATGAAGGCGAGATGGATGGTACCCCTGTGAGCCACTGTATATTTACTTAAAATTTAAAAAAGGTTAAGGCATTGGGTTATTGTTGAACGACCACTGCAGAAACCATACTGGGAGATGGACATGATGTTATTGTCCTCCCCCCCAGGATGAAAGTCTCTGCAGTAGTATCCTTTCTATTATTTTCACCATGGAATCTATGTAATGTAATGAGTATTATACTTAGCAAAAATTATTCCGGGGACCTGAATTTAGGGAGCAGCCATTTGCGAAGGATCGAGTTTTGTGCGCTGGTAGGCTCCAGGCCTGCCACAGGGAGTGTAGAGGAGCAGGATCAAGGATGTTTAGGGAGTGGCCATTTTAGATGACTAAGGAAATCATGAAATGGCTGAATGCTGCAGACGGTCGTCATAGCCCAAAGTTGAAGAGCAAGGCTAAGGCACTTACCCTATCTTGTAGATTTGCGCACAATGGATGTCCAATGGGCCTAAGAAGAATTTCTGATTCAAACAGTGGCAGGAGCGGCAGCGAGCTCAAGAGCAAATCAATCCAGCTCCTTTGAGAGAAAGGCCACCAGGTGGGTGCAGCTAAGTCTTTGGGCCTGAGGATGTGCGAGTGTTTAGGGAGCAGCCATTTTAGATGACTAAGGTTTCCTGAAGAGGCTGGAGCGGCAGCGGGCACAAGAGAAACCGATCTGATGCATCCAGGTAGGTTGTGCGAGTTGGCCTTTCACGATGGGGGCCAGCTCATTGCGGGCGACTGGGGGCTCAATTATCACCAAAACAAGAGTAGAGAGCAGAAAAAAATGGACGGCCCTAACAAAAACAAGATGATGCCTTGCCGGAGGTCTGGGGTAAGGAAAACGGACGGCCCTAACAAAAACAAGATGATGCCTTGCCAGAGGTCTGGGGTAAGGATTTTGTAGCCCACCAAATCAATCCGTGGCTGGAGCGGGGCGCAGAGATCATCCAAACCCACAAAGAGGCAGATACAAGAACAGAAGGCAAAACAAAAAAAAACAGGATGTTGCATTGCCGGGGGTCCGATCAGTAGGTTTCGAAAACCGCCAAATCAAACAGTGGTGGGGCTGGCAGCAGGTTTGAAAGCAACCTTGCTGATGCATCCTGGTCGGTCCCGGTCGCGGGAAAGTGATTCACGTTGGTGGCCCGGTGGTGGCTGGCAGCACAGGGGCTCAGGGATCATCAAAACCATCGCATAAAGTTGAAGCAAAAAAAAACAAGGCAAAAACAAGAGCAAGATGTTACGTTGCCGGAGGACCGGTCAGCGGTTCACCTCCTCAATACCGAGTTCATCTGTGGCCTGAACATGGATACGTGCGGTCTAGTCTGTCACTGAAGGGTCCTGTTTATGGTGGGTGGCAGGGGGACTCAGGGATCAGCAGAATAATACTAAACCATTGAGCAAAAACAAGAACAAGATGTTGTGTTGCCGGGGCGGTCAACGGTTCAGCTCAACAACACCGAGTTCATTGGTGGCCTGAATGTGGATACCTGCTGTCTAGACTTTGACTGTAGTGTCCTGCTGTTGGTGAGTAGCGGGGGGCTCAGGGATCAGCACAATAATACAAAAAAAGTGAGCAAGAACAAGACGTTGCGTTGCATTGCCGGAGGTCCTTTCAGCGAATTTCTCTATTGGCATCGAACATGAGAGCCGATGCGACGTAGAAGGATAAAACTGCGGTTCACATTAGTCCCATGACAATCGATGGCAGCCGGGTCATGGCTATCGGCAGGGTGGCTCAAAGATCAAGCAGGAGAGCCAATGTCTCCTTAGGAGCCCAAATAGCAGTCTAGCCAATGCATCAAGGGAAGTGTTGAGGAGAGCAGAGAGCAAATAACGAGCGAAGAGTTCTGCAGCGCTCACCAGTGAGCTCAGCTCAAGGATGTATGAGTCGGCGGGATGGCTGCTATACTGTGGTCGTATCGAGTGGATCTAAGCAAATACAAGGAGATAATAGACGGAGGGCTAACACTCACCCCCAGTCACAGGCCTGGGTTGAATCCATCATCGTTCTTTAGCTCACTTCGCCAACCCAGTTCAGACACAGCTATATGCAAATCAGTCTTGACCCTGTGCCTCATGGGAACATTCCAGACCGAACTGCCAAGCCATGTCTTACCTGGACCGGAAACAAGCATACTGGGACTGGTTTTGGGCAAGCAGCCCTCATCAGCAAGGCTAGCTTGAATCCATTGGCAAAGTGAGCAAGGGACCCACATCTGAGCATACCCTGCCAAATTAGGGCGAACAAAGCAAACACAAGGATATGATGGATGGATCGCTGAATCTTTTCAGACCCTCACCCCCAGTCACAGATCTTGGTTGAATTCATCATCGTTCTTTAGCTCACTTTGCCACCCCAGTTCAGACACAGCGATATGCAACTCAGTCTTGACCCTGTGCCTCATGGGAATGGTCTAGACCAAATTGCAAGGCCATGTATTCCCTGGAACAGAAACAAGCATCCTGGGACTGGTTTGGGGCTGACAGCCCTCATCAGCCAGGCTAGCTTGAATCCAGTGGCAAAGTGGGCAAGGGTATCGGGAGGATCTTCACGATGTAAGATGGCGACCCTAGGGCCTGCCGCTGTTGTCACTGGCCCCATGCTCCAGGCGGTGGGTCCATGCTGTGGGCCTATTTATAATTGTGGCTAGGGATGTATGTAGAGAGGGCCGATCGGCATCTGTTGTCTTTTCCATGGATAATCAGTGAGAGTCGGAAAGGCAGCGGACCTCAGCCACTGGGGGATCAGTTTAGACCCGCCTGGAGGTCGCTACCGATGAGGTTTATATGTCTGCTAAGTGAGGGCATATCGGCATCGACAACCGCTCATCGTCAAAAAGTGGGAGCGACAGGAGGCATCCGTTGAGGGGGAATCCGTTCTGTCTCCGCTAGGGCAGTCACACCTCGTGACTTGGGGCTGTGCGGAAGGAGGTCACCTCGGTACCTGGGATCGAGGCAACTTTATGACATGTGAATCCAGGAGACAGGAGGCCCTTTCTGTTGTGCCTGTGCTTTTTGTTTTATGACATTTCTTGAGGTGCATTTCTCTGTTTCTTTATTCTCCATGGAGAAATCCCTTCCACTACAGCCCACCCAAATCTGGAGGTACTCCATTTCTCTCCACACAATGGAAACGGTATTTAAAGAGATGTAAGACTTGGCTGAAATAAATGTTCAAACTTTTCTAAGACAGAAACGGGAAGGATAGTAATTTGTGACTCTCCAGAAATACAGTTGTTTGTGGTCATTCAAAGCTTCCAAGGCCAACCACACTTTGGAATGTGCAAACATTCCCTAAATCCCACCCATTCAGTTGGATTTATGGGTGGGATATCTTCACACTCATGGTTGAGATCTGCACACCATTATAAAGATTAATGCCTGCTAAGAATTCCTTTCAGGATTCATATCAAGTGTAATTAATGGATGTAAATTAAGTCAAAACGTTGGCAAAAATGTATGAATATAGACAAATTCAATTTTGAGACTAGCCCCACTTTTCTCTTCCATAGTTGCAATTTTTTAGCGATCTCTTTTCTTCTCAGATCAACTTTAAGCTGGGCTTCAGTTTTCATTTGCTCACTTTCATATTTGTAAATGGGTGGTCATCGCAGCTTCATAGACTATATCGCCAGAAAATACCTTGAATATCGGTGGTCACTAGACTATTTAATTACCTTTTCAACAAGAACGACAACAAGGATGATGCATTGACCAGCCTTTTAATCTTGAGAGGCAGGTTAAACTCTTCTTTCAATAAGCCTGTCATATATTTATTTGTTTGTGTGCGGATGTAACAAAATATTGTTTGTGGCATAGTTTAAAATAAGAAGTTGCTTCTTTCTCGCGCTATTAATAGAAAGTCATACGTTTCCATGACAATCTGAAATATAAAATGTTTCGCTGAGTGAATGTCAGGATATTGCTTTCCTTTAAGCGAGCTAATGTGGACAAAAAGGTAATATATATGGGCAGCTGAGGTGAATTATGTGGATGAAAGGAAATGAACTGCAGAATATTCGTATCCGGTTTGAAGTGTTCATGAAGATAGAATGTATTGTGATGTACGTGCAGATGGTTCTTAAAATATATTCTTCTAGCACATAAGGGATAACACCAGAAATCATTTAGGACAGCATCACATAAAGAAAGCAGTGAGAATGGCAAGTTGTCGCCCACCGTTCAGGGTTGATGATTGCCCTTTGTAGTTGGTGAGCTCTTTTAACTCTGTAGACAGTGTTAGTCAGGCTAGTCTTTGCATAGGCTATTGCTTTAGTGTATTTACTTTTAGTGTAGTATGTTCGTTAGTTTATTGCTAGGCCTTATTTGAAATACAATACTTAATTGCATTTATATGTATGTTCTATCTAGTTAACCTTGATTTTATGATTTTGTTTACTGTGCTTTGGTTTGACCTATGGCTGTAATAGTGTTTTGAATGGCTTCATCCGTTTCTTCCTTTACAGGGTTTTATTTGAGAATGCCAGACTTTATTTTCTACTAGGATGTGGTTATTTGTAACTACAATTATTTCAGCTTTTTCTTGATTTTTCAGATGGCTATTTTAATGTTGCTTTAATAGTACTAGTACTAATAATAATAATACAAACATAATAATAATGATTAGAAAGGTATGATGGTTTGTGTTGTTTGCAGGTTCAATTGTGTTGCATAGTGTAGCTCTTTTCAAGTAGGCTTCTTGCTATTGAGACAAGATATGGTAGGCCGAGGGTGTTATACCTTGCTAGGAACTTACATTTTTCTTAGTTTGTTTGGAGACTTTTGATGTGAGTTAGTTTAGGTATTCGATTCGTAACTCACGGTAGTTATTTTTAGGTATCTGTAGGAATTGATAGAGCATCTTGTTCAATGTATTCCTGGGAAGGAATTGTACACCCCTTCCACTGCGTTGTCTTTGCTTCTTGGTACATGGTGCTGTCATAGACATTCACCATGAATGTGGTACGTGGGTTGGCGTCCCTGGCCTTATTGGTGCCAGCGACAAACTCAAGTATCAAAATAATCTATTGGTGGAGCTAGTTTGCTTTTATTATGTTGGTGGCAGAGGGATTCAAATAGCATGGCATCATATTAATTGACTTCCATTATTACAAGAACATATTTTAAAGTTATTAGCTTTTATTTACAAATTCTATGCCAGTTACATATTCTCTGTGCAGGATGGATTTTTGTTGGTCACTGTATGCTCTAGTTGAAGTAGTAGTACTAGCTGTTGTTTTATATGTGGTAGCATTTTATTGTAGGTTGCACTATGTTAAAAAAAAGTGAATATTTTCATTGATTTTTTGTAATTTGATATTGACCATGTATTTTGTATATATTCGACTGTACTGTGGAGGGCACGATTTATAAAGGTGTATCCAAAATCCATGTGTTACATTGAGTTAAGGATAGTAAATTAGTAAATTATTCTTGAGATCATAAATGTTGTCATGTAGCAAAAAGGTGTTTTTATGTGTGATTAGCAGGTTTTGTAGTATGTCTATATCTACATATTTTTAGGACCTACTGGTGTTTCTGTGGTTGTTCTAAGGGTTCTGGCAATCAGTCGTTTTAGGGTTGATATGCCAGGGAGCAGGTGTGTTAGAGACTTTTGGTATAACAATTGTTCCTGTTGTCTCTTGTGAGAACATACTAGCCTGTTTTAGGCCCTGCTAAATATTTGTGTCTTCTACTTCAGTAATATTAGGGGGATGGTTATGGTCCCTAATTCTTTCAACTGTTTCATTTTTAGTAGTAGCCCTGCCATAGCATGCATTTTAATAATATTTGGTGCATTTTCAGTGTATTTTCTCACAGCTGATGCTCTCCCTATTCTAAGTATACTCTCTTTTGGGAACTGATGTATTTTGCTGTTTTCAACATTTATCTGTGAGTTTTAGAATATAGAAAATATACATTCATTTTATTTAAAACAATAGGTAAAGTATTATTTTAACATTTTTGCATTGCAGGTGCATATTTTAACATTTTGAGTTTTAGAGTTTTGCTTTGCAGTTCTGTTTGGTGTTGTTTGTGACACAGTTTTCTGTTGTTGCAGTCTGTTGAGATGAATAAAATGTTAGCTTTGCTACCAACCCTTCATTTTCACAATTTAGAAATGATTTAAAATATTTCTTATTCAAATAATCTGTTCAACTGGTGTCCTATTTAGTACCCAGAAACCAATTTAGGTGGACGTTGGGGTTTATAAATATACTTGATTGATTAATTAATTGACTGATAGGCTCCAGCACTTGTATAATGCGTTAATCAGAAGTCTTTTTAAACTGAAAGAATTATGACCATGTGTCGAACTGAGAACTCAA
This sequence comes from Lissotriton helveticus, assembly GCF_964261635.1. Classification (NCBI taxonomy): domain Eukaryota; kingdom Metazoa; phylum Chordata; class Amphibia; order Caudata; family Salamandridae; genus Lissotriton; species Lissotriton helveticus. Next base: position 729,144,992 of record NC_136059.1, on the reverse strand, counting down.
CTTCACTGACTCCTGGTCTTGAAGTGAATTTCTTTCTTTCTTTCTTTCTTTCTTTCTTTCTTTCTTTCTTTCTTTCTTTCTTTCTTTCTTTCTTTCTTTCTTTCTCTCTTTCTCGCACTACTACCTGAGGGTGACTAGGCGCTTGCAGCTCAGCACACATTGCATTAGAGAGATGTTGCATCTCTATTACTTGTGGGAAGGTTATAATGTGTATGGCCAGGTTTTAAGTCCTTTCCTAAAGAAGAGTAGATTGGGGGAGTTTTTTAGCTTTATTGGTAGTTTATTCCACCACCTGGTTGTAAAACTTGTGAAACTTTTTCCACCCCATCTGTGAAGTCAGAACTTTGGCTCTTTCACCATCTTCAGATAGTCTGACCGAAGTGTATGTACTGGAATATACCATTGGAAGCAGCCTGTCAAGTAGGCAGGACCGAAGGTGTGCAGTGCCTTAAAGGCGATGCAGAGTGCCTTAAATTTGATCCGTTTCTCTACAGGTTGCCAATGCAGAGCGTTGAGGGCATGTTTGTCTGAAGAATTATTTGGCTAGGCCAAAGAGCAACCGAGCTGTAGAGTTTTGGAATACCTGCAATTTTGCCACTACTGTCTTATTTACTCCAACCAAAAGCCTGTTACAATAATCAGTTTCGATAGAACCAAAGCTGCCATCACCGTTTTCTGCAATTCCATCCGCATAAGTGGAAGAACGTCTATTTTCTTTAAATATCTTATTCTTATCAAAAAATATTTTATACATTTTCATCATATAATTTCTTTCAAAATGTCATAAAAAACCTAATCATACATAAACCTAAATGCATCTAATCATTAGTACATTTCTTTTACAACCAGGATTATTGCAAAAAGTAAGTGCGACATACAAATATAAAACACATATATGGAAAAAAGTCCTCCTGGTTAAATACAACAAACAACACTACAATCATACACTTTCATCCAATCTTACACAGCTACAAGCAAACAATATCTGTCCATGGTAGAGTTTATATGTGACAGAAAAAAGGTTATTTCTCTGCCAACAGATCGGGTCTCAAAAAGTTATGGGAGACTCGGCACTGGGTCGACGCTTGTTTCGGTGGACTGAAGGCTGTTGGAACCACCTTCCTCAGGACCACTTCAGATAAACCACTTTCATTTAACAGGGGACCTAGTAGAATAATCTGTTCTCTTTAGACTCTAACTTGTCGCACAGCAAAGGACCAAGTCCTTTAATATTCCCAGATAAGATGTACAATGTCCAGAATAATCCAGCTCGTTAGGTTCTGAGTAAGTTAGCATGGCATCCTCTTCCAAGATATGCGGGGGCCAGCAGAGAGCAATATCAATGGTCTCATTTTTTGCAGCATGGGTGGCCTACTTAGATGATATTCAACGTTTTAAGAACGGCAGTGTTACACTGCCGACTCTTTGAAATTACTGAATCTTCCGAAAACTGCAGGATATTTGGAAATGAAATGGTGAATTAAAGCTTGAACATTGATTTTAAAAGTGATTATGCTCTCTGCTGGCCCCCATATATCTTGGAGGAGGATGCCATGCTAACTTATTTGTTTCTGTGTTTCTATGCCCCAGAGAGGTGTTCCCACACATTCACCCATGGATTTTGGTGCATTCCCAGCTTTATCATATACGGTTAGACATAGGAATGTGTTAAAATGCTACTCCTCCCCAAGTGAGGTGTAGTGAGGAGAAATATCTTTATTTCTACTTATAAATTCCTCTTTCTATGTCTGTTAAATTCTGCAGCACCCATAGAAAGAGGAACATGCCTCAGAGGATTGTTTTTATGCAGGAAGGGGTCCCTTCCTGCACAAAAACAATATTTCTTATAACACAGGTACCCTTGATCCATGGTGCAAGGGTACCTGCCTTTGTACTAAGCAGCACATTGTGCACCAGCTTATGAGAAAAGGCAGGAATCAATATATTATTTTAAATACTGCACATTCCTGTCCTTTATCTATCATGCAGTGCAGTGCAGCAAGGTGACTTCCTGTGCTGCATGATTATTTCAAAAATATGCCCCAAATTTTAATGAAAAGTTAGCACAATTACACCAAAATTGTGAAATTCTGTGAATTTTATTGCCTCATGTGTTCACAATAATCTGCCCCAAAGAGAAGAAAATGTGCAGGAAATACATTGCAAGAGACATTTTATCCTTGAGCCACTTCTTTTGCTGGTATCTGTGTGACATTTGAATGCAAAGCTATGCCCTTGTGCTCAATTTTCCCACACAATACTGATGAATTTTGTTCTGCATACCTTTGTGTCATTTTCATGAAAATGTGTTTAACTTAACGAAATATTTGCACACAATCCTAATTTTCAGAGTTAGGCATCTCTTCCTCATAATGTAGAAATTTAGGCCCTAATTAGGATGTTGGTCAGAGTACCTCCAACCGACATCCCTGCGGTTTCGAAACCGACCGAACTTGGGTCAGCAGTCCAAAACCGCAATCATGATGCAACCACACATAGTGCGTTTGCAGACTCCCATTTCCCTATACGAGCTTGTGCAGAGGTCGGAAACAGGCCGCAGCATAAGCTCCTATAGAGAAATGAGAGCCTCTGTAAATCCCTGCAACGTGTGGCAGGTGCCTTCCAGTGCATGCCACACAGTGAGGGATTTATAGGGGAGCACAATAGCCCCCAACCAGAGGGAGGCCACTAAATAAGGGGCACCCTGCCAGGGTCCCCTAAATTTGCTTACCTACAGGCTCTCCACGTTGTGAAGCCCGACATGGAAAGCATGTTGGAAACCGACATCATGATCTCGATGATGGAAATGCCATCCGTTTGGGATTATGCTGGTGGTTTCAACAGGCTGATGGTCTCCTTGAGCCTGTCCGAAGCCAGCTTGAGTGACCGCCTAGTTCGAATGGTAATATGGCGATCGGAATTCGAACAAAGGATGTCGGTCTGTAAGCCTCCGAAGAGCTGTTGGAGCCTTACCAACCGAAAACCTAATGAGGGCCTTAGTATCCTAATACCTAATACCCATTCGCAAACCAGAGTTTTCCATTTGGACAGAAAATGGTTTGGAAGGGTGCCTAAGACCTATGCTCTAATAAGTCAAGTGTAAATAGTCCATTTGGTGAGGGGTCTTAAAACAACTTGCCTTCTGATTGGCTGGGAATGCAGGGGTGGATTCCTGAAGGGGACAGTAGATCGCTGTCCCTGTATTTGCAATCCCCCCAAAAAGGAAACATTTATAAAAAAAACGCTGGTGTTTATTAAAGGGACATTAAAATAAAATATTTCACTTTTGGGAACATATAGGGGAAGAAGGCAGTGATCCTCCGGACCAGTGCCTTCACACCAAAGGCCTATTGACATGATTTGTGTTACTACCCCATCTCTCGTGTCCATAACGGATCATTGGTTCATGAAAAATACTATTATGACAAATCGTTAATATACTGTTGCAACTCATGAATAGACTTGCTAAATGGGTTTTCGTGTGGGTAGCGGAGCTTGCGAGCTGCAAGATGGCCGCTTTTGCTCTCTGCTCCTGTGCATGCAGTGGCTGGCAGACCCACGTTCCTGCTGTACAGGGATCAGAAAACTCCTGGCTGTGAATAGCGCTGTTCCTGAGGCCTCAACTCCTCCTCTACGATCGCTGGTGAGCAGCGAGGCACTGCGGCCTGTGCCTGAGCTGAAGCACTGACCTGTGGTGCGAAGAGGTGGGCGTGAGGCAGAGGTGTGCCCATGTTGGGTCTGCTGAGTGCCCCCCACTGCCCCAGGAGCTGGGATCAGCGGGACAAGAGCGAGCGCAGTCCGGAGGCTACCGGGGATGAAGAGGACCCTCCCCAAACTATCTTGGGTGTACAGAGATTGCTGACTGCTCTGCAGTAACCATGGAGCTAGCGGGATTTGCATCACAGTTGAACCGAGCACCACTACGCGCCTGCATTGAAGATTCCAGTGGAGGCAATGTGGCGCGCTACGGCTCACTAACCCTGCGCTGGATTGGCACTTCCTAAGATCTGCTGGGGAGTGCCGGACTAGCGCTGCGACTCGGAGGAGTCTGGTGCTGGGCGACGTCCATTTTGTGCCTGCAGGCGGGGAGGACAGAGAAGAATTGAGGAGTTGGACACCGAACTGCAGAATTCATACCCGCCTGGAGGCGACACCTATGTATGAGCTGGCTGCGAGCTTAGAATTGCGCTTCTGATTACCTAGGGAATATTGAGGCGCAGATCACTGACTGGCTTGCACGATCTGGCAGCTGCTGGGCACCTCACCTGTAGAATAACTGTGACACTGCAGGCCTGGTGGAGCTCTGGTTGACTGTCTGAAGAGCTGGTTCTGGCGGGCTTGAATGCCTGCAAGCTAGAATGTCCCCTTAAAGTGTTGTGTTGTGATTAAGTTGGAGCAGAGTTGTGAGCCTCTGTAGGTTACAGTATAGGGGTGCTGCGGCAGAAATCTGGAGGCCCAGCTACCACTCTGCTGACTAGGTGGACTCAGGGCGCGTATTGCGTACAGACCAGCACAGAATGGGTAGAGTGGACAAAAATCAACCCTAGATCACGTTTGACCACATAAAGGTGAAAGTACGGGACAATTCTGCCAAAGAGGGGGATCCTGCGATGGACCAGCTGTCTGAAAAACTAGATGGTGATATCCGCTCTATGTTGGTTGCGATGGAGAAAAACTTACAAGGCAGCCTGGCAGGGTTGGGCACTGAAATCAATGTGGTCTCGTATCTCATGGATAGGATGTCTGAGAGATTAGACAAGCATGCAGATCAACTGGACATGGCTGAGCGTAGGGTTACAGAGGTGGAGGAGGCCCAGACGTCGATGGACTCTGACCACAAACAAATGGGCAAAGTCCTCCAAATACTGCAGGACAAAGGTGAAGATTTTGAGGCGCGGTCACGCCGCAACAACATACGAATCACGGAGGCCCCTGACATGACACCAACAGGCAACATGGAGAAGTTTGTTGAGAAGCTTCTGATCACACTTCTGGGCAATGAGACGTTCTCTAATATGTTCCTGGGGGAGAGGGCACACTGCTCGTTTGGGCCTCGCCCTCCCCCTGGGGCACCTCCAAGACCCATAATTGCGAGGCTGCTGAACTATAGGGACAGAGACTCGGTGTCGACGGCGTGTCGTGCAGGCCTCAGCCAGACCCGCTAGTGCAAGGGGTTCGCCCTTCTGCGCACGAAGTCCTCAGACCCAAAGGAAAAGTTGGCACGGAAACTGGAATTGCAAAACATAGAATTTATTATACTTCATGAAGTGGTGCTAAAGTTCAACCAGTACCCTTCGGCACTGCGAGAAGTAGCACAAAGGGCTACCGGACACATGGTTTATTTATACCCACACAGGGGCTCAAAGGAAGGCAGTACAAAGCACAAGAGCACATTTTATGTCCATACAAGGCAATATCGAGAGGCACAATCGATCAGTGGGAGTAGTTAACAGTCTTGGGGTCTCGGCTAACACATTCCAATCTAGGGCTAATCATTAGCAGATGTGGACCCTAACGGTCAGCAGCAAAACACAGAGATGCTATTATTAGCCTGTTGCCGGGCAGATTCAAAGGCCATGAGCAGAAAGATAGGACAACGCACATGGTCGGCACGAGGCAGCATGTGGCAGAAAAAATGGCTGCCACAAATCCAAAATGGATGCTCCAAATGTCAAGATAACAGTTAGAACTCGGATGTCTTTTGTCAACGCTCAACCTAGTCGCGGCCAAACTACAACAGACGACCCTTTTAGCGTTGGCTAAAGACATATGCTCTTTTCGGGTAATCTGTGCATTCATCTCGTATATCTATGCACATTATACTTGTCACCTCCTTATCTGATAATTGTTGCGCTTTTACGGCATTTCGTTTAGATGGTATGCAGGTAGTTATGCACATAGAACATAGTATTGGACCACAATGTATACACATACAACAGGTGAAAATTAATGCAGCTGCAATACACAGAATAGTCAGTAATTTCCAACCCCAAGCAGAAATCAAAGCCCAAAACCATCCAGCAAATGTCCAGGTACCGTTTTTCTCATGAATATCAGAGGCTATCTTATGTAGTTTAAGAATTGCTTCATATACAGAAGGTGAATTATCTGGAATGTACACGCAACAACTACTTCCGATGACTTTACATGCTCCTCCTCTATCTGCTAACATAACATCCAGAACCATTCGGTTCTGAAGAGTTACAATTCTAGCAACTTGCAGTTCCTCGGTAATATTGCCAAGCGCTACTGCTGTTTCATTGGTGACAGCTTCTACAACTCGAGTTAATCGTCGTATTTTCCTGCTGTTTAATGCAGCTCCTACAAACGAGAACAAGCCTAAATCAAAGTCAACGTATTGCTGTAGACTAGTATCTTTCTGATCAACATCATCACCTCGGATTGTTAGTTTATAACGGTTCATAGAAATATTTTGAAACAGTTTAAAATCTCGGTGGTAAGAAGCAGGTGCAAGAAAAACAGGGGGCAACAGAAAAGATACATAACAAATACCAGACCACCTTATAGGTAATCTATGATATCCATGACTCCAACATACTAGATATGTGTTATGTGAGGCCAAAAAGGTACTATCATTTATTCCATCCATATTTAACACAACAACACAATCACTATTTCCTACTGGAATTCGGCCAGTACTTTGTACACAGAGGGTAGCTCTGGTTCGTGTTACAGTAATTACAGATTCATTACTCGTAGTAGAGTCTCTTGTATGGGTGAAAACATAAGACGGTGAAGCGTTGTCCGACCGATATTCTTCCCATTCCCATATAGTTCCATTCGCTTGAGGATAACCATGTTCATCTTGATAACACTCTTTATTCAAACGGAAGAGAAGTCCACCTACTGCAGGTTTTCTGTTTGAAAAGAGAAGAGTGTACCAGGCTCGACAAGAACCATTGTGCGAAAAAGGAAGCGGAATAAACGGCGTTCCACCTTTCGTCTGGTGAGCTGGAAGCATGCCGCAAATCCAGCAGTTTGTAGTATTGGTGGCGTTGTTTGTATGGTGGAGCATTTGGACAAAAGTGTTATTCAAATAAGATTCTCGATGCTTATGCTCATGATAGGGAAGAGAAAAATGCTGATGCTCTTCCGGAATCGGAGTAGTAGGAACCACAAAGAATGTTCGGGCAGGACTCACCCTCTCAACACACCAGGTGATTACTGCTATAATAGTTAAAACAACAAAAACACTTAATACTCCTAAAATCTTCTTCTTAGTAGCATTCATAGTCACAAAGCTAAATCTTCAAAACTAAAAAACAGAAAAAACAAAAATAGTCCATGAGCTCTTTACTCTGGGCAGACGTTGGTTTCTTCACCACAGACCAATACAGGTGTCACTTCACTACGCAGGGCTGATCCCCCTCCCTTGTCATATCGGCTCTCCGTTTCCACTACCCAGAGCGGTTGCTCAACCAGTCTCGCAACAAAAAAAAAACTGCAAATCACTTTCTTGATCTCAGATTATATCGCACTGCTCCAGGAATCGTCTGGTCCGGGAAGAACTCCGCAGATCCGTCAGGTGATACAGCAGGGCCTTTCTCCGTAGTCATGATCTCTCGATGATCAGTCAGCACAGTAGGTTCCACCAAGGTCGGCAGAACTTTTCGGCAGTGGGTACTATGGACCCAATTCTTTTTGTTGGTTACTCTGACTGCCCGTTCTCGTGGCGAGGAGTACTTGCTCTGGTCCACGCCACCTTGGTTCCAAACTGCTTGAACTCTCGAAGACTTTCAGGATGACAAAGTCTCTGGGACAGAGTTCATGGCCTTCACCTTGGGATTTATCAGGGAGCGCTTCTCGAACCTGTTGATGAATAGAAACCAAGCTGTCAGTTAATTGTGCCAAATAGTCATTCATTAAAACACAAGGTACATCATACACAGAACTTGGTTTCGGAACTCCCCAGATATTCATAGGACGTCCGAATACCACCTTGTACGGGGTAAGACCCGTCCTAGAATATGGTACTGATCTAATGGACAACAATGCCAATGGCAGCGCATCTGGCCAAGTCAGATTCGTGGAGGCTTGAATTTTCGCGAGTTTAAGCTTGAGAGTACCATTATACCTCTCCACCAATACTGCAGATTGCGGATGGAACACAGCATGGAACTTTTGCTTAATTCCTAATCCTTTCAGGACATACTTGATAACTTCCCCGACAAAATGAGGTCCGTTATCATTCCATAAAAGTCTGCAAACACCAAACCTCGGGAAGAACTCCCTCAGTAGCACCTTAGCAGTAGTAATAGCAGTATTATCCTTCGTAGGGTGTGCCTTAATCCATTTTCTGAAGGCACAAACCACCACTAGAACATACTTCAAATTATTACACCGCTCAAGCTGAATGTAGTCCATTTGCAGGACTTCAAAAGGTGCGGTTGGTGTGACAAACCCTCCAGACGGAACTCGTGTCCCCTTTCCAAGCAGGACTGTACTATTCTCTTAGCTGTGTTGGCAATCTCAGGATGCTCCCAAACTTGCGTAAGCATTTTCGTTATTGCAAGAGCTCCAACATGCGCTACCCCATGTGCCATCTGAACCCTAGGTTGCACGAAAGCTATAGGCAGCTTCCATCAATCCATCTGCTTGTTTCTCCAACAACCTTCATCGTCTAACTCTCCTTCTCTAGTCCATTGTTCATGTTCCTTGTCAGTAGCTGTCTTCTGTATCTCTCGCACTTCCTGCCTAGCATAATGCCATCTTTCAGCTTGCGACTTCACTACATACATAGAAGTGGTATTCCTCTGCATTGCAGTCTCACGTGCTACACGGTCTACAAAAGCATTTCCTTGTCCAATTTTGTCTGTGACTTTCTTGTGTGCACTGCACTTCACTATGGCAATTTTCTTCGGTAGCGTTAATGCAGTCAAGAGATTTTGCACTAAATCTCCATGCATTATCTGCATTCCATGAGATGTAAGAAAGCCTCTTTCCTTCCAGAGTAGGCCAAAATTGTGCGCTACTCTAAAAGTATAGCGGCTATCTGTATAAATATTTACGCACAAACCAGCACTGAGCACACATGCTCGCATCAACGCTATCAATTCAGCTGCTTGAGCCAATTTCTGTGGTATGCGAGCTGTCTCCACTACTGTCTCAAGCGTGGTAATTACATATGCGGCTGAGGTCGCACCATCTGGCAATTTCAAACAAGACCCATCAACCCACAATTCACCATCTACATCTGGAAGGGGCGTATCCTGTAAATCAATACGACCCTTTGTCTGTTCTTCAGTCAGAAAAATACAATCGTGCGTTTCTTGTGGCTGGGACTGAGTCACCGGATATGGCAACAATGTGGCTGGGTTCAGAGTTGCACATCTCTTCAATGTAATGTGGGGGGCTAGCAATGTCAGTTCATATCCTGTAAGACGAGCACTAGTCAAGTGCTGTGTCTTTGTCTGATTCAGGAGGGCATCGACAGCATGCGGCACTAGCACCAACAGTTTATGTGACAAAACTATCCCTTCACTCTGTCAAATGGACACTGCTGTTGCTGCAACTGAACAAAAGCATCCAGGTAATGCTCTAGCAACAGGGTCAAGAACTGCAGAAAAGTATGCACACGGACGTTGCTTGTCGCCGTGTAACTGGACCAACACTGATAATGCACAACCATCTTTTTCGTGCACGTAAAGTGTGAAAATCTTTGTGTAATCTGGTGTACCCAACACTGGTGCTGAACAAAGGGCTTGTCGTAATTGTCGAAAAGCACTTTCACATTCATCTGTCCATGGAAGAGGTACTGGGGTATCTTTCGTCAGAAGTGCTAACAGGGGCTTAACAATGTGTGAAAATCCCAAAATCCACTGTCTACAAAACGAAGTAAGACCCAAAAATGCACGTACTGCTTTCTGTGTGGTAGGGACTGGCGTGTCTAAAATTGCTTGTATGCGATCTGATGTCAATGCACGTCCCTCCTTAGACAAAAGGTGACCTAAGTAGGTTACCTTTGGTCTACAGTATTGCAGCTTCTTTCGAGAGACTTTGTGATGATGTGCAGCAAGAAAAGAAAGCAAAGATAAAGTACATTTTTCACACTGCTCTGGAGTGTCGGACGCCAACAAGATGTCATCGACATATTGGATGAGAGCCACACCTTCGAGCAGTACAAAAGAATCAAGTTCCCTCTTCAATGCTTGGCTGTAAATGCTCGGACTTTCAGTATAGCCCTGAGGAACTCTACAAAATCTATACGATCGATTATTCAAAGTGAAACCGAACAAATATCGGCTATCAGGATGAATAGGGATCGATAAGAACGCATTCTTCAAGTCAATTACAGTCAATGTAGTAGCAGTTGGGGGAACTAAAGTAAGAAGTGTCGTAATGTCAGAAACCACAGGGTATTGTGGTACAACTATCTTATTAACTTCTCTGAAATCAATCATAAATCTGTAAACTCGTGTGTCAGTGTCTCTCTTCAAAATCGGAAGAATCGGGCTATTGCAAACATTGTATGGGACTTCCTCAACAACCCCAACTCGTATCAGATCATGCACAATTCGAACGAGTGCCTCTTCACCCTCCTGTGAAATGCGATACTGTGGCAAACGAGGCAACACAGCTCCCTCCTTGACACTAATCTGGATCGGAGGAAGTCATCTGACCCACATCAGTGTCTGAGGTAGCCCATAAATATTCAGGAAGTGAGGCTAATGCAATGTCTTCCTTAACCAAGCAAATTCGATCAAATTCAGTGTAATTATAGTTCAAAATAACTCGCACCCCTTCAGGAAAACATCGTATAGTAGCTCTAAAATACTTTAACATATCAAGGCCCAAAATGTTGTCTGGAGTATTAGGGGAGAGCAAAAATGGGCATGGAGCATTGAATTTATCAACATAAAATGGGAGTGGCTGGGACAATGGGCTAAGGGAAGGTGTTCCATCGAAACCTATCGAAGTAATAGTTGTGCCAGACAGGGGAGCCCTCGGAACCAATTGTTTAGACAAAGCGCTACGGGTAGCTCCTGTATCGACCAGAAAGCGATCAGTAGAGCCCAAAACATGTGCTGTAACATAGGGACCCGTCTGATCTACTGGAACTTCAACTGATTCCTTACCCCATCCTACGCAATCCTATGCATGAGCAGAATCGTACAAATCAGGCTGGACATAATCAGACATTTGACATTGATTTCGCCTATCAAATGTGTTCTGTCTCTGCTGTGGGCGTGCATTCATGTCGGATCGAGCACGATCGCTCATATTACCTCGAGGCGCCGAGAAACATGAACCAGTTCTCCCTTGACCCCGCCACCTAACATCCTGTTGAGAACGTAACACAGGGCAATTTCGCGCCCAATGGCCAATCTGCTTACAATACGCGCATTGATTTGAAGACACATCCAAACGACCATAGGGAGTATTGGGAGGCGGTCGTCCACCTCTATCATAGTTTCTATCAGGGCCCCTATCATAACCTCTAGAAGGCGGACCATACACTTGGGCCAACATAACTTTAGTTTTTAACTCTTTTGATTTCTTGTCCTCGGTCCCCTTCGCCTCCGCCTCTTGGCGCTCATAATACTGAGCCATCGTCAAAACAGAGGCCGGAGAGGACGTAGTCCAAGAACTTTCACTAGCTTTTAGGCGGCTTGCTATGCCAGGTAACAGATTCGAAACATATTTATCGACAAACAGATGTCTGCCGGTATCATCGGTAAGGGACTGACCGCTAAAATCATGAAAGGCTTCCTCAAAACGAGTAAAGAAATCAGAAACCGATTCATCTGTCTTTTGTTTACAGGACACTAAAACAGTCCAATCAATCTTTTTAGGGGGGATAATCGTTTTAAGCTTAGTCAAAATAGCGGCAGGAAGATCTAATATTAGCTGATGCGGTTTTTGGGCGGGCTCTCTGTCCGCATCCGTGCGCTCTATCTCCTTCCATTCGGCACCAAGAACAGCACGATCATCAATTTTACGAATGGTCCTCCACATATCTGGTGGCAAAATAAGACCGAAAAACAAATCTATATCACATAGGGTCATGACACAAGAATTTAAAGCACCCTCAACTTCTTCATAAAAGGCGGCTGGGTTTTTACGTGGGTCAGGTAACGCATTTTTAAGCGCCATTACATCTGCTCTATTCCAGGGAGTGTATACCCAATTATAAATAAAATATCCTTTAGCATCGACAGAGTTTTTATCATCATTATCACCCGTACCTTTAGGAGGAACATACAATGGCGCGGCTTCCCGCATAGGTTTCATGACAACTGGTAGTCTCTTATCTGTCACGAAGATAGGACGCATCGCCTCTCCAGGCGGATTAGTCTGTGGAGCGGTATCCGCAGGCTTTTTCTGCTCCTTCAGATATCTTGCCTCATTCCGTATTTTAACCAGCCATCTAATCACATCTTCTACCTGGGAAAAAACAAAGAGACCGTTTATGATCAGTTGCAATATCAGCAGGTTCTAATGTTGGGGAACATTTACGATACATTTCTACAACTTCATCAGCAAACATCGCAGTGAAATATATCTGTTCCTTTTCTGACCAATCTTTTATAACAGCAAAAAGATCGGAAGCAGGATCAATGCTACGTAATGCTTTACGAGTAGCTTGTCTGATCTGGGCCGACCGTTCAGTTGACAACATCGATTGGGTGTCCCGCGCTTTCTGCTGTCCCGAATCGGAATCCTCATCGTCCCCGGACGGAGCAGACGGAATGATATACGGAGGTGGAGGTCGATCTAATAACAAAAAATCATCTTGTGGTTTATTAAGGACAGGATAAAGAGGCTGACGGACAGGATATTGGCCAGATATCTGTAACCTACGTTCTTTCTCCTCTCGTTCCTGTAGTTCTTTCGCTTCTTTCTTTCTTAATTCCAGCGCTTTCTCATACACAGTCTTTCGCTGTTCTTTTTCAATCAACGCTTGCTCACGCTTCTCTTGCTGCCGTACTTCTTTCTCCCACATTCACAAACTCTCAAGCATATCACGCCTAGACTTTCACTCAAACAAACATTGCTCCACATATTCAACCTTTCGCGCATCAAACGACCCATGCAATGGCCAACGTAACTCAGGATCCCACTTAGTGTATTTATGCCACAACGTGCTGTACATTATGGCAGAAAGACCATACTTCACATACATATCTCTATTAGGAGTCCCTCAGGGGGAGCCGGCTGCGATTCTTCAAGTCGTAAACTGGTACCACCAAACAAGCAGCACATCTTTCGAAGTGCGGGACAAACAGACATGCTCGAAAATAGTGCAAGATATACACTACAATAGGGAAAGAGCGCCTAAGGTACTTTCTTAGTACGTTGCGCTATACAAATCAAAGCGGAGAAAAGAAACTCCATGCTATGTCTGCCTATATGGGTTGCAACGCATATATACACAATCAAATCATATCAAACAATCAAAGTAGACAAGTCTATCCCAAAGTCAAACGTGCCACGATAAGCGTCCTTATCATACGTGGCACTCCAAAGGCCAAGGCCTACAACAGGCGCCGCAAAACGGCTCTTACCAATCATAGGCCGTCCAGATTCCAACTGCCAAGTTCTAAATTCGACCAAACGGTCACTGCACGGCAGACCAGCAGAAGAGATCTCAGTCGAGGACCGGCGCCGCCTGGATGGTCGGATCGGAAAGTAGGGAAGGAACACCATGGATGCCAAGACACGGGTCTCATCTGGCAGCGATCGCGTACTCAGCGAAGTTCCGAACCTTCGTCACGACCCATCCTTCGGGCATCCGAGTCGCCGATGAGCCCCACGTGCCTCAGCCAGACCCGCTAGTGCAAGGGGTTCGCCCTTCTGCGCACGAAGTCCTCAGACCCAAAGGAAAAAGTTGGCACAGAAACTGGAATTGCAAAACCTACAATTTATTATACTTCATGAAGTGGTGCTAAAGTTCAACCAGTACCCTTCGGCACTGCGAGAAGTAGCACAAAGGGCTACCGGACACATGGTTTATTTATACCCACACAGGGGCTCAAAGGAAGGCGGTACAAAGCACAAGAGCACATTTTATGTCCATACAAGGCAATATCGAGAGGCACAATCGATCAGTGGGAGGAGTTAACAGTCTTGGGGTCTCGGCTAACACATTCCAATCTAGGGCTAATCATTAGCAGATGTGGACCTTAACGGTCAGCAGCAAAACACAGAGATGCTATTATTAGCCTGTTGATGGGCAGATTCAAAGGCCATGAGCATAAAGATAGGACAACGCACATGGTCGGCACGAGGCAGCATGTGGCAGAAAAAATGGCTGCCACAAATCCAAAATGGATGCTCCAAATGCCAAGATAACAGTTAGAACTCGGATGTCTTTTGTCAACGCTCAACCTAGTCGCTGCCAAACTACAACAGACGGCTATGACTAAGCAGTCACTACAATATGAGGGGTCCAACATCTCCATATAACCGGACTTCACGGCTCGTGTCCAGGAAGCACGCAGACAGTTTGCCCTGTTAAAGCACCAGATGAGGGACCAGAACATAGACTATGCCATGCTCTACCCTGCCAGACTGCATGTTAACAGGAACGGCCACTCAAAGATATTTCCAGAGCCTAAGACATTGCAAAAAGCTTTGGAGGAATGGGCAATGGAGAAACATGCTAGTCCGGAGAGGGAAGACTTTGAAGGAGCTGTCGGAGGTAGCCTGGATGATTAAGACTGAGACTTTACAAATACTGGGTTACTTCCTTACTTACTTAACTTGGCGGGGGTACCAGGCGATAGTTCACATTGTGTAGTGTGCTAGGATTAGGTTGAAAGTGGGGCGGGGATCTTGTTTCTGAGAAGTTCCGTTATTGCATGATAGTTTACATATTACTGTTGCTTTATGCTACAGCCAAAAGTTATCATGAGGTAGGATCACATTTGTATTTTACATGGCATTCTCTGAAAGGGGCGAGAGGAGCATTTCTCTTTGAACTTGGCCAGTTGATGCTTAGTTGCTGCTCTCAGTTCAGGACTGTAATATTTTGAATAATACTTCACATATCTCTAATCTCCCATCTTCAAACTCCCTTCAGTGAGTTGCAACACAGCTTTCTAGGAGAATGTCCAAGAGTGCATTCAACTTTGATTGATTCCTCTATCTGCTCATTGGGCAGAAGAGGGGAGGAGGCTGATATAGCCTAAAATATAGAGAGGTTGGTGAGAAGGGAAAATTTCAGGGAGGGCAGCCATAGGGGTGTTAAATATAATGTTTTACCATTAAACATAAAGTGGCACAACACTAGAGAAAAACAGCTTTTTAATGTGTAATTTTGGGAATCTCTTTCATAATATTCTCTTCACTAGGAGCCTTCTGATGTAATAGCCAATACCATAATTCCACATCCACTGTTTTATTCAACATCTTCCTCTTGATTTGACGTGCAGCCTCGCTCAACATGGTATAATTGTTTTAGCAGAAAGTTGACCAACTGAAGAAAACTCATAAAGAAAGCGGTGTATAGATTGCCAGATTGTAAACATACCGTTTCCTATGTAATGAATGCATCATAATTACAAAAATCCCCAAGATGACCAAAACCTAATTCTTGCCATAATTGGAGTCCTCTGGATAGTAATAAACCTCCTACTGAACAATCTTGAATCAGTGTATATGCATGATATGCTGGAATATCTCCTGATTTATAAAAGAGCTGAGTTATTGCTGCTAATGCCAATATCACCATATATCTGGTCTTTTTTGGCAGTTTGGCTAATCGTAAAAAAGTGGGGAGTATTATGGCACTTTCCTTCAGCATATGTATTAGAAAAAAGTTATCAAAAACTGAATTTTCCTCTCCTAATTGTTATAACAGGTTGATCAGAGAGGCATGGTAGTATTTTGCAAAATATGGGAGTGTTGATCCCCCCAATGCAACATCTAATTGTAGTGTGGCTAGCTTAACCCAGGGCTGCTTATTACCCCAGACAGATTTCCTTATCATTTCTTCCAAATATTTGAAATAGGAGCAAGGTATTTTTAAGGGGAGAGTACAAAAAAGAAACAAAAACAATGGGAACACTGACATTTCATCCATGGAGATAAGTCATGTCAGCAATGTCCATTTATCTAGTAATTGTTCACTTTCGCAAGCGTCCTACTACAATTCAGTGGAAATAGTTGACCAAAATCTACCAAGGTATCTAACTGGGTGTGGTGATTGGTGTTGTAAACAAACCGGGATATCCGAAAGCTCTGAATTAAATCTGAGAATTTCTGTTTTTGCTTAGTTCACTTTATATCCCCCTACCTGCGTAAATTGTTGAATTTCATCTAATGCATTCTGTATATTAGATCCTGCAGCTTAAGATATCAAATTATATCATCTGCTAGGGATTCTATAAAAAGAGAAAACAAAAGATGGGATAACGGGCATCCCTGTTGCGTTCCGCGATTCATATTTACCCTCCCGGCTACTGTCCCATTGATAATAATTTTGGCTTGGGCCTGACTATATAATTATTTTAGCATATGCATCAGCTGTGATGGCAAAACCAAACTTATCGAGAATAAAAAATAAGGCACGCCAATCTACTAAATCAAAAGCCTTTTCAGCATCCATCATCAGGATTGCCGCATTGATCTTTTATTTTTAGTTATTTTATTTATTTAGAGAGTATCAGAGTGCTTTACAACATGTAGTTAGGTAAATAAGAAAGAGCAGACAGACAGATCAAAATGGAGAGTCTTTGGGAAGACACTAACGGTGTATTGGTCCAAAGGTTAAATGTGTCGACTGAGGAAGAGATCCTTACGTTTTTTTTAAGGTCACGAAGGAGGGGTTAGTTCTCAGATCTGTTGGCAGGGATTTCCAGATTTTGGAGGCATTTCCCGAAAAGAAGAACTTCAGGGTTTTTTGCTTGTTTCTCTTGGGGGGAATGAGATGTAGGTTGTTGGTTCTCCTCAGGTTTCTTAGCTGGCCTGCCTTGGTGAGCTAGGCTGCAAGGTAGACTGGTTTGCCAGTGTGAAGAACATTGTGGGTGAGACAAGCAGTTTTGAACTGGCAGCGAGCTTCAATGGGGAGCCATTTGAGGTTTTTCTGGGAGGGTCAGATATGTCTGTGATTTTTTGCTCCATTGACCATTCTTGCTGCTGCGTTTAGAGCTGTTCTTATGGGGACTAGGTAAGATTTTGCTGTTCCTGCGAGTGTAGCGTTTCTGTAGTCTAGTCTGGATAGAAGCAGGGCTTGCGTTGCGGTCTTGAGATCATTATGCGCTAGGAAGGATTTGATTGTGTTGAGTAGTTTTAATTTGTAATGGGCACTCCTTGCAGTAGCCTTTATGTGTGAGCTCATGTTCAGCTTAGGGTCCGGTTAGATGCTCAGCGATTTGGCGAAGCCATTCAGGCAAAACGATCGAAGTTTAGGGTGTCCATAAGCTTAATCCATACTTGGACCTAGTGGGTTTGTCCATCGTTGGAGAGAAAAAGGATTTCCATCTTCTCTTGGTTAGGTTTTAGGTGGTTGTATGATAGCCAGTTTTGATTTTTTTTTTTGGGTACCTTTGGTACGGCGTATGTCTTCTAAGGAGGAGACTTCCAGGTAGAGCTGGATGTCATCTGCATATAGGTGGTAGGTGATGTTGGCTTGATTGATTATGGTAGTGATCTTATTAGCAGAAAAATAATCAATAGCTTGCATTAGGAAGTATGTGTTAGTGGCCATCAGCCATCCTGGGAGGAAGCCATTTTGATCAGTATGAACCACCTGTTGGACACATGGCGCAATTCTCCATGCCCAAATCTTCATAAACAATTTATAATCTGTATTTAACAAACTAAGAGGGCGATAGGAATTAGGATCACTGGAATCTTTACCCTTTTTAGGAATATCTATCCCATCCTTCATTTGATTAAACCTCTTAGTTAAAAATGGAAGTAGTTATTTTTTTAAATGTACTATATACTTCTACCGGGATCCCATCAAACCCACTAGCCTTGGCGTGGGACATACTCTTTAATACTGTCAGAATTTCTGAGATTTCTATGGGGCTATTCAGCGTCTCACTAAGCTGATGCGACATCTGTGGTACCTTCAGCGATTTATAGTACGTTATCACTTTTGACTCTTCTACAGCCTGTACTTCCGTATACATTTTTTTTTTTAATGTGAAAGAAAAACCTCAGGAATTGCCTGTTTATCATCTTCTTTTTGGCCAGTAGAAGGATTTTTAACATGGCTAATTATTTGCAACACTTTCTGACTTTTCGTAGTCCAGGCCAGAAATCTGCCAAAGTTCTGACTCTCTTTGTAGAGCTTTTGTTGGTATGCCTTACACCTGAGATCTCCTCTAGCAAAATAAAATCCTTCAGATGCTTTTTAGCTTTTACTAATTCTTGCTGTTGTGCTTTAATATTATGCTCCGCTGTCTCTGCTAAATTTGCATCTTGTCTGGCTTTCTTAACATCGGTCTGTAACCATGCAATCTTTAGCTTTCGTTGTTTACTTAGCCTAGACTTATAGGATATCATCTGTCCCCTAAACATAGCTTTAAATGTCTCCCAAACCATAAAGATTGGGGCAGTATTTGCATTGAGCAGGAAGAACTCCATAATAACAATTCTCATTTCTGTCAACCAAGTAGAATCTTCTAATAGAGATTTATCAAACTGCCACCTTGATCTTTTTTTCAGGATGATCCGTAAAATATTTTTGGGGGGATTTTTTCAAAAAACCTTTACTAAGCACTACAATTTCAGGTACAGTACACTGTGCAGCAGATAAACATAAATCGACACATTGGCAGCCATTTCAAACAGAGTAAATAACAAAAAACAGGAATCCCATTCACAGGAGTCTGAGGCGCAAAAATATTTTACAAAGACATCATAGAGTGCAAGAGAAGCCCACCACGCGGAGGGCACCTTCACCGCTCCTCAATAGAAGATGAGAAACATGTAATAGAGGCTAATGAGGAGGGGGGAGGGCAGAGACCGAACAGCACCGGCGGCTGCCACGGACGAAGAGCCGGCGGGGAGCGCGGGAGAGGCGGCACCGCTGGGGGGTGAACGGGAAAGAAGGTAAGTCACCAGGGGACCCCAAATATCAACTGGCCAGGAGTTGGAGGGCATGAAATCCCAAAACTCCAATAGCAGAGTCAGGCACCGCGAGGCATCCTCCAGCCAACTATCAACCTTAGGGGCAGGCCTACGACCCCAGCACATGGCCACCCTGCGTTGGGTAAGGACAAGCAGCATAGCGATTAGACGGCGGGAAGCATCTGGGCAGAGTTTTACAAAGCCAAGTAGGAACAAGGTGGGGTCAGTGGGC
This sequence comes from Lissotriton helveticus, assembly GCF_964261635.1. Classification (NCBI taxonomy): domain Eukaryota; kingdom Metazoa; phylum Chordata; class Amphibia; order Caudata; family Salamandridae; genus Lissotriton; species Lissotriton helveticus. Next base: position 729,125,716 of record NC_136059.1, on the reverse strand, counting down.
ACCAGTAATTACCGTGATTGTGGAGCACACTCCCCACCAAAACTTGAAAACCCTAGGGCACAGCTATGCCAAATGTGCATAATCTGCAGCAGGGGCTCTTCAACACATGCAGGTATCGTTAGCTTATGGAGCTGTACAGGGGTATGGTATATCCTATGCAGGAACTTAAAGTGTATCAGACAAAGCCGATAGTTAGGTGACAGCTTCTTCATCTGGTTACGGCAATAGAGCCAGTCTGCCTGTGCTATGTCGATGCTGAGGTCAGCTCCCCACGCCTCACGCACACGGTCAGTGGAGATAGAGGTTGCCATTAGTGTAAGAGCGTATAATTTGGTGACCAATTTGTGCAGGGATGGGGATGTGTAACTAGGTCAAGGGCCGGCATGGACGGAGGGGGCAGAGGGAATGTGGAGTGCAAAGTCCGGCAAATGGAGCACAGCTGGTAGAATAGTAGCGTGTCCAATTGACCGGATGACTCCGGGAGGGAGTAAAAAGTGTCCCCGGGATAAAGGTCCGCAATCGTCAGCAATCCCAGTTGCGTTGCATGCTTAGATATACCAGAAGCCTGAAGCGGAGGGAAAGCAGGGTGATCCACTATTGGCACAGCGTTTGTGAAGAGTAAGGGGAAATTTGAGAGCCGGCAGAGTCAAGACCAAGCCCAGCGCAGCGTCTCAACAGTATCCACCTCCGCCCAGGGCAGACTGCAGGTGCAAAAAGTGCAGTAGTCAAGGGCCAGTGAGAGGCTAAATCCGCCTGGACAGCCACATGGGGTTGGTAGGCAGTGGGATGGATCCAGAAATGCAAAAAACTGGCTTGTGCACAGAGAGCATGTATCTTGAAGTCCAGAGCACCCAGGCCACCAGCCGACATGGGGAGAGTGAGAATATCATACGTCACCCTCGGTTGTCTAACCACCCGAATAAGTGAAATAATCAAAGAACCTAACTTACGAAAGAAATGGGCGGTGAGGAGGATCGAGACATTCAGGAACAGGTAGAGAAATTTTGGCAACACCACCATCTTGGCGATGGTGATCCGGCCAGCCAAGGACAGTGGAAGCCTGCCCCACACTGTAATCTTAGATTCAAACCAATGTACCGCGCAGACAAAGTTCGATCTCCACAATTCATCCAGGTCTCTACTCAGCCAGATACCAAAAATATCGTGTTGGGCCAACTGCCCCCACGAATGGGAAATCGGGGTTGAGCGAGATGGTGGCGTCCGTCAGAGGAAACAAGACAGACTTACTCCAATTTTTTTGTACACCAGAAAGACCGCCAAATCGTATGATTTCCCTGACCAAGGGGCTAAGGTTGTCCTGAGGGTGGCGTACGTACAGAGTCACATCTTCCGCATACATGGAGACAAGAAGGGAGCGAGCAGAAAAGCCCATTCCCCTATGCGTATGATGCTGCCTGAGCCTGGCAGCAAGGGGCTCCATTGTGATGGCAAAAAGCATAGGTGATAAAGGACCTGACCATTAATACGTAAACGGGCCAAAGGGGTGGCGTAGAGAAGCCTGATTTTATGCAAAAAAGTTTCAATGAAGCCCATACGGGGCAGAAGATAAAACAGAAAAGGCCACTTGAGAGTCATGAATGCTTTTGTTGTGTCCTGCAGGGCAGCTACTGCAGGAAGATTAGGATTAATTTGGTGCAGGGCAGAAAAGATTGTGCGAAGGATATGTGAAGTTGCCCTCCCAGGAATGAAGCCGGACTGATCCGGGAGAGCGATAACTGGCATGAGGAGCAGAAGGCGTGAAGCGATAAGTTTGGCAAATATCTTGTTATCAATATTTATGAGGGAGAGGGGGCGATAGGAATCATGACGATCAGCGGGTTTGTCGTGTTTAAGGAGCAAGGTTATCAAGGCCTCCCCCAGAGACTGAGGGAAGAGAGCATTGTCAAAAGACTCATTATACATAGCCACCAAATGTGGCTCTAAGAGGTCAGCATACATTTTATAAAAAGAGGCCGGGAGGCCATCGAGACCCGGAGCTTTTTGCCCAGGTAAACTACTAATGACTGCGAGTATTTCTTCCCTAGTAAAGGGTGTATCCAAAAATTCCCGGCGGTAGCCCTCCAGCCAGACCAGCGCAAGGGGGTCTAAGTATTGATCGAAGGCCTCACGCGACGGGGGAGCACCCACCAAATATAGCTGCAAGTAGAAGTCCAGAAAGCGGGATCTAATCACCTCCGGAGCGGTAGTTCTAGATTGGCCCCCATCCTCCAGGGCCATGACGTAGGAGGTTGTGCGTGGTAGGCGGAGGAGTTTAGCAAGAGTACGACCCAGGCGATCACCCTCACCAAAACGTAGTGCTCGCCTCTCGCGGCCTAAAAAGGAGAGTTCCCGATTTGCTGCTTCATAGAACTCGGTATGTTTTTGGCGTATGCAAGCTAGGTTGTCAGGACTAGGGGGACGCAGCCTGGGAGGCATCCAGCTCCTGGATACCCTTTTCAAGCAAAGCCAGAGTGGAATGAAGAGAACAAAGCACAGCAGATTGTTTGGATATAAATTCACCCTGAATTACCATCTTTACACCTTCCCAAAGGATGGACGCCGAGTCTACGGAGCCCTTATTACATTCAAAATAACTAACTATAGCAGTTTGAATGTCTGCGCAGAATACTGAGTCCCGTAAGGCGTTTGGTGGGAGACGCCAGGAGAAAGCACGCTTAGGAGATTGGGGAAGGCGGAGGCGGATTTGGACCAGCGAGTGGTCTGAGATGGTGCACGCCATATGTTTTGCATCAGTAACCAGAGCAGGATGTCAGGGGAGGTCAGCCAGTAATCGATGCACGACCAGCACCCTCTCGTGCCGAAGACACAGGTGCCCTCCCGGCCATCTGGCTGGAGGTGGCGCCATGCTTCATGTAGGGAGTTCTCGAGTAAGATAGAGTAGAGGGCCGTAGTGGCACGAGGGTGGAACGCCTGGAGACCAGACCTATCAAGCGCAGCAGATAAAGTAACATTGAAATCCCCGCCCCAAATGACCGCCGCAGGACCACAGGAGGAGATGGAGTGCCAGACATGATTGAAGAAGGCCAGGTCATCAGTGTTGGGACCATAAACCGCAGCGAGTGTCATAAGTTGGGCCAGCAGTGAACCGTGTATTATTACATACCTGCCCTCGGGGAGTGTGTGAGCGGTATGCCAGGGAAGACCTCTGCGTATTAAAATGGAGACTCCCCTAGCAAAGGAGGAGTAAGTGGAAGAGTGAATTTCGCCCCAATGGCTCGCCTGGAGACGGGAAAGGGAGGGGGGTAGTAGGTGCGTCTCCTGCAGCAAACAAATGTCGACCCGGTGCCTCTGCAAATGTGAATGTATTAGCCATGCCTTACGATGGTCATTTAGGCCACGAACATTCCAGGTTCAGCAGGCTGTGTCAGACATGAGGAGGAGGTGGTATGTGTGGCAAGGCGCAGCGCAGGTAGGGAGCACTGCAAGTAGGAGACCTCTGTATGAATAAGAAGGCAACCAAGGGAGTATCGTGTATCCCCTATGGAGGTGGAATAAGGGCTTAAAACCAAGGCCCATTGAGGGGGGAACCAGGTGCACTGCACAGCTACAGCCCGCAGGGGAAGCAAGTGTACCTGCTGTAAAGCTCGAGGACCAGCACCAACTTCAAGAAATGTCACAGTTAGGCGAAAGTCAACATAAAAGCAGAGCACAGTGCAGTGTCATGAGCATGACATGAAGGAATCATAGCAAACAGAAAAACAGCAAAGAATAACAAAAGCACCCCCACTAGCAAAGGAGGAGCCCCCAACCCAGACCACCTACAACCCCAAAACAATCCCACCGACCCAAACAGAAGAAATCCCACCAACCCCACACCCACACCAACACCAACCCCCCAATCAGGCTGAGAGGCCCACCCACCCCACCCCAGGAACCCGCAACTGGGAAGAGATAACACAGCAATAACAGTGAGAATCATCCCGGTGGGGGCATGGCAGGACTCAGCGAACACCCCTGCGAAGAAGCAGGGTGGCCAAGGTTGGGTTAGCAGGCGGCATCCAAAACAGACAGCATATTAATAAAAGAACAATTGTCCACACAGTCAATCGTTGTCACTCAACCGGTCAGCGCACTCAAGTGGAGACTTGGGGGTGGGGGGGATCGGGCCTCTTTTTCCAGTCTCTTAGCGAATGCCAGGGCCTCCCTCGGGTCAGGAAATACAAGTGTCTTGGAGCCCTGTCGGATCCTCAACTTCGCCGGGTAGGCCAGAGAGTATGAGACATCATGTTTCTGGAGGATGTGTTTGGCCGGCAGAAACTCTCCCCTGGCTGCCTGTACAGTGAGGGTATAGTCCAGGTAGTAGGAAATAGTATTTCCCCGGTGCTTAATGGTGCCCCTGTCCCGTGCAGCTCGGAGGATGGCATCAGGGTCCTGGAAATTCAGGATTTTCGCCACTATGGGACGGGGTGGCAGACCTGGACCAAGATGCGGGCCCAGGGAGCGATGGGCTCTTTCCACGGCAAAGAATTGGGACAGGACATCCCCGAAGAGCTCCTTGATGAGTTGCTCAATGAAGTCTTCCATTTTGGAGATTTTGGTTGACTCCAGAAGGCCCGTGATACAAAGATTGCTCTGACGGGAGCGGGCTTCTTAATCCTCGTTTTTCTCCAAAATTATGGCTAGGATCTTGTCCATCTAGAGTAATTTCTGCCTGTCCTGGGTGGCCGCATCCTCGACGTCTGACACCCTGGATTCAACAAGGAGCAGTCTGTTGTCATGAGAGTCAACACGGGCCTTCATCGAGTCGAGGCGCGCTGAGAGTTGATCGAGCTGGGACGCAATTCCGGTAACGGTCGACTTTACGTCCAGCATGATCGCCTTGAGATTGTCATTCCAGCTTGGAGGGGGTCGTCCATCGTGACAGCGGAGTCAACGCCGTCCGAGCTCGCACCATCCTGACATGAGGATCTTCTAAGCTTGAAAGCAATCTTGGGCTGCTTGGGATCAGATTTCCCCATAGCGATGAGCACTCCAGCTGGGCGCCAGACCGCGTTGGGTAGGAGAGAAGCAGACAAGGAGTGGAGTCCACTATCAACCAGCTGCCAGTGACGTGGAGCCAAAAGGGGAACCAGGCCGGGGTCCAGAATCTGGGCAGTCGCAGCAAGCCAGGATTCACACCCCCCACGACCAGCGCAGGAGGCAACCAGCGGCCAGAGATGGAGGATGGGAGCAGGCTACAGAGTCTTTAGCCCAGCCGCCTCCGGCAGGAGATGGAGGAGTTTGTGTGCCGAACCCCAGACGCAGACGGCATCCAGATGGCGACGGGGATACAGGAGGGGCCAGTCCCAAAAAACTGCGTGGTGCATGGGCGAGTGGCGCTGCAATCCGGCCGGCAGTGGAGGAGAAGAGAGGGGCCCACTCCGGTGGTAGATGCGCTGAAAATTGAAGCGGGTGTGAGGCACCAGTCTGGCAGTGAACAGCTACAGCAGGAGGCCTGAGGAGAGTCAGTGAAGCAGCACACCCGCAGTCAAGACTATAGAGGTGGTGCGGGCAAAGGCAGGGAGATCAGACATCACCGTACCAGGCCCAGAAGCCCTCGGTACATGCCGAGGCAGACTGACGTAGCGGGAACAGCAGGTTCAGGGAGGGGGCCTCCATAGGTCCGGAGCCACGCGCCAGGGCTCAGCAAAATGCACCAGAAGTGCCCATGGGCGGTCGGGTGTAGTGTGGTTCCTATATTCCCAATAGGCTCTGCGCATTGGAATAATATATCCTGCAGCTTAGACGTAGGACTTAAGTTGACTAGGTCTCTGCCGAATATATTAGACTTAATTGTGAGTGCCAGCTAGCTCAGAGGTCACTAGAAACTTTCTCGAAAGTACTAGAAGGGATTAGTCTCTGACAACCATTTAACATGACAACTTTGTTTCCCCAGAATGAAACGTATCTCTAGAGTCGCGGAAACAATAGACGGCTATTTCACTCAGTCAGATGTGCATGCTTCGTTTCACCAGAGTTGCTTAGAAATAGAGAGACGGGCGTTTTCAATAAAAGTATTTATTGAACAGTCTTATTTCTTAAGCATAAGAAATGCACTGCTACAATTGAAATGCTAGTTAAGAAGTACAATGCATATAATACGAATAGTATTATAAATAGTAGTGTAAGAGCATGATATGGTTTCTAAGCCATAAACATAGAATACATAAAATGCATAAAATACATACAGTGATGAAATAGTGGCTACAAGTACTCAACTGGTGCTTCTAAAATACGCCTACCCTGGTATACCTAACCTAAGTCTAGTACAAGGGAGGAGTAAGTGTGGTGTAGCTTAAGTCTAGTAATTTTCTGCCAAGAATCTGTTCCAAGAATTCTCTAAGGGTCTAATGAGCTCTGTACCTGGTTTTAGAATGATAGATGTCTTGTATTTCTCTCTCAGGACTCGATCTTCCAGCCACCCGCAAGGATAGCCTGGAAACACCGGAGCTGGATTTCTCGGCAAGAGAAATGACAGCGTCTTCTTAGTGCATCAGTTGTCGGGTCGGCTTCCTTCGGCACCTGCAGCAGCAGGGCGTCGGGCAAGTAGTTAGTCGATCTGCTCCTAAACCACTGTGTGTTTGACTGGGCAAATGTAGGCATATTTATACTTTGAAGGTGCCGAGTTTGACGTAAGATTTGACATAATATCGTCACTAGTGCCTCTGTTCCATGAAAACTCCAGGAGTTCTTGGATAAATTAGTATTCAAGCAGGGGGAAGTCCCTGACTGCTGAAGGCTAGTTTTTCCAAGAAATCGTTGTGGATTCTCGGAGTTTAGAGGAAGTAGCCATGCCGTATTTGGGCTGCACAGGCTAATACTGAATAAGGTAATGATTCCTTATGCCTATATAAGGATTGGGTGAATTATACCTATATATGGGTATGAATCGGGAAAATGTCACTAGGGTCCTATATTCCCATATAACAGGGGCAGCACCAGCCCCGGCCCGTGGATGCCTGAAGGCCGGAGATCCGAGGAAGTTCCCCCGCTGCGCCTCCAGGAGCAGGCCACAAAACTGGTGGCAGAGGCACCCGGGCCGGCTTCAATGTAGGGCAGGCGTGGCAGGCCGCACGTCAGCGAGGCTGCAGAGGAGGTTGGTCAACTCAGTGCCGACATCAGGTGAGGAGCAGAACAAATGGAGAGGGTGCCATCGAGGGGGAACGCCAACGGGGGTGCGCAGGGGGTCTGCCACTCCCTCAACCAGGCCCAGGCGTCGCGGCACTCACACGAGGAGGAGATGAGGCGTGAGCCTGGAGCAGGGCCGCGACACCACCGGGCCACACAGCAAACGGCCCCCAACCCTGCCAGCGGCCCCCCCAAAGGAAGCACCACTCACTTCACTCCAGCTGCACCGGTCGCAGGCAAATCCACAGTCGTGGGCCCACGCAGCTCCGAAATTGGCAGGAGCGGCCCTCCGGAGGCCGAAACGAGATCTACAGCTCCACCAGGAAAGCAGGTAGGAGAGCGGCAGCTCACAGTGCCCCCCACACAGTCCGAAAATCCCTTTTTGGTGCGGGAGGAGAGCGGATGCCAGCAGGATGATGTCGGATTGGAGGCTTGGCAGGCAGAGCCCACTCAGAGTGTGCTCATCTCGCATCCGGGTAAGCCACGCCCCCAGGAGGATCCCTAACATTAATGTAAAAGAAACTACCGAGTGATCAGAAAAAGATTTTACCTTTGGCTAACAGTTTCTCTGCCAGAAATAAATCTAATTGGGATGCTGTTCTGTGTCTCGAAGAGTAACAGGTAAATTGAGTGAAGCCTGGATGCCCTTGCCTCCAAGGATCTGTTAAGGCAAAATCTATTGTCATACTTTTAATGAACTTTGCAGTCTTAGGCTTTAAAGGTAATTTTGTTTTATTCAAGGTATCCAGTGTCAAATTCTGAATAAAATTAAAATCGCAAACCATAATGAATATACCTTCCATATTCACTGCTATTTGATAGATTTGCTCAAGTGCTGTGGGGTCGTCATCTATGGGACCATAGTAATTTCTTGCCCATTGCGTGCCTGCTAAAACCCTGCCCATTTGTTTGCCGCTTCCATCCCCCACCCGTCACTATTGCTTCACCCAAGCTACCTGAGGAGGGAGGTAGCCCTCGCTTCGCCTCCTCAGTCCCCCATAACTCAAGGGCGCCTTGACTTGGTGCCTGGTCGCACGTCTACCCTCCCTCCCTTCCTCAGTAACATATAAAATAAAAATGTATTTTTCCGGGGGGGCGGATCTCCTGCAGACTATTTCCTACTAAAAAGTGCTATGGATGCGCATCCAAAACAGCTTAAACTGGTTCTATTGGCCATAGCCAACTATAAATATATCAACAAAAAGCATTTCTTGTCAAAAAAGAAAAAAGTCGAAATCAACTCTGCGTTATTCAGTAATTATTCAGAAAGAAATTATTGCAAGCTTTCCCCAATCCAGCATAAAAACTATCCTTCCTCCCTCGAGTGAAGAGGAAATAAGAAACCATAGTAATAGGGAACACTGTGCATAAGATGCAAAATGCAATCAAGTTGTTCAATACTAACACTTATACCAAAAAGATAAAGCTTATCACAGAAAAAGAGTTATAGCACTTTTACCCAATACATAACTCCCATAAAGGAGAACAAAGTGAAATAGTAAAAGTGTGCACAGTTAAAGTGAACATGGTGCGTACAGTGACTCAAGTGCAAGAAACCCTGGCTTACATATGTTTCAAACTCCCATTATTATATATATTCCTAAGGTATTGAAGTCTACTAAAGAACCGCCCCTTTTCACTATTTTCCATCCACTTGGGTAATATTTTGTAACAGTTCTTGAGCTTCCGCAAGAAAGGAGCAGAGATGAAAATTTCCTTTCCATCGCACTTTTAATTTGGACTGCTGGGTGATAGAGACCTGTGCTCCTGCATTTTTGAATTGGCCCATCATGCCCACTAAATCCCTCCGCCTATGTGCTGCCAATGCTGATGTATCAGAGAACACTCTGACTTTTACTCCATCAGGGAGAACAATGTCCCTCTTTTGAATCGCACTAGTTAGAATAGCCTCTCCAATACGATAATCGGAGAAATTGACAATCATCATCCTGGGATACTTAGCCCCCGAAGGATTCTGGAAGGGCACTCTATGGACCCTCATTATATTTATTTATTTATTTATTTGTTTGTTTGTATAGCGCTAGAATCGACCCCCAAAGGGATATCTCTGCGCTTCAGCGGGATATGGGTGGCGGAATAGCTCTAATGAGTTAGCAAGAGAGGAAAAGGATAGTCTTCAACTTCTTTCGGAATTGAAGATGGTCCAAACACTGCCTCAAGGGTTGCGGCAGTTCGTTCCAGTAATGAGGGCCAAGATGGGATAGGCCCTTTCCTCCCAATCTTGCTCTTCTTACTTGTGACACCACAAACAGAGATTTCGTACTTGAGGGAAATGCTCTTGAAGGGGCATACAACATAAATTTCTCAGAGAGATATAAAGGTCCTGAGTTAAGCAATGCCTTATGAATGGTACAACAGATTTTCAACTTTACTCTTTGACGGATAGGGAACCAGTGCAATTTTGTCAGAAGAGGGCGGGAGGAAGTCCTAGGGGGGACATTAAGGACCAATCATGCCGCTGTATTCTGAACCACCTGTAGTCTTGCCAATGAAGCAACATTGTCGTAGACTAACAGGCCGTTACAGTAGTCCAGGCGGCTTAAAACAAGTGCGTGGACAAGTGTTTTTCGGGAAGAGTCCGGAAGTAGGGGAAAAACTTGACGGAGTAGGCCTATTGTATGGAAACAGACCCCAGCTGTTTGAGTGGCATGCTCTTTCAGTGTAAGTGCCTGGTCCAGCCTAATCCCTAGATTTTTTACTGACATCTTAGGGATAGGAAGGGGGCCTATGTCTGTCGGCCACCATTCAGGAGTCCATAGAAGGGGTGCCTCTCCGAAGAGCATAGTGATATTCTCCGGTGCTTTCTCTATTATATGGTCTCTAATCAGTGACTCTATAAACCAGAGGGTTGGGCTGACCATTGAGACATTCACTATCCTCCGGAACCCCCGTGAAACACAAATGTGATTGACTTGTGCAGTTTTCTATGTCATCCATCTTTAACTGAGAAGCCTGTAGCTTTTTCTGGAGAATGACAATAGCAGAGTCGCATGCCAGAGAGTGGTCCTCGAGACCCACTCCTCAATACTTCGTTCAGGGAAAAAAACGCCGGGCCCAGGGGCATCTGCTCAGGATGTCCCATAAAAGAGTATATCTTTTAACGCAGACAACCACCATGTCCAGACAGAACTCCCACCCAGCTCCTGGTTACATCTTATCAGCCAGCCCCTTGTCCCTGCAGGAGCCTTTCCCAGTCCTCATGGAGTCTGATACTGCAGAGACAACGCAGTACTGTATTTCCTTGTGAGGTTCGGTATTGATTGCCGGTTTCCACTATTGTCCTCCCCCGCCGCTACTGCATTACAGCCTACTTGCTGGGTGACTTAGAGGGCGCGGCTTGCAGCTCATCACTCACATGGCATGCATAATCCGGAAGCAGTTTCGCATAAAAGAAGAAGGGGAGGAGTGTTGCGTCTTAGCAGCAGTGGAGCATCAGGCTCAACCACTGCTGCCGCTCTGAAATCTCGTATAATTGCTTTCTCGAAAGAGGCTACCAATTAGAAGTAATTGAAACTGCAAAAACCAAAGTTAGGTAAAACCCAAGAAATTAACTTTTAACACCACAAATTAAAACTCAGGAGAAAGTCAATGGAGGCGATGAAAAAATACTACTGATCATAGATTTCAATAATGAAAATAGAGAGTTAAAATAAATCATACAAAGAAACTCTGGTTCTAGATGAAACCTTAAAAAAGACATTGTCCCTAAATCCAAGTATGACATACAGGGAGACAGCCTCCCTGGGAGAAATCCTTACACAAAGCCATTTGGATATAAAACAACCAACAACATCATCTTGGTTAAATACCCCAGGCTTCTGGAAAAGTTTAAAGTGTCGAGCATGCAAGCATGGTCAAAACTCATTATCATACACACTTCGCGATAGAAGAACTGAGCGAATTGGAGAGCATATCACTTGTGAATCAAAATATGTGGTATAGATATTAGAATGCCCTTGTGGGAAACAATACGTAGGAAGCACGATAAACAAATTGAAATTACGAATTCATCTACAAAACATCTGCGTGCTATCAAAAATAAAGACTACTTCTACTTAATCGCTAAACATTTTTTTTACCTTCATGCAAGGGATAGCCAACAGCTGAAGACCTTTAGTATAAAACTTTTGAGACAAAAAGAACGGGGAGGTTACAGAACTTTAAACCTGAGACAGACAGAATCTAGTTTCATCTTAGCCATTGCAACAGAAAACCCTTTTAGACATAACTTGGATGCAGAACTGCACGTACACCTGTAGAAATCAAATCAATCCAAGAAAATAAAAATGTTCTGTCAGCACTCTCTCACAACTGTTTCAAAACAAAAAAGCTTCATAAACAAGAAAACTGAGAACTGTAGGAAACATAATAACAAGATGATGTAGAATGATGCTTTCTTTAAATCATGTTGATTTAAATTCACTAGCACTTTATTATAACATATATATGGGAATTAATCGTTAGAACTAGAAAGACAGAAACCCGCATGAAATTTGGAAATAAGAAGTTTTTAACACTCTTTTAAAGTTATAATAATGGAATGATATAGGAATCAATTATAATGTACTTTACTTTTAATTGAGAAAGAGAACGTTGATATTTAATGAAATAGAATAAAAACTTTTCTCACCTATATCCCTTCAATTGCACGAATCACTTTAATACTGAACTTCATCAATAGTTGATACGTGTATATAAATCTTATAATTCTAATGCAATCCAAGTTTTTAAACATGAATTCCTTGGGACTATTTCATCTTATTGTGGAATTAATGTATCAAATTCCCATCACTTTTTGGAAAGCATTCACCTGCACTTCATGCCATAAGAGGGAATATATTGAAATTAATTGTGTATGTACTTTACAAGCACACTTCAGAATGGCTGAGAAAATTTGCCACTGACAGAATATGGGGATCAGCAGTCTAGTGATGTATTGCACTGAAAAGTAATGAGGGGTTAATGCACATGAGCACTTTAAAGAGGATCTAGATGAAGGGACTCTTCTATGATACAGTAGTGTGCACTATGGTGTGGTAAATAAATAATCAAAAAGAGTACCTTTCTTTCATGGTCCTCTTTTTGCCGTGTAGAGGACTGTGGAGAATATATATATATTTGAAGAGTATGGCGCCTCTAATTGTACAGAGATCCCAGGTTAAATCCTCATTGTGCCTAAGTTGTTTAGTATTGCATTTGTGTTCCTCTCTGTCTGTCACTTATTGGTTTTAGTCCCCTGATATGTTTCATTATATGCAACTTTTCACGTCACATGTGAACAACGTGAAACTCATAAATGACGGGTTAAATCCCTTAAGCATGAAATGAATACTGATACTGTGTAGTCATATATATATATATATATATATTTATATATATATATATATATTTACTTTTTTCACACAAAAAAAACACGTTTCAGGGACGTTATAGTTAGTTGGACATTTCACTCGTACAAAAGTATAGAAATTCCGCAGTTATGCTTAGTTCAGCTAACTATAACTCACACCCCGCATTGCACTGTTGATGACATCACATATTACATCATTCATTACATGGTCAACATCACTGATGATATCACTGATTACATCTTAAATGACATCCCTGATGACATCACTGATGATATCAACCAGTGACTGTGTGTTTCTGTAAAGTTTATATATGTTTTATATATATATGCCAAGGTGTATTGAAGAATGAGTGGGTGTATAAGTGTCTGGATGAAGGATTTAGTTGGTGTGTGACTGACTGTATAAGTGAGTGATTAAGTGTGTCTGGCTGAATGCATGGGTTAGTGACTAAACTGTGTGAATGTCTGTATCAGTCTGTCTGTTGTATAAGCTGCTACATGGGTTGGTCAGTAGATACAAGAGTGTCTACATTGGTCATTGTTTGGTTGCCTGAGTATTTGTATGGGAGATTGAGTGTGTGGGAGTGGGTGGGTGGGAGGTGTGCCACTCTGTGCATAGATGCTGAGTGGTTGATTCACTGGGTGTATGGATTCAAGAGTGCATGTGGAAACATCTATATGGGTGGATGAGTGTATGTATGGGTGTGTTGGTGAGTGAATGGATGTCTCAGTGGTACATGTCCAAGTAACTACATATGTAAAAGGCAGTGCATGTGAGAGTTGAAGTATATAAATGACTATATGTGAGTCCGTATTTGTGAGACTGGCTGTATGGATGAGTGTATACTTGTATCAGTGATTGTATAAGAGAGTAAGTACGTGTTGGGATTTGTATGAATAAGTGAGGTGGTGTGTGTATAACTGTATAGGTGAGTAAATGGGAATGTGATTGATTCTTTGAATGACTAACTAGGTGTGTGAGTAACTCCATGGATGAGTGGCAGTGTGTGAGTGTCTGTATAGGTGTATGAGTGCATATGATAGTGTTGTATTGATCAGTGACTGCATGTATGAGTGATTGTATGGGTGAATGAGTGGATATGTGTGTAGACCTAGGAATCAGTAAGTGCGTATGTAGTAACTGGCATTTGTGTGTCGATGGTTTTGAAAATGCTAGTCTGTATTTTAGAGTGGGTGTATTAAAGGTTATATTAGAGTGTGAGGAGATGCATCAGATTTTCACATGGATGATGTCATTTGAGATGTCATCAGTGATGTCACTGGCCATGTGATAAATGGTGTAATATGTGACGTCAACAGCAGTGCATTGCGTGGGCGCGAGTTATAGTTTTGTTTTTTATTTATAAGATTTTCTGTACATGAAACAAATCACATTTACACATAACATCAAGTCTATCTTGCACTGTACATCATTCAGATAATGAATACCCGTAATATAACACTTGGTAATATTTAGCACAGCACTGATACATCCCAGCAATGTCACATAACATTAACTTACACAGTAGTTAAGTAGCAGTTGTAAGGAGGTCGGAGTTTCACGTAAAGAGGGAGTAAGATGTTCCCAGAAGTCAGAGGGTTTGGCTTGCAGGCGTTGCAGAGTGTTGTAAAAAGGGAGTGTGCCCTCTGAACACCTCTCTGAAATGCTGCTCCCTGGCGCATACTGGAGGTACCTGGTGAGCTAGTTGGCCCACAGGGGACCTCAGGATTGAAGAGGAATTAATTCCCCAACTTAAAACACTCCACAGGGCGTGTTTGCACACATGTCACCTCAGGCCCCTCCCCTTTCCTTCAATATTGAGCAAAATATTCCTCTAAAAACAGCCGAACTACGAAGTCCGATTTACTCACCTGTTATCACAAGAGACATCAGTGATGCATCTTTGAGCCCAGTACGGATCCTGAAAAGTGTACTTACCAGTAACTTGTTTTTTCTTCCATACGAATCTATTGTGTGGTTTTCACCAGAAAAGTTTCTAAGTGTCTATTTTTGAAACATACAAATATTCCTCTGAAATCAGCCAAACTGTTTTCACTTGAAATTCCTCTAAGTGTGGAGTTTTGGAACTTTAAAAAAATGCCTCTAAAATCGGCCGAACTATGAATTCCGATTTACTCACCTGTTATCAGGAGAGACCTCAGAGCTGCATCTTTCAGCCCTCTACTGATCCTGAAAAGTAATTTTAACTGTACTTACCAGTAACTTGAATTTCCTTCCATAGGATATCATTGCGTGCTATATAAAATATATATAAATTAAAAAATATATCAAATAAAAAAATATATATTACAATGTCAATATTTTTAAAAACATTTTTTTTCAATTTATATAAAAAATATGTAATGTAAATTAAAAAAAATAATATCTAAAAATAAGTACTTTAAAAAATGTAATAAATCAGTATTAAAAAATATTAAAATGAATACATTAAAAATGATCATTTACAAAACCTTTGAAATTCACTGAAAAATGATAGGTTTCAGCCACAATATAGTTAGGAATTAATATTTAAAAAAAACCTTAGAAATTCACTGAAAAAAAACATAGGTTTCAGCCACGTTATAGTTAGGAATTAGCATTTGAAAAACCTTAATAATTCACTGAAAAAAAACCACAGGTTTCACACATGTTATAGTTAGCTGGACATTTCACTCATACAAAACCATTGAAATTCCCCCATTATGGTTAGTACATCTAACTATAACTCGCGCGCCCGCAATGCACTGCTGATGACTTCACATATTACATCACTCATGACATGGTCAGTGACATCACGCATGACATCACTCATGACATCTCAAATGACATCACTGATGACATCATCCTTGTGAAAGAGTGTCAGACCTCCTCTCACCCTAATATAACCTTTGATACACACATTCAAAAATAGAAACAAACATTTTCAAAAAAATGGAGATACCAATACCAGTTACAACAACCTGTTCAGTAATTCCAACATCTACATACACATCCACTCATTCACCAACAGTTCTATATAGTCATTCTGTGTTGAAATTTTTTATTAAAAGATTTTTAGTTGAAAATACAGAAATATGTATACAAGTAAATAGATAATAAAATAAGATATGAAAATGATATAATTATACATAGGATATATTAAATGTGAAAAAGCAAAATAGCAAATATTCAATAAGCCATGAAGCGAAAAATAGCAGAAAAGAAGAAAACGAAAGAATGAAAGGAAAAGAGAAAAGAAAAGAAAAGAAGGAAGAACAAAGAATCCTAGAGAAAGGAGAGAAGAAGAGGAGACCAAGACAAATGAAAAGGATTGAGGAGCAGGATAAATCCAGGAAGAGTACACAAACGCAGAAATATAAATAAAAAATTATTAAGAAGGGATAGCAGACGTTGGGGAGGGAGGGATGGAAACAGAATCACTATCCACCGTGGCTTCTATGAATGGGGACCATGTTTGAAGGAAAACAGAAGCCTGATCTTGCAAGTTATACATTACACGTTCATAAGAGGCTGTTTGTACCATGGCCACCAGCCACTCTTCCTGAGAAGGAGATAAGGAAGACTTCCAATGGCGTAATATACAGATTTTGGCCGTAGCCAAGGTAGTATGAAGAAGACGAGTTTGCGGTTTAGACAATGTCGGAAGACCTCAAAAATCATGTAAAATGATATTTGCAGAAGTAAAGGGTAATGGTAATGACATGATAGATGCCAGAGTCTTTCTAATAAAAAGCCAAAATGATCTAGTATGGGGGCATTCACAAATAATGTGTGTAATATCACAGCCAGAAGCAGAACATCTCCAGCACAAAGAGTGTGTCATCAATTTAGCATGATGTAGTTTAGATGGAGACCAGTGCCATTCATGTATGATTTTGAAAATGCAAAATTTGAGACGAGCCTCTCGGACACCTTTATGTAAACCTTCCAGAATTTGGTCCCATTGAGTAATGGAATATGTAACTGATAAGCGAGATTGCCACTTTATTTGAAGAGCTTTCGAGAGGGGTTGCGAAAAGAGAGGATGCAGGAAGGTTTTGTAAAGACCAGAAGTTACACCTTTAAGATTCCCCCACAGATGTAAATAAGATAAAATAGGAGATACGGCCAACAAATCGGGTGGAGAACCAAAATGTGTTGTGATGGCTTGTTGAAGTTGAGTATATTGACGGGATTGTGTGGATGGTAAATTGAATTCCTCACTGATTTGAGAGAAAGATTTAAAGTTATTGTCATGGAACAGTTGTTCCAAAGAATGAACACCAGCCTCCTGCCACAAAGGCCATGATATCATGCGACCACGAACACGAATAGTCGAATTGGATCATAAAGGGGCTTTGACATGAAGCCGCGGGTTGGATTTAAGTAAGCGATGACTTCTTTGCCAAGATTTATGCATAGCAGATAAGATAGGATTTTTAGGGTCGGAAGAACTGGAACCTTTACCATATAAAAGGGACAAGCCAAGACTAGAACATAATAAGTGACGTTCAAGTAGGACCCATTGAGGTATTTCTTTAGACTTGGGCAAAAAGAAAGAAAGTTGTGAAAGATGGAGGGCGAGTGAGTAATGCTCAATAGAGGGGAGACCCAAGCCACCATGTAATTGGTGGGATTTTAGTTTGGCCAAGGTAAGACGCGGCTTAGCCGTACCCCAGATAAAAGATTTTATTTTGGAGTCAATGGACCTTAAACTAGTCAGGGGAATGTATAAAGGAAGCATACCTAAAACATAAAGAAATCGCGGTAGGGTGACCATCTTAACCGCCTGAACCCGCCCCCCAAGAGATAAGCCGAGGACTTTCCATTTATCGAAATCTCGTTGCATTTGTGCAATCAACGGTGTTAAATTGTCCATAACTATATTATCCAATCCTCTGTTAATGAATACTCCTAGATATTTAAGGCAGGAAGATTGCCAGTGAAATGGAAAACTGAAAATTGCAGCTTTTGTAGTACCAATGGACAAGGGCAATGCTTCGCTCTTATCCCAGTTAATCTTATAACCGGAAAAAGAAGAGAAGAAGAGAAATTATTTATGATACGAAAAAGAGCAGGGAGAGAACGGGGAAGATCGGTAAGTGTGAGAAGAATATCATCCGCGTATAAATACATTTTTGAATGACCAATTGGAAGAGGAACTCCAACCACTGCAGGTGATTGACGTATTGCAGCAGCCAAAGGTTCCATTGCCAGAAGGAAAAGAAGAGGGGAATGAGGACAACCTTGACGAGTACCCCGCCTGATTGGAAATGGAGTAGAAAGGAAACCGCCACAGTTCTCTTGAGCTGAAGGACTATCATATAGCAGACGCACTTTAGCTATAAATTGGTCGCCTAAACCAAATTGTTGCATTATGGTAAAAAGATACTCCCACTCAATACGATCGAATGCTTTTTCGGCATCCAAAGAAAGGGGTATGGCATCACTAGCAAGATTTTTTTAGCTGACCATAAGGCATGAGAGAGAGTACGTAAATGATTTCGAGATGAGCGACCAGGAACAAAGCCTACCTGTGAATTGTGGATTAAAGAAGGTAAAACCTTACGAAGCCGTGATGCGAGGATACGTGCAAGAATCTTAACATTAGAGTTTAAAAGAGAGATAGGGCGGTAGCTACCACATAGCAGAGGATCCTTACCGGGTTTTGGTAAAACAGCTATGATGGCCTTGTTGGAAATAGAACCAAGAGAGGAGTCCTCTGCGGCTTCTGCAAATGCGGCATGCAGAGTATCAACCATACTCTGGCCAGTCCACTTGAAAAATTCAGGGGGGAAACCATCTTCACCTGGTGCTTTATGATACGGTAAGGTAGCAATAGCTGAGGAAATTTCCTCCTTCGTAATAGGTCCGTCAAGTAGAGCTCTACCATCATCAGAGAGTAGTGGAAGATGTACCGTATCCAAAAAATTGGACATCTCTGACGTGTCTATGTGAGTACTTGGTGAATAGAGAGATCTATAAAATGAAGCAAATTCATCAACGATTTCTTGCGGTCAAATAAGCATATCACCAGAACTTGATGTAATGGCGGGAATTGCCATAGTAGCCTCCCTCTGACGCAATTGTGCAGCCAGTAGTCGGTCAGCTTTTTCACCTTCCTCGTAGTGACGCCCTTTCATCTTTTATAAGGCATATTCGGCCTTAGAAGTAAAAAGACTGTTGAGAGACATGCGTGCCTGTTCCAACAATTTACGATTTTGAAGGGTTGGTTTCGAAACATATAATTGGGAAAGTCGGCCAATGTCTTTTTCCAAATCAGCCTGTTTGGCAGCATTTTTCTTGTTATATAGAGCAGCGTCCCGTATAAGTTGGCCCCTGATAGTTGCCTTAGCAGCTGCCCATACCGTTCTTTTAGAGGGGATTGAGTCCTCATTATTCAAAAGGTAGTCCCGTAGGTGCGACTGTAGGAGAAGTTTACCTGATGGTGTCTTATATTTATTAATGGTTAAACACCAGGATTTGCGCCCCGGACTGGAAAGACCCAGATCAAGAGACAAGAAAACAGGGGAATGGTCAGAAATGGCTGCTTCTAGAATTGTCGATTCTGTAACTAGCCGGACTGTATGTTGCGAAAGAAGAAAGTAGTTGAGACGGGAGAATGTACCGTGAGTAGAAGAAAAGAATGTGTATTCTTTATCCTGAGGGTGACTGAGTCTACAGTGATCAACCAGACCAGTATCGGTAAGAATGTCACGCAATATGGCCCTATCAGATGCATTAACGGTATCAAGGCAACCTGTTCTGTCAAGAGCAGGACCTGGAGCCAAGCTCCAATCACCTCCAATGAGAAGTTGGGTAGCATTTATTTCTGTGAGGAGGTGATTGAGTTGAAGAAAAAAATGTTTTTTGGAACCTAATGGAGCGTAGACAGAACCAAGACAAATGAAAGAATTTCCAAGTTTCAACCTAACAAATACATACCGACCATCCGGGTCAGTCCATATCTATCTAATGGAAGAAAATGAGACATATTATATAATAAAGGAGGTACGAAAGATAGAATGAAAGAAATATGAAGGTTAAATGAGAGAAAGAAAGAAATCCAACACCATCATAAAGAGAGGGAGAAAAGGGAATAGAAAGTATAGATAATAAAGCATGGGAATAAAAGCATAGGAAAATACCAGAACCTATTTTAAGAAATATATGAAAGTATCCAAAGCGGAATGAGCACTGAGAGAAATTAATAATGTCACGTCAAGTAACGAGTATAATATCATAGGGAAGGAATACATTGGGAAAAGGACCATCATAATAAAAATAACAATTTTGAGGCAAGCCTCCCTGAGGAGGTCAAACGCATAGTATAAAACCATAAAAGAACATGGAGGTAAAAACACAATATGAAACAGAGAACAGAAGTTATCATACGCAAAAAGAAAGACAGCGTCAGACAAGGAGGGAACACCATAAAATCATGCAATGGAAGGGAAACAGAAAGAAAATGATCAGAAACAGTCTAAAGATAGAGAACAGTGAAACAAATAGACAACATTCAGAAGCGAAATAATCAATAAATAGAACATTGAGTGATTACCCGAACAACAATAACATCACTATAACAGGGAGAATGGATATGAAGAAAGAAAATTAGCTGTGGAAAGGTAACAGCCTTATAGTATATAAGAAGCAAAACCTGGAAAATGATTAAATGACTATAAAACTGAAAATCACAAATTAATAGTGAATATAGAATAACAGTAAGGCATAAGGAATTATGTAGAACACTAAGTATAAGGAGCCATGTTATACCATGCATGAAAGGCTCAGTAGACTAAACAAACAGCAAAAGCATTATGAACAACAAATACTGCTTATAAACTTATAGAATTAGAAAACCTAGAACATAAAAGAAAATTCAGTCAGCATCAGAAGGCGTCTTAAGAGGTGACCTAGATTTGTCTCTCTGCTGTGTGTTAGTGAGAGAGGAGACAGAATGTAGAGCTGAATCTCTGTCCTCCTGAGTACGAGACAGATGGGTGAGATCCCTGCCACATTGTCTACATTCAGGAGAGGTGTATAATTGAGATGCTGGTAGAGTCATAGAGGAGGACTTGGACTGAAGAGGTTGGGTAGAGGGAGGAGACTGAGTGTCCATGTTTTGGATTTGATATCGTCCAGGAACTGTTGTAGCAGTGTAGGATCATAAAAGTCTTTGGATTCTCCATTCCTGGTAATAGGGAAACGTGCAGGTCCAAATAAGCCATATTTGATGTCCATTTGACGTATCTGGGGCCGCATAGAAAGAAACGCTTTCCGCCGCTCATTCGTTTCTTTAGAAAAATCTGCAGCCATATGGATGGTATGACCTTGAAATAGGAAGGAGCCATGAGTGCGAGCCAATGATAAAATCTGTCTGGTCTGCTCATGTCGAAGAAAGCAAGCAATAATTGGCCTGGGCCTTGCCGAAGGACCAGAACACGGTGGACCTAGTCTATGAGCACGTTGGAGCTCAAGAAGAGGGACAAAAGAAATTCCAGTCAAAGTAGGAAGGGCATTACAAAGGAAGGACTTCATATCTTGTTTTTCGATACTTTCTGGAAAACCAAAAAAGCGGATATTGTCTCTACGACTGCGATCTTCCAAATCAATGATCTTACTGTCTAGAAAAAGTAGATTTTGATCTGAACCCTGAACAGAATCCAGTCGGCTTTCTATATCCACTATTTTAGAGTCAATGACATCAATCCTTGTGTGGAAAGTAGTAAGTTCTGCCCTGATAGACTTAGTCTCTGCGGTTAATGAAGTCATGGCAATATTCAGACCTTCCAGTCGTCAGTTAACCCCAGAAAGTTCTTGCAAAATGCGTTGCATAGTATCAGATAAGGATTTGTCGCTCTGAGGTAATGCAGCTTGTGGTGTAGGAGGCGACGCAGATCCATTACCTTTAGCTGTCGAAGTAGAGGATTGTTTAACCACATCAGTAAAAAGTGTTTGTTTAGGCCCACGACCACCATTCCTATTATTAGACATTTTCGTGTACCGTTGTAGTGGTGGTCTGCAATAGCGAATAGAGGAAATATTGGAATATGAGGCAATGATGGAATATATCAAAGAACAGGAAAGTAGTAAAATTGGAACAGCAAGTGAATGTCCAAAAGAAGCAGCATACAATCAATGTTTGAAAGTTGAAAAAATCATTAGAGCATTGCCACAAAATAAAAATAGTATGCCACTAAACCAAGGTAACGCTGAGGTGACAAATCACGCTTACCAAAAGTACCTCAGAAACCAAGCATGGAAATACAGTTTAATAAACCTGTCTGTGAAATTTCAGTAGCATAGTCGTAGCAATAGTCCATGTATCTGTGTCATCAACACATGAATGCATGCAAAATACAGTTGAAAGGGATCCAAAAGTATCAAGTGCAAAGAGGCAGGACCAAAAAAATCCAGTAGAAAGTACTTTAAATTCGTCATGAGGAAACATTTCTGAAAGGATTCTCCTACTAAACTTCAGAGAAATCCATTGAAAAGCACTTTAAAAAATGAAGGCGCCATGTATTAAGAAGCTACACAATGTTATGTAAGCTTCATTGTGTGCTCTGTAGGCTGAGAAGCACGACCTCGTCGTTTGAGGGGGCGCGGCCTAATACATGACAGAGCCCGGCCCTAAATTAGCAGAAGGCGCGGCTTACCCTGAGGAGAGGCGCGGCAGCACTCACGCGCAACTCACGGTGCGCTCCACAGAACAGACGGGCTCCCCGCGCTCATGCCGAAGGCAGAGGGACACCGCGCCGCCGAGCTCCAAAGAAGCACCGCTGAGTTCAGTAAAGTCCCCGCTTGCAATGGGGCACTGATAGCAGGAACCAGAACAGGAGGTGAGAGCAGAAAGCTCGTCAGGGGTCCGTTCCTCGGCGGAGCCTCGCAGTCAGGCGGACATCTTCCTGCGTGGCCAGACCACGCCCTCTATATAGTCATTCATACATGTACTCACTCATCATATGTACTCATACACCTATACATCCTGTTACACACCGATACTCATCCATAGAGTTACTCACACACATACTCACACATGCAAATAAACTATCAAACATCCATTTACTTGTATATACAGCTATACACACACCACTACACTTACCTCTACAGAAACATACAAATACTTACTCTCTTAAAAAATCAATTGTAGAAACACATACTTATTTATACAGGAACTCTTCCAATTTCTCACTCTCACATATACTCACTTATATACATTGATACTCATATATACTAGTTTAAAACATATGTAGTTATTCATAAAGATACTATTGAGAGAGTCATTCACTCACTAACACTCCCATACACACACTCATCCACCCATACAGTCCTGCACACATGCTGTCTTCAAAACACATACAAACAGTGAGTCAGTCATTCATGCATCTATGCGCTAAGTAATACCCCCACCGAACCATACAGACACTCATACTGATACTCAAAAAGCCAACTAATAACTTATATAGACACTCATGTAGCTACTCACCAACCCATGCAGCCACTTATACGCAAAGTGAGACACTGATACAGATATTTACATATTTAAACATTACTCGCTAAAACATGTATTCACTAAGATGCACTTAATAAGTCAGTTATACAATCAATTTTACAAAAAAACATACATTTAGACACTTATTTAACCATTTATTCTTCCATCGACCTTTAGATATACATATATAAAAAATATTTATTTTTCAGAAAGATAAACATTCACTTGATGATGTCATCAGTGATGTCATTTGAGATGTCATCAGTCATGTCATGAGTGATGTCACTGACCATGTCATGAGTGATGTAATATGTGACGTCATCAGCAGTGCATTGCGGGCGCGCGAGTTACAGTTAGCTGAACTAATTATAACGGGGGAATTTCAATGGTTTTGTATAAGTGAATTGTCCAGCTAACTATAAATCTGCTGAATTAATCAAAAAGGCCACATATAGAAAACATCTGTAAATTTGAAGCCTTATTCCGATGGGGGTTGGTCAGACCGCCATCATGTCAGGCAGAAGGCTGTCTGACAATGAGTCAGTGGTTCTGCCCGGCAGTTGGAAAGTGCGTTTTACTACTTTGGCATGTGCTGTGGCTCAGGAAAAGGGCCACAGCACAAGCCGCAATAGTAAAAAGCACTTTTTGCACATCCATGCACCATGTACCAGGCAGCATGTGGTGCACGGCTGTGTCTGGGGGACACTACATATGCCCCCAGGCCACTAAGCAGTTGCCGATGAGGGGCGGGGGCCCTGCTGGGGCCCCCAAAGTCCATTTCCATCTGCACAGGCTCCACCTCCAATGTAGGGATAGGTTTCCAACCACCACCCAGACGGGATCCTGGATCTTGTCGGACGTGGCACTCTTCCCCCTGACCTCTGCCAGTATTATAATCCGTGGTCCGACGATGGCCTGGATGTCAGGCGGACCACCACTGACTACCTGTCAGTGGAGATCTGCCATCCATTGTAATTAGGCCCATGATCTTGACATGTCACTTTAAGATAATTCTGACTGGAGAGCAAGGGACTCGGTTAAAGATCTGAGCCCAAGCAGAAGAGTACAGTTGAAAAGCAGAGACCAGGCAGAGTCCTCATCCCATTTAAAGGTAGAAAATGCAAGCACCTAGCCAAGCTCTGAGTGTGGCTTTTATAGACTGGGGATCCTCAAATCCTTCTGTAGATCCTCAAATCCAGTCATCCTCAATTCATGCCGAAGATCCCCAAATTGTGCTGCAGCTTGCTACTCAGATGTGGCGTATGGTCACAGCTTTTGCGGTGCCCACATAAGGAAAGGTTTGACTGTGCTGGTGAGAGCCACAATCATAAGTGGCAGGAATTCTGTCACACAACACAGGTGACATCCTGAGCGCTAATGCAATTACAAAGTTGTGGAAAGGATGGCCAATAATGCACAGGACCAGAGGTGGGTGGCAAGCATCTGTGACAAACCATGGCAAGGACTAATTTGGAATACCTCCGACATCAAGAAATAGAAATAAAGGAGTTCCTGGAATTCAGTATGCCAAGGGAAAATACTTCAAAATGTAAGGTTGGGAACATAAAAAATAAACTTACATGAGATTTTCTGCCATGGATAAATTAATGAAAGACAGCTGATCATAGTGTAAGCATAGTACCATGGTATATGAGTAGGCAGAATGTATTAAATTACTAAGAGCACAGATCAGAGCATGTTATGTAAGCTCTTAGAATGCCAAAAAACCTAGATTTCAAAGTATCACATCTATGAGTTTGTGGGAAAAATTAGTAAGCTATTAGCAGTAAAATGGGAATACCACTCCACGCAGAGAATAATGCTTCAGGTAGACACAGGAGGGAATCTTTTTAATAACCCATAAAAAATACTATACATATTCCATCACTATTAGAAGAAATATTAATCCTCCATTTTAACATTGAACCATCATAATATCACAGAGTATCTGAATCAGATTAAACATCTTAAATTAACAAAACATACTAACGTCCTTATTATGACTTTTGGCCACCATGCCAGCACCTGCACGGCCAAAGCCATAATTAGACTGCCTACTGGATTCTGACTGGAATCCAGGTTGGGCGGTGGTAGATTGGCCATGGCAGTGCCTTTTTAAAGGATCAAAGGAGAGCTACAACAGACACCACAATGGGAATGTCATACCCCGCATGAACTAGGGGTGCATGCAGACAGGAGGGCACACCTCAATGTAGGAGAAAGATTCGGGTGAAGGCGGCAGGACTGAGGCGGTCTTCCCTTCAGTGATCAGCCAACATCTAAATTGAGTGGGTGGACTGCTGAAAAAGTGACAGCAGGACCGGTCCCACCAAGATCTAAATTAGGCTCTTAGTCACTGAAATAGAAGTAAAAAATGTACTGCGAAGTGATGCAGAGGGCTGTACCCAAAGACAGTTTCACGAGGTTGGATACCACTTTGCCGAAGATCCACTGAAAAGAATTTGCTGCTGCAGAGAAGAAGATGCAAAAAGAACTATTGATGGACAGAATGCAGAACAATGTATTACATTCACCCCAGTACAGAGATCTGGGCCTAAATCCATCTACACCTTTAGCACCTCACCCAAGGGTCCAGGACTGGTGGGACACATCTTGGGGGTTCAGGGCTCACTCAGACTGCGTCCAGATGCAGGTTCAAGAAGGTGGGAGCCTTTTATGTCCCTGTGGCTTTAAAAAGGAGGCCAGCAAACTAGCCCCTGGAGTCACTCGGGTAGTCCTGGGACAGCTGAATATCCAGTCCTTGCCCCCAGGTAGAAGGTAGCAGAGCGGCAGGACAGACAGGGCAGCAATCCAGCAGACCAGTAGTCTTTAAGACCAGCAGTCCAGCAGAGTGGCAGTTCTTCCGGAAGTATTGTAGTCCTTCTTCCTGGGAGAGTATTCACAGTTCCAGAAGTGTAATGAAGAGTTGGTATTTGGGGTCCACTTTTACACCCTGGTGCCCTGGTAATGAAAGATGGGAGAAGCTTTTAGACAGTGGTTTTGAAGTACATGGATTTTCCTGACTTCGTGCCTTGGCTCCAAGCTGACTGCAGTTATATTATGAGGTCATTCGGCCATTTGTGTGAAGGCAGATAACAGTTTATTCAGTTGCAAGTGGGGCTGTGCTCAGCTCTGCCCCACTATCCTGCCAGCAGATGTCTCATTGAGGCACACCTAATCCCCCTATTGTGTAATTGTCTGGGAGGTATTCACAAAATCTAACTGTCTGTTACACCCAGGCCAGGTGACAGGCACAACACGGCTAAGAGCAGATATAAGCCAAATTTCTAAAATGGTACAAAAGGGGGTGGTGATGGACGGAGCATCTGAACCAATCAAACACTCACACCCAGTCAACAGAACTGGGTTTAATCCATCACCGTTCTTTAGCCCACTCTGCCACCCCAGTTCAGACATGGCCATATGCAAATCAGTCTGACCCTGTGCCTCATGGGAACAGTCCAGCCCGAACTGCCAAGCCATGCCTTCCCTGGACCGGAAACAAGCTTCCTAGGACCGGTTTCGGGCATTTCTAAAAATGGCATTATTAAAATTGTGCTAACAAACCTGACTTTACCATTAAATAGGGCTCTTCATCACAATCCCAAAGACAGCAATCATGACATAGCTACTAGCTCCCATTTGGAAGTGCAGCTTATTTAATGTATTGAGGAATTCCCAAAATTATCCTTAGGGCAGGGTAGGATTCACAGTCGTCAAAAACAAATTTAGCAGTTTTTCGCTACCAAGATACGTACAACTTAAAAGTACATATCTAACCTTTTAATTACACAGCACCCTGCCCTGTGAGCTGCTTAGGGCCTAACTTACTGGTTATTTCCCTGCAATAAAAGAGGCATGGCGGTTCTTAACTACATTTGGCTGAAATTAAGCAGTTATAGTTATACTTATAGTTTTACTTTTCTGAAGACACTATAACTTGTTCCGTTAAGTAACTTTAGGTTTTAGTTTCTTAACATAAGTATAACTGTAAGTTTAACTATAACTGCTGAATTTCTAGGGTTTTATGTGTAGAACACATGAATTAACTATAGCATCCCTGTAACCTTTAGTTTTTGCAATGAATATGTATATATATATACTCCCTGTGCACAAACGTATTCTTCATCATTTGAGGGCAATAACATCCCAGGATAATACTTATCCGGTAGCCAGGCACTTTAAAGATTTCCATCAGAGCAACAACAAAGGGCTTCAATATGATGTCATAGATGCTATTTGTGCCAGTAGGCGGGGAGGTAACAGGGAGTCCAAACTGCGCAAACTAGAAACTAAGTATACTCTACAATTGGATACCAAGCAACCTCAGGGGTTTAACCTCACGGAAGACTTATACACCTGTCTGTACTAATTGTAGAAAAAATAATATCTGGATACAACAATACAATGGGCATTATCATTTTAAATAGCTTTTAACATGTTTGATAGTTATTTATGATTTTAATGAGAGCTATTTTACAATAGTCACACTAATAATTGATGTCCAATTGCGCCTTTATAACTAGATGAAGAAGGTATATTACTTTATATCCCTAATCTACTTTATGGCATCAATTACTGTATTTATGATGCGTCAAACAATGGAAAGTATAAACAACTACTTAGATACACTGTAGGTACACCTCTTTTAGGATTGCGGATACAAATATGGTTCAAGGTGAACGAGTATAGTACTGATCAGCAGTAGAACAAGCTGAAGTAATATACAGAGTGACGCACAAGTCCATATTATTAAGCTTCTTTAGAGTGATCAGTGTTTGTTTCTACAGAGGAACTCCTCGGACCAATTTAACAGATTTAGATTAATGATTGTTATTGGGCTTTTGGTAGTGAATAAGTACTACATTGGGACAGAACTGGGCCCAGTCTGGCTCAAAGTAAACTTTTAACTTGAAAACACATAACAGCATTTTTAACTGCCCAACAGGCACTTTTCGTTCAACACTATATTCAGGGAAAGCACTATAGGTACTGGTCCCACGAATGAACAGGTTATAATGTTGGATACATCAGGGGATTTAACCCAGAATTGTCATTGTATCACCATTTACGGTAATGGATTTGACAGAGGAACCAGTGACAAATGTGAATATTGGTGTTTATTTGCATACATCCAAAGCGTTATTTGCACAAAAAGACAATGGCAAATGGAGTGAGTTGCGGATATTAACATTATTGTGATTTTATGCAATTCAGTGCAATATGAGTTTTATAGATTTTAGCACATATTTATATAACTGTAAATTTTGTGTGTATGTATTTACTTATTTACAATCATTAACTGCAACTATGTGCATACGCATACTGTTTAAATAAGCTATGAATGTAACCACAAACTGGTATTAACACAATCTGTCTTTTATGTTCATTACACGTGACCTAAAGAATGGGTAGCACTTGCACTTTAAATTTAGTAGAAGCACTCTGTCACACTGTCATGGGATCAAGGCTCTGCAGAGCCAAAATTTTATGGCCGCAGCACTTTAATAAATAATCAGCATCTACAATACCGGGTCTGTGGCTGTTCCTGTACGCTGGTCGGAATCAGGTTCCAGTGTGTGAGAGACGGAGTGGTTTATATATATATATATATATATATATATATAGATAGCTTACCAGAATGATTCTTGGAAAGCTAGGAACTTGTACACAATAACTGTCAAATCACTATTGCCTTTTTAGTAAAAATTTCACTATTTGAGGACATTTGGCCACTTGGCCAGGACACGCACAATTTCTCCATGAGAAATTATATTCCGAATCAAACTTATAATTTGGCAATCCTTTCCGAGAGGTGGAACAAGGCCACCTGGCCTACATCTATGTTGATCTTTGCTAATTTATTGTGTATTGTTTTATGAACTTGACACTTATTGCTTCCTTTGTGTTTAAACGAGGCCACTTGGCAGAAACAGAGTTTGACCGAATTTAATTTAATTTGCATTGTGTTAGGAATTTAACATTTGCCTACGTAAACAAGAAATGTCTTTTTATTTAGCAAGCATAAGTTTACTAAGCAGTTGCAAAACAGAGTCTTTTCTCTACCTCATTTGTAGTTTTTCTCGAAATGTGGTCCTATGTCTATTTCCACTTTTTCCTTTGTGCACTTTAAAATGGTGGTTGTGAGTTTATGTGGCTGGCTAACGAAGAAGACCGCCTGGTCGAAACGCATCGCCAATAAACAAATCTTCACACGGACCCTGGAGTGCGAGTCTTTTGTGTTTCCTCTAACTACATCGAGTGAGAAACCCTTTCAGACATATATATACATATATGTATATATATATGGTGCTTACGTGACTTAAATCTCGCTGTATATCGGCCTACCTCTTCCTACGATTGCTTGATTTATGCATAAGTGACCAATAAAACATTAGAATCTTCAATTGTGTTGCATGTTACAGATTGTACACAGAACTAAGTAATTCATAGTACTCTATTTCATTGTAAAGAGCTCCCAACAATATGAATTATTCTCCCAGATGTATTGCTAGCTCTTCTCCTATATTTATCCCCTTCGGGGTCTTAGTCTCCAGATCAATAATATATCTCGATTCAAGTCTGCATAGCTTCCTGATCCTATCTCCACCTCTTATGCTAGTTGGAATCGTATCTAGCCCGGGGGGCAAGATGGCGGTCGGTCACTTGGCTGTGTGAGCTGGCGTTGCAAGCTCTCCTGGACAATTCCACCCTTTTAAGGTTCCCGCTGTGATGGAGTGAGCAGAAGGCGGGGTGAAAAAAAAGGAAAGCGGCATTATCTAATGCTATGTTCTAGCGTTTGATTCAGCTACGGAGGAGAAGTACCGAGTAACATACCTTGGCTGGGATTTCTTCCCCTTTGGTTTGGCCTCCCTTATATGGTGGAATGGTCCCGAAAGCTCCGGCAAAGAATTCGAAGACCCGAACGCTGACAGCACAAACAGCAAGCCCCAGGAAAGAGCTATAAGTCACCCGCAGAACAGAAGAGATGGCGGCAGGAACCGCTGGACATACTCAGATGACCGTTGCTGGTGCTGGCAAAGTGAAGCAGATGCTCCCCTTGCTCTTCAAGGTGAAAGCGGGGAGGATAAAGAAAGCTGAAACTCCTGTGAGCGGAGGCACCGGTAAGCAGGAGCAGGCGGCTGCTGGAAAAGCGGCAAGCAGCGCTGAATCAAAAGGGGCAGACCCAAAGGCAGGTACACCTTCTAATGTGGTGGTGCCTATTGAAAATCTGTGTGCTTCTGCCCCCGAATGTAATGGATCCCCGCATCTGGAACAGCTAGAGAGTGACTTACCATCTGTAATTTGGGTCTGCCCAACCAGTAATTTGAGTCCTGCTGGGGGCAGTGGAAGTATCTCTGCAGCTGATCTCGAACGGAAAAGTGAACTCCAAATCATGGCACCTCTCCCGGGCAGTGGAACTATCAGAACTGTAGTTTTGCACTCTACAGCAGTCCCCATGAGAGACCAACAAAATCAACAAAATCTGGAAATACTTAGCAAAGACACTGATCCGGCAAGAACAGAAGCTCACGGGTATAGCTCAAGGGACTTTGCTAACGGCAGTGGATCTGGCAAGGAGCTTGAAGGGGTAGATAAATTCTATGCTATGTCAGACCATACAGGATCATCAGAGGATGAAGGTCCAGATAAGGAGGGGACGGACGATGATAGTGATCTTACTGATTAGCAGTTCGGTGAAGCACAAAAAGACGAAGTTGCGCCCAGGGGGGAGGGCACGATTTGCAAATCTTCAAAACCCAAAAAACTAAGGGGGGGCTTATGTCAAATAAGACCTCTGGGCTAATGGGATCAATGGGATCAATGGCATGGGATTATTCCTTCTCTACTCAGTCCGGATCTATTGGGAGGGCTGCCGCTGCTGTCTTTAATGCCATTGATGCTGCTCAGGGACCTCCTGCAGAAATAACATTGTCAATAATCTATCAGACCCTTATGGCTTACCGTGAAGAGACACGTCAGGAGAGCTCCCGAACACAGGGGGAGTGTCGCAAGATGCAGAATTTGATCCGGAGAGTGGCCAAAACATGCTCGGATATAGCTGCTAGAATCATAGAGGCAGAAGAAAGGATTTCTATGTTAGAGGATGACTTGCCAATACCGAAGGGTCTTATGGATACGATCAAAGCACAAAGGGACTCCATGGTCCGGAAGCTGACAGACCTGGAAAACAGAGCTAGCAGGAATAACTGAAGAATTTTAGGAATTCCAGAAGGTAGAGAGGGGTCTAATGTCAGGCAATTCATCATGGAGCTTTTCTCTGAAGTATTTCTGGACTTAAAGCAGTGGGACTGGCAGTCGGAGGTCCAACGAGCTCATCGCTTTCCTTTCAAGTTAAGGCAGAAGTCTGGTTCAGCTATGGATAAGCCTCGGTGATTTTGATTTGTTTAAATAATTTTCTAGCTAGGGAGGGAGTTTATGATCTAGCAAGGCCAGACAGGAAGAGAGTAGGGAAAGACTGGGAGTTCTTTGTCAGACCAGACTTCTGTCAGGAAACAGTTGAGCGGAGTTGGCAGCTCCGCCAGCTAATAGCTGCATTTCAAGCAAAGGGGGCGCAAGGCTCTTTGCTTTTTCCTTCAAAGCTGAAAATAGTTTATCAGATTCAGACAAGATTTTTCTTATCTGAAATCCAGGCAAAGGATTTCCTGAATTCTATGTAGGTAAATTCTAGCCTTATCACGGTTCTTCATCATAGGGGTCACTATTTCTTTAGTGATAGATGTGGGGATGATTTCCTGTTCTGATTTTAATTGATTTGTACTATTTTAGGTCTGGGTCTAAGGGGGGCGGGGTGTGGGGGGTTTGTGGGGTTTTGTTTTTCAAATGCAGTCATGACAATTACAATATCAGTGGTGGTGGTATGACAGAGCTTATGAATAAAAATAGTGGTGCTATCATAGCAGTATTTTGTGCTGAGCTGAGATTAGGATTTATGTTTTGCTCAAATAAGGCAGAGTAGGCTCTGTATAAGTACATGGAACATCTGTGGCCTAAATGATGGCAAAAAGCGGGCGCTTCAATCCAAAGTTTACAAACTATGCAAGGGCATATCTTGTGCTTACAAGAAACACATATACCATGGAGGAAGCGGGAGTGTCTGAAAGTCGTAGGCTTTGATTTAGTACCCTGTTTAGGTCAGTCATCAATCATTAGAGGTGTGGCCATATTGCCAAGGTGCGAAGTTGGGATCTGTAAAAGAGCGAAAGAGGACCGAGCAGGTAGATGGGCAGTAGCTGAAATTATCGTTAATAATAGATCTATCTCTATCTGCACGATCTACGGCTCAAACTTAGATGATCCAGAAATTCTGAAATGCTTAAATGTTGAATGAGCAATGTGGCCACACCAAATGATTTTGGGGAATTAAATATTCATCTGGCAGGCAACTTTAATCTTTTAAGTGATCAAAGGTATTTGGGGAGGAAGCCAAGGGTCTTTAAGGCTCTTCAGACTTTAGTCTCTAAGCACAGATTGGTTGATGTATGGTATAGGCATAAAAAGGACAACAATTGTTTTACATATTACACTACCCCCATAATAAAATGGTGCGTTTGGATTATCTTCTTATGTCTGATCAGTTGGTAGGGGAGGCCTCGGTCGAAGTTCCCCCGAAAACTATATCCGACCACAATGCGTTGACTGTGGAAAGTCCTTGGGGAAACTCATTCCAATCCAATCCAAAGTGCAGTGGTTTCATTTCATCATACGTCCGTTGGTTAACCAAACTTACGGACGTTGATGTGAGACAATTATCAGGCTGTAAAGGAAATTGGAAGCTCTATATTGTATGATGAAATGAAACCACTGCACTTTGGATTGAGATAAATTTCGCGCCATTACTCCAAGCCCTGAAGAAGTCTTTTATTAGACGAAACGCGTTTGCTATGCTATGTGGAACAATGGAATGAACTTTTGATGATTAAAATAAAGTGAAATCTGCATTTGAAAAACACATCACGGAGTCGGACAATTCTTCATGGTTCGGATGTCATCTTGTGGACTCTATTTATGAATAAGCTACCTTGATATATTTGCGTGCTGAAACCTTTTTGTAGTTGAAGTTTAGTGGGACTAGTTCCTACTGTGTGGGGAGTAAAGAGGGAAGTACTCTCTGGTTTCGTGCACCGTTGTGTTCTACCTTAAGACACTATTCAATTTGTTGTGTTCTGTCTTCAATAGCCTCTGCCCTCTGTTTATGTATTTTTGTTTTCTATTAATACTTAACTTGAAAGTGTATGGCCACTGTAACATACTTAAAATGCTGGTCCTTCCAAAATTAATATATTTGTTTAGAACCATCCCGCTATAATTTTCTCAAGTGTCTCTGAATAGGGCCAAGAGAATCTGCTCTAGATTTTTCTGGGGTATCATCGGTCACATAGGGCAGCTAAATGGATGTGTCTCCCTAGAGATTGTGGGGGTTGGGCGGTTTCTTATATTTTATTGTATTGTTAGTCAGCTATGTTGCAACACCTTGGAATACTTTTAGTAGGAGACAGGGATGACGTCCCGTTAGCCAATAGACCTACTATCTATGAAATAGGCCTGGGAGACGCGGCTAAGGGCATCTTAGTGAGGATACTTGAACCAAGCTATTTTAAAAAGACAAGGTTCAAAGTAAACGGGTGTGCTCTCGATTTGGTGGAAGATATGCCACAAGTTTGACATTTCAAATATTAACACGGCCGCTGACCAGGAGTCCTAGGCAAGGGCTCCGGGATTTGGGATCGCCAAGCCTGGCATAAATCCCTGAATATCCCCCCTCTGCAGCCCAAGACCGCCAAGACTGTCGACCTAGGACACGGAAACCGAACGGAAAACAAGATAAGAGATTACCTCCATAGGAGAAGTAGCAGCCTTGCATCATCCGAACCGAGAGGGGACTCGGAAGCGCCCGGGCAAGGACGACATCGGCTGACACCTTGGAGACTATTGGCGGAGCAGGCAGAGAGCGGAAGACTCTCAGGGCGATACGAGCAAGGTCAGATCCGTGAGAAAGCTGAGGCGGCTTCACCGGGACCCAGGACGGGGATCAAAGACCGAGCACAGCAGCGAAGAGGTACAGGCACTCGCGCTGCTGCAGCGCAGCTCCACAACGCCCAATCCTCGCCCCCCCCCGCCGCAACACTACAAGAGAGACCGGGAAAGTGAGAAAAGTCTGCAGTCCGCCCCGCCTGACCTTAAAATGGCGGCCAATGCGGACAATTAACAATAAACAATTAACATATAACCCAGAGGATCTGACACAAGTATCCACACACTTGGGTGAAAAGCGGAACTCTGCTAGATTAGGTGCAACTAACAGAAAAGCGGAATCTCTGCAAGTCTACATGCAACAGCAATCTAACTAATTAAAGGAAAGCCTGGGAAATTGGACCAATCTACGAGGGAAGCTGGACCAGAGAAAGAAGTGGAAAGTGAGAAAGGCCTCCCTGCCTGTATAAAAACAAACATAACGGCAGCCATCTTACAAGGATTGTTTTTACACCCAACATAGAGCAGAACAAATGTCAGCCGGCGAATAATTATTAAGCACTCTGAAACTACAACTACTAGAGGTAAATGAGGAATAATTATGGAAAAGAGACGCCATATCCAGTACTACTCAGCGAAACTATAAATACACAATTCTAGATCTGGGATTAAAAGCAGCAATAAATAACATCAGCAGTGGGGCTACCTGGAATAAAACGGAAAAAGAAACACCATAATACATGCAGAACGGAGCTAAAATGAGCGAAAGATACCCAGAATCTGCTGGCTTGAGTGCCCAGAGTATAAAATACCCCAATAATTTAACTAGAAATGCAGCTAAGAAGTTTAAACACGACTACCTGAGGAAAAACCCGGACATACTATTCGCAGACCTATACTTTAATGCAACTAATGGTACGAAAATGAATGACCTCATATTCCATACATACAGAGCAGCTAAATGGCGCAATGCCTTCACTAGGATGCTTACCATAAAAACTACGAAAAACATTCCTCACGGCTTAAAAATGTCAACCGCACCGTCACAAAGATGCAGAGCCGAACTTAGCATCACGATATATAAATCTGGAATAGTGCTGATACAAGCAGCAAATCGAGATCTAGAGAGATTTGCCAAGACTTTCCTATCGATAAAAGACTCAATGGACGACCCGAGTAATCAACTTCTCCTAACCCCACCAGTAGACACTCTAGTCATTCACGATGTCACCATCAGAGTCGCAATAAGAACCAGGAGCCTTCATGCGCCAGCGTCAACACCAGCGGCTACCCAGGTAGAGTTAACTGGTCTAGGAAGGCCAATACCAGAGAACACGACTAGAAGAACTGAGAGGTCTACCTATCAAACAAACAAAGAACATTATCAGCGCCTAAGAGAAGAATCGTCCCTACTCCCGAACCATGAGGCCCCTCAAGTAGATCATACACTGGCAGTGAGGGTAGTACCACCTAACAACCAGGAATTGGATGAGACAGAAGATATCAGCCTTCCTACATCCCACACCCTCGCCAGCACTATACCAACATCGTACACACCTCCACCAACAAACGAACTCCCAACAACACAGGACTTATCTAACTCCATCAACCTCCCTACACCTCACGCTAATACAACACCAGCGGCTTACAGACCCTCACCCTCAAACATGATCCTAGCAACTCAGAACATATCCAGCACCAACGACACACCTAATAGAGATGGAATAGACAATCAAAAAGAGAAGATAAAGAAAATGGCAGCGCAACTAAGAACCGTTCCAAAAAGGAGAAGAGTTGAGCGGATGTACAGATCGGCCGCCCCTAAGAAATCTCACCAGAACAAGAAGGACTTTAATAAGCTTCAGAAACTAGTGAGCAAGCTAGCACAAGCCACTATGAATACCGTACAGGCGATAGAAAAAATCGAAGAGATGACGGCGAACATTCACGCCAAAGTCACGGATATCCAAAATCTTGTACATTCCTCACATAGAAAGAGCAACGAGGCGGACATGCGTTTAAAACAGAGAGACAACCGACCAGACAGGACTAAATCATTATCTAAAGAGGAAACGCTGGCCTTAATCCGAACATATGACCTATCGGACCACAAGGAAGAGGAGAGAATCAAAACAGTCCCACTAGACGTTAACAGAACAGCGAGAAAAAACGATAGAACATCCAACCCCCAAAATTTACAGCACATACAGCTAACACCAAACGAAGCCGAAAATGCGAACGCTAGTAAAAAAGAAAAACATCTAACCTGTCTACTACTCAACTGTCGATCAGCAACCAAACATGCATCGGACATAGCGGACCTCATCCTCAACAAGGACATTGACCTGGCAATCCTTACAGAAACTTGGCTTACGGAATCCTCATCCCCAACCATGGATCTGTTGATACCACCGCAATTCCACGTTTTGAGACTGGATAGACACGGAAAGCTAGGGGGAGGGATAGCCTGTATTCATCGATCTGACATAGAGGTTAAACAAATTCAGGCCGACCCACTTGAATCCTGTGAGTATCTTGGTCTTAACATAAGATCAACTAACACTCAACGGTGCAACCTGCATACTTTTTACCACCCGCCAGGAGATAACGCAAAGTTTATAACAGAGTTAATGGAGATCATAACAGCCAACTCTAACAACGCTGCCAATAACATATTTCTAGGCGACTTCAACCTGCACTGGGAGAACTGCAATGACAAACTGGTCAACATGCTTAAAGGTTTCCTCACTGAACTAAACCTCACTCAAGCGTGCACACTGCCCACACACTCTAAAGGAGCGACGTTAGACTGGATAATCTCAAGAAACAAAGTTGCAACAATCCACTCCATAACACCATGTGACTGGTCTGATCATCACGCCATAACATTCATGATACCCACAACGAGAAAAGGTAGGACCAGGCAACCTTTCAAGACCAAAAAATGGACTCGAGACACAAAAGAAGCAAATATGGAACTACTGGTCGAAAGCTGTGAAAGAGACTTAAAGCCACCCAACAACCTGGAAAAAGTTAACGAGCTGACGGAACACTACATAGCAACTGTCGAAAATATCGTTAATAACACCATGCCATTAAAATTGAAACGAATCTCAGAGAAGACTAAAAACCCGTGGTTCAACGAAGCACTAAATGAAGATAGACGCAAATTGAGAATGGCCGAAAGAAAATGGAGGCAACACCCATCATCTCCTGAACTGGAAGCCCTCAGAAAAACAAGGAAACAATATAATAAAAAGATCATCAACTCAAAAAAGGAATTTATGAGAGCAGAACTGGATAATGCCAAAAACAGACCACGAAAACTATTTGAAATCCTTAAGGAGCAATCAAACAAACTAGCCAAAACAGTGCAAGAAAATTCAAAAACACCTCTAAGCTGTGATGATTTCTCCACATTTTTCACGGAAAAGGCCAAAGCTCTCGAAATAGAGCTTAGAAACTCGGCGTTGAACCTTCCCAACGAACCTCGGTCTACTAACGATGCCGACTCTACAACGGATTGCACTATGGCAAAAAACAAGGCGAGCTGGGAAACATTCGAACTGTACGACCAACACATGATTGCCAAGACGCTCTCAGGAATCAAACCTAACAACCACTACCAAGACCCTCTGCCTGCAAAATGCGTAAAAGAAATCAATCACATCCTGATTCCAATATGGACCGAAATAATAAATGCGTCACTGTCACAAGGGATCCTTCCCGACTGCCTAAAAACAGGTCAAGTCGTTCCCATAATCAAAAAACCCACAGCAGATACATCAGATCCAAATAACTTTCGCCCAGTGACCAACATCCCTTTACTGGCCAAGTTGACTGAGAAATGTGTGCAGAACCAACTGAGCCAACACATCACTAAATTCTCCTTGCTAGATGAATGCCAATCAGGATTCAGAGCAGGGCACAGCACTGAAACAGCGATTCTCCACATTATTGATGACGCATTACAGGCCCTTGACCAAAATCAAGCATGCTTACTGATTCTCCTAGACCTGTCATCGGCATTTGATACGGTAAATCATGAAGCATTACTGACCAGGCTACGGGACAGGATGGGAATATCGGGAATAGTGCTGAAATGGTTCGAATCCTTTTTACAGAACAGAACGCAGCGCTTCCTGGTTAACCAATCAATCTCACTTCCTTGCCCTATCTCAATTGGAGTCCCTCAAGGATCGACACTATCCCCAGATCTGTTCAACCTATACGTCGAACCACTCACAGAAATTCTCCAAAAATCTCAAATATCCTATCACATGTATGCTGACGACACGCAAATTTACTTAAAGATCGGATCCATAAAAGAATTGGAATTAATGAATGAGACACTAAAAATGGCACTTCAATGGTTAACCGCAAACCACCTGAAGCTGAATGCACATAAAACAGAGTTCCTACTAATCTCTCCACCAAGGAGCAATACAGAAATAAAGGAATGGATGAAAGTCGTGACTGCGCTAAACTGCACCCCAACCCTTGTCAACTCAGCCAAATCTCTAGGAATCACCTTAGATGAGAATCTAGACATGAAAGCCCACATTAACTCAATGGCGAAAAGTGCCCGCTTTCACTTGAACTACCTAAGAAAATTGAAACCATTCATCACAGAGTCAGACCTCAAATTGGCAATCCAATCCTTAGTTATCTCGAGGATTGAATATGGTTGCACCACCTTGGCTGGATTACCAAAAATGGCCACAGCACCATTGAAAGCCTGCCTTAACGCTGCAGCAAGACTTATCACCGGAACTAGGAAATATGACCATATATCCCCGCACCTGAAAGCATTAAACTGGCTACCATATGAAGCAAGAATCCAAATGAAGATAGCATGTATCACACATAAAGCATTACACGACAACACCCCAAGATATCTACCAAAGAAAATTCAGTTGTCCGGTGGCAACCGACCAACTAGGAGTGCTGAGGAGCTGCTACTACGGCCAGCCTTCTTCCGAAAGAAAAAAACCTATGACAGAGCGTTCTCAGGAGCGGCCCCCAGAATATGGAACTCACTCCCTCCAAACATCAGGAAGATCCAGAATCTGGTAACATTCAAACGGGAAGTGAAGAGCCTGCTGATGAATAGATTCATTACTTAGTGAAGAACACTGATCATGGATCTGCTTTACTACTGCCTTAGTACAGATCATGTACGCCATTAAAATGGGAGGCATAGGCAATACTATAATGGAATACGTATCCTTTGATATGAGAACAACCTAAAGGCCAATAGTAATGGAGATTTTGATTGAACAGGAGAACAGCATCTTTCATGAACCTATACCGTGCTACCTCATATTTGTTATATATACATGTTTTGTTATTATTTAATCATAGCATATTTACTTACGCTAACGTCACATGTGTTACGAATATATATGTCATCTACCTCACTGCGGTTGCTTGTTAACTGCTTATACATATGTTAACCTTTTTTCCTTTTCCTATTTCATGTTAAGCGCTCTGATACCCACGGGTCTTGTTCGCGCTATACAAAACTTTATAATAAATAAATAAACAAATAAATAAATACGCGTCTTTTACGCCTGCTGGAATTTTGCCATCGATTTTCCAGGACCAGGTTATCTTTAGATGGCAGATATTGGGCTTGAAGGTTATTGGCGATTTGTGCTCAGAGGGGTAAATGGCTTCCTTTTCTTTTCTTCATTTTACATGCTCATGATTTTTTTAAATATCTTCAGATTAGAAGTTTTCTTGATAAATATCAAAATGACATGGCCACGATGTTTGAAAAAGTTACTATAATTGAATTAGCCCAGAGGAAAGCAAGGATAGGAACAGTATATCAGTATCTTTTATCCTGCTTTCCGGATGATGTTGATGTGCTGAATACTAAGTGGGAGGGAAAACCTGGCAAGGCGCGGGTGGATATTAGGTTTGCATTAGGACTGGCAAGTCAGATTTTAGTTTCCGGTAGTCTACAGACGCAATGCTATATATCCATGCTGGATTTGTACTATACACCTGCAAAGATTGTAAAGTGGGGGGTGGAAGGGTGATAGATGTGGCAGGTGTGGGCTTCAAGCCGCTGATGCAGTACACATGTTCTATCTGTGCCCAAGTCTGTGGGAATTTCTTCATGAAGTTGAGTACTTTATTAATGCAGTGCTAAAAATTCCGGTTACAATCTCCCCAGAGCTGGCGATAATGGGATGTGAGTGCATTGGGACGGCTAGTGGATCTCAACACACTGCTGCCTTCCTGTTTGTAGCGATGGGAATGATTCGGCTGTGCAGCACGTCTCAATGGATCAGCCCGGAAGCTCCTAAATTTTTTTATTTGAGAGCTAGGATGCCCACACTGTATAATTTGGAGTCCTCTGTTTATCTTTTAAGGGGGAAAAAGAGGCGGGAGTTGGGCACCAGAATATGGGCCCCTATCAAGGAGTGGTCTAAGGTTTGATGGATATAGTTCATTTGGACTAACTGCAGGTTGCATGGCTCTATAGATACGTGTCATACGTTGTTTGTTTCTGCTGTCTTCGTCTAGCTTATTAGGTCATACAACTGATTTACAAGTATATAGTTTGTTTATTCCGGACAGGTTTTTGTATCATTGCTTTTTTGGTTATTTTATTTTTTCCTTTTTTTCTCTTTTCTTGCTGTATTTCTGTATATTGTGCTTGTCATGACATGTGTTAACAAATAAAGAAAAAGTAAAAATAAAAAAAAGGAATCGTATCTTGCCCATAATACTGTTACAGCTCCCTGTCACTCCGATGTTTATCTGCATAATGCCACGCTATCGGGTAGGTGGCATCTGTTTTGGCGATCAACCTCATATATTCTACCACCCGCATCTTGATAGGATTGATGGTGCTACCTATATATTTCAGTCCGCAAGGACAAACTAGGCAGTAAACTACATAAGTGGTATTGCATGTGATGAACTTCTTTATGGTTCTGGGCTTTTTTGATCAGGAAGCTACGCAGACTTGAATCCAGATATATTATTGATCTCGAGACTAAGACCCCGAAGGGAATGAATATAGGAGAAGAACTAGCAATACATCTGGGAGATTAATTCGTATTGTTGGGAGCTCTTTACAATGAAATAGAGTACTATGAATTATTTAGTTCTGTGTACAATCTGTAACATGCAACACAATTGAAGATTCTAATGTTTTATTGGTCACTTATGCATAAATCAAGCAATCGTAGGAAGAGGTAGGCCAATATACAACGAGATTTAATTCACGTATGCACCATATTTGAGATTCGAAGTTGGAATATAAACAACTGAATGTGAATGCAGATACATGGCAGAATAATTTTTGATGTTAGCATAATCCCATTTATATAATCAAATGTCTATATTTCGTTTTCTGGATATGGATATTGGAATCACTACAATGCATTTGAATTTATTATGCATTAGGAGTAAGACTTTAGGACTAAGCTTCACAAG
Source organism: Lissotriton helveticus (assembly GCF_964261635.1). NCBI lineage: Eukaryota > Metazoa > Chordata > Amphibia > Caudata > Salamandridae > Lissotriton > Lissotriton helveticus. The sequence goes on along the minus strand of NC_136059.1, from coordinate 729,084,289 downwards.
ACATGTTTCAATATGGCACCTGTGAATAATGCTGCATGGTCCTACGTTGATTTCTGGTCTTTTTTGCATCATGTGACTTGATGTTGATGCTTTTTAAATGTCGTCTTTGGCGTTTAAACATTGTAACATTAGACAAAGGCAGAAGCCGAAACTAATCATGTTAATTGCTGGCAGTATGAATTAAATATTCGAAAAGAAGTCAAAGACCCCTGTGAGTGCTTCTTTACACCCGGATGGGAGAAAGAGAGAGCGTGCATATATGCATATGTGTATATATCAATATATATATATATATCAGACCAAACAAGCAAATAACAATAATAGCCAATACCATCTGTTGGTGAAAAAATTACAGAGCAACCACAATGTGATAATAAAGAACTCTGACAAGGGAGGTAATACGCTATTGTGGCCACTGAAGGACTATACAGCTGAGGCGGAAAGACACTTGTCTGACTTTTCTTGCTATGCCCTATCAACGCAATTTGCAATGCATCAAAGTAATGAATCCACACACAAAAAGATTGCTAGCTGGAAAAGGATGGGGCTAGTTTCCAAAGATGAGTCCAAATTCCTGAATGTCGAACATCCTATTACCCCAATTCTGTACTTCCTCCCTAAAGTCCACAAACAAATTATACCTGTTCCCGGACGCCCAATCATCTCCGCAATTGGTAGTGTTGTATAGCTCCTATATATCCTTATATCGTGTTAAGTTAGCATAGGTACATTTCAGATTTAAACGCCATTTTTCCTTTCTTGCAACTTCTGCACACGACCCTTAATTGTTGACTTAGCTTTCAACCTAGTGGTTTGCCGTGGTGTATGTGAGAATAATATGTTATTGCTCTGATATCAGTCTTGTTTAATAAACCATGTCTGCACGGAGAGTGCTGAAGTTTCAGGAGCAACACGATATGGAATTGTTATGAGGTCTGATCTCCACGCCTTCATAGTCATAACACAAGTGCAGCCTTTGCCAACTTGGGCTTGAGGCGGGATTGATATTGCTTTGCACGAGAATTGTTAACACACTTGATGCGGTGCACATGCAGAGAGAGCTGGTGTATGCTGATGTGATTCCTTCATGCTAGGACACTAAGGTATGGGCCCGCCCTAAAACAACCCAAAGAGACCTTCTTAGCTAATAATATAATATATGTGTTAGGGAGGGTGAGATATAAGTGTTGTTAACTCTTATTCATTACAGCATGTTAACATGCTGTCACCATTCGCTTTTTATGTCTTAGTAACTATGCTGATAATTTTGCTACTGATAATAAGTATACTTGTATTATCAAAGATACTGCGCCTGAGAAGACGGCATTAGTAAATAAACATTTCAAATGCACATGTGTCTTCTTTACTCCATGTTCTGGTTTGTAATGATAATATAACGAAAGAGTGTTCATGAGTCCCACGTACCCTGAGGTACTGTAAGTTCATGTTCTGGTTTGTCTAAACATTGGGTGTTTGATATGTCCAATGAGACACTGTAGCTAGCTCGGTAAGGGGTGAGTTGGTTGCTAAGGTAAGTTTTGGGACATCCTAATTTGCCGAGGTTCCACTCCTCTGTGCACAGTTCTGTGTGAGTACAGAAACCCTGCAACATGGCGCCCAACGGTTTCGGTGGTCTTATATCATGACACTCGAGTAGTTTATCGTTCATGCCTTAACCCCTTCACATCCGTTTCCGGAAAACGGGGTGTTGGTGAAACCTACCTATTTTTTGAAATAGGTCTTTATTCAAGCTTGATTCTTACTTAAACGGTTTCTTTGAATTACTACCCAGTTGTGCTACAAAGTGTTCTTTGTGTTTTCTTGTTTCCAATTCTGTAATGGCGGCAGCGGTGGCTATTGCGCAGCATAGTCGCGTAGCGGTACGCAACCATCTTCAGACGTACCAGGTCCCAGTAGATGGGATGGCTGTGATTTTCGTGGTGAGTGCAGATCCGGCGTTTCCTTACGAGTTGTTTTACTCTTGGGTTACGTTTCCGGCTGTGGACGCTAATTCTGGTTTGTACCACTCCTACACCGCCTCGGATGTCCCGGCTGAGTATACGCCATACAGGGCATTGGAAATACCTATTGATCATTGGCAGCATCGAGTTTGGTTTGATGGCGCCCTCCCCCACTCTTTGTCCCGTGCGAGGTTAGGTCCACTATCAATTCCAGGTACTAATTGGCCTGCGTTGGGTGGCTTTACCCCGCACCCGAATCACGGGGCTTGTACCCTGGCAGAAATTCGCAGGCTACATGTAGTTTCCATTTCCGTGATTCGTGCTTTAGTGCAATACATCGGTCGACATCTTCCTGGTGGTCCCCAGGGGGGTGCGGCCGCTCCCATGGAACGAGGCGGAATGCGTCTCAATCCAGTGATGGTAAATTCGGTTTTTGGTGCGCGTCCTGTTGACAACGATGACTTCCCATTCTGGCTAGCGGAGAAGTTTGATCAACTGGAAGCGGTTTTTCCGAATTCTACTCCTGCTGATAAACATAGAATGTTGACGATTACTCTCCCGAAGGATATTACTCCTGAACTTGCTGACTGTGACAGCTGGGGAAAAACATTTGCGGCAGTTTATACAAGGTGCTTCGGCACCCCGTCAATGACTGCCCTGCCTGAAATCGTTAGACGTGTTCAGAATGATCACGGTCCAGAGGCAGCGGTTGAATTGGGTATGCGCCTGTGTGGTTCTTTTGAGATTGTAAGTGATCTCATTCTCTCCAATGTTAAAGGAGATGCAGTTAACTTTCAGGTGTCGAATGCTTTGGCTGCTCTGCCCGATGCCGACAAACCCCGCCAGTTAGCAAAGATTGTGGTGGCCGCTTATAAAACGATTGGCCGCACAAGTAGAGGTCTGAAATATTTTCCAGTGAAGGAGAAAAAACAACCACAGGGGCAATCTGCAGTGACAGATGCCCAGCCAAAGTCCAAGAAACAAAATTGGCCTAAAAAACAGACACAGGGGAAGCAGACAATGCAGACTCAGGGTACTTTTCCTGCAATACAAGCTCCTGCGCCATCCGAAAAAGTTTATGATTTGCGCGACCGCGCGATGATTAAATCACCTGATCGTTTTCAGGGTTCTGATCAACGCTCTCCTCGTTCCTTTCAGGACACATCGGCCCCGAAGACCGGTGGAGGAGGAGGGGGTGGACGTGGACGTGGTGGCCAACAAGGACGTGGTCAGTCCCGCCAGACGGACGGCGCAGTGAAGCAGGAGGATTCTACGCCTAGGCGTCCGCAGTTTGCGAAAAAGAAAGTCGCAGCCTTAACAGCGCATCGATATGCCACAGATAGTGAGAACGCGGCTTCGGAATCTGACGTGGGCTCTGACCTTGCTGGACAGCGCGGCGGAGATAACCATAGTCAGAGAGGCGCTGCGTCCACTACTGAGGGTGACAGCGACTGATGTCTACGTTGTGATAGAAACAGCGGATACGAGACTTGCTCCCCCTGAAAGACTATATGAAATTGTCCTGTTAATTGAAGGTGACATACAGCGTACCGTTAAAGGTGTATTTTGGGAGAATCTGTCTTCTACATATGATATTTTACTTTCGGAGGCTGACTGGCCCCCACCTTTTGTGCTCGCGGCGCCGCGAGGGGAGGAGGTAATCCTACCCAGTTTCGCGAACACTGTCTCGAAAGAGCATGCGCAGCATTTTGCAGAAGAGTGGGCTCGGGCTCTCGCGCCGGCTCTGTACCGTAACCAATGTGGTTGGGATAAATTGTCGCCTTGCCACGAAATTCCGTTGCGGTCTCAGCCGCAGCCTCAACCTCAATATCCCATTCGGCGTGAAGCAAAATCTTCCGTCGCGGAAATCCTTGAACAATTGGAATATCAGGGAGTTATTGAAACGTGTGTGTCACCGATGAATAATCCCCTTTTTACTGTGAATAAACCTGACGGATCATATCGTTTGGTTTTGGATTACCGGCATTTAAACTCGCATTGCCGTAACTGTGCTGTACAGAATACCCACGGCTCTGCCCTAGTGGATAGTCTCGTGCGTAAGCGTTTCAAGACAACGCTTGACATATCCAATGGTTTTTATGCCCACAGATTGGACAGCTTTAGCTCCCAATGGACCAGTTTTACAAGCGCTGGAGTCCAAAAGCAATTCCGGCGTCTTCCAATGGGCTACAAGAATAGTCCTGGTGTATTTACCGCTCGAATTGTCTCTATTCTGGAGGCACTAGACCCTGATGCTTTTTCGTATGTGGATGACATATATCTCACAGACGACGATATTTGGGAGCATCTGTGTCGTGTAAATTCTCTTGTTTGCAACTTCGCAGACATGGGTTACAAATTCAACTTTGCAAAATCGCACATTGCTGAACACACAGTGTTGTTTTTGGGCTATGAGCTCAACAATGAAGGTAGAGGTTTGGCTCCTCACTTCTTAGAGAAGTGCGCACAATTGCGCGCACCAACGACACTGAAAAAATTACAGTCTTTACTGGGCTTTTTGAATTTCGGCAGAACTTACATTCCGGAATATGCCCAGCGTATCAAGCCTTTGTATGCTTTGATACAACCAACTTTCTCAAAATCATGCTGGCTGCCTGAGCATTCAGCCGTTTTGCAATCCTTGCAGGCTGATCTGCTCGCTTCTAAATATTTACTGACTCGTGATAACCACACCAACCTGGTCATAAGAATAATTCCTGGGACGGTGGGTTTCACGTACCTCACTTTTAATGAAGGTGACACGGTACCTATTGCTTACAAGTCACACTTGTACACTTCGGCTGAGATGCGGTTTCCCACCATAGAAAAGGTTTTAACTGCTGTACAGATGGCTATTCTAAAAGAACGAGCTCTGTCACAGGGGAAACGCATGCTAGTGGTAACACCCTGTCCTCATTTGGAGGCAGTCACGAAAGCAAGTGTACCAAATTCAAAGGCTTTGCACCCTCGGTGGATTCAGTGGGCTGCGTCATTGGCATCCACGGATGTCATGTTTATTTTTGACGCTTCCTTACGGTCGCAGGAGTACTTGCAGTATGAATTCGTTCACCCTGCTCCTCTGGCGATGCGACCTTTGGAGGACTTCCATTGCATCATTTACACTGATGGGTCGGCGCAGGTTGCGCATGGCTCTAAACATGCCTACGTTTCCGCATGCGCCATTGTGGTCGGTGCTATGTTGAATGATGAGTTCATTTCCAGGGAGGTACACACGTTGCCCCTGGGCGATTGCACCGCACAATTGGCAGAGCTTCGTGCTCTCTTACTAGCTTTGGAGTACGCAGATCCAAGTGTTACTACTCTAATTGTAAGTGATTCTTACTACTGTGTCCAGTCTTACAATGAAAACTTGTTCTTTTGGATTCAAAATGATTTTCATGATTCCAAGGGTAGCACAATAAAACATAAAATGATCTGGGTTCGAGTGGCAGAGCTTAAGGCTATGTTGCCACTCGTTTATGTGATTCATACTCTCGGTCATCAGCGCGTGGGAGTTCACGCTGTTGGCAACTCGCTTGCTGATGAAGCGGCGAAATCAGCAGTATCTACATACTTAGTTGCAGCAGTTACTAGGTCTAAAACCAAGATTGATAGCGACATCTTGGCAGCGGTTGCTGCCTCTGAGAAGGGAAGTAAACATCCTTCGGGATTCCCTTCGAAGTATAAATACCACTTAAGTCCCGAAAAGGTTCCTTTTGTGACAATTCCTGATGTTGGGGAACGGCTGATTCCCAACACGGATCGCAGAACAGACTTGATTACAGCGGCTCATGAAGGTGTGGCGTCTGCGCATGCGGGCGTCTCAGCCACTGTAACGCAACTACAACAACGTTTCTGGTGGCGGGGACTGTACAAACAGACGCGTGATTATGTCCTTCTTTGTGACATATGCCAGCAGATTAAACCTTCAACTGCTACGCGTCCGCCTCAGACTCAGTTGTACATTTCTAATAAACCACTAGGCTGTGTTTATTTAGATCACTGCGGTCCATTTTCATCTGATACTGCGTATAAATACATCTTAGTAGCAGTTGACTCATGCACACGCTTTGTGTGGGTATGGCCACATCGCAGCGCTGATTCCCGGACTGTCATCAGAGATTTGCGTATCTTTATAGGGATTTTTGCCTGTGGTACCTTCCATTCGGATCAGGGTCCGGCTTTCGCCTCTAAGGCGTATAAGGATGCCATGACTTCGATGGGGGTCCAAGTCAAGTTTTCGTCACCCTACAGACCTGAGGGTAATAGTGTAGTTGAACGAATGAACCGTGATTTAAAGCAATCTTTGACAGCCCGAGTTATAGGCACTGGCAGAAACTGGCTGGCTCACCTCTATGGCGTGCAGCGTGCTCTTAATAATCTCCCTAGAAGGTCTCTGGGTGGGCGGACCCCATACGAAATGCTCTTTGGCATCAAGATGTTCGTCCCTGACCTTGACGGTCTAGACTCGGTGGTTCGCGCCACTTCCTTTGACGCAGATGAACATTGCAATGTTTTACAGAATCTACAAAAGACGAGAGACACTCTTGCAAGGGAACATTTGCCCTCCACATCGGATGATGCGTTGCAGATCCCGGTAGTTGGCTGGCTACCCCAAGTTGGAGAACTGGTTCGAGAGAAGATCGACAACAAGAAAGAGTTTGGTCCCTCCTATCGAGCTCCGGTCCCAGTGCTTGGAGTGAAGGGCACAAGAACAGTCATTTTACCACCACTTCCAGGTCGTAAGGAAAACAGGTTTATTTCTATTGACAATGTCAAGATACACAGAGTGGCCGATTCTTCTTAGCATGACACCGGCTGTTTCCTGTCCTTCCATTGTGAGAAATTCAATTATGCCCACTGCTGCTAATAATGAACCTGAGGTGGCCATCGAATTACCTGCTGTTTCCAGTCCATTATTGAATAATTTACCAGGAACTAACCTTGATGAGACAGACTATACATACCCCACTGATTTGTCCATGCCTGACCTGCAAGCTCGTTTAGCCACGGAATCCAGATTTTCATTTGACTCTGCTTCCCTTGCCTCGAAAAAACCCTCTAAAATTGCAGTATATGCTAGCCTGTTTAAAAAACATTTTTTGATACCTCCTTGGATATACATTTGGCTGGTCCTTTTTTCACTGTACCTTTTTATGTCAATTGGTTTTGTGTTTTATTTTTTCCGGATTATGAATGGACACTATGTCGAGGAGAGAACTTGCATTACTCATTTAAATGGAACTTTGGCCCCACTTTCCTCTTCACATTCTACACATAGATTAAAAAGAGACTTGACTTTGGTTAACATCACAGCGTGGCCTGTTCTGGATGGAATCGCGTGGGATGCAGTTCGTTTTCAGATTCATGGCCCAACGGAAGTCGTTAATGTCCCTAATGTACTAAGAGTTAATATGGGGGATGTGGTGAAACAAAACATTCGTTCTGATGATTGGGATGTTAATGCTGTGGAGAGTTTGTTTTCTGATTTGAAATATTATGCTGCTTTTGATGCTGAGGATTTATATTTAGAATCTGCTAATTATGGTGAATTGTTCTGTTACCAACATTATGGCAATCACTTCTTACACAAGACATCTTCCCGAAGGGATGCGGTTAATTTTACTCAGTGGGAACATTGCCCAGCACCTACACAAGGGAGTTCAGAAACGTTTCTTAAAAAGTATACTTATTTCACTGACTTTAATCAGTCCAATCCCGAGTCCTTTTATTTTAAATTTAACAAACAGCCACTGTCCAAGGTTCGACTTACAAATACAAAATTGTTGTATTCGAAGGCCTTCCTGGATCAATTAGTTACTGGGGGGTATGAGTTATGGAAGGATACCATAGACCTTAAATCAGTTTGGGGCTCAAGGGCCTGGCAGGTACAAGGCACTGAGGCTTTGCACCGTGCATGTCTCATCCCAAATCATATGTGGTTTTTAAATGAAACCATTTCCCAGACCACATGCTTTGGATTGGCTACATCTAAAAGGTTAAACACCCCGTCTTTCCCGGAGTTGGAGGAATATGAGAATTGGAGTAATTTTACTAAATTGTCCATTAGAGATATACAGACTCTGCTTCTGAATTCCTCCTTTAACATTTCCAGTATGAATCCCAAGGGTTGGCTGCTTTGGCACCGTAGTGCTGATTCTTGCCAAAAGAGATTTTTAAATATAACTGACGGTTTTAAGGCTGTTAGATCTGATCCCCGTTTTGATTTGAGTCATACTGTCACCTCTTACTCTGTTGGCAAGTTGTGTCAAGCTTGGCTGAAACATTCAACTTTACCTGCGGTTAAGTATCACCTTTCCAAACTGAATGCAGACGTGGATTTGAATGATTTCATTAAGGGCCCAGCTAGTGGCAGGTCGAAAAGGTGGTTATATGGTGTTTACAATGAAATTTGGAAACTCTCACAGATTGAGGCTGCTTCACGCCTTAGGGCTATTGATCAGGCGAATCTTGAGAAAGTGCTTGCAGTTGTTGACAATAGCATTAACGTGCTTTCCTCTAGAATTTACACATTAGATAATATTGTGTCGTCTGTTGTTGATATTGTACATGATGAAGTATCTGTATTATACCATGGTCAAAATCAATTACGTTCGATCATGCAGTTTGCATGGACACTTCAGACTCTGAAAATGGGTAAAGTTCCCTGGGGATACATGAATGTTTCTTCTTTATTTGCACCGTTTAATTTGACAGACAAACAACGCTTGCTTTCAATGCGTGATGCTTCCTTTTCTATGCTCCATATTGAAAGGTTGGAATCTTTACCTTTTTCTGTGGCTGAGGCCACTGCTGCTACGTGGCTAATCCACGGTTTAATAACACTGCCTTTTGCTTTATATAAGTTTTCAAATTGTATGAAATATGTGCCAATAGGTCGTTTTGAACCCTTAGGTAGCGGTTTTCTTCATGAGGTCTGGTCACTCCCATACACATACAGATGTTTCAAGGATGACCAAGAGGTTTATCTAACAGGGGATGAGTGTACTGAGACGCCAGATCATTCTTTAATGTGCAGACACATACAGTTACACGGTTCATGTAACAAGGACCGACCAAATATGGCTTGCGTTTTACAGGGCACGCCAGTTCCTGCTATCATCCCCACGTTTAAATTGTTAGAGAATGGTAGTTATTTAATGCTCAATAATGAAAACTGTTGTGGTTTAATTAAAGGTATAGCTTTCATAGTAACAGTTAGTGAGCGAGTTATTTGCTGCAGAAATGTTCTTTATCCTCCCACACGTGAACATAGGGAGTCTTCCATTTGGCCACAGATACCGACCTTGGGAGCAGAATTCAGCGGCATGGCTAGAATAAGAGCTCTATTGTCCCAGAAAGAGGTGGCCTTGAGCTCGGCCCGTGAAACTTTCGTGCTTCACATTGCTAACACCCGCACGGAGGTTCAGGCTCTTTTAAACACTGATTTGCCCTTGCATTTCGGAGCCATGGTCCGTTCTATCTTTAACGCATCCTCCACAACGGGCCTAGCACATTTTTTTAAAGTTGTTAGCGGTGGTCTCGTGACTTCCTTTGAGAAGATTTTTGGAGTCATCCCTGCTTTCTTCCATTCTATTTTTTCATCCTTATTTGGAGGGTTCCCGTTTTTATTTGCTTTAGCGGCTGGCGCATTGGTGGTTTTCTGCCTTTTTAAATATGGATGCCCTTCCTGTGCAAGTCCACGCACAGCTACTACTGACGCGGTTTCGCAACCGCATGCTTGATTATTATGGCACACTGCCGTTGGCGACTCTAAGCACGGCTTTTGGATTATCTTTTCGGTTCTCCTATTTCACCTGTGTCCAGCCTGTATTTCGCTGCCTGACCTGTGATTTCCTTTGGGCCATTGATTTGTGTCTCTGCGGACCCATATCTGCTGACGTCGATTTTGATCAACTGATGAGTCCTATCATTGCTCACGAGTTGGTTTGTTCTGACGAAAGGATTATGGCCTTGGCGGTGGCACATGGACTAATGGGTCCCTGGGATGTGTTGTCGGCAGCGCAAAGTTTCTTGGAACGAAGTTTTCTTGAAAACCCACCGAGCTGTCCTCTGATGGTTATAGAGGATCCGGTGCTGGAAGATCACGTATGTTCCTTTCATCTTTTAAATTGGATGGCTGAACTGTTTTCGGATGAGGACAGTGACTTCCTCCTGGAGGCTGTTGCAGCTTACTTTTCATATACAGTCTTATCATAGACACTGCCTCAAATTGGCATGCTGATTGATAGCATTTCCTTGATTTTATTGACTTTTGGTCAAGACATTTTATTTTTGCTTGCCTATTGGCTTGAGCCACATTATATTTGTGGGCTATTTTTTAGCATTAGTTTTTATTATTGAATTTTTATTCATGCTCGTTTATAAATGGATTCTGCTCTCATGTGATGGCACTTCTGTTACCTTATTTAGTCCGTTCTCGGATCATGGGGGGGTGTTGTATAGCTCCTATATATCCTTATATCGTGTTAAGTTAGCATAGGTACATTTCAGATTTAAACGCCATTTTTCCTTTCTTGCAACTTCTGCACACGACCCTTAATTGTTGACTTAGCTTTCAACCTAGTGGTTTGCCGTGGTGTATGTGAGAATAATATGTTATTGCTCTGATATCAGTCTTGTTTAATAAACCATGTCTGCACGGAGAGTGCTGAAGTTTCAGGAGCAACACGATATGGAATTGTTATGAGGTCTGATCTCCACGCCTTCATAGTCATAACACAAGTGCAGCCTTTGCCAACTTGGGCTTGAGGCGGGATTGATATTGCTTTGCACGAGAATTGTTAACACACTTGATGCGGTGCACATGCAGAGAGAGCTGGTGTATGCTGATGTGATTCCTTCATGCTAGGACACTAAGGTATGGGCCCGCCCTAAAACAACCCAAAGAGACCTTCTTAGCTAATAATATAATATATGTGTTAGGGAGGGTGAGATATAAGTGTTGTTAACTCTTATTCATTACAGCATGTTAACATGCTGTCACCATTCGCTTTTTATGTCTTAGTAACTATGCTGATAATTTTGCTACTGATAATAAGTATACTTGTATTATCAAAGATACTGCGCCTGAGAAGACGGCATTAGTAAATAAACATTTCAAATGCACATGTGTCTTCTTTACTCCATGTTCTGGTTTGTAATGATAATATAACGAAAGAGTGTTCATGAGTCCCACGTACCCTGAGGTACTGTAAGTTCATGTTCTGGTTTGTCTAAACATTGGGTGTTTGATATGTCCAATGAGACACTGTAGCTAGCTCGGTAAGGGGTGAGTTGGTTGCTAAGGTAAGTTTTGGGCCATCTAATTTGCCGAGGTTCCACTCCTCTGTGCACAGTTCTGTGTGAGTACAGAAACCCTGCAACAGTAGTATGAACGAGAACATCTCCAAATATGTAGAATTTTTTCTCCAATCGCATATGAGTAATTTAACATCTTACCTGAAAGACACTACTGATTTTCTAACTAAGATCATGAATGTTAAGTGGTGTGCTAACTATTTGTTTATGGTGATGGACATTGAATCACTCTATACTTCCATCAACCATCAAGATGGTATCAGTGCTATTGAGTATTATTTAAGTAAATCAAGTTAAGTAAACGTGATGCATGCTTTCCAGGCCACAATGAGATGTTAATCGAGATGATTAGAATCTGTCTCACTTCGAATTTTTTCAAGTTTCAGGGTAACATCTACCAGCAGTTGCGTGGGGTGGCGATGGGTTCGTGCTTTTCCCCCAGTTATTCATGCTTGCATGTTGGCTGGTGGGAGCACGTGCTCGTCTCTACACCCCAACACTAGGCACATAACATCGTTCACTACTGGCGGTATATAGGCGATGTCTGTATAATTTGGAGGGGGTCTGCAGAAGATGCATCAACTTTTGTAACTGACATTAATACCAATACACTTAACCTGAAATTCACTGCCACCATAACTTCTGAAATGGCTGAATTCTTAGATGAGCAGTTATTCATTGATAATGAAAAGCTTGAGACCAGGTTATACCGTAAGTCCACAGCGGGCAATTTAATTCTACATGCCCGGAGTGCCCATCCTACTCACAAAATTAATAGCATCCCCTATGGGGAGTTTATCCGAATTTGCCGGATTTGTAGTGATAAGGCCTCATTGGACAATTGCCTGGCAGAGTCAGTACAACGTGTCCTCGATAGGGGATATTCTAGGAAGACCCTGGATCAGGTCTTTTGACCGGGCATCTCTCCTTGCTCCTAAAAGCACTACCAGTAATATCACAGAGTGTTCAGTCAGATTGATTACCACTTTCTGTGCCCAAAAAAGGAAAATCTGCCGTATCATCTGCACAGAGTGGCCAATCATACTGGCTGACGTTGTCCTGGGTTCAATCATGCCTAGCGCACCAGCCATAACTTTTAGACGGGCACCGTCTTTGCGTGATGCCTTAGATAGACCCATGCCTGAGGTTCCTCCCAAAAAGTCCTGGCTTAGCAAAATTGGATTCTTCAAATGCACCTCTTGCCGCGCATGCACCTTTGCAAAGAATGGTACCCACTATGTAACAGCTATTAGTGAGGTCCCAATTCCCATCCAAGAATATTTAACTTGCAGGTCCGAATTTGTGATCTACAAACTTAAATGTACTTGCAATCTTGAATACATAGGGAGTACCAAACCCCCTGTGCATAAGCGCATCCTGCAGCACATAAGGGCCATTGTTACCTGTGATAAAAACTATCCAGTGGTGAGACATTTCAGGTCTGCTCATAATAAACAACTTAATGACCTGGAATACACTGTCCTGTGCTCAGTTCCCCAGCCCGGACGGGGTGGGGATTGCGAGAAACTACTTCGTCAGAAAGAATCACATTTTATCTTATCCTTAGATACCAGGGCCCCAAATGGACTAAATTTAGAGGAAGATTTACACAACTTCCTTTGACCATCATTTAGGGAACCTTATTTGTCTTCATTTGAGAAACCATGTTTCTAACGACTACTGGCTGGGCCTATGAGCAACACAGTTTCTTTCAGGTTGCACTCATTTTTTCATATTTTTACACTCTCATGAGCATTGACATACTGCTATATTCATAAATACATTTACTATGTACTGAATGGGATGAAATAGGTTTTTTCCTTTTTGTCTAATTATTTTGGATAAGAATATGGGGGTGTCAAATGAATTGAAGCAAAATCAAGTTGGTTCTCAAATAGCCTTAATCAGCCGTAATTATGTGCACAAAAAAATCTTTTTATCTTTATATTATGTGTTGAATCATGCAAAAAAAACTTTTTCTTTTTTCAATTAATTTTCACTGCACTTTTTTTGCACTTTAAAAAAACTTTATGTGCAATATCTTCAAATTGTCACCTTTTTGGAAGTGGAGTTATTTTGAATAATCTCGTTTTTCTAACAACAGATATTGGTCATAAAATTATTCGGCAGAATGGTCTATGACATATGACACTTGTCTATGATTTTTACCAACGTGCATTGATGTGAGAGATCTACATATTTATGTTAGTATCTTGACACGCTATGATGTGCTGACTCTTTGGTAACACTGCAAACAGTAATTGTCGTGTACTTGGAGCACTCTGCCGATCTTTTCTAATTTCTGACACTAGTCTGAACCATCTGTTGTTTTATAATTATTAGAGGTTTTTTGTATTTTACAAATATACATGCACGATATTGTGTTGTTTTTCACTGTATAATCATAGTCTGTTTTTGTTATTAGTTAACAAGTGCTTGTGTAAAGTCTGTTATTTATCTTTATTGCTTTCACGTCATTAGTGTGTATCACACTGATTTGTCCCACGTTTGTGTTTACTATAAAAACTGCAAATTCATTCCGGGCGCTTCAAGTGACCAAGCTCCCTAGTGGAGCGAAACGCGTCTTGGATGGACATTTGCCCTTTGATTTATTTGTAAAATACATTTACTACTCTGCTATCCATTTGAGGATTCATACTCCTTTATTTGTTTGCTGCAAGAACGGAGGTGATTGAGTGGTCAACACCTGGTCTCTTTTTGCCGAGTATTGGCGAAACAGGAACATTGTTGGTTATATATATATATATATATATATATATATATATATGTATATATATATATATATATATATATATATATATATATGCGCAAAAAAGAAGGAGATACCTCAGGGTAGTTCTCAAGTTTAGGTGGAAAGCAGCTCATGTTAGAGCACTCTCAACACCAGCGACACTCTAGATCTGCTCACCTCAAATGTCTGTTTTTCTATCAAAGTCTTTTGACATAAACTGCGTAATCAGTTTTACAAGTAAACAAACCCTAAATCTTGTTAACATCCTGACTAAAGCATCATGGTATTCCCGAGTGTTAGCCCCAAATGTACAGGCTCTGCCGGAACTGCATTGAAAAAAAACAGTTTGATTGGAGAGCCAGTTGAATGCTTTAACTACTTCTGGACTGGTCTTAACCAAGGCGTCCGTCATAGAGGGAGCCGTCCTAAAAGTAATACAAGGGACCTCACTGAGTAATGGTGCCAGAGTGATGTCAGTTCTCAGAATCGGCCAGTTAGTCTTCAAGATATTACGGATCTTTTTTTCATAACAATTATACGTCATGCTCAGTCTAACTGTTGTGTCCTCTTTTTTGGACACAATATCTCCAATAGGAATCACTATCTCTGTGTTCGACACCTGATGTGATTCCTTAGTAGTTAAAACCATTCTTTTCAATGCATTTTTCAAGTCAATCTCTTTGTAACCACAAACTAGAAATCTTTGGAATGATTCATTCAAACACACTTCAAGAACCCTCTAATTGCTGCATATTCTTTGAATTATTAAAATTTCCCCATAGGGGATACTCTTTATAAGATGGCGCGGATGGGCACTAGAAGCGTGGAAAATCGAATTGCCAGCAGTTGTTTTTCTATGTAGCTTGGTCTGGATGGTATTCTCAAAAATATAAACTTCAACATCCAAAAATTCAACTCTCCCATTGGTAATGGTAGCTGTGAATTCTAAATTGAGCATATTATTATTGATGCTAGCCACAAATTGTTCCACAGTTTCTCTAGACCCATGTCAGATTAAAAACACATCGTCTATGAAACGCCAAAAGTGAATGATCCCTGTGTCTTGGTTCTCATTACAGGCTAGGACGCGACCTAGGACATGCTCCTCCCACCAGCCTACGTGTAAACACGCCTATCTGGGGGAGAAACATGCACCCATGGCAACGCCCCATAACTACTGGTAAACCTCATTGTTGAATAGAAAAAAGTTGCGTGACAAAAAATATTGAATAGCATGTAACCATTCCTGATGATTGATGGAGGTGTAAAGAGAACAGATATCCATCACAATAAAGTGATATTCTGAACTACAAACAACCTCCTTAAGTTTAGATAAGAAATGACCGGTGTCTCAAATGTATGAGTGAAGTGCTTCCATGTAACTATGCAGAAAGAAGTCGACATATTTAGAGATAGATTCAAATAATCAATTCTGGGCAGAAATAATGGGACGCCCAGGTATAGGAGACACGCCCTTATGAACTTTGGGTAACAAATACAGTGTAGGTATGAAGGGATAGTCATTCTTCAAATAAAGAAACTCATTTTTGCTGATAAGACCATCCCTTTTCCACTGTGCCAAATATTTGTGTACTAAGTCTTTAACTTAGTTTAATTCATTAAAGGAGGCCTTCCTTTAACACAAAGGGTCTTTTAGCTGTCTCTGTGCTATCTATATATATTCACTGAAAAAACCATAGGTTTCAAGCAGGATATAGTTAGGAATTCACATATTAAAAAACTTAGAAATTCACTGAAAAAACCCTAGGTTTTAGGGGTGTTATATTTAGGTGGACATTTCACTCATACAAAACCATTGAAAATCCTCTGCTATAGTTAGTTGTACTAACTGTAACTCTTGCGCCCGCAATCCACTGGCGATGATGTCAGATATTACATCATTCATGACATGGTCAGTGACATCACTGAGGACATCACTGATTAAATCTCAAATGACATCACTGATGACATCACTGATGACATCATCCAGCGAATGTTGTTTGGTTCCATATTTAAATATGTACTATATATATAGCAATCTGCATTGAAGAATGAGTGGATATATAAAAATCGGGTTAGTAGATTTAATAGCACTGTGATTGATTGTTTACTTGAGTAATTTATTGTGTCTCACTAAATATATTGGATAGTGACTAAACTGTGTGCATATCTGTATTAATTGGTCAGTTGCTGTGTAAACTGCTGCACCAGTTGGATACTAGCTACGTGAAACTCTATATTAGTTATTGATTAGATAACTGATTATTTGCAATGGAGAGTGAATGTGTGTGTGCTTCGGTGGGGGGTCTGTGACTGCCCAAACATATGTAAATAGTTGATTCAGTACGTATATGAGGTTAAGAATACGTATTATGAATTGGGGTGTGGATAGTTTAAGGTCCGTGGGCAGGGGGGCAGGGTGGGGGGCAGGAAGGGATGGGGGTAACGTGGTTTCAATTCTTGGTTCAGTATCTTTTTGTTAGATGCAGAGTCTTCTGTTGTTTATGGCCACAATGGTTAGGCAAGGTCCAGCCCCGCGAGGCCTTGTGGTTCCGAGGTTTAGACATCCTTGTTCCCTTCTGGGTCTCTCCCAAATTGCATCTCCAATAGCATCGATGGCCTCTAGAGAGAATGGGACTCCTCTGGGAGGGATCTCCGACCGATTTTCACCCCAAACACCAACATGACACAATCCCTGGCTAGGACGCTCACCCTCATGACATGGAATGTTAATGGCCTTGATAGCAAAATAAAGAGGCTGTGGTATTGCAATATCTCAAGCGTCACGCCCCTGGCTTAGTCTTACTACAAGAGACACATCTGATGGGCAATACCTGTCAGGCACTCCAACGGGGGGGCTATAAACTGCTGGTTCATGCGGGATTCACCTCTGGATCCCAAGGCACTGGTATTCTGGTTAAGAGCCTCCCACTTACATGCACAAAGACGTGGGCTGACCCTCTGGGTCGATTTGCAATGATAGAGGCCACTTGGGAAGGGCGACAGCTGAATGTTATCTCAGTTTACATCCCACCGGCGCCAGGCAGGGAGGCGCTACAGGCCCTGGAACGACTACTACTGTCTCTCCCCCAGGGCACACTGATTATAGGTGGGGACTTCAACATGACAATGAATGATGTGATAGACAGACACCCCCAGCGTAGCTCCCATAGGCAGGGATCTGACCTTATGGACTTTACACAGGCGATAGGATTAGAGAACATGTGGCGGACATTTCACCCTGACACTTCCTACTTCACACACTATTCCAATGCACACAATAGTATGTCCCGCATCGACTATTTTTTGCCCTCCAACAGACGTCGGGATCTTTCTACATCCGAGGGGACTCCCTCTGGGCTATTCGGAGCACTCCCCACTTGCTATTGAGCTCACATACCACCAACAAGTCACCCGAGGACCCATAATTATTAACCCATGGTTCCTGAAAATCCCTGACATTAAAGACAGAATGCTTGAACACACAGAGTATTATTTTGCCGAGAACGTTGGATCGGTGCAATCGGCTGTCACGATCTGGGAGGCTTATAAAGCTGTTATCAAAGGTAGAGCGCTGGCTCTTAAAGCAGAGTACATACACAACCAAAATGAACAGCTTCTCCAGGTTGAAACCGACTTGCTTCGCTTAGAATCGGCCCACAATGACAACCCATGCGAGGATACGGCTTACCATCTCCGAACCAAACAACTTGAATACAAGACACTGGCCCAAGAAAAGGTACAAGCTAAACTCCTTAAGACTCGCCACCGAGTCTAAAAACTGGGCGACAGAGCGGCCAAAATGCTGGCTTGGCTAGAACGACGTGAACAAGGCACCAGATGGGTCCCACTGCTTGTTTGGCCAGATGACACACGTATCACAGATCCGCAGGAGATAGCAGAGTTCTTTGCGGACCACTTAGAGAAGGTTTACTCGGCTAGAGCGCAATATACAGCGGAAGAGTCTCGGCAACTCCTAGAAGAAATGCACTTGCCCACTCTCTCCGAACCTGACAGGGATGAACTAGAGGCAGACCTCACGGTTGAAGAGATTGGGAACGGGATTTTCGCCATAAAATCGGGCAAGGCCATGGGATCTAATGGCGTTCCCATTGAATTTCTGAAAGGAATGGCCCAGGGGGTACTCCCTCATCTGAAGAATATGTTTGAAGAGAGCCGCGACAGGGGCAGCCTGCCGCTTGATCAACGGCTGGCTTCCATAGTCGTGGTCCACAAACCAACCAAACCGACCACAGACTGCGGCTCCTATAGACCAATTTCTCTAATAAGTGCCAAAGTTAAGATATTAGCTAAACTCTTAGCTACTAGACTCCTAACAGTTCTCCCCTTCTTAATCCATGACGACCAATCGGGATTCCTCCCGGGTCGCAACATGGCCCTGAACCTCTGTAGGGTGAACAATGTTCTTGGTAGGCAGCCATACATACAAGAAGATGCCGCAATACTGCCCCCTTGATGCCACAATGGTGTTCGATTCGATAGAATGGTCTTACCTCTCCGAAGTCCTGAAACGCTTTGGTTTCAGACCTAATTTTATTTAATGGATCTGTCTGCTTTATACAGATTTGTTGGGCCAGGTGCGAGTCATCGGCCACACTTCCAGACAATTTGAGCTACACACAAGGTAGACAAGGTTGCCCCCTCTTCCCACTATTATTTGCACTCACCCTAGAACCATTAGCCCACTGGATCCGAACAGATGCCTATATCAGGCGTCTTCAGTGGAACGAGGACACTATTGATAAAATCTCTCTATATGCTGACGATATCCTTGTCTACGTTTCCTACCCTAGATCCTCCATTAATAGTCTGTTGCATGTCATCACCAATTTTGGTAAATATTCTGGTTTCTCAATAAACTGGTCCAAATCGGTGCTCTACGGGTTGCATGGCCTTCCGCCCACCCTCCCACGAGGATACTCTATTGCCATAGCCCAGGATGGGTTTAAGTACCTCGGAAATCTTCGTTACCCCAGATCCCAAAATATTCTACGACCGTAACTTAAAAGGCCCACTGCAAAGGCTCCACAGTGATATATCCCATTGGTGCTCACTAACTTTGTTGTAGCAAAGAAAGGAACTTCAGGAGGACAATTTTTATCGGGGTCCAGTGTACATGTCCAAGTCACTAGTAGCACAAAAAGGCACAAAGTTCCCCAGTAGGCACTACTGGACAAAAAGGCACAAAGTTCCCCAGTAGGCACTACTGGGGAACTTTGTGCCTTTTTGTGCTACTGCCCACTAACTTTGTCCCTCCCCGGCAGGGCAGCTCTCTTCAAAATGTTGACGCTCCCTCGGTTTTGATATGTCCTTCAAAACTGCCCCTTTCCTGTGCCCATTCTTACTTTCGCGCACTAGAGGAAGACCTACGCCTCCTGTTGTGGGACAGTAAGACACCCCGTATAGCCCTTCATAAACTTACCCAAGGATGGTATGATGGGGTATCGCCTTACCAAACATGCGCCTTTATTACTGGGCTTCCCAATTAGTGGCCACTAACCACTGGCTCCATGGGCCGCCTACCAACCCGGCCTTTCACCTAGAACGCTACCAAACGGGACGGGAAGGTTACCTAGGAGCCCTATATAGTAAGCTTCCCCGTAATCGATACGTAGGTCCCATGACACAAACAATAGCTATATGGCACCGCGCCAATAATAGTATGGGGTGGTCTGGCACATTTACTAAGGCCACACCGCTTTGGGCATCACAAAAACTCTGCTCCCTTTGTTACCAGATGGACTTTGATAAATGGGACACGATAGGCAAAGGGACATGGGACACCTAGAGGATGACGAATGGCGGTTGGCACTGATGTCCCCCAGGAAAACAGTGATCAATCATCGTTTCAGATTGATCCAGCTGAAAGTCCTATATAGGACATATATGTCTGCTCCCCTCCTGGCTAGGATAGGCAGGCGTCCTGACGATCTATGTCTCCGAGGATGCGGACTCACAGGCTCCTTTTATCATATCCTGTGGGACTGTCCTGTAATTCAGCAACTATGGGAGAGAGCGACCCGAAAAAGGAAAGATGCACTGGGAAAGCCCGTCCCTCTGTCACCTAAAGGGGGGGCTCCTCAACATGTGGGGCGCCACAGACCTGACGGAAATAGAGCTCCAGGGGGTGGCTTTGGGTTTTCTGCTGGTAAAGCGCGCAGTGGCGATGCAATGGGGCGCCCCACAAAGGCCACTACTGGTGGGATGGGTGGCGGAGATGGACAGATGTATGCTTGCGGAGAAAACTGTGTTTAAGGTCAGGAGGTGTCCCAAGAAATGGGCCAAGAAATGGGGACACTGGAATACATATAGGGGTGGGATCTGTAGTTCCCCCACAGCTCATATGGCCATGGACAGGGCTGGACCCCTACGCCACAATAATCCTTGATATACTATGTTTTTATGATGTAATGCCCATTGTATTGATTCTGTAATGTATCCAGTGAGTACTGGATGTTGACTATGCCTTTTTTTTATAAAATATTATTTAAAAAAAAGAAAACGTATTACTTGTTTGGGTGAATATCTTTATGGGTGCGGTGATGAGCAAAAGCATTTTTTAATGGTACATGTCCAACAAAGTAGAAAAAATAAAAAACAGTGAATGTGACAGTTCTTGTATATAAATAAGTGTACATACAACTCATTGATTGCATGAGTGACTGTATAGATAATTGTATACTTGTAATAGTGATTTCATAACACACTAAGTATAAGGTACTATTTATATGAATAATGAAGTGATATTTGTATAAGTGTGTAGCTGAGTAAATGTAAATAAGGTACATTGTTTACAAAAGTGAGCAGGATGACTGCATAACTAAATAGGATGTGTGCTGGTGAGTAATGTTAACATAAGTGTATACGTATATTTGATAGTGTTCTATTGATCATTGACAACATGTATGAGTGAATCTATAGGTAAGTGATTAGATGTGTGCGTAGATTTAGGAATTACTGAGTCGGTTTTTAGATACTTGTATTGCTATGTCAATGGATTCAAATTTGCTACTCTGTATTTTTCAGTGAGTGATGAGAGGTTATAGTAGTGTATGATGAGGTGTAGCTGATTGTCACGTGGATGATGTCAACAGTGATATCATCAGTGATGCCATTTGAGATGTCACAAGTGATTTCATCAGTGATGTCACTGACCATGTCATGAATGTTGTAATATGTGACATCATCACCAGTGGATTGCGGGCACGAGAGTTACAGTTAGTACAACTAACCATAACGGAGGAATTGCAATGGTTTTGTATGAGTGAAATGTCCACCTAACTATAACACACCTGAAACCTATGGTTTTTTCTTGAGGAAGATCTCTGGGGGCTTGAAATTGAGCTTGCCTCCTCTTCTGAAGTCTCAGAGCCACAAAGATTTCACCACCAGCACCCCTGAATACCCTTGCTGGGAATTCTACCTGCAGTTAGGTGCCTGCTGTTGTTTTGGGCCCTCTGGAGACAGCGTGACGCTGGGAGGTAAAAGCGCGACACAATGAGGACGAAGCGTGTCGCCGCGGCAGCAGTTGCCGTCGCATCACCGAAGAAGCGTGCCACAGCTGTTCACCGTTGCATCGCAGATGAAGCGTGTCACATCACCGAAGAAGCGTGCCGCCGCTGCAGAGGTTGCCGTCGCATCACCGGAGAAACGTGTCGCAGGGCCTGTCGTGGCTCCCAAGTTCATCGATTTCGCCACAAGGCCGTAGGGCGTGCACGCATTGCTTCCAAGTTGTCAAATCGCATCAAAGATGCCATTTTATTGCACTGCACCGGATTGTCACATCGCATTGAGGTGCCATCTTGTTGTATCGTAACCGGAACGCGGTAAGAAACCGACGCATCACCTCCTGTCTGGTAAGGAACCGATGCATCACCTCCCCTGTGCTGCAGTAAGGAACTAACGCATCACCTCCCCAGAAACAAGAAACTGAGACTTTGAGAGTAAATGTTGCATTTACAATCTGCATTGAACTAAGCTATTTCTACGATTTTAAAGTCATATTCTTGATATTGTATAGTGGATTTTTGTAGTTTGGTCTTGTGTTAAGTCTAGTAAAGATTACTTATTTTTCTAAACTGGTGTTCTCACAGTATTTCTGTATGTGTTCACAAATGTTTAACACACTGCTTCTGAGATGAGCCTGTCTGCTCATGCCAAGCTACGAAGGAGGTGAGCAGGGGTTATTCAGGAGTGTATCCCCTTTCCCTGACTAGAAGCAAGGGTCCCTATTTGGACAAAGGTGTATATTATTGCCAACTAGAGACCCCCATTTCTTACCACTAGATTTCTAATATGTCTTGGTGCATTGAATTAAGTCCTTCCACCAGGGGGTTAGAAATCCAACCCCTGAGGCTCTGATGGGTGAAGGTCCCAGATCATGACAGCAAACTTCTGATAACAAATAGTACCCAAATTATTTTTATGGGCCAATCACCTGCAATAGGAAATGTAAAAGAAACACTACATAGAGACATGAAATTTTGCCAAGAAAAATTACCCAATATGGTGATGTGGGTAGCTGCGGAATCTGGGCCTGGACTGGGAAACCCATGAAACCCAGTCTATTCTAACAACTAGACACTCCAAGAGGTCTAGGTTGTTGTGGCTTGCGAGAATTTCACTATGTTTTCAACCCAAAATGACCTGCAAACCTCAGACTTTGGGTACAAACATACATTTTCCATGTATTTTTGTGATGGAAAGTTCACAAACATTCGGGTCCCACAAAACTCCTCCAACATAGCGTTTCCAGACTTCTGATAAAATTGGTATCTCACTTATGTACTAATAACAAGAGCGGATGAAAACTGTTTAGATTTGAAGTAAATCTAGTTGTCACAAGGTACCAGATTTGGTCTGTCCTTTTATCGGCAATATCAGAAAGATTACTGGGCCCATTCCGGGGTGGGGGCAAGACCCAGGCAGCCCAAACGACCCCATTCCTTTTTTTAACCATTTTTCCTTGGTATCTAGTGGACTTTTGGCCCTTCACGGGGGACTGATTCAGTGTAAACTCCTCCAGTTGAACCCTTTAGAGACAGCGAAGACTTCTGGGCTTGTTCTAGGGAGCATGCATGGCCCGATGACTGGGAAGAACACTCCACCTCTTCTTTTTATTGTCCTTTTTTCCTGGTTTCTAATGGGCTCTCTGCCTCCTCGTGTGGCATATCAAATGCCCCCTATCTGCCTTGTAATTGGCGGTCAAAAGACGCTTTTGCCTCAGGGTAACACTTGTTCATGACATATGGGGTTGGTACTCCAAAAAACCTTTCCTAGTGTCTGGTTGATAGATGTCTGCTTGGGGATCACAGTTCCCTTTGCATTTAGCACTAAGAAGGGTACATGGTCCCTTTTTCAGGGCTTCCTCACCCTTCTTGATCGGGTGACGCAGTTAATCCCCCTGAGGGCAAAATAGTGGTAAAAAAGGAAATAATTTCAGAATGCACAGGAAGCTCTCCTCTTGCCTTCTGAAATTATTTTTCAGAATACAGCAGGAGAGTCTCCTCTGGGAATGTAGAATGGTGAATGTAAAGGACAAGACAGTCATGCCCTCTGCATTCCAGAGGTAATGCGGAGGGCATGAACATTACGTCCTCTGCATTAGAAAGGTTATAGGAACAAATGCTGCTTTAAAAAAAAATGGGAAACTTCAGTGAGAGCAAGCAGAGGTAACTAGGAGCATTGACTACTCCCTTTGAGCCTGACACCCCAATTACCATAGGGGAAGGTTGCAAAAATGTATCCTTTCCCCTTTTGCAAATCAGTTACCACCCAGACTTGGGAATCGGTAGCTGATAAATGATTTACAATTGGAATTGTAGTCCCAAACCATTGATATATACCATACTACTTGCAAAGTGAAAAGGAATTACCCAAACATGCTTGTTTCAAATACGATTTGGTATGGATCAAAAATCCCATTTTACACTTGGGAAAAACTTTTCTAAATGTCGAAATGGGGTTAGTATATGAAAAACACATTATGAAATCACAAATCATGGGAATATGCAAATCCTGTGGTTTTTGAGAGCAAAAGCCATTCGTACATCTGGCACTATATTGGATGCAGGACTATTTGCATTTCAAATTAAAGATGTGCTTAGTGCTGTCCACTTAGAACTCTCTAGTTTTTGGCACAACCTCCCACAGTTAAAACAGAGTATCAAGGGGCAGATGTATCAAGATTCCGTTTTGCGAATCTCAAATTGCAAAAAATGTGCGATTCGCATTTGCAGATTCGCAAAACGGGATGTTTGTAATTAATCGCTAAATTTTTGCGATTTCTTAAATGTCGCAAAAAAATCACAGAATCGTGTTTGCGATTCCTTAATTGCAAAATTCGCAATTTAAGAAATCGCAAATCCGGGAATGTGCAATGCAGGTGCAGCTTGATTACATCACAACTAGGAAGTGGGAGGGATTACCTGCACCTGCTTGCCTGAGACACACCCAGTGGCAGTTAGGAGTGTGTTTGGAGGCTGCACAGAACTACTAGCTCTGCAATGGAGTCACAGAGGCCACAGGAGGGCATGGAGGCAGAAAAAAGAAAATGAGCAGGAGGTCTAAATTGAGATAATGGTTTGCAGCCATGAACTGATTTTTGGGAAGAAAGCCTTGAAGGTACCAGAGTCAAGGAAGAGAAAGATCTGGCTTGAAATTCAACAAAAGGTAAATGCAGTTGGAGTCACCACACATACCATAGAGAAAATGCAAAAAAAATTGGTACGACATGCGCCAGAGGTCAAAAGAGAGGGTGGCAGCCAGGATGAAGGAGGCACAGAAGACCGGTGGTGGAACTTCAACTGCTGAACAACCAACACCACATGAGGAGCTTGTGAAGGCCACTCTCCTGCCTGAGAGTGTTAGTGGAGTGGCTGAGATTGACAGCTCCAACCCTGCTTCCAGTTGTCAAGGTAAGATGCATGGCAAAAAAGATAGAATCAGCTAGGTATTGCATGCACACAGTGTAGATTGAGGGATATGAAGTAAACATATTTGGTTTCAGGTCCACTCCTTACTACACACATACAAATGCATCATGTGAGTTGTAGTATGATGAAGGATATTTTGTAAATGAGAGCAATGACACACATGCTTAGATTGTGGGTTGCATTGTAGGCAAAATGAGAGTGTCAGGATTGAGAGAACTTCAAATTTGAAAACTTTATTTGGTCTAAGATGCATGACAATACACAAACTCATATGTCCCCCTTTAGATCCACAGCACAATGAAGGGCACCAAGGGACATTGCTGAGGGAGAGGACTCCCAAATTAATGTGGATTACGGCAATGAAGGGGAAAGCAGTGAAGAATGTGTTACAACACTAATAGTGCGCAGGAAGCGCAGACATGTGCCCCCTCTGCCTCCTTTGGAGGATGACATGGACAACGCTGGGGATGCAAGAGACAGTAGTCAGGAGACTCAGGAACCAGGTGAGAGCCAAGGACAACAGCAACCACATCAAAGATCTGAGATCTCGCACATATGGAGCACAAAGGTCCTTGTCCAGGAGTAGTAGTATCAATGTTGAGGCAAGCATTATTCGCAGGACTGGAGCAGGACATGCTTCAAGTGCAGCGCCTGCAACACAAGGAACTGCGGTCAATAAATAGGCAGCTGACCACTTTGAATAGAAATCAGCGTAACATGGGCGAGGGCATGATGGCGATGGCAGGTGCAATATAAAAATGATGTGCTACACTTGAGCACACTGAAAGTGCAAAAACAGGGCTGCACAAAGTGCCCATGCACATATGCACAGTTATACGAAGGCTGTGAACCGCCTCTGCACAGCGATGAACAACCTCACAAGACGCAGCATCACCATGCAGATGCAGATGACTCACTGCAGTCAAGACATTGCTAGAGGGTTAGAGCAAGTCACTAATGCTGTGGAACTATTGCAAACAGCCAACTTTGGTGGCAGCACCCTAATGGTCTCAGGAGAAAGTGAAGAGACCTCCAGCAGGAGCAGTAACACTCCTACATTGCCACTCACTCAACGCCGCAGTGCCAGACATGGTGCTGCTAGTAGACATGGAATGGAGAGCACACCATCTGAACACCGCCCTGCACCCAGCCGCCACCGTAGGAAGTAAAATGCTTCAGGACACTATTGTTTACAATGGCGAAGAACACAACCTATCGTTTTGTAATTACTTTACTTAACAGTGCCATGACTGTGTTGTAACATGTTATGGGTTCTGAAATCAGAAATGTGTGTGAAGTGTGAATAAACACAGCACCTGTGACACAGATATTTTGGTACAATACATTCATTTCTTACCTAAAAGTAATTCTGTGTGATCTCAGACCATCTCTGGCGTCCAGCCGCTGCCCCTACTCCTGCTGCTGCCCTGTCAGGGGGAGGTGTGCAATCATCATCCGATGTGTCGGAGTCGCTCACTGCAATTTCAGTCCCTTTCCCCATTGCCATGTTGTGGAGCATTGCGCAGCTTGTTACTATTTTACAACATGTCTCAGGGCTGTACTACAGTGCCCCTCCACTTTTATGTATGCACCTGAAACGGCTTTTCAAAATGCCAAATGTGCGCTCTATGATGCTGCGCGTTGACCGGTGTGCCCTGTTGTACCTCCTCTCACTTGCATTTGCTGGATTCAGATACGGTGGTAGGATGAAGTCTCGCACTGTGTAGGCACTGTCACCTGCATGGATGGAAATGAAAAGTAAGTCAATGTTCCCCTGCAAAATGAGTACTGGATGGATGGGTGGATGTGTAATATTTATTTACCTAGCAGATATCCCTCTCCAAACTGTCCAGCACTCAGACGTCCATGTATCCCACTATGTCGGAAAATGAAAGAGTCATGTGTGCTGCCAGGGTATTTTGCCACAATGTCATTGATGATGTATTTTGCATTGCACATAATCTGGATATTCAGGGAATGGTAGCATTTCCGGTTTCTGAAGACATATTCTGTAGCTGCTGGCGGTGTGATGGCGATATGAGTCCCAACAATGCAGCCAATAGCATGGGGAAAACGTGCAATTTGATAGAAGCCTAGTTTGGTTTCTTGTAATGCCTGTTGGCTGCTTGGTAAATGTGATGTCCTAGCCTGTTCAGCATTGCATCCAAAAAGGCAAGAAAAAAATGTGAAAGAGTACTCTGGGACAACCCACCAACCTCTGCTATGACTCCTTGGAAACTCCCTGAGGCCAGAAAGTGCAGTGAGCACATGGGTGGGAATTGCTTGGGTCCTGCCTGGTGGGTGCTCCAAATAGGGTTTCAGCTCATCTATAAGGTCCAAGATGGTGTGTGGGTGCAGCCTGTACTTCTCATGGATGTCCTCTTCAGTCTGCTGGAACAGCGTGATGCGCAGTCTGAATATTCTCTCCTGTCTCAGTCTCCTCTGTGCAAGGACACGGATACGCATCCTCCTGGCTATCACATATACGGCCAGATTCATCAAGGTAAGGAATTGCGAGACCTTAATAGCGAATTTTAAGGATTCGCTATTAAGGACTCGCAAAACGGGATTCATGTAGGAATCTCAATTGAATTTGCGATTCCCACTGATTCCTTATTTGCGATTAGCTAATTGCTAATCGCAAATAAGGAATATCTCCCCATTCATTCCTTTGGGCCTAAAGGCCCATAGGAAGGATTGGGGAGCCATTCCTTATTTGCGATTAGCAATTTGCTAATCGCAAATAAGATTGCGATTTCAAGGGTGCCAGGGGTGTCCAAAGGACACCCTGTAGCACCCCTGAAATGTAATCTACATTGGTGTTGCGCACACACATGTCCAAAGGACATGTGTGTGTGTAACATGCAACTTAGAAAAATGCATTTAAATGCATTTTTCTAAGTTTTCGCTATTTACCACGAGGTTTGACCTCGCGGTAAATAGCGGCCCAAAATTGCGATTTCGCAATTTTAAAATGGTTCATGAATTGCATTTAAGGAATCTCAAATAGAGATTCCTTAAATGCAATTCCTCGCAAATGTGCGAATTCTTTATTAGCGAATTTTGCATTTGGGGTGATGAATCCCAAATGCAAAAATTGCACTCGCAAAGGGCCAGATTCTCAGAATCTGGCCCTTTGCGAGCGCAATTAAGCTTGATGAATTTGGCTGATAGTCCTGCCATTGTGGAAAATTCTGTTGCATTGTGGGTTGCTTTTTATACCTTCCACCTGGCTACCACCAGCATGCACTTGGTGGTAATTGTGATTTCTTAAATTGCGATTTTCACGATTTCACAATTCGTGAATTTTTCATACATGTCTTTGCGATTTCTTCATTTGCGATGTCAGGTTTGAGAATTTCGCAAACTTGGAACATCGCACATGAAGAAACCACAATATAATTTGCAGATTTCATATTCTCGCAACGTAATTTGCGATGCGATTTCTTTCATACATACCTTTTTCCTATTTATAGTCGCAAACGCAGTTTTTTTGCAATTCGCAGCGTTTGCGACTAAAAAATTGGTTGATACATCTGCCCCTAAGTGACATTAAGAAGGGGACTGATGTAGTTTGACTACTGCAATGTAACAAAAAGCTCACACAAAGGCAGCACAGAATACAGAATCTGATGGAGAAATTGTTGGTTAGTCAATGGAAAATGTATGCTATGTGACTTGTCCTGACAATATTCCACTGGCTCTCGATGATCTCAGCAATCACATTTAAAACACTCTGAACCATATGTTAACACTATTTGTGGAAGGGTTTGGAGTGTAAATATACAATCACAATCGAATGCACTCCAGCTAGGAAACTATACTCATCAAAGTCACTCCTGATGCGTCAATGGACATTCATGTAGCTAAATCACAACTTTGCTTTACACTGACTCTGGACTAATGGCACTGAGCACAAAGGTATCCGAAGAGGAATACTGGCAATAAGGAGCCATGCAATCCGCCATGTAGGTTTTTTATTAAGGAAATGTATACTTTGCTTGCTGCTAAAGCGCTTTGCTGGACTTGCGCTCACCTGCCGTATCTGCACTTTGGAGCTCGCCGCACCCGCTCCGCGGGTGCCGCTTCGTCGTGGGTCTGTGTACTGACTCTGCTTGTTTCTTGTGGGGGCACCCCTGATTGGACCTCGGGACCAGCAACGCTACAGGGCTGTGAGCGTGCAGGGACTACCTGACCCAGGTGTCCCTGCGAGACCGAGCCCAGCTTCCGGTCCGCTCTCCCTGTAGCTCCACCCCCCGCCCATCGGAGGGTTGTTAAAATCACCTGGTCCAGCCCCGGACCCTTGGGACACTTTGCTTGCTGATAAAGCGCTTTGCTGGACCTGCGCTCACCTGCCGTATCTGCACTTTGGAGCTCGCCGCACCCGCTCCGCGGGTGCCGCTTCGTCGTGGGTCTATGTACTGACTCTGCTTGTTTCCTGTGGGGGCACCCCTGATTGGACCTCGGGACCAGCAACGCTACAGGGCTGCGAGCGTGCAGGGACCCTGACCCAGGTGTCCCTGCGAGACCGAGCCCAGCTTCCGGTCCGCTCTCCCTGTAGCTCCACCCCCTGCCCATCGGAGGGTTGTTAAAATCACCTGGTCCAGCCCCGGACCCTTGGGACACTTTGCTTGCTGCTAAAGCGCTTTGCTGGACTTGCGCTCACCTGCCGTATCTGCACTTTGGAGCTCGCCGGACCCGCTCCGCGGGTGCCGCTTTGTCGTGGGTCTGTGTACTGACTCTGCTTGTTTCCTGTGGGGGCACCCCTGATTGGACCTCGGGACCAGCAACGCTACAGGGCTGCGAGCGTGCAGGGACTACCTGACCCAGGTGTCCCTGCGAGACCGAGCCCAGCTTCCGGTCCGCTCTCCCTGTAGCTCCACCCCCCCGCCCTTTCCAACTATTATAAACAGTGTTTGTTCTCCCGCAGCGCGGGACGCAGCCCGGGGCAAAGACCGGGCTAAGAGTGGGCCGTTGAGGCCGTTCGAGGTCTGCGAGGACTGGACTGGGCCACCCTCTTTCGCTCTTTCTCCGACATTGCATCGACTAAGCCTAAATAGGCAAATCATTCTATCATCGTAACTCCACTGTTAAGTAGGGGGATTGCCTTTGTCGTTGCTAAAGTTATGTGCACCAGGTTAACACGGAGTAAGGCCGTTAAGGGTGGCCCACCAATTAATGGTCCTATGGATGATTTTATTACCCGTACTAATGTAGCCATAGACCAAGAAATTTCTAAACTCCAGTCTCGCGTCTCCCTGGAACTGGCAGCCGCTAGAAGATTGTCCCAGGTCATTGCACTTTCTAAGAAATCTTCCCTGGGCCACATAGCCACCGTGGTTACCCCGGAACGTCCAGCCATTCCTCATGGTGTAGTCATGCAGGTTGATGTTCACCAGATCCCGATTCTTCCCCCTTTTTCCCCGGCATTAGAGCCACCAACCCAGACAGGCGAAGCGAATTTACCTGCCGTTTCTCTCAAGCAGGTTGATAGTTCTAATTCCCCTACCCCTGTAATTTCTAACTCACCTAAGTGTAATATTAATAATGGCAAACAGCCCAAAAGAAAACGCCATTCCCGGTCTGCTTACTCCCGTAAGAAGGCCAAAATTGCGGTAGCACAACATCTGAAATTGACTGGTCTTCCGGTATCCAACACAATAGGAGGGTGTATCCCCAGGGAACAGCCACAACGAGAGGGAGTCAAAGAGGGGACAGCCACTGCTTCTTCCACTATTATTGCTGAGGTTGAGGGCTCACATGCAGAGGGTCTGGAAAGGAACAATGGGGAATTTATAGGTTTAGTTTGGGAAACCCTTAAGAAACTTCTTTCCCCCCTCGATCTCAGACTCTCACGCATTGAAAATAACTTGCTCGATATGGAAAAGAGCATTATTGCCTTGGCCACTCTTGGCCTGAGAAGTCTAGAAAATCAAGGCCTTCCTGTAGTTGACTCATCACCACAAGTCCCAATATCACAAGCCTCGCATCCTCCCCCTCCAGTACCAGCTTCTATACGGCCGGTTCCTAAACCACGGACCGTGGTTGTGGATCAAATTACCACCACCCCCAAACCTAAGGCTCCCAAGCGCCCCATCCCTCATCCTTCAGTAAACCCTAATGTAGGCGTCCCTCTTGGACCCCCTCCTAGTGAAGTGGCTTACCAATCAACCCTGGGCCCCCCTGTCAAGAATAATTTTAGAGGGGGCTACATCGACCTTCCTCCAGAGGCTAACGATTATGTGGTGGTGTTGACGGGCGTCCCCCAGATTGGAAATGGTCAATACGAGAACCAATGGTCTCTGAAGAATAAGATAATGCATTGGCTTAATGCGAATAGACCAATTCCCAATGGCCGGAGAAGCAAAGTTCTGATGGTACGTAGAATTCCCTGGGTGGGCGCCACAAGGAAAACCAGTCCCGGGGACTGTATAGTGGTGACCTTTGATGACCCACACACGGCACACCACATTTGCTCTTGGCCCATCGGCGAAGGTTCTCTTGTTATACCCAGGCCATTGTCCTTCTTTTATCCACCTCGTCCCAGACATACCCGGGAAGATGACTGGTCACTAGTACATCACCACACATGGAGGAGTCACCCTAATAACCACCAAGATCTCCCTTTACACTGGAATGGCCTCCCAACCTCGAATAGGTTTGGTGGTCTTGAGGAGGTAGATTGACTTCCAAGGCAACTTGCTTCTCAAGCAGCGGAAAAAGCTCCTTCACCTCAGGCCCTAGGGATCACGGAATCTATTTCCGTGTTGATTGAACCTAGTGCTGCTAGCCCCCCAGGTCCAGAAGGAATGCTATATGCTTTGCCTATAGACGGGGGATTGAATACTTCATGCTCTATAGCTTCCCAAGACGTAGTGGAACTGGCGGGCCCCACATCGTATGTTTCCTTTGCCACTTATTCAGATTGTCCTAATAGATAGGAAGCTGACAGGTGTAGCAATGGCTCTTAACCACCATCAGATTGAGCCACTGCAAAGGCTAAAAAGAGCGGCTGCAGGGGTGTCAGGCCCTGAGTCTAATTCGGCTAAACCTGTTTATCCTTCAAGGCGGGTTCCCACAGGTGAACCTCTGTTAAAGATTGTAAGCTGGAATGTGGCAGGGCTTGCCCGTAACCTTGAAATCCCTGAATGGAATGCTTTTTTGGACCCTTATAACATCTGCCTCTTGCAGGAAACCTGGTGCTTAGAACCCAGGCACAGAGTAGGCTTCACAACCTACTTCGTCGCAGCTTCCCAACGACATGGATGCAAAGGTCGCCCTTCTGGCGGCCTTCTTATATGGGTCAGTATCGCACTAGGTTTAAGTGTAAGCCAAAAGACCACTCAATCTCCTGACCTTCAGAGGATAACTATACACCGCCAAGGGGGAAGGAAGCTAGAAGTCTTTAATCTTTATCTAAGGGGGGCCAGGGGTGGGGCATCATCACTATCCTCTACAGGATTAAACAGCGACCTAGCCGCCTGCAGTATCGATTCTTATGTCCTTCTCGCAGGCGATTTCAACTGCTGCTTTGAGCCATTCGCTAGGGAGGACATTTTGGATACTTGGGATGAGGATACAAGGAGAGGTATTCCCACCCTGACCCTAGATCCGATTCTTAAATGGACGCAGAGTGCGATAGACATCAATGCACTCTGCATGGAACACGACCTGAGACCAACTAATGGACGATCCAAATCGGATTCTATGGGTGCGCATACTTATAACAGGATGGGTCACACCTCCAGAATAGACTATATCATGTTGAACTATAATCTTTGGTCATTCCATCAAGACATGGAGGTCATAGCGTCTTGTGATAGTGACCATAACCCTCTTTCCTTATCCCTCACTCCGCCTTGGCAGGTTGGGAACCTAGCCAAGTCTGCCCATAAGTGGAAAACCTCCCATGAACTTGTACCCTCAAACTGTGGCAGGCGCCTAAAGTGGGCAAAAGCAGCAGCAGATGAAGAAAGGATGGCTCAAGCAGGGACCATCATGTCAGCGGTGGGGCCGCGCCTCGATGCCTTAAGTGTCACTAGCCAAGTTGTTTTACCAATATTCACAGGAACTATTGTGGCATTAAGTGAACTGTTTACCATTCCCCAATCCAGTGCGAGGGCTGTAGTGAAAGGTGCTTCTAAGGCACGAGATAAGTGGTATTCCTCCAAATGTCGGGTTGCTAAGGGGGAACTCATTTCCGCAGTGAAGAATAAGGACCCAGGCAATATTAGACTTGCAAGGAAATTGTACAAAAAAACTGTGGCTGAGGCTAAGGAGGCTCATGAATACAGTTTTTGGAGGGAGTTAGTGGAGGCAAGTACTAGGAAAGATTCCAAGGGGTTTTGGGATCTGCTGAGAGCCAGGGACAAGCCACTTGACTTACAGCTTACCTGTAATATCCCTGGTGATGTCTGGTTTGCCCACTTCTCCAAGTTGTATTCTGTTCCACTGGGGGCACCTCAACCAAGCATGGGTTTTTTGGCCAGTCCCCCAGCTGATACTACATTTAATGACCGTCTCTTCTGCAGTGAGGAAGTTGAAAGGGCAATCAGGTGTATTGTAACCAATAAGGCTGCAGGCCCTGATGGAATTCCGGGTGACCTGTTGAAGAAATACCCATTATTGTGGAGCAGATTAATTGCTTCACTCTTGAATGAGGCTTTGCTGGGAGGTTCTTTCCCTGACTCATGGAGGGGCGCTGAGGTCGTCCCTATTTTTAAGAAAGGCTGCCGGGACGACCCAGCCAACTATCGTCCTATCAGCCTGCTTGACTCAACACAAAAGGTTGCGGGCAAAGTGGTACTAGGTAGGATCTTGCAGTGGGCTGAAGAAAACCAGGTTTTGTCAGATTTCCAGGCAGGTTTTAGAACAGGGACAGGCACTATCGAGCAGACATTTCGCCTTTTATTGATATATTGGAAAGTGGTTGTGCTGGGGGGGGGGGGGGGCAGTTTGTATTTAGTCTTTATAGACTTGCGAACTGCCTTCGACCTGGTCCCACGAGCCCAATTGTGGAATGTCCTCGACGGGTTGGGTATACCCCCTTACTTGTTGGCTTTGCTTATAAAATTTCATGAAAGCAACTTTGCCCAGATTAGATGGGGTGCCCAGGGGGAAAAAACATCTCG
This sequence comes from Lissotriton helveticus, assembly GCF_964261635.1. Lineage (NCBI taxonomy): Eukaryota > Metazoa > Chordata > Amphibia > Caudata > Salamandridae > Lissotriton > Lissotriton helveticus. The sequence goes on along the minus strand of NC_136059.1, from coordinate 729,050,169 downwards.
TATCCCTGTAGATAGGGGCGTCCGCCAGGGGTGTGTGCTTGCCCCCACTCTGTTCTCTCTTTACGTTAACGGAGTGGTGGAGCATCTTCTTCAACATCCATCAGATGCACCTTCCCTGGCTGGTAGGAAAGTTCCGACGCTCCTATTTGCGGATGACACCCTTCTAATCTCAAAATCACCAGCAGGTATTCAAAAGTTGCTTTCTAGTTTTAAGGCCTTCTGTGACATCAAGGGCCTGTCTATAAATATAGGCAAAACCAAATTCCTTGTTCTTAACCCCCCCAGGAAATCCATTGTCCCTCCTGCTCTAGACTTTGTTCCACTCGAAAGAGTCAAAGAATTTGACTACCTGGGCATCCGACTCTGTGACACTATGAGTTGGAAGGCACACCACCAAAAGGTGTTTCTGACCCATAAGAGGGTTGCAGGGGCCCTGCTCAAAGAACAACGTGCCTCATTTTTAAAACCTATTGGGGCACTATTAGACATTTATAGGGCAAGGGTGGTGAGCGCAGCACTGTATGGCGCGGAACTGTGGGGCGTACAGAGAGTTGACACCTTATCCCACCTCGAAAATAACTTCCATAAAGATCTTATGAAGTTACCCCACAGTACCCCTACAATCCCCATCTTGCTCGATGCAGGCACACGCCCAATATCCGAGCAAGCTAGGCTACGCCCCCTTTTATTATGGGCCAGGATATGGAACGTCCCAGAATTGTGCAGTTATGCAGATGCCCTAAGTGAACTCTTATCCCTACCGGGCTGGCATAAGGTAATCTGACTCAGGGAGGTTAAGCGGCTCCTTTATGAGTTGGGTTTAGGAGACGCTTGGGCCAACAGAACAGCACCCTCTAAACAAATGCTAAAGAAGGCGTATTGGTCATGGGTGGATAGCGAGAGAATGTGCAATCCTAACCATTGTAAATCTGTTGCTCAGTTCTTTCTAGTTAAGGAGCTTCCCTATAGAGAACCGTATCTGGACGTAGTTCATAACTCGGGCGACAGATCATTGTACTTTAAATTTAGGGTGGGAGTACTTCCCTTAGGGTTGTTTACTTCCACCTGGAAACCACCATTTCAAACTGTACCTTATTGCCCATTCTGTGACTCAAGGGTTGAGACTATTGCTCATCTGTTGTTTGAGTGCTATGCTTACGCGGTGCCCAGGTTGAGATGGTTGAAGCCTTTATGTAGGAGCTTGGGCACTAGATCACATGTGGAAGCCTTATGTATATTGCGTTCAGATGCCCGACCCTTCTTTGCCTGCTGTATGGCAAAATTCCTGGGCTGGGCTTGGCGGATAAGAACTGCAAAGAAACTGTTGATACAGTAATGTGCTCTTGCCTACATCGGCTCATAAAATTCGGCCAATAATTCATTCTTTTAATGCCACTTTGATTCTGAAGGCTTTTTTACTGTGTATTGTATTCTTAAACTGTTTTTACTATTGTTGCAATGTGTTGCTTTTATGATATGTTTTTATATCGAAATAAAGCTAAACTGAACTGAACTGCAGCGCAAATCTCCACAATAAATGAAAGAGGAAATGAATAAAGCATTTGACGTCCTTAGACCTGTAAAGCCCTTGCATGTTGTTTGCATGACCGAATTGAATGAGGACCTGGAAGAACTCCTCACCAAAGCATGAACTATAATAACCACATGAATTACTGAGCCCCCTAACCTCTCTGCACCTGCTGCATGATAGTGAACATGAGCACTGCAAGACAGCCTGGAATTAACATGGCTATTTAATTGTGTGACCCTAGTTTTGTAACATCAACTTTTAACAGATTGCTTGAGAGTTGTTTGTTAACGATATGGCAATTGTGAGATGAACAGCATGACAAACTGCAGTTTCTTATGCACGATGAAGGCTCTAGTATGGTGAGCGTCCCATGTCATGCAGCCAGCATGACAGGTTTCTAACAACCATAGCTCACATACTGCACAATGAAATGAATGATAAGTGCATTACAGCTTTGTAAATGCCTTCAATTTTAACAGTTTTCATAATTTTATGATGTCTAAGCTGCATGAAATGCTTTTTTATATATTATGTGGTGTATTTTTCTTTTTTTCACATGAATGTATGACTCTATCGTTTATAGTTGCTTTGCACCCGAATAAATGAAGAACACTAAACTAAATACCATCAATGGTAACTTGGACAACAAATTGCATGATTGTTTACAGTCGGCGTGGTAAGTATGTGTTAAATACATGACAGACTGTATTTCCTTATACAAGTTAATGTCTGATGTTGAGAGCACTCAACAGAGTACTGTGCTACTTCTCTGCAAATCGCTTCAGCTCCTTGTCAAGAGCAGTAAACGCTACATAAATGCTGTTTACCTTGCTATCCCATGATGAGTTTATAGTGTGAATCTTTGAGTAGAATTCTCAAAGGAGCTCTTTCTTGTCTTTATGTCCTTTTCGATGTTGCAGACTGATAGAGCGCCATGTTGTTTGAAAATGGTAGGGGTGCATCATAACCGCCCGTAGTCAGCACCTGCGTATTTAGAGGACCCTACTAATGTTTGGTTTTAGAAATGTAGGATTAATTGAGAGTGTTGCAGTATATAGAATAATGCTCATGTCATTTATTGATTAATGTAGTGCTTAACCGAGAGAAATAATGTTTTAAGTAATTTAGGATTAATTGCTCTGTGAATGTAATGTGCTGTGAGATTAAACGTGCCATATTAAAGTTGCACGTGTAGGTTGCCTAATGAGAAATGTAATGTTTTGACATGAGAATAATGTTCGTTAACATAAAGAGTAATGTTAGGATTTATTAATGAAATGCTTATGATGTTGTATTAGAAATGCATTGAAAAGAGTAAAGGCCTGAGCGTAGAAATGTTAGCAGAGGCCCAATTGTGGTTTTCTTAGCATGACTAGAGATGTCGGGCTGGTAATGTACCTTGAGAAAGCTTATGTTTGCAGTTGAATTTCGAATTGTAACTTAGAGCGTGCAGAGGGATCGTTCTCATGCATTTCTTTTGCAGGTGCAAGGCCATGTAGCTCAGTAGGTAGAATGAGCCATTGTTTAGAAGTTAGATTGGTAGGAGTGAAGACGAAGGGAATGTGCTGGCAGGTGCATTTGCAACTTTGGTCGGAGAAGGTGCCTGGGGTCCAAGGACACAGCAACGGTTTTTGGAAGAAGAAGGTACGACACTGGAAAAGTACCAGAAGCTGTACCTGCTGAAGGAGGAGTATCATGGGCTTACCCGTTGTTTTGGGGATTTTGTATTGAGGAAAGTGCCCCGAGAGTGGGGAGTTAGTTCGGTCTTAGTGAAGCTAGGGTTAGGATCAGTTGGGTTTAGACTGGGTCCTGTGTAAGGCAGTCCAATTGGATGTGCAGTTAGACATGGGTCTTAGTTTGGACTAGGCAGGAGAAATTAAGGAGCATCTTAGAACGAGCTCTGTAGTTTAGGCTACTTACCTGGAAAAATTCACACACACCTTTTTCTCTTGCCTGGGAGGTATGTTAAGTATGGATGTCACTTTAGAGTTAGTGTAGGGACAGACTAATCTTTTCTTTCCATTGGAACATATGCATTCGCGTTTTCCAGTAGGCACGGTGATTGCATGTCTAATGCTTCTTAAATTGACTTTGCTTTTTATCCTGAGTCATCTGAGACTCTTGCATAGGATTATGTTTGTATTAGAGCCAGTTTATTTCTTGAACCTGTTGCTGAGGTGCTTGTATGTTCAGTTATTTTTGGCTTTGTAATAAATTCTTAAACTTTCCTTTGGAGTCAGTGGTCCTTCAGATTAAAATGTATTGATTTTGGGAATTTGGCAACAGTGTATTGAATTTAAAGAACTTCCTTCACACTTCCATGCAGACTAAAGAGACCCGTCGACCTGGGGATACCTAGGAGTGGTAAGGTGAAAATCTACGTGGGAATCCCAGCGTCACCAGTTGGTAGCCAGAGGACGGTTAGTCTCTGGAAGTAAGGGAGTCCTATATTAGGATAAGAGTTTCCCCAAGGCCCATAGAATTCAGATGATGACCTTTCAGTGGATTACCGGAGGAAGACGGCGTTCTATGGAAACTGACGGAGAATGACGGTCGGCGAAAAGCAGCAGTTCGTTGGAGAGTATGAATAGGGTTTTGTGTTGTTAGATTGAGGTTTTATTTTGTGATGTTTGTGGGGTTCGTGTTGTGATGTCTTGCGGAGTTGGAATGCGTGTTGTATTAAAGGAGATCAGACTGTGAGCGCACGCAGCCCAGGAAAAATCTTAGGCTCAAGGAGTAGCTTAAGTGGGTTGGGTGTAGCGCACACCCAAAACGTAATTGTCGACCATTGTTAAGGGGATCGTGAGGTACCATTGATCACCCACTGGACCGAGATAGGGGGAATGAATGTGTGAGTGTGTGAGTAACTAACACGCTGGTCGTGGGTTGCTGAGTGTTTGTAACTTATCAGTTGAGGTGATTGTCCGGTCGTTTCGTGGACAGACAGTTGCCAGTTTCCGGTAGACAATTACATGGCTGTGGGCGTACAGTCAGACTCTGGACATACTGTCAGCGAAGTGATTGCTTGGTCGTAAGTGATCATTTCATTGTATGCATGGGACGTATGCGTGAGCAAGAAGAGAAGTGAAAAGGAGGGGAACTGCTGTGAGCGGAGGAAAAGTGACCTTAGGAGGGGCCCGTTGTGATAGGGCGGTTGGTGTGAAGCCGCGCTGAGATTGGTGAATTTTCGTCAGGAAGTAAATAAGCACTGTGAACAGAGAAACGCTGGTTTCATCATGAAATGCTTTAGAGTGTTGCGGGATTTTTTCAAAAAAGGAGACTAAAGATTAGAACCATGGGGGGAGGAGGCTCTGCCCGAGGACACCCCAGCTCATTATATGGCAACGAACGTGGGGTTGCATACAATATTGTGGCTCAAGAACTGGTGCAAAATGACTGACGGAAATGAGGAATTGACCTTTCCTAGATATGGAACTTTTAGATGAGAGGTGTTGTATCAATTGAATTTGATTATGGCTTCTTCGCGACCTTTGTCTAGACTAACACAGTTTGAGGTACTGAATGCGTGGATTAGGGCGGCACACGAGAGAAACAGGGACAGGAGACAGGAGTGAGTGAAGAGGTCAGTGAGGGTGTTTCAAGATGCAAGATGGGACGCATTGCAAAAGAGATAGAGAGTACTGACGATTGAGGGGGATAGGTTGTATCCATTGTTGGTCAAGTCAGAATATGCGCAGAAAAAGAAAGTTGAGGATGAAGACAGTGATACTGATGATAGCTTGTAAGAAAGGATGTTATCTGAGAGGCCACCCCGTACAATCTGGAGTCAGAGGGGGATAGATCAGCTCCGTTAGAAGGAACTAGGGAACCACAAGCTCCACCGATTTCTGAATTGGTGGGAAAACTCTCAATGGGGAAATGCAGAATGTTTCTGAGACCATGGAGGCTGCAAACCCAAACCGTAGAGCTAGGTGCATAGTAGGCACATTTTTAGGAGGAGTGATACTCTTCATTATTTGGGTAGTTGTAGTCTCATATTTAGCACCACATGAGCAAGCAGTGGAGGTAGAGGGAACCCCTACACCTACTACTCCTAGCAAAGAAGAGGTCAAGGTAGGAAACGAGAGAGCTTTACTAGTAGAAGAGAGTCATAGGTTACATGCAGATCTGTCCAAAGGTAATTTCAAGCTTGATGCATATGCAAAGTTGTTGTATGAGTATATTGATGCGATGGATGCAAAAGACTGTTATGTGTGTATGCAGTTGCCAGCTTCAGTAGATGAGGGTATCAGATACCATCATCTTCCCTTGACATATGGCATTTCATGTAGTTTGGTGCTTAGCATTTTTTTTGTGGACAAAATCATTTTGAGTATTTATTTTCGAATTATGATGCTGTTCTTCCTGAAGTGCCAGCTTACAAGCATTTGAATAAGTATGATTACTATAAATGAGAAGATAGACTTAGGACATATTTCATTCCAACTCAAGAGTTGGACACAGCTTATGCATATCGCCATAATCTGGTGTGTCTGTTGTCAGATACAGAGAAGAAATGTGTAGATCAGGTAGAAGACAGATACAGGAAACAAAAGCAGTTGCGAGATTCAGGGCAAGGTAACGTAGATTGGACAGATGAGGAGAAATTGCACAAGTCGAAGGGGAGTTATGGGCCGATAGCTTTGGTTGAGGTGCAAAAGGGTAAGTTGTGCATAAGTCGTCCACAGACATACTAAGAGAATGTGTATGTGGGTCAGACCACATGTGAGCATACCTTTACAATGGAGTATTACTCAAAGGACTTTTTGCAAGGTGCAGTGTAAGTAATTCCAAATGTGTATTTTGTGTGTGGGAAGAATGCCTATGTGTGATTGCCTGATAAATGTTATGGTACATGCTATTTAGGGATAGTCTTCCCTAAGATTTATCATACAGAAGATTTTGAGCTTATAGAAGGAGGACATCATGCAAGAGTGAAACTAGGTGCAGCAGCTGTGGTTGGAGATATTTTTGGAGCAATGATACCAACTTTGGGAGTGATTTTGAAGGATGTGAAGATCAGAAGGTTGGCGACTGTTGTGGATAAGCTGTCAATGAATACAGCTAAGTCATTGGTGTTGGTAGAAGGAGAGATGTTATCGATAAGGACGATGGTTTTGCAAAATCGTCTTCCTTTAGATGTCCTTCTAGCAAAAGAGGGAGGAGTCTGTAAACTTTTGAAGGTTCAAGAGTGATGTACTTATATACCAGACAACAGCAAAGATCTTGAGAAATATATAAGTAACATCACTACTATTCACTATGAGATTGAGGATTTGACTGAGGAAACTGTGGGAGAAGGTTGGAAAAGGATTTGGTAAAGTGGGGAGTTGGCTTGCAAACCTTGGAAGGGATTTCTTGGTTATGTGTTGAAGCCCCTTATCATAGTTGTGGCATATGTGATTGGATTGTGGGGTTTGATAAGAGCTTATAAGTGATACAAGTCTGGCAGATTGGAAAGATCTTTGAGAGCGCAAGAGAGACTGCAGGACAGTCAATACCAGAATTTGAGAAACATGGAGTTGATCAGGAGAGGTAAAATGGCAACAAGTTCTGTTTAAGTTGGTACTTTCCCTAAAGATGGGGTATTTGTGATGACACAGATCATCAAACGGGGGAGACTGATAGAGTGCCATGTTGTTTGCAAAATTGTAGGGGTACATCATAACTGCCCGTAGTCATCACCTGCATATTTAGAGGACCCTACTAATGTTTGGTTTTAGAAATGTAGGATTAATTGAGAGTGTTGCAGTATATAGAATCATGCTCATGTCATTTATTGATTAATGTAGTGCTTAACCGGGAGAAATAATGTTTTAGGATTAATTGCTCTGTGTATGTAATGTACCTCGAGATTAAACGTGCCATGTTAAAGTTGCACATGTAGATTGCCTAATGAGAAATGTAATGTGTTAACCTGAAAATAATGTTCGTTAACATAGGGAGCAATGTTAGGATTTATTAAAGAAATGCTGATGATGTTGTATTAGAAATGCATTAAAAAAAGTAAAGGCCTGAGAAAAGAAACGTTAGCAGAGGCCTAATTGTGGTTTTCTTAGCATGACTAGAGATGTCGGGCTGGGAAATGTACTGTGAGAAAAGATTATGTTTGCAGTTGAATTTCGAATTGTAACTTAGAGCGTGCAGCGGGATCGTTCTCATGCATTTCTTTAGCAGGTCCAAGGCCATGTAGTTCATTAGGTAGAAAGAGCCATTGTTTAGAAGTTAGATTGGTAGGAGTGAAGACGAAGGGAATGTGCTGGCAGGTGCATTTGCAACATTTGGCGGAGAAGGTGCCTGGGATCCAAGGACACAGCAACGGTTTTTGGAAGAAGAAGGTTCGACAATGGAAAAGTACGAGAGGCTGTACCTGCTGAAGAAGGAGTGTCATGGGCGTACCCATTGTTTTGGGGATTTTGTATTAGGGAAAGTGCCCCGAGGGTGGAGAGTTAGTTCGGTCTTAGTTAAGCTAGGGTTATGGTAAATTGGGTTTAGACTGGGTCCTGTCTATGGCAGTCCAATTGGATGTGCAGTTAGACATGGGTCTTAGTTTGGACTAGGCAGGAGAAATTAAGGAGCATCTTAGAACGGCCTGGTAGTTTAGGCTACTTACCTGGAAAAAGTGAATGTGCTTCTTAGGGAGCCTGCACAGCTGACATCTTTTTCTCTTGCCTGGGAGGTATGTTAAGTATGGATGTCACTTTAGAGTTAGTGTAGGGACAGACTAATCTTTTCTTTCCATTGGAACAGATTCAGTCGAGTTTTCCAGTAGGCACGGTGATTGCATGTATAATGCTTCTTGAATTGACTTTGCTTTATATCCTGAGTCATCTGAGACTCTTGCGTAGGATTATGTTTGTATTAGTGCCAGTTTATTTCTTGAAACCTTTTGTGGAGGTGCTTGTATGTTCAGTTATTTTTGGCTTTGCAATAAATTCTTAAACTTTGCTTTGGAGTCAGTGGTCCTTCGGATTAAAATGTATTGATTTTGGGAATTTGGCAACAGGGTATTGAATTTAAAGAACTTCCTTCACACTTCCATGCAGACTAAAGAGACCCGTCGACCTGGGGATTCCTCGGAGTGGTAAAGTGATAATCTAGGTGGGAATCCCAGCATCACCAAAAACATTTGCATTGTACTCACAGTCAAAAAAAGAATCATGGGCAAATTTGGTTGGCAGCTGTGTTGCGTGAAAATGAAGGCCTTTGTTCATTGTTATATGCTTGAAGATGTCCACATATCTCAGTAGAAAACAATTCTCTGAAGCTAGGGAAGATAATGCATTTCCAACATGTGTGCATTTTTTTTTGCTAGCCTAGTAGGATACAACACAACCTCCAGAGCCCAGTACTGTACGTAGCAAAACGGTTCCTAAGCAACAGAGGTATAGTCACAGTTTCAATTATTTGAAACAGATTGTGTGGCATAGTTAAGAGTGAAACCCGTGGAATAAAATCCCATTTCAAGACTAATTGCCACTGCATCACACTCTCATCTAAAACCTATAGCGTCGTCATATCCGAAGCCCTCTTTTTTCACGCCGCCCGCCGAGCGTGTCCCTCCCAGGATTCAAAATGAGGCTCAGAGCAGCCTTCCAACAGCTGGTGCTCGCGGAGTCTGGAGGGGGGCCAGTTCTGTACACGTAGCCTCAAGCCCGCGCTGTATCGCCTGACCTACAAAGGTGGGGTTAAAGGTGAACTATCATTATAAAATCCAATCTGACACTACGTTTAATGAAGGCCGTGCGCAGGTCTGCTGGGGGGAAACACAGGGGTGCGTGCACGCGGTATTTAAATTGTGCTTACAATAAAGAAGCAATTTCACTACATTAACTTAATGAATTACAATATAAAAAAATGTAATAAAATGTTTGGTATGCACTAGTGGATAATTATTTTCTGCAAGAAAGTTTCTCCCACCTGAATCTCACTTTATAATATTCTAACATAGCTCATCCTGCCTTTAATCTATCGTGGTCCCTAAAATTAATGTCTCTGCATTTCATGTTAGCAGTTGTTTATTTATTGTCCGTACTCAACGATGATATGCCTAGCAGTTAAAAAAAATTCTTAAAAGTGAACTTCATCAATAGATACAGATAATGGTATGAACACGGGTGTGGATTGTTTGTTTGCTGGTTCGTAGTTAATGTGTGTGTTTTTAAGGTTACATGAAGAAACTGAAACGTTGGGTATTTTGAATTACCGCAGCAATATTTCACTGAATATTTTTAGCTTCTCATGTGTAAGCCTACGGTCTCATGTGTAAGCCTACGGTCTCATGTGTAAGCCTACGTGTAGAAATAAACAGTATGTAAATACCCTAGCCAGTTTCCGTGACATAAGGATACAAAAATATAACCTCATAAACGAACACATACCTGTTGAGGTGGATGCACATCTTCCCAACAGCCCGGAAGAAGACGATATGCAGCACTAAGACTCGATGGCGGGAAAGGATGGCTCCGAGAATTCTGAAGTAAAGGTGGAGAAAGAAGATTGTTTCTTTTATCCATATGCAAGTTAATGTAAGAATTACAAGCAACAAAAGGCATAAAGAGCGAGAGGCAATTACTGCTCTCTGTTTCTAATTCTGACCTGTACTCTGCAGTTCAAGCATTAATGCCTGTTCATTCTTTCTCTGTCAATCTCCTTTCTTGTCTACCTCTTAGAGAAGCCTTACTCTCCAACACTTCTGTCTATGCCACCCAGCTTTCTCTTTTCCCTCTCTCCTCCTTATGTTCCACCCAACACTCTCTTTTCCTCTCTCTTTACACCTTCCTCCCCCATCTCCTCCTCACACAGCTCCTCACATAGGTAGGGCTCACCCTTAATTTTTAATTTAATTTTTAATTGCGGTTTTATATAGCGCTAGGAATCGACTCCCGGAGGAGTATCTCCACGCTTCGACCGCTGGGGAACCCGTCCTGGCTCACCCTGAGAGATGGTCCCTGATGGGTATCTCTAAGGTGCGACCAAGCATCCCCGGCGGTTTGGGGGGGCCGTTGTGAAGATGAGGCAAGCTGATGCCCATAGTTGCCGAGTGTGGTTTCTGACTAGAGTAGGCACCGAGGCGAGAATTATCGAGTCCGCTGACCCTGGTCCACGACCCTGCCGCGTCGGGAATCGAACCCTGGTCCCGGGCCGTTCTCTGCTTACGGGTCTGCCGCCTCTAACCAGTGAGCCACACTTCTCTTAGATCCAGGTCTACTGTCCATTGTCTATCCGCAGACTCTATCCCCTGCACATTAATCTCCCCTCCCTGTTGCACCCCTGCAGCCCTCCATCCTCCATGATCCCTCCTTGTGACATCCACCAGCAGGGAGGGCAGGCATCATAGGCACACGCTGGGCTGAAATAACAGACAAAGAGAAGCACTGCTGCTGACAGGGCACAGCACTACAAATGTACATGCTCTTTCCAAGCTTCCCTATATTGAAGTGAACGGCCCAGACCACGGTGTCATGCCCAACCTGAAGCTATCCCAGCGCATGTAGCATTATCCAATCTCAGAGAATCTCTCAACCACAGGAATGATGCAAAGCAACAAAGCTTGTCAACCTGAAAGCCTGGGCAGGCGGACGGGGACAGCGAGACACAATCATTTTCATGGGAAGGAATGGAAAGAACGAATTACCTCCTCGTCAGACCTCCCCGTCACAGTCCAAACCACATGAGCATAGCTCCTCCCCCCAGAACTTCCAAGCAAACTATTAGCCCATCCCTACCCCCCAGGCCACTCCCACAACCTGTGGCTCATAACCCCTGACCCCCTGCATCACATCCTGTTGTTTTTTCTGCTGGATGCTGTTCTGGGCTTGACTCATAGTGGTGGTGCCTGCCGCCCCCGACCGGTAAGTATGCGGCGGTCTGTGTTAGTGGCTGTTCATTCCCTTAGTGCCTGCTGGGGTGAGTTTTAAGTCCCTGCTGTAGCGGGACTGGGGTTGTTTGGGCTGGACTACCTGGGATGGGGTAGTGGCGGCCCTTCTGAGGCTTCCCTCTTCTGGGTTCGTTACCTGCTCTAGCGGGAACACCCAGGGAGGGAGAGGAGGTGTGCTGGCATGGCTTTGCCTTTCTCGGCCCGCTAGGGGCATGACGGATTGGCTCTTCCTCGGAGGTCTTCTGCATGGGGCTTGGTTCTGGTATTCCGAGTCCCCGTTGCCCCTCTGTTGGTGCTGTATCTCCTGCCTTATGGGACCCACGGGGACACAGTGGTACTTTTGTGTTTTTTTGGCGGCCGGTTGGCTGTTCCCTGGTTCTGTCTCTGATTTGATATGGGATTCTGGGTACGAGGACCGGGTGTGGGCCTTCTTGTTGTGGCATGGGGACAGCTGGTCTCCCCTCTATATGGCGTTGCTGCCTGTTTGGAGGGGCCGCTGGGGGTTTCCGGTTCTCCCTACTAGGTGCATGTCTCTTACCATGACTCACTATGGCCTGGCTGTTACGGTCTCTGACTCTGTCTTTAAGGGTGATGTGTTCAAGTCCTGGTGTTTCAATATGTACTTGGTGTGGATTAAGAGCTTGTGTGCTGGGATAGTGGGTGATGCTTGGGAACCTTACATGGGTGTTCCCTAATTCTTATTGGGGAGGCTTCTGGGGCTCTGTCAGGTTTCCTTACAGCTGGGGCCTGATTCGGTAATTTGTTTTATTGGTTGGCAATGTCTCTGATTGGCCCTTTTTGGGGCCAGTCTACGGTCCTGTTGGAGTTTGGCTGTGGGTCATGGTGGCATTCACTCATTGACCCTTCGGGGTCTTGGTTGATTGGTCATGTGTATTTTTTTAAGGAGGATGGTTACTCTGCTATCCTGATCCATCATGTAGGGTAGAAGTTCAGACAGGAGTGAACTCAGATGTGAGGAGGTGGTGGTTGCTGGGTCATCCACTGCTCCTTCCCTGGCGGAGGTGTAGAAGAAGATTGAGGCCGCAGTGGCTGCAGCCTTTATGGCCCTTGAGCCCAAAGGGCCTAAAAGGCAGAAGTTGGATGCCTCAGCAGATGTTGATCCTGACGTGGAGTCGGATGAAGAGGTGAAGGGTCGTTTTGTCCTGCAGGTGGACCTTCACAATGTTCTACAACATGTTTGGGACAATTTGGGGTTCCCTAGTCCCTTGGAGGGTGAGGAGTCGGAAGACTTTTTCACCAATTACCAGAAAAAGGAGCCTGAATGTCTTCCTATTCATAAATCTGTGAGGTATGTGCTAGAGGGTGAGTGGAAGGATATTGACAAGCATACCTTTCCCCGATTTCTAGCTAAAAGGTATCCTTTACAGGGGTTTGCTGAGGAGTTTCCATCTGTGGTGAAGTACTGGCTGGTATGGCATCTCAGAGCCTGGTGGTATCCGAGGATGTGGTTCCTTCTGATCCTGGGGACAAACGGGTGGAAGGGGCATTGAAACGGTGCCTTACTGCCTCTAATCTTGCAGTTCTGTCTGCGGCTTACACTAGCTACCTGGTTCAGTCGCTTCTGAAAGACTGTCAGGGAATATCTGAGCAGCTCTTACAGGATGAGTATCCCTCAGACTCTTTGTCCATGTTAGAGCAACAGTTGCGCTTACTGGCAGATTTGTCCTTCATTTCCCTTAGTGCGGCAGCTGCTGCTGATAGGGCCTCAGTGGCTGCTCGAAGACAGTTGTGGCTTAAGCCTTGGAAGGCAGAGGCTGCTCAGAGGGCTGCAGTGATGAAACTTCCTTCAGAGGCTCAAAACTGTTTGTGGATCCATTAGAGGCATTAATTAAGAAGACGGCAAAGGACAAAAAGTTGTTGGCTCCGGTCCGCTCCTCGCAGAGAGGGAGGTTTGCGGGTTATAAGCGGGCTTTTGGGCAGGCGTTTCAGTCCAAAATGGCAGCAAAGCCCTTTTGTGGTTGGGGAGGTGGCCGGGGTGTCCCTTTCTTCCACAAATCCCGGGGTCAACAGGGTGCCTCCTCTTCTTCAGGGGCCTACAAGTCATGACTATGTGAGGAGTTTGTTGGTGGCACCAGTTAGGGGTCGCCTCACCTCTTTCTTTCCTCTTTGGGATGAGTTTGTTTGAGATCAGAGGGTCCTGCTGGTTGTCCAACTGGGCTACAAGATCGAGTTTGGTGTTCCTCCAGTGGATGTGTTCAGAGCTACCCCTGTTCCCAGATCTCAGGTCAAGTGTGGGGCTCTGTTGGATGGAGTTCAAGAAGTGGTTTCCAAAGGGGATGTGGTGCAGGTGCCTGTGAGTCAGCAGGTTCAGGGGTTTACTCTATGCTGTTTCTGATCCAGAAGCCAAATGTGGACTTCCGTCCTGTCCTGGATCTGAAGGCTGTAAACTTGTGTACCCCTCATCAGTCATTCAAAATGGTGTCTCTGCAGTTGAAACTTCCCTTTCTGTCGGTGGGGGATTTCCTGGCTTCTCTGGATCTCTGGGATGCCTACTTTCATGTGCCAGTACAAGTGGCTTTGCAGAGGTTCCTGCGATTCTGTGTGGGAGTAGTTCATTACCAGTTTAAGGTATTGCCTTTTGGGCTGTCAGCCTCTCGTAGGGTGTTTACTAAGGTGCTGGCGTCTTTGGTGGGGTTGTTGCATGCTCAGGGGATCCAGGTGTTCCCTTACTTGGACAGTTAGTTGATTTCTTCCTCTTCTTCCCTTCAGGCACAGGACCATACCCACGAGGTTTGCCGGCCCCTTTGGCAGTTATGGTGGATCCTGAACTTGGAGAAGTGCCATCTTTGGTCCACTCAGGAACTTCTGTTCATTAGGGGGGTTTTCAACACCAAATTGGGATTGGTTTTCTTGTCGGAACCCCACGGACTGACTCTGATGCGCGAACTAAGGGGGTTGTTTGGGGCTCAGTCTTCCATTGCTCGGCAGTGGTTGCATATTCAGGGGCTAATGCCTGCTACTGTGATGATTGTTCCTTGGACCCGTCTGCACTTGTACCCCCTGGTGAATCATGTTCTGGGGCATTGGGATCCAGCGTCTCTGGATACGAGCTGTTGATTCCGGGGGGTGTGGCCATCACCCAGGAGTTGTCCTGACAGATCGAGGAGCAGAACCTTTACAGGGCTCACCCTTTGTGTCCCAGGAAAGGTTGGTCCTGACGACCGATGCCAGCGAACTGGGGTGGGGGTGGTGTTGGCTCAGAAGTCGGTGCAGGGGCTTTGGTCTGTGCTGGAGGCAGGAATGTCTTCAAATTGGAGGGAGTTGAAGGCGGTTCATTTGGCCTTGACTAATTGTCTTCCTTGGGTCCTCCAGAGGGATGCAATGGTGCAGTCAAACAACTCAGTGGTGGTGTTTTATGTCAACCGCCAAGGGAGTGCAAAGGTGTCTTCCCTTAATTGTTGGCTCAGCAAATCTGCCTGTGGGTGGAGTTGCACTTGTTATCTCTGAGGGCTTTACATATGCCGGGGGTTTTGAACTCAGAGGTAGATCGTCTGAGCATAGTATTTCTATCCCTGTCCGACATGTGCCTGTTGCAGGTAGTGTTTGGCTGGCTGATGGCCTGGTTCAGGGTTCCTGTGGTGGACTTGTTTGCGGCTCTGGGGAATGCCTTGAGGGAGAGGTTTTGTTCTCTGGTTCAGTCGGACGCGGTTTGGAGGGTGGTTGTACTGTCCTTCTAGTGGGAGGGGGACCTGATGTATGCCTTACCCCCAATTGCTCTAATTGGGCGAGTTCTGCTCAAGGTCAAATTGGATGGGGCCTTGGTTGTCCTGGTGGCTCCAGATTGGTCCAGGAGGCGTTGGTTCCCTCTGTTGTTGGGGTTGGCAGTGGGACCTTGCTGGAGGTTGCCAGTGGTTCCTTGTCCCCTGTCATTTCCCCTTCTGTGCCGGGATTGTCTGGACCGCCTGCGATAGGCTGAATCTGGTGGCTTTAGGGTGTTCTCCTTCTGTGGCTGAGTTTATTCAGCGGTCCAGGTGCCCTTCGACTCTCAAATCCTATGCCAGGCATTGGGTGTCGTTTCCGGCTTGGTGTATGGTGCGGGGTTGGTCTGCGTTGGAGTTGGATCCAGTGCGTATCTTGGATTTCTTGAAGGATGGTTTTGATCTGGGACTGGCTGTGTCCTCCCAGAGAGCTCAATGTGCGGCTGTGCTGGCCTTTAGGGGTTCGGACTGTGAGCTGGTGGTCCCCCCTGGTATCCCGATAGTTGAGGAGTTGTTTCCTCCAAAAGGCTGTTATTAAGTCCTTTGCTCCTAGTTAGGATCTTCCTTGGGTTTTGGGGGCCTTGCAGGGGGCTCCTTTTGAGCCTCCGCTTGAGGTGTCTGTAAGGTTTTTGACTATCAAGGTGCTTTTCCTTGTCGCTATTACTTCGGCTCGGAGGATTGGGGAGTTGGGCTCCTTGCTTTGTTCTGTTCCCTTTTTGTGTTTTTTTTCCCAGAGCGGGTGGTTCTGCGGCCTGATCCTTCCTTTGTTCCCAAGGTCCCTTCCTCAGTTCACTGCTCGGAGGATCTAGTTTTGCCGGTTTTCTGTCAGAATCCTCTTTCTGAGGTTGAGGTGCAGCTGCACTGTTTGGACGTTCGGAGGGCTTTGGAGGTGTACTTACTGCATACTAAGCCTTTCCATAAGGTGAATTAGCTTTTTGCGACATTTGAGCTGGCTGGTCAGGGTTTAAGGCCTTCTGCGGCTACTCTCAGTTGGTGGCTAGGTGGGCTGTGAGGGTTGTGTATGATGCATGTGGTGTCTTGGCGCCTGGTTCGGTGCAGGGGAGGTCGACTCGGGGGTGGCTGCTTCTTGGGCTTGTTTTCAGGGGGCTTCCATGGCTGAGATCTGCAAGGCTGCTACTTAGAGTTCTCCTCGCACCTTTATGTCCCATTATCGTTTGGTGGTCGGTGGGACTGAGTCTTCTGGGTTTGGGGACGCAGTGTTGCATTCTGCTAAAGTGGTGTGAATTTTCAGCTTTGCTAAATAAAGTCTGTTTTTGCTACTGAGTAAAGCCTATTCTTGCTTTGGTATCTGCTCATGTGGTTTGGTCTGTGACGGGGAGGTCTGACGAGGAGGTAATGTCCGGTTACTTACCGGTAATATTCATTACTCCGAGTCGTAGACCTCCCAGTTACAGTCCTGGTTCCCATCCCATTCCTCCCTCCCTGTTCGGCTTCTTGTGCTTGGTGGTACAGGATGTGATGCAGGGGGTCAGGGATTATGAACCACGGGTTTTGGGAGTGGCTTGGTTGGATGGGATGGGCTTAGAGTTTGCTTGGAAGTTCTGGGGGGAGGAGCTGTGCTCATGTGGTTTGGAGTGTGATGGGGAGGTCTACGACTCGGAGTAATAAATATTACCGGTAAGTAACCAGACAAGAGTCACCACCATTGGCAACTGGTGGCACAAATGAAGTGCCTGCTTTGTGCCTTCACCACGTGTGTCCTGAAACACTTGAAGACTTGTACTGGGGAAGAGAACACAGGGCTATAGCATGATGTGCTTTACTTGCTCACTGCAGAGCCGAGCGCCTGCATTTTTGTGCCACCGATGTGTCAATCATTCACAGCGACAGTGCTTTATTTTCAGACAGGCAGCTGGAAATAAAAATTGGCAAATATTGCCCATAGTTTAGGATCTGTATCGTCTGAAAAGAAAGCCTTCAGAGAAACAACCACACCGAAATATCTAAATAAAAGCCGTGCTGGACTATAGAAACAAAGTCAGACCTGGGAAAAATGCTCAAAACAGCCTCACCCCATGGTCTCCTCGCACACTCTCTCTCTTCCCATCCATTTATTTTCCTCGCTCCTTCTCTAATGCTTATCTTCTTCCTTTCTGATCGCTCTCTCCCTACTTTTCCCCTTCGTCCGTCTCTTTTTCTCTCTTTAACCCTCCCCGCGCCTGCCGCAGTTAACCTTGGGGAGCTGGGGAAAATGACAGAGGCAAGAAAAGTGGCCTTGTGCATTCAAAACAGTGCTTTTAAGGCTCCCGCCCACCTGGAAGTGCCCGATGGAATAAAAGGTCTATCCAGTCATGATTACATTAAATGAATTCAGTTTACAGGCTGCAAGTGCATAAAAACAGGCGTTCGGCTCTGCCCTGAGTCAGCTAAGCCCATCATTATATTACCACCATGAACAGAGCTGAGCCTGGAGTTTCTCTATGTCAATGGGGGATGCACCTAGCTCGCTGCTTGTTAAGCCTGAATTCATTTCGTGCACATCCACAACATTGTGTGCAGTCCCATTTAGATTGTGTTGAGTTGGGCGTGTGAAAAATGGCGTTTTATAATTGTACACGTAAATCACTTATACCTTTCCTTATATGTTAGTGAAAAGGCAACGAGGAGCGTGCCACAAATACACAACTTTCCAGGGATAGTTCTGACTTGTACCTACAAAATCCGTTCTGCATCGATCGCTTAGTGTTCAGTATAGTTGCAAAAGAGCTGTGTATGCCTCAGTGGCTTTTAGAAGGTGTACATTTAGGTTTACAACGTTTTCACTATTTAGTAATAGATGAAATATACATTTTAAATATTGTTTTGAAAAATATATGTGGCAGACAAATTGAACTCGTAGCGTGAAAAATAATATATTGTGTGGATAGTCTCTTTTTTCAAATATGTTTTAGGCAATAGAATTAAATAGAACAAAAAACATTGTTGATCTCTTTCCTGTTTCGAGACATTCCTGGACACAGTGTCCAAGAACCAGTCTGTGGCAATAAATAACACAAGTTTAAGGTAAGCGTTGCACCCAGCTCTCGGTCACTCCTGAATTAATGGAGTATCAGGACTGCATTCCGAGTAAACCTATGTGCAATTCGACAGGCCCACGCACCTTGTTCACATGTTGGTCATTTTTCTCAAATAAAACCTACAAATCTGTTAATATGTTATATGCATTATTATCTGAAAATATATGCTCATAGAGATGCATGCAACAAAAGATATACCTACAATTGTACTTCTGAAACTGGCACAGTTGTAATGTGCTCTGGGAGTTACATGAGTGGCACAAACAAAGGTCTGAGGTTGAAATATCATCCTCCTCTAATTATTGTAAAATGCACTTTTGCCTCCAGGCAGATTAATTATCACTATTGATCTAGGTTAATATTACTGGAAAGCAACGCCTGTTAAACAATCCCAGGATACAGTAACATTTTGCACTACTGTGGGTTGAATCATTTTAAGGTCATGCAATGATAATGTGTGTATCAGTGACTAATTGTTCACAAATGCATAATTAATGCCGTCTCCTTGTTTCTTGGAAATTAGTGAAATATCAGCAAATATGATTAACTGTTAAGACATTTAAAAGAATTATACGAATCATTAAAAGTAACGTCAGGACTAACTCAACATTCTATCAGATACTTAAAAGATGAGATACCATATTTAAAGTCATAAATGCATTTTTAAATGTTTTTTATCCAGTTACAATTTTGCCGGTGGCAATAACTGGCTTCACAACGCAGGAAAAGTCTAACTTTTTGAAAGGCTATGATATTCCATGAGTTTATGATTCCCAGTCTCCTCTGTGG
The DNA here is from genome assembly GCF_964261635.1 of Lissotriton helveticus. Classification (NCBI taxonomy): domain Eukaryota; kingdom Metazoa; phylum Chordata; class Amphibia; order Caudata; family Salamandridae; genus Lissotriton; species Lissotriton helveticus. The sequence goes on along the minus strand of NC_136059.1, from coordinate 729,031,212 downwards.
GACGAAAAACCATCTCTATCTACCTTTGATGGTTTTCTTCTCCAAATACTTAACATTTGGTATTTAGTTAACGTACTACTACGAGCACTTCTATTTTCCGACGCCTGATGAAAGATGTATTGGTATAGGAATAAACACGTTTCCAGTTTGGTTTTATGTACATTAATTAATGGATCTAAATGTGTTGCTCTCATGTCACTCCCACACACTTAGAACAGAGTATAAACAATACAAGGTTACACCCCTTAACTGTCTTGATGTTTAGTTGCAGCATTTCTTATAAAAAATATTTTTTTTAGTATCTTAAGTTTTAGATGAATTGACTAACTTTCTGCTATAATCTTTAACAGACTTACACTTTCAGAACATGCTTTGTTACTTCTTTTACATCAGGACCAAAATGTTCCTATCTTGATTTTGCACCATCCTTTGAATACATCAATCATGCTTGACTTTCATACATTCTTTATGCACTTCCCCAATCTTATCAAACTGTATTGCTAAAAATCTAGTTTTGTACGTTTTCTCTAAATGCAGCAGAATAAGAGATTCACTTACAGCCCTACTTTGCATCCCTCACCATCTTGTACTGTAATAAAGTGGGTTGCTGATTAAGGGGGGGCTGAAACACTATTCAAGTAGAAACAAACCACAATCCTTGTCAGGATGAAGTTACAAGCAAGCCCTAAATTAACCTGTGCTCAACCCTCTGGTAGTTTGGCAGACAGCAGTAAGGCTTAAGTAAGAAGTCCCACTACGTAAAGGACGAAACACATTGGTTGTGTCCATGTTCTTATCGTGTGTGACAAGATGAAAATAAAGAACACATTTTTAAATATACTCATGTATTTATTTGTTGTAACTTGACCGACAAATTTGATGCCTACAAAAGTTGGAATAAATAGAATTTTTGCGCAAGATTAATTTATGTGCTTTTTAAGATGCTCTGTTATAGTTCAAAAACAAGTTTGGATTGATAATCACAGATTGCTTCTCTCATATTTTTTTCAGGATATAGCCACCTGTGCTGTGGTTATCTGGTCGCACTAGCTTGGGCCCAAGTCACAAGTTCAGTCTAACCATGATGGAGCATGTGCTGCCTACAGAGATCCAGTTACACCAGCTGAACCAGAGTACCTTGATTCTTGGTTGCAGAGCATTGTGAGGTCCAGCGTAGAGGATGTGTCATGCAGCAGTGGTGAAGTGGTGGTTATGCGGTGCTGCAGATCTGCGATTCGAGGACCTGCATTATCACCGAGTATCCTATTGATGAGTGTTTGTGAAGCAAAGTCCAACATCGAGGATGCATCGCACAGTCATACCGTTGGTTCAGAGGAGCTGTGAGGCTATGATGCAAGAACCTATATTGTTGAGGCTGCTGTTGATGAAGGATTTGTGATATGAGGGCCAGATTCAGGAAAGCTCTGCATAGCCTGTGGTACGGATGTGGGATGCAAGGTTGATATGGAGTCCTTGCTTTATTAGAACCCTTTCAGCAAGGGCAATGCGTCGATTCTGCTCAGGGGTTCACCATGGAGCAGAGGAGGCATGTAGCTTCTGCTGGAACTACAGATGAGCTGGCAGAGCAGCTTCAGAACCACTTCCAATGGTTCAGGACTAGGATAGCACCACTTGACAGGGTAGGACTCACAGTAGCCAGAGTCCAGGTGCTCGGTTCAGATTTGTTGGAGCCTTCTGTCCCTTAGGCTCTCATCAAGAGGCCAGCCAACTAGCCCATGGAGTCACCTTGGTGTCCTTGGACCAAGAGATGCAGGTGCAGTGTGCCCCACCCAGACAAGAGGGCAGCAGGCAGCAGGTAATCACAGCAGTGCAGCAGTCAAGCTGAGTGGTAGTCCCTTCAACAGCACAGCAGTTCTTTTTCTGGCAGAATATCCAGAGGTCCAGGAGGGTACTGAAGAGGTGGTGTCTGAGGTCCAATATGTACACCTGGTGCCCTTCCTCTGGTAGGTGGGAGAAGCTTCTAAAAATTATCTTTGAAGTGCACAGTCTTCCTGCCTTCCCTGCTCTGGCTCCAAACTAACTACAGGGGGCATGTAGTCCTTTATCTGGGGGCAGGACACAGACTATTCAGGTGTATGCAGGGCTGTGCCCAGCTTTGCCCTCCCATCCTGCCAGTAATTGCCAATCCAAGCACACCTAAGCCCTGTATTTTGTGTGGCTGTCTAGGAGGAATACAAAAAGCCAAACTGTCAGCTACACCTGGTCACGTGGCCTAGAGTCAGGCTACAAGCACTAAATGCCTTTGGCAGGAAAATGCTTTTTTAAAGTGGCATTTTCAACACTGTGATGTAAAATACGACTTCACCATGAGGAATTATTTTTCATTACATTTCCAAAGATACAAAGCATGAACTGGTTGCCTGCTCCCATTTATAAATTATCACTTTTTAAATGTGATAAGGTAACTCCAATGTTAGCTTCTGGGAGAGGCATGCTTTGCAGTACTGAAACACACATTTAAGACAGTTTGACTACCAGGACATGTAAAACGTATGGGCACATGCTCAGACTTCAAAATACTCTACCCACTGCCTTCTGGGCTGTCCACCTTAGGGGTGATATATATGAATTAAAGAGGAAGTTTTGGTCCTGGGAAAAGGTGCATTTTGCCAGGTCAAAATGGCAGTTTGAAGTCACCCATGCACAGGCTGCTATGTCCAGCTTGAGGCACCTTTAAAGGGCTTCTTAAGTGGGTGACCCAATCAGTGTTGAATGCCCACTAGTAGCATGTAATTTACAGGCCTTGGGTACATGTAGTACCACTTTACTAGGGACTTGCAGGTAAATTAAATATGGCAATTGGGGGCCAGGCCAATGTTATCATGTTTTAAGGAGTGAGCACATGCTCTTTAGCATTAGTTAGCAGTGATATAGTATGCAGAATCCTAAGGCCAGCAAAAATTAGATCAGCAAAAATAATAGGAGGAAGGCAAATTGGTTGTGGCAAGACCACCCTAGGGGTGACAGGTCTAACTTGTACCTTACACACCCATGAAAATTTAACTTTTTAATTATTCAATGACCTCAACACCACTGAACAGTAATGAGATGCTGATTGGTTATTTTTTAAACCAAAGACACCGTGTAAAGTTCCATAACAGTAACTAGGATAAAGTCTGTCTCTCTGAACCCAGATATTTAGGATTATTTTGTCCTTACTAACGAAATTCACTCCCTCATCTATTAACATTGCTAAATCCTTGGCAGAGATCAAAAGAAGTTCCACCTTCTTGCTCTGAAAAATCCGACACTATCTGAAGCTGTTATCAGAGCATCAATCTCGATTCGATAAGTCTTTATTTCGAATAAAAGATTCATAAAAGACAATGTACAATCATACACAATATGTAAAAAAAGCAGTCCAGCAATATAATAATATTATACACAGATTATTCCTAAGAACAATAAAATACTTTACACATATGTATATAAAACAGATGGGACACAAATAACATGCACATAAGTTGGTACCACTAAGAACCATACAGGGCGCTATATATAGCTAGATAAGAACATTCAGCGTACAGCGATACCCAATTTCTTGGATCGGATCAGCCAGGCCCATCTCAAAAATTTGGCAACACATACTACTACGGTTTCCGATCTAATAACACGAAGTTTGAGGAGTGCATCTCGGAAACCACCACTATTCAGGGTCAAGCAGATCGGTCTTAACCACTTGTTTCTTGGTGCTCGATAAACAGGACAACCAAAGAAGAAGTGGCCAACACTTTCTTCCTGGTCTGGACACCAGTGGCATTTATTTCCTGTGGACGTGTCCCATTTTGTTGTAAAAGAATTAATGGGCAAAGTGCCGACTCGAAACTGGTGGTATAATTTACGATCTAATACGCTTGTAATTAGGTCCCAATACTGTTCAAGTGAGGGAACAGCCTTGTACACTAAAAAGGAGCCAGTTATATTAGCGTCCAAGGATTGGTTTACAAGAATAGATTTTCTCCAAGCCCAAAAGAGCGCCTTAAACTCAAGTTTAGATGGAAATGTTGCCCCCCCTGGGTTGGACCAAAGCTCCGGGAGACCCATCAGGTTTAATACATTTTTAACTGCCCAAAACCATTGTATTTTGTGTGCCCCCCACATGAGTTTTACTTCTTCCAACTCTTGGGTAAACAGACCAAGCTCAGGAGTGGTCCAGAGGCGGCGCCAAAAGGCCACCAGACGATACTGGGCCATCTCGTCGATTGGTCTGCAACCAAGATCCAACAGTAGGGGTTTAGTTGGGGTGGACTGAGGGAGACTAACCAGATTCCGTAGGAACCTGTTCTGCGCAGTTGCCAAACTGGAGAGATTCTTATGACCCCAAACTTCGGCTCCGTAAAGGGTTGCAGAGATGACCTTCGCCTCATAGATTTTTAAGGCAGGGGTAACACACCTAGTTAGGGAGTTCCTCTGTTCATGGATCAAACAGCCAGCCAACCTATTAAATTTGAGTTTAGACGTTTCCACTTGGGGGTTCCAGTTGAGTTGGTGATCTAGGGTCACACCAAGATATGTCATGACCCTAACCTGCTCAATTTGGACTCCGTTTAAGGAAACTGTACACTTAGGGGGATTTTTCTTGCAAAAAACCATGAATTTGGTTTTATCCACATTTATTTGCAAGTCATTCATAGTGCAAAACTCGGAAAATCTATTCAGGGCTACCTGAAGCCCAGCTCTAGTTTTAGAAAGGAGGAGGGTGTCATCTGAAAAGATTAGCATGGGGTACTTTCGACCACCCAACATGGGAGCATCCGACTGAGTACCAATGAAATGTTGTGTAACCTGATTAATAAATAAGAGAAACAACGTGGGGGCTAGGACACAGCCTTGACGCACCCCTCGTTGTACGGGGAATTGTTTGGTCACCTGCCCCTGACTACCCCACCTAACCTGGGCATAATTGTCCTCATGAAGTCGCTGGACTAGGATCAAGAGCTCAGGCGGAAAGCCCATGCGACTAAGGGCCTCCCACAACTTCTTCCTTGGCACCAAGTCGAAGGCCGACTTAAGGTCAACGAATGCAGCATATAACATACCGCCACCCAACAGAACCACCTTCCAAAAAAGTAATGTGAACCGGAAGACTTGGTCAACAGTACTAGTCCCAAACCTGAAACCCGCCTGCATAGGGGAGAGTATGTTATTTGAATCGATCCAATCCAGAATTCGTGCTAGGATCATTCTCGACACAATTTTCTGGATTGAATCGATCAAACTAATGGGCCGATAGTTGTTGGGGAGGGAGCGGTCACCCTTCTTATATACTGGCAGGATTTCTGCCCCCTTCCATGAAGGGGGAATCTCGGCCCCTGCAGCTATGTTATTTGCCAGTAAAGTGATATAAGGGATCCAAAGGTCAGGATTGAGTTTAAAAAGGTCAGCGGGAATAGCATCAATGCCAGGAGCTTTACCCGGCTGAACTGACTCGAGAGCAAGTGCGGTGTCAGATTCCAAAAACAAGAGTCTGTCTCCTGCGTGTGGGAGTTGACACAGCAGTGTAGTTTTTGTCGTTGGATCCTCCGCTACATTTGGATCATTAAATTGTGCGGTATAAAATTCCACCCACAATTGAGCGGAGACATAATTTACTGGAATCTGGGCGGCAGGATCCTTTCCCCTCCTTATAATCAACCAGAAATCTGTTAGGTTTGGGGAATCACATGCACCAAGAAGGTCAAGCCAATAAGAGTCGTCCCAATCTCGCTTAGCAGCCTGGATGGTACGCTTGTAGCATTGCCTTGCTGTCCTTATGGCATCGGAGTTCCGGGCCTTCACAGCAGCTAATAAGTTGCTGTGGGCAGCTCTACATTTCTTATTATACCATTTTTTATATACTCTAGTATTAGCAGGCCTAGATGTTTTCGTGAGAAGGTTTTTAAGGGTTGAAAAGCACTCCTCGTGGAGATTAGTAATTATGGAGTCTGCGTTGCCAGCAGGTGATAACAAAAGCATCCTACTCCACACGCCCCATACCTCTTCCTCAATCTTTGAAATAAGTGTAGGGTCCTCCAGAACCCTAGGCCATTTTACGCGGCGCCTGTTGTCGCACAGAATTACATCAGATGTTAGACTATTAGTGCTCCTGACAGGTGCCCCCATGCCTGGGACCAAAATCTCAAGTGAAAGGGGATTATGGTCACTCTCTGGGCGGGGCTCTATCGCCATGTCTTTTACGATGGACCAACACTCAATTTTAATCAATATATAGTCGATACGGCTTGAGCACAAACCGTTATCGAAAGTGTTGGACCCAAGGCAATCAGATCGTGTGCGCCCATTGACAGCCCGTAGGCCCCATTCTAAACAAAAGCCCAGCCAATGCAAAGCTGCCTCGGTGCCCCTGACACCCTTTGCAATAGTAAGCGGGGGGATTGCCCAAACAGTGTCCTCCTCAGAACCCACATCCTCTGCCAAGGAGGAGATGGGCTCAATGGGGGTATTCAAGTCTCCCGCTACAATTACTATCTGATCGGTCCCGAAATTCTTAAATAGAAGATCAAGATCGTCCAGGACAGCTTGTTTTTTCCCACCCTGACAACCCCGGGCATAGACATCAACTAAAAGGATATCTGGGGTGTTAGGTTTACTCAGGCTAATACATAGGAGATCCGCACACGCCACCAGTGTTTCCCTACCATGGAAGCCCAAATTATTTTTTATCCAAATAGTAAGGCCACCAGAGGCCCTACCCCTAGAGCTCTTAATTGCAGGTTTAGAAAAATTAAGGTAACCCAACCTATACAATGGGACAGTTGACCAGGTTTCCTGGAAGATGACGATATCATATGAATCGATAAAGTTGGCCCAATCGTCATTCTCCAGGCGTCCCCGTAGCCCAGCAATATTCCAAGAGATTACTCTTAATGGGCAGTCCGCAGTTAGTGCACATGGTGACTGTGCCACGCCCTTTACTTCATTCATGGCCAACGCAGTAATGTATACCGGGTCTAAGGGTACGCCCGGATTGTTAGACAACGGTGGGCCGACAAGAGATGGATTTGGGGATGGAGGCCTCCATTGGTGGGGAGTAATCTTGGGGGGAGATAAGTCTCCAGACCTCCCAAGTCAATCCACCTCCTCCAGGCAGCCAAACCTATTGGAGGTTGAAAACCCTTGCCACCAGTTAGGTTGGTTTTGTCCAACAAAACTATGTGTCGGACGACTAGCGTTCCTAACAGTGGTCCATGACCCCTCACTCACTAGTTGTTGTCTGGGAGGATAGAAAAAAGTGAGAGGCCTCACCACTATTGTGGAATTGGCCTCAAAAGATGGCCATGCACATAGATACTGGGCTGTGTGGGGATCAGAAAATGATACCACCACACAGTCACCGGCTATGGACTTGTGAGTACGGCCAATCCAAGGGACTCTCCGAACCATAAGTACACTACTTCTTTGATGGTCGGGGAGCTGTTTGTTGGAATTCAACCAGTGAATGACTTTATTTTTTAGAGAAAGATCATTCTCCTGGGATTGTTGATCCAGCTCTGGAACACCGGCTAATATAATGACGTACGACCCTGCTTCTGGCGGGAGGTCAATAAACCCTCCGCGAAAGTTGTGGCGACTGGCCTGACGTGTTGGATTGCGCACCAAGGGCAGCCTAGGGGGGTGGTTGGCTGGTGCTCTAGAGTCAGTGTTCGGCCTGTATGCTGGTTTATGCGGATGGAAGGGTTTTGGTGCTGCTGGGCTAGGGGTAGGTACGATAGTTTTTGCAATGGTGGTGCGGGGTTTTGGAATGGGTTTTGATATAGGTAGGGTCTCAGGAATAATTTGGGCTAGTTGTGAAGGAGGTTGAACGGGTTCTGTTTCTAAGGGCTGGGGAGTGGGTTCGGTCGCACGTAGAAGCTTAGCATCCATTTCCTTAAGGCTCAAGCTGGCCAGAGTGACTATGGTCCTATCCATTTCAAGGAGGTTATTCTCTATACGAGAAAGCCTTAATTCTAGGGGAGAAAGTAGCTGCTTTAACGTACCCCAGACTAGTTGGAGGAATTCGCTGTCACCCTCCTTGTTGTGCACGGGACCGCTCGCCCGACCCTCCAGAATGTTTGTGCTATTCTGACTAGGAGAGATGATAAAAATATCATCTTCCACCAAACTAGGTATTTCCGGAGTAGCTTCCCCATTAAGAATACTTTGAATCGGTTTGGGGTTAACATCTTTCGCCCCAAGGGACCCCATGGCTCGTCTGCTATTAAAAAACTTTAACCTTGCTATTCTGGCTTTTTTCCTAGCGTGTATAGTTCTCGCAAGGCATTTCTTTTTGTATGCTGCCGCTTTCTTAGCACTACAATGGCTTACTGCTTGGGTTGCTTTGGGAAGGGGAAAGGAGCCTGCAATGCTAAATAGAGGAGCAGGGCCAATATTTTGTTGCACTGGATTAGGTTGGGAGATTGGAGGAGAATGTAAAGGAATAATAGGGGGAGCAGGATGCATTACTACCGTTGTTAATAGGGGCTGTGGAGCGGTGGAACGATCAGGGGTACGGGCAGATGCAATGTTCCCCAGGGAAGATTTTTTGGAGCTAGCGATATGCGCTGACAGCCTTCGTGCAGCATCAAGTTCTAAGGAGACCTTGTGCTGTATTTTACTGATTTCCTCATCAATAGCCAAATTGGTTTTGACTAGGAAATCATCTATGGACCTGTTGGAATTGCTAGCAGCCATGAGGGTTTTGCTCCGGCTACCCCGCGAACACATATTACAGAGTACAGGTCAATAAATAAATATACACACAACAATAAAACTGTAAGATGTGCCACAAAAGACTGAAACATAAGGGGGGGTGGCCCAGCCCAGCCCTCTTGGTCCTCGAACGGCCTCAAACGGCCCAGTCTTTGCCCTGTCTTCGCCCGGGCTGCGTCCCGCGCTGCGGGAGTACTGGGCCAATTAGTAATACAGGGGGGCGTGGCAGCGGGGAGAGCGGACCGGAAGTTGACAAATGGTCTTGCAGGGACTCCTGGGCAATGGAGTCCCCTGCACGCTCGCAGCCCCGCTGACCGCACTCACCAGGTAGCCTGTAGCACACCTGCACCCGTGTCCCGGTGTCTGGAGGCGCGCAGCGGCACCCGCGAAGCGGGTGCGGCAAGAAGTCGGTGGTGTCCTGGAAGTCCCTGGAAATGCTGCCGTAGGTTAGTAGTTCAAAGTGCCAAGTGCGTCCGTGCGCAGAAAAGCGTCCCACAGGAAGAGAAGTGATGAGGGTTTTTAAACACAACTACAACAGGGCGGGGGGCGGCAGCGGGGAGAGCGGACCGGAAGTTGACAAATGGTCTTGCAGGGACTCTTGGGCAATGGAGTCCCCTGCACGCTCGCAGCCCCGCTGACCGCACTCACCCGGTAGCCTGTAGCACACCTGCACCCGTGTCCCGGTGTCTGGAGGCGCGCAGCGGCACCCGCGAAGCGGGTGCGGCAAGAAGTCGGTGGTGTCCTGGAAGTCCCTGGAAATGCTGCCGTAGGTTAGTAGTTCAAAGTGCCAAGTGCGTCCGTGCGCAGAAAAGCGTCCCACAGGAAGAGAAGTGATGAGGGTTTTTAAACACAACTACAACAGGGCGGGGGGCGGCAGCGGGGAGAGCGGACCGGAAGTTGACAAATGGTCTTGCAGGGACTCCTGGGCAATGGAGTCCCCTGCACGCTCGCAGCCCCGCTGACCGCACTCACCCGGTAGCCTGTAGCACACCTGCACCCGTGTCCCGGTGTCTGGAGGCGCGCAGCGGCACCCGCGAAGCGGGTGCGGCAAGAAGTCGGTGGTGTCCTGGAAGTCCCTGGAAATGCTGCCGTAGGTTAGTAGTTCAAAGTGCCAAGTGCGTCCGTGCGCAGAAAAGCGTCCCACAGGAAGAGAAGTGATGAGGGTTTTTAAACACAACTACAACAGGGCGGGGGGCGGCAGCGGGGAGAGCGGACCGGAAGTTGACAAATGGTCTTGCAGGGACTCCTGGGCAATGGAGTCCCCTGCACGCTCGCAGCCCCGCTGACCGCACTCACCCGGTAGCCTGTAGCACACCTGCACCCGTGTCCCGGTGTCTGGAGGCGCGCAGCGGCACCCGCGAAGCGGGTGCGGCAAGAAGTCGGTGGTGTCCTGGAAGTCCCTGGAAATGCTTGGGTGACCAACTCAGGCAGGGACCCAGTAAAGGGGACCAGCAAGGTTCTCGGAAACAGTTACCTGAAAAGGCGTGACGATAATCAGGGATGGTGTTCGGAACAACTGAAATGAAATGGATCGACGTCAGCTAGTGTAAAAGCTGAAACGTCCCGCCGCCGAGCAGTGAGTGTTGCTGCGGGTGGTTCTTCGGAATTGGGTGAAAACCGCTCCAAGCCGGGGTCTGGCAGTGTGTAAACCTCCTCTTTTCAGTCTCAGATGCAGCTGCAATGTCAATATATTAATGTTATTGTAAGTTTTTGTAAATGGCTGACATATATTGTTTGTTAACCTATGCGCCAATAATCCCAAAATCCAAATACAATCAATCTATTCTCTGTGGCCACTCATCTCTGATATGATTATACAACTTTGCTTCTAGGAATAACATATGAAGGGCTCCAAAATGTCAATAAATATATCTATATTATCAATTAATAGAGGGGTGAGCAACTTTACTTCAGCAAGTAACCACACAATGCCATGTGATGCAATAATATTAAAGGAATGCACCCGTGGTAGCACAGTTTTATCTACTTTGGTTGAACCATTGTTTAATAATACTCCAAGTGCATTAACTAAAATTAATGATGAAATGGTAGCATTGGTGTAATGGTTATAGAAAAAAGACTTGATTTGGATATATTATTAGTGAAGGTGGTGCGTATCATATCATTAGGGTCCAGCAGTGTTGACCGTTTGTGCCAGATAATAGCATAGCAATTAACAAATATGTTAAAAAGTTATCTTATATTGCACATGAAGTTAAAACTTTAGGAAAGACTTGTGTACAGGAGACAGTTGGATCATTGCTCATTTACGATTCGAAAGGGAATTGCAAATATTGGTTAATTGTTTGATGATATGAGTGGTGGTTTAGTATCGAAAATACTAATTCCAACAGTGATAATTGCATTAAGTGTGATAGGTCTATATCTAATATTTAAATGTTTAGGAGTTATTTGGTCTAAAGGGGAGGGTCTAAAATGTGTATGAGAAGGAAAATAGATGAATATCTTGAGAAAGAAAAGAGAAGAAACTGAATTGGAGGGCCTCATATTAAAGCTGTTTTATGAGCTGAAAACTTTGGAGAAGATGAAGATGAAGAAACCAAGAATGATCTATAGAATGCTAAAATGTAATGCAGGTAGTTTGGTGCTGATTCAGAAATCATGGGGATATTAAAGTGCTTTTGATAATTAAAAAATAATGTTTTCTTCCATGTGTTTAGGTTAACATTAGCAGGCCGCAGGTAAGTAATATAGCCTTAAGGAAGCAATACTAGGCTTCAGCCTGTTCATGCTAACATCCATTTTAATTTTCTAGCAAAAAAGAGTTTGACCCATATGGACAGAAGTGGGGTAAGGGCCCAAGATACTTTGAGAAACAAAAAGCAACCCACACTTCACATTTAACACCATACAGTTTTGGTGAAAAAGAAGATAAACAAAATTTTATATGTTTATCCTGGCAATTAATTGCCTAGTTTTCATTCAATAAAAAATATTTTTTGTTTGTTATTCATAAAGTCCAGAGAAATGACATAGCCTTTCATGTACTAGCCATAAATGTCGCGATGTTCACTTGGTACAACACAACACCGAAAGTTAAATCAAAATTCAATATACAATGTGCAAAAACATTTTTTGAATCAAAATTACATATACAATGTGAAAACATATAAATATTGTACAAAGAAAAAAGGGTGATACCGTATCTCACAACAAGAAAAGAAGAAAAAATGTTTCAATCAAAACATGATGGATGCTCATTCACAATTATTTGACCATCAAACAGATTATCACTGTGTCTGTTGAAAGCACTGCCAACGTTCTGTGGAAGTGCTAGTAGGCTACAAGTTCCTAAACAATTTAACTATGAATCCAGACTAAGGACTTAATCCCGTTTGCCTACGCGTTTCGAGTTTGGGAGGGTTCTTCACAAACTCTCATCAGGGCCAAATGAATTCCTTCCTTCGTTTCTCAAACCTAATAGTGAAAACATAAACCAAATTGTGGACATTTAGTATAAATTGCTCCCCTCAACCTTCACGGTCCTTCACATATCTACATATCTAAAAAAGGAACATACCTCAGGGAACTTGAGGTAAGTTCTGATCTTCCATAGCAACATTCATGAATTCATGGAGTCTGTGGGTATTTCTAGAAAAACGTATTTTCACGTAAGGTACTGATATTGTGCAGTTCTGACCATTTGAAATGCTGTTAAAACAGAGAGAGACAAATGGCTGGATGTCTCTTACCTGAATTAAAATGGGGAAAGTGCCTTTAGGATTCCTGCTTTTTCTATTTTCTAATTCTGGTAATTATCACCACTCGTTTTTGGGAAGCGCTGTAACACATGTTTTAAAATGCCCATTACTCGCTTATATCGCTCTATGTCACATTGTAACTCAACATAACAGGCTGAGGGTTCGAACAACTTACTGCGTTTATGTCCCGCTTTCGAGATGGGGGTGGCTCACGAGCCTCTCACGAGCATCTTCATTAACCGAATTCCAAAATTCTTAAATTCTTTCCAGTTTACTCTTGCCGCGCAACCCAAGTACAGGGTTCCTGTATAGATAGACATGGGCACCCCTTACTCATCCTGGAATTATAAATTTTTGCACTAAACAACAGAGGCCGGCCGCCGGCTTTAGGCTTGAAGTCATTTATGTGGAAACGGCGCGTGGCGTTCATTACAAGCGGCGCGTTTCCACTGCGGGCTTCAGAAGTTGACGTGCTATTACTTGGAAAGCAAGCGGTGGTGCTTTGGCAACCCGCTTCTTTGTTTGATGAGCGAGGGCGCTTCCTATTTGCAAATGTTAAAAACTCTAAATCATTATAATGGAGGCGCGCGCGGGAATGTTTACACAAGTCGCGTTTAGATTTTCAGCTTTTAAAGTTGATTGTGTTCAAACGCGCATGCTGTTGCTTGGGAGCAGCGCGGAATAACCTTAACAAACAGCTTCTAAAGATGATTAAAGGGAAAACGTGAGCGCTTGTTACTCAAAATTATTAAGATTAAAAAAGTCTTCATTACCGAGGCGCAGGAACTGTTTTTTCTCCTGTCGACTCTGAGTCAGTCAAACTGCACATACCTGAGATTTTGACATCGCCTTTCACTTCCTCATTCCATCACACAGAGAGAGGGAGAGATTCACTTGCACTGGCCTATCTAAAAGGTTCACTATTTTCTCCACCAATCACTGGTGGCGCGAGTTAGTTAACCGGACCAGTGCATTATGGGATTTGAAGTTTAAACTTGCATTCAACACTCAAAGTCTGGTGATTTCACTAATCAAGTTCAGACCAGTGTTTATGGTGTCAAAGCGAAGTATCAGATAGGCCTCTTTGCGCAACAACGCCTTCTCTACATTAGGCGATTTGTGCTGTGGGTCCATCCCAGCTAAAACTGTCCATTTGAAATCCGTCTCTTTGTGGTTGGCTGCCAGAAAGTGCTCAACCATTGGGGCATTTTGCACTTTTCTCTTCAGTCGCGAACGATGCTGGGTTATCCTTACATTTACTTGTTGACATGTTTTTCCTATATACAATTTATTGCATGCACACAGAATCCCATAAATGACATTTTTGCTTTTGCAATTTGTATGTAAGCTATGTCTCCATTTCCTACCATTATGGCAAAATTCATCTCCTTCCACAACATTATTGCAGGCCACACAAGTGCCACATTTATGGTGGCCTGTGATGGGTTTAAGATTCCATTTTGTCATCAGGTCACTTTTTGGTTTCGGTATGTAACTGTCGGCTCGAATGATTTGTTGACCAACACTCTGATTTTTCTTCATTGCGTAGATTGGCCTTTGTAGTGGGTGTTCCATTCCCTCTAACAAGTGCCAATTGCGCAGTATGATTTGGCGAAATTTGTTAGTGTGGATCCCATAGGTGGTAACACAAACGAGTTTCTCCAATTCCTTCTTGGCTTTTACCTTCAACAATTCTTCGCGTGGTGTAAAGCGTGCCCTTTTCTTTGAATGCTTTAAGAGCTTTTTAGGATAGCCTCTTTTAGCTAGTTCCTCACAAAAACTGTCTGCATGTGTATTGAACTCATCGAGTTCAGAACAATTGCGTCTAATCCTGAGGAGTTGACCATATGGAAGGTTCTCTTTTAAACTCTGCAGATGGGCGCTTTTATAGTGTAAGATGGTATTTTTGTCTGTTGCTTTCTTGAAAAGGGTGGTGGTGAATTTCCCCCCTTCCGTGCCGACAGCCACATCGAGAAATGTCATTCTCTGATTGCTACAATCAATGGAAAATTTGATATCAGGGTGTCTCATATTGAGCCACTGATGAAAGGACATGAGCTCGGTCTGGCTCCCCTGCCACAGGAGCCAGACGTCGTCAATGTACCTCATCCATTGCTTGATGTTTGTGCTGTAAGGGTTGTCATTATAGATGAACTTTTCTTCATATTGCGACATGTACAGCACCGCCATTTCAGGAGCATAGGGACAACCCATGGCCGTGCCCTTGACCTGGACAAAGAACTCATTTTCAAATTTGAAGTAATTGCTTTTCAGTGTAATTTGGGCCAAAGATAGAATAAATGCAGTTGGAACTCTATGGGGTCTTACACGTTGTTCTAAATAGATTTCCATGACCTCGAGGGCCTCTCCCTGGGGAATCTGAGTATAGAGAGAGGCAACGTCTAGCGTTACCATTAATTGTGTTTCTGAGTCAAAAGTCATTTCATTGAGTTTATTAATGAAATCAATGGTATCCCTTAGGTACGATTTGACTTCAGGTAAAAAAGGCTTCAGAAAAAAGTCAATGTATTTTGATGCCGGCTCCAGGACTGAATCACAACCGGAGACGATTGGTCTACCTGGGGGTGTAGTGTCGTCCTTATGAATTTTTGGAAGAAAGTAAAGAACAGGTGTTCTTGGTGACTTTTTATTTAAGAATTCCAATTCCTTTGGGCCTAAAAAGCCACTTTCAAATGCCTCCTTGGTAATACATGCGATTTTGTTTTGGATTTCTACCACTGGGTCATCCTTTACCGCTCGGTACCATTCCGAATTATCAACATGTTTTCTACCTTCAAGCAGATACATCGTGCGTGGCCAGACAACCACCGCACCGCCCTTATCGGCCTGTTTAATGATAATTGTTGGATCCGATTTCAAATCTTTGATGGCTTTAAGTTGACCCTTGCTAATATTGTGATGAATAAATGATTTACTTTTTTCCAATTTTGTTAGTGATGACAAGACCGCATGTTCATAGGCATATACCTGTTTAGGAATATTACTAGTTGGCATAAATTTTGATTTTTCTCTGAGGCCTGTAGCTTCAAAAGTCGTGGTGACTTCAGCACCAGCAAAAAAGGTTTTAAGTCTGATCTTCCGGCAGAAGTCCAAAGCTTCAAGTTTAAGCTTTGTAAAATCCGTCCGGCGATTTGGTACAAATTTGAGACCGAAGTTTAAGATAGTGTTTTCATCCTCGGTAAGGGTTTTGTTGGAAAGGTTAACTACTGTGGATACATCTAGTTGTTGTAGTACCTGTTCCTTGTCCGCATTTCCCATGGTGCTTTGAAGCGGACGTTTTGTTGACCGCCCCTTCCTAAAAAAGATTGGTTTGAACCCTTTTTGTTTTGCTGACCTTGATTGGGGTCAGAAGAAGAACCTGATGGCTAGTACATGAAAGGCTATGTCATTTCTCTGGACTTTATGAATAACAAACAAAAAATATTTTTTATTGAATAAAAACTAGGCAATTAATTGCCAGGATAAACATATTAAATTTTGTTTATCTTCTTTTTCACCAAAACTGTATGGTGTTAAATGTGAAGTGTGGGTTGCTTTTTGTTTCTCAAAACATCCATTTTAAAGCAGGTGAAGATAAATGCACAATTGATTGTTTTGTGAAAGAGCTTTCCTATGGCCATATTTTCTCTTCTGTTTTTCCTTTGCAGGAAATAAGTGAAATGGAATTCACTTTGTGGTGGTGTTTGTTTTGCTGAGCCAAAATGTACTTGTGTTCCTCAAGAAGGAACCTGTGTGCTGAAAGTTACTGCACTTTGCAACATATACAAGGTCCTTTGTCCAGGTCTGCTCTAAACAGTGCATTGTGTATTGTTTTCACTACTTGTACAAATGTAGCATTATTATTTCACTTTTTCTATGTTTAAGTATGCATGCAAAGTACGTGTTCCTGAAAATTTCTTGTTTAATGTATCATGCTTATATGAATTTTGATTTGTTGTCCGTCAAATTATCTCACTACACACCATGTCTCGAGTATGCCTTTCACTGTCTGAAAAGCTATAAAATGTGCCTTTTTGGGATGTGTGACAGAATATTTGCTTACTTTCTTGAAGGCAGACTCAATGTCAGTCTGTCTATTTGACCCTATACTCAGAGTGGTCTTGTTCTCTGTATCGTGCAGTCTTCAAGCTAGTCTGTTTATTGTCTTTACACTTAGGGGTCGATTCGATCCGGTAAAAAGCGCTCCGAATCTACGTACGGAGCGTTTTTCCCTGTACGATTCGTACTCGTAAACGTCCCCGTACGAATCAGCAAGTACGATCCCAAACAAAAGCGTCACTCCTTACGACTCGTAAAAAACTCCGTACAAATCGAAAGTCCATACGATTTTCAGGCGGCTGACGCTCCACGCTACGTCCGAACATAAATAGACCGCGTCATCCGTACCAGGAAGTACGATCCATGTTGAAGACACTCCGTATGGCTCTTTTGCCATGAGAGTTCAAAACTGCTGTAAAAACAGAGTCCGGCACGAACCGCACCCCGGTACGCGACAAACTAGACATGAACGCCATCATCCGTGTCATTCCAGTCCTGTAC
The DNA here is from genome assembly GCF_964261635.1 of Lissotriton helveticus. NCBI lineage: Eukaryota > Metazoa > Chordata > Amphibia > Caudata > Salamandridae > Lissotriton > Lissotriton helveticus. The sequence continues at coordinate 729,014,221 of NC_136059.1, read as the reverse complement.
GCCCACCACCTCGTACATAGAAACCGACGACGGCGCAGACGGTGAGTACAACGAACCCCAACAACTGAAGTATACCTGTACGTGGCGCCACACGCGGACATCACCATTGCACTCCTGTAATGTCTGGGTACGTTGCGCCACACGCTACCGCATATCACCGTTGTAATAGTGGCGCACCTACGTCATCGACCTCGGGGTACGGTACGCTACCGCATATCACCAGTGTAATAGTGAGAAGTGCCGCACCGACGTCATCGACCTCGGGGTATGGTACGCTACCGCATATCACCAGTGCAATAGTGAGACGTGCCGCACCTACGTCATCGACCTCGGGGTACGGTACGCTACCGCATATCACCAGTGCAATAGTGAGACGTGCCGCACCTACGTCATCGACCTCGGGGTACGGTATGCTACCGCATATCACCATTGTAATAGTGAGACGTGCTGCACCTACGTCATCGACCTCGGGGTACGGTACGCTACTGCATATCACCAGTGTAATAGTGAGACGTGTCGCACCTACGTCATCGACCTTGGGGTACGGTACGCTACCGCATATCACCAGTGTAATAGTGAGACGTGTGGGACATACGTCAGTAATGTATGTTGAGGTATCGGGTTCTGTCAGGCCTACATATACTGAAAAAAACCATAAACAGAAGTTGGCACGGAAACTGAAAATGCAAAGAGATAAGTTTATTAGGACCCCATGGGGTGGTGGTACATTCCTACAGCACCCTTCAGTAATGCAAGAAGTATCACCCCGTACATCGGTGCGCGACCTCTTTTATACAGTTTAAAGGCAATAAAAAGGTAGGCGGTATACATTTGAACAGTTTTAGGTACATATAAGGACATTTTTGGAGCACAGCCAGCATGTGGGAGGAGCTTAATACCACTGGTCAGTTAGGGGAACATTCCTAAAGAGTGACCACTCACTAGTCCAGGGATCGTGTGTGCGCATGCGTGAAACTGACCATCGCTAAAAATAGCCTGTTGCCGGGCAAGGTAAAGGTTCATTGGCATGAAGGAAGGACAAAAGGGCACTCTAACCACGAAGCCGCATGTTCGTACAAAATGGAAGCCACCAAATACAAAATGGCCCCCATACGTTTAAGTCAAGTTAACAGAAAAGGTCGTGTAGCTGAGCCAAACGCTAACTCAGGTGCTGCCAAATTACGACAGACGGCCCTTTTAGCGTTTAGCTGAAGCTACCTCATAATGGAAATAATCCGGATGTTCATCTTCGATATCGATCATCATGATTCGCTTCACTTCAGCATTACTCATTTGTACATTTTTAGCAATAGCTCGTTTGGATGGGATACAGGCCGTAATACATACAGAACATAGAGTAGGACCACATTGAATGCATAAACAACAAAAGAAGAATATCCCAATGAGTACACATAGAATCGTTAGCAGTTTCCAGCCCCATGTACTGAGCATAGTCCAAAACCAACCCGAAAAAGTCCAAGTACCATTGTCAGTGTGATTTTCCGAGGCGATTTTGTGCAATTTGGAAATGACATCATACACAGAAGGCGAATTATCAGGGACATAAACGCAACAACTACTTCCGATGATACGACATGCACCCCCACGATCAGCTAACACTACGTCCAGAACCATCCGGTTCTGAAGCATGACAATTCTAGTAATCTGGAGCTCTTCAGTTATATTCCCTAAAGCAGAGACAGTTTCATTAGCAACTGCCTCCATAACACGTGTTAGCCGTCTAATTTTCCTGCTGTTTAGAGCAGCACCCACAAAAGAAAACAACCCTAAATTAAGATCCACATATTGTTGTAGGGAGGTGTCGGTTTGGTCAACACCATCAATGTCCAATGTCCTCTTAACTCTATTCAAAATAAAATCATGATATAATACAAAATCATTATGGTACATAGGAGGAGCAATAAACACAGGGGGTAATACAAAGGAGATGTAACATGTGCCTAACCATCCAAGAGGAAGACGATGATAACCTTTATTACCACAGATAAAATAAGTGTTTCTTGAGGCCACAAATGAAATACCATTGGGAGTATCAAAAGCAAGAGTAATATTGCATTCACTTTTCCCCACCGGAATTGTTCCCTTATTCCTAATACAGAGATCTGCTTTCGTATCAATAACAGTAATTACGTGTAAACTGGACGTATTTGTAAGTCTCTGATTAGTGAAGATACGAGGTGCAGATACATTGTCCGGTCGATACTCTTCCCACTCAAACTTAGTTCCTTCTGCTTGTGGATAGCCATCTCGATCATTATAGCAGACCTTGTTCAATCGAAAAAGTAGTCCACCTTTTGTTGGCCATCTCAAAGTAAAGAGAAGAGTGTACCAAGCATTACATGACCCATTGTGAGAAAAAGGAAGAGGAATAAGTGGGGTTCCTCCCTTCTTCTGATGCCCAGGTAACATCCCACATACCCAACAGTTGGATGTGTTGGTCATATTATGCGTGTGATGTAATATCTGAATGAAACTATTATTCAAATAAGTCTGTCTATGTCTTTCTTCGTGATAGGGCAAAGTAAAATGAAAATGTTCAGATGGAATTGGAGTGGTAGGCAGTAAATAGTCCCGTGCAGGAAATAGTCTTTCTATAGTCCAAGCTATTACTGCTATTACCACTATTGTCGCAACAAAAAGAACAGCACCCAGAATTCTTCTGTTTCTCAATGTCATAGGTGCCATAGTACAATGAACAAAGTCTCAAGAAACAAACTAAAAAATAAAAATATAGTGCTGAGAACCGAGGCTGCCGTTGATTTTTTCTCCGAGATTCAAGACGGGTGTCGCTACACTGGACAGAACTGATCCCCCCCCTTGATATTCCCGGCTTCCGTTTCACAAACCTCGGAACGGTTACCAACCAGTCATGAAAAATGCAAAAATGTTATTTCCTTGGCCGTAGATTGTACTTCACTCCACCAAAATCAGTGTGGTCCGGGAAGGCTCCCTCCGACTCGTGAGGCGTAACAGCTGGGCTCTTCTCCGCGTCCAAGATGTCTCTGTAGTCGGACAGCACAGTAGGGCTCACCAGATCCGGAGAGACACGTCGGCAGTGCGTCGAATGTATCCACCGCTTCTTATTCGTGACTCGCACAGCCGTCCGCGTTGCTAGCAGCACTTGCTCAGGGCCACGCCACCTTGGGTCCAAGCTGCTGGATCACTCAAACACCCGGATCATCACGAAGTCGCCAGGATGAAGATTGTGAGCCTCTCCAATGGAATTGACGGGGAGCGCTTCTCGAACCTGTTGATGAATAGAAAGTAAATCATTTGTTAATCGTGCCAAATAATCGTTCATCATTATACAAGGCACATCATGTATCAAACGAGGCTTTGGAACTCCCCAGATATTCATAGGCCTTCCAAACACCACCTCATAGGGTGTGAGGCCAGTCCGAGAGTGTGGCACTGATCTAATAGACAATAATGCCAATGGCAAAGCGTCCGGCCATTTCAAAGACGTAGATGCCACGATCTTTGCTAGCTTCAGCTTCAGAGTCGCATTATACCTTTCTACTAGACCTGCTGACTGCGGGTGGAATACAGCGTGGAACTTTTGTCTTATTCCCAATCTTTTCAGGACGTGCTCCACTATTTTCCCAACGAAATGAGGGCCATTATCATTCCACAAAAATGTACAAACACCATAACGTGCGAAGTACTCTTTCAGTAACACCTTAGCTGTTGTTAATGCTGTATTATCCTTCGTGGGGTAGGCTTCAACCCATTTACTGAAAGCACACACCACCACTAGGACATACTTGAGGTTATTACAGCGCTCCAGCTGGATGTAATCCATTTGCAGTACTTCAAATGGTGCAGTAGGTGGAACGAACCCTCCTTTAGGAGTAGAGGTCCCTTTGGCAGGATTGTACTGTAGGCATATCAGACAGGTCTGTACTACTCTCCTAGCCGTGCTGGTAATCTCAGGATGCTCCCAAACTCGTGTAAGCAATTTAGTAATTGCAAGAGCTCCAATATGTGCCAGCTCATGCGTCATTTGAACCATTGCCTGCAAGTAAGCAGCAGGTAATTTCCATCTCTTCATGTCTTTGCTTCTCCAGCAACCCTCATCATCCAATACTCCCTCTGTTGCCCATGCCGCAAGTTCCACTTCAGACGCTGATTTCTGTATGTCTAAAACTTCTTCTCTAGCATCATGCCATCGCTCAGCTTGCGATCTCACCACATACATAGGGGAGTCATTTTGCAACATGGCAGTCTCTCTCGCTATGCAAAAGCGTTTCCTTGCCCTATTTTGTCTGTCACAATTTTATGTGCACTACATTTTCTTATTGCCACCTTCCTTGGGCATAATAGTGCATTCAGAAGGTCACATACCAACTCTCCGTACATAATGTGTGTTCCGTGTGAAGTCATAAACCCTCGTTCCCTCCAGAGTAGGCCAAAATCGTGCGCTACTCCAAAGGCGTAACGACTATCAGTGTAGATATTCACACATAATCCAGCACTTAACTCACATGCTTTCGTTAAGGCTATCAATTCAGCTGCTTGAGCCGATTTCTGCGCTATCCGTGCTGTTTCTACCACCGTCTTAAGTGTCATGATCGCATAGGCCGCGGAAGTCGTACCATCTGGCAATCTCACACACGACCCATCAACCCACAATTCCCCATCTACATCAGGAAGCGGCGTGTCCTGTAAATCGACATGACCCTTTTTTTTTTTTTCGTCAGTCAGAAAAACACAATCATGTTGTTCTTCTTCCTGGGTTTCTGTAACAGGATATGGCAATAAAGTGGCGGGGTTCAAAGTGGCGCACCTCTTCAATGTAATGTGTGGCGCCAGCAGTGTTAACTCGTATCCTGTTAAACGGGCACTGGTTAGATGCTGCATTTTCGTTTGGTTCAATAGCGCATCTACTGCATGGGGAACTAACACCAACAATTTGTGTGATAAAACTATTCCCTCACTCTGCCGTATAGCTACTGCTGTTGCTGCAACTGCTCGGAGGCATCCAGGCAGTCCTCGAGCCACAGGATCGAGTACCGCTGAAAAATATGCACAGGGTCTCTGTTTGTCTCCGTGCAATTGTACTAAAACTGACAATGCGCACCCATCCTTTTCGTGTACATACAGTGTAAAGAGTTTTGTATAATCTGGCGTACCTAGCACTGGTGCAGAACAAAGAGCTTGTCTCAATTGTTCAAAGGCATTCTGACATTCATCCGTCCATTCAAGGGAGGTTGGTGCAGTTTTGGACATCAATGCTAACAAAGGTTTTACAATGTACGAAAATCCTAGTATCCATTGCCTACAAAAGGACGTCAAACCTATGAAAGCACGAACATCCTTCGGTGTGCAAGGGACTGGTGTATCTAAAATTGCTTGAATTCAGTCTGATGTTAATGCACGTCCCTCCTTAGACAAAAGATGACCAATATATGTCACCTTTGGTCTACAGTATTGCAACTTCTTCCGTGAAACCTTGTGATTATGTTCAGCAAGGAAAGAAAGCAGGGAGAGCGTACTCTCCTCGCATTGCTCCTGTGTGTCTGGCGCAAGCAAAATGTCGTCAACATATTGGATAAGCGCCACCCCAGACTGCAAATCAAATGAATCAAGCTGTCTTTTCAAAGCCTGGTTGTAAATGCTAGGACTTTCTGTGTAACCTTGGGGAACCTCGACAAAATCTATAAGATTTATTATTTAATGTAAAACCAAACAAATATCGGCTATCAGGATGAATGGGGATCGAAAAGAATGCATTTTTCAAATCGATCACCGTAAATGTAGTAGCTGTGGGTGGAACCAGAGTAAGTTATGTGGTGATATCGGACACTACTGGATACTGGGGTACAACTATCTTATTAAATTCCCTCAAATCAATAATGAAACGATAAATCTTGGAGTCTGTATCTTTCTTTAGGATCGGCAAAATTGGACTGTTGCAAACATTGTAGGGAACTTCCTCCACCACCCTTGCCGTTATCAAGTCATTCACAATATGTGTCAAAGCCAGTTCGCCTTCTCTAGAGATCTTGTACTGATGAACATGAGGTAAAACCGCTCCCTCCTTCACAGTAATGCGCACAGGGGGAATAATCATTTGACCCACATCAGTATCGGAAGTGGCCCATAACGTGCTTGGAAGGGAAGCTAATGCATCGGACTCTTGCATGAGGCACAATCTCTCAATTTCTGGGTAGTTTTCATTCAAAATAACCCGCACCCCTTCAGGGGCACAACGTATTGTTGCACGAAAATACTTTAGCATATCAAGTCCCATAATATTATCTGGTGTATTTGGGGATAATAGAAATGGACATGGGGCAATTAATTTATCAACGTGAAATGTAAGAGGTTGAGACAATGGGCTTAAAGAAGGTGTTCCATCGAACCCTATTGCTGTAATCGTTTCGCCAGACAGGGGAGCCCTTGGAACCAAGTGTTTGGACAGCGCGCTACGAGTAGCTCCTGTCCTGTGTCAACCAGAAACTGATCAGTAGAACCCAAAACATGTGCTGATATATATGGACCCCTCTGATCGACTGGTACCTCAACCGATTCCACACCCCATCCTACGCAATCCTATGCATGTCTATTATCCTGTGACTCAATATGTTCTCCTTCAGCTATCTGATATTGATTCCGTCGATCAAAAGTATTATGTTCAACCTGACCACGACCCCTTTCTTCAAACCTACCACGGTCATTCGCTCCACCTCTCGGTCCTGAATAACTATTCCATGACCTTCCACTTCCTCGACCCCTCTGACTACGCTGTTCAAGAAGTACCAGACAATCTGCAACCCAATGTCCAAACTGTTTACAGTATGCACACTGATCCTCAGAAATGTCGGAACGAGGGAGAGACGTAACGTACGATCCTCGTCTACCCCTATCATTCCCTCTCGATTGCGTAGCATGAACCTGTGCCAACATCACCTTCGTCTTTAAGTCTTTCACTTTCTTATCACTACTTTCTTTTGCCTCTAATGCCTGTCGTTCATAATACTGAGCCATGGTTAATAAAGAAGCGGGCGTTGCAGTGGTCCATGAACTTTCACTAGCCTGTAATCGTTTTGCAATCTCCGGTAGGAGATTAGCCACATACTTGTCTACAAACAAGTGCCTGCCCATGTCTCTGTTAATGATTGACCACTGTAATCATGGAATGCTTCCTCGAAACGTGAAAAGAAGTCAGAAACTGATTCATCCAGCTTCTGTTTACAAGATGCCAATACTGTCCAATCTATCTTCTTAGGGGGGACAAGCGTTTTTAATTTAGTCAAGATAGCCGTCGGTAATTCTAAAATCAACTGGCACGGCTTACATGCAGGTTCCCTATCTAAATCAGCTCTCACTATCTCCTTCCAATCTGCACCTAATATCGTTTGATCGTCAAACTTACGAATCGCCCTCCACATATCAGGAGGCAATATCAACCCAAAGAAAATATCAATATCGACTAACGTCATAATACACAAAGAAATAGCGCCCTCCACACCTTCATTAAAAGCTGCTGGATTTTTACGGGGGTCAGGCAAAGCATTCTTAAGTGCCATAACATCTGCTCTATTCCATGGCGTATAAACCCAATTATACACAAAATAGCCCTTTGAATCTTTAGACGTCTTATCATCATCCGTACCATCCCCTATAGGAGGGACTTACAAAGGTGCAGCTTCCCGCATAGGCAAAACATTAATCGCAACACTCTTATCTGATCCATAGATAGGGCACACTCGAGAAGTTTCCGTCGATCCAGACGCTGGTGGGTTCGATGCCTTTCTCACCGCTCGCAATCGTGTCACCACATCCCGTAACCAAATCAACCGTCGGAAAAATTCCCCCGCATCTGAAAGAGCAAAAACACCTTTACGGAAATTGTCACGACCAACTGATATATCCTTAGGTCCCAACTCAGGAGATTGTTTCCTAAACCGCTCAACAACTTCACCTGCAAGATGATCTAAAAAATACAATCGTTCCTTGTCGGACCACTTACTCATAAAATCATCAACCTCTGAAACAGTTATAGAATTTACATTAAGTTTACGAGCAATCGAACGCAATTCCGTCATACGCTCGGCATGTAACCTGGTATGCTGTTTATCCTGATTATCCTCGTCCGATTCCACACCCGGAGCCGTAGGCTGAACATACGGAGGCGGGCAACGATCTAACAATGAAAAATCATCTAATTCATTAGTAAGGACAGGATACAGAGGACGCCGAAGAGGAAACTGGCCATTAACTTGTAAATTATGTTCTCGACTCTCTTTCTCTTTCTGTTCCTGCAATTCCTTCTCCTGCAGCTGCAAAGCTTTATCCCGAGCAGCCTTACGCTGCTCTTTGTCCGCCAAGGCTTCTTCACGCTTCATTTGTTCACGCACCGCTTTCTCCCACATACGCACACAATCAAACATGTCCTGTCTAGACCTGCGCTGGAACAAACACTGTTCCACATACTGGACTTTTCGCAAGTGGAACGACCCATGTAGTGGCCATTGCAATTCACGATCAGATTTTGTATATTTGTGCCATAACGTGCTATACATTATGGGAGGAAGGCCAAATTTAATGTACATTTCACGATTAGGAGTCCCCTCTGGGGAGCCGGCTGAGATTCATTTAATCGATAATTGGTACCATTTCCAAAACAGCACATTCCTCGGAGTGTGCTGAGAACAGGCATGTTCAAAATATCACGGAAACGTGATATTACAACAAATGGCACTTAAAGATACTAACGCACGATGTGCCGTTCAAACAAATTCAAAATCAGAGAAATATCCCTACATGCCTGCCTATGTGAGGTGCACTCCACATATAATTCAAATCATAGGTCCAAACGTTAGCTAACTCATACAAATTCAAATTCAAATTCAAATTCAAAAAAGCCACAGTAAGTGTCAGTAGACTACCTTACCAAACACAAGCTTACCAAATATCTTCAAAAGTGTCCAGATTTCCAACTGCCAAGTTCCGTAGCCGAATCAGCCAAAACGGGCACTACGCGACAAACCAAATGATCAGGATCTCAGTCGAAGACCGGCGCCACCTGGAAAGGTCGGATCAGAAGGAAGGAAAAACACTGTGGGTGCCGAGACTCGGGTCACTCAGTGGCAGCGTACGCGTCCATAGCGAGTTTCCAATCCTTCGTCGTGACCTCTCCTTCGGGCATCCGAGTCGTCGATGAGTCCCTTCGTGGTCGCCAATTTGAGGTATCAGGTTCTGTCAGGCCTACATATACTGCAAAAACACTCGAACACCATAAACAGAAGTAGGCACGGAAACTGAAAATGCAAAGAGATAAGTTTATTAGGACCCCTTGGGGTGGTGGTACATTCCTACAGCACCCTTCGGTAATGCAAGAAGTATCACCCCGAACATCGGTGCGTGACCTCTTTTATACAGTTTAAAGGCAATAAAAAGGTAGGCGGTATACATTTGAACAGTTTTAGGTACATATAAGGACATTTTTGGAGCACAGCCAGCATGTGGGAGGAGCTTAATACCACTGGTCAGTTAGGGGAACATTCCTAAAGAGTGACCACTCACTAGTCCAGGGATCGTGTGTGCGCATGCGTGGAACTGACCATCGCTAAAAATAGCCTGTTGCCGGGCAAGGTAAAGGTTCATTGGCATGAAGGAAGGACAAAAGGTCACTCTAACCACGAGGCCGCATGTTCATACAAAATGGAAGCCACCAAATACAAAATGGCCCCCATACGTTTAAGTCAAGTTAACAGAAAAGGTCGTGTAGCTGAGCTAAACGCTAACTCAGGTGCTGCCAAATTACGACAATGTGTATGTTGCGTCACATCCAAGTGAAATGATGAAATGAAATGAAATGAAATGAAGAAAGTTCTTGATAAAGCGCACTGCGACCAAGCGGCTTCCTGGCGCTAAAGGTAAAGGGCTAAAGAGTGGGTATTGCCAAAGGAGATCAGCTAGAGTACGCTATGGAAAACAAATGAGTCTAGAGAGCTTTGCGGAATTGGGGCTAGACTGGGATAGATCGGATCGACAGAGGGAGGGTGTTCCAGAAACGAGGAGCTAGTACAGAGAATCTAGTGCCTCCAGTTTTAGATCTACGGAACCGCGGAACAGTGAGGAGAGATTGATTGGAGGAACGAAGGGCACGTTTGGGAGTGTAGGGGATAATAAGAGAATTGATGAAAGCCGGGGCCGTGCAGGTGCGAGCCATGAAGGCCAGGCAGCCCATCTTAAAGAGGGATCTCTGGCAGATGGGAAGCCAGTGAAGGGATTTCAAAACAGGAGTGATGTGGAAGGACTTGGGAAGGTGATGAATAAGACGGGCGGCCTGATTCTGAATAGCCTGCAGTCGACGTAGTTCGTAGGCCGGAATGCCCACGTACAGGCTATTGCCATAATCAATACGGGAAAGAATCATTGCCAAAATAATAATTTTAAGGGCATCAGAGGAAAAGAAACGGGACACTTTCCGGATAATCCGGAGAGAGAGGAAACAGGAAGAAACAACTGAGCTAATCTGGGCATGCATGGAGAGGTCCTGACTGACTTTAATACCCAAGGTCTTTGCGGAGGCAGCCGGTATGGGCGGGGGGCCGAAGATGGAAGGCCAAAAGGCGGCCGACCACGGGGAGATGGTGGGGCCAGTCAGGACCAGCTCCGTCTTGTCCAGATTAAGCTTGAGTTGAATACGGTTCATCCACTCCGAGATGAAAACTAAAGTGGAGTGGAATTTAGGAAGGGAGTGCAGAGGAGAAGAAAGATCAAAAACTAACTGGAGGTCATCCGCATAGTTATATACGAAGACCCCCCATGTCAAGGAGAGACAGAATAAGGGGACGGATGTAAAGATTGAAAAGAAGAGGGGACAGGGAGGAACCTTGGGGGACCCCGCAAGGAACCAAGCGGGTTGGGGCAGTGTAGCCAGAGAGATGGACAGCCTGAGTCCGTTCTTTAAGAAAAGAGGCGAGCCAAGAGAGGGCGGTGCCCTGAACGCCGCTGCGCAGACACGGCCGAGGAGGATGGAGTGGTCGACCGTGTCAAACGCAGCAGACAGATCTAGGAGCACCAAGGCTTGAGGTAAGTTGGAGTCTGCCTTGCTCTTCACTAAGTGATGTGTGTGAAACACACCCAGCTGTGCCCAGCATCATAGGGTGTGTGTGGCTAAGACCCCCAGCAGTGCCCAGCAGTGCCCAGCATCATAGGGTGTGTGTGGCTAAGACCCCCAGCAGTGCCCAGCAGTGCCCAGCAGCATAGGGTGTGTGTGGCTAAGACCCCCTGCAGTGCCCAGCAGCATAGGGTGTGTGTGGCTAAGACTCCCAGCAGTGCCCAGCATTACAGTGTGTACGTGGCTAAGACCCCCAGCAGTGCCCAGCAGTGCCCAGCATCATAGGGTGTGTGTGGCTAAAACCCACAGCAGTGCCCAGCATCATAGGGTGTGTGTGGCTAAGACCCCCAGCAGTGCCCAGCAGTGCCCAGCATCATAGGGTGTGTGTGGCTAAGACCCCCAGCAGTGCCCAGCATTACAGTGTGTGTGTGGCTAAGACCCCCAGCAGTGCCCAGCAGTGCCCAGCAGCATAGGGTGTGTGTGGCTAAGACCCCCAGCAGTGCCCAGCAGCATAGGGTGTGTGTGGCTAAGACCCCTAGCAGTGCCCAGCAGCATAGGGTGTGTGTGGCTAAGACCCCCAGCAGTGCCTAGCAGTATAGGGTGTGTGTGGCTAAGACCCCCAGCAGTGCCCAGCATCATAGGGTGTGTGTGGCTAAGACCCCCAGCAGTGCCCAGCAGTGCCCAGCATCATAGGGCGTGTGTGGCTAAGACCCCCAGCAGTGCCCAGCAGCATAGGGTGTGTGTGGCTAAGACCCCCAGCAGTGCCCAGCATTACAGTGTGTGTGTGGCTAAGACCCCTAGCAGTGCCCAGCATTAGAGTGTGTGTGTGGCTATGACCCCCAGCAGTGCCCAGCAGCATAGGGTGTGTGTGGCTAAGACCCCCAGCAGTGCCCAGCAGTGCCCAGCATTACAGTGTGTGCGTGGCTAAGACCCCCAGCAGTGCCCAGCAGTGCCCAGCATTAGAGTGTGTATGTGGCTAAGACCCCCAGCAGTGCCCAGCATTAGAGTGTGTGTGTGGCTAAGACCCCCAGCAGTGCCCAGCAGCATAGGGTGTATGTGGCTAAGACCCCCAGCAGTGCCCAGCATCATAGGGTTTGTGTGGCTAAGACCCCCAGCAGTGCCCAGCAGCATAGGGTGTGTGTAGCTAAGACCCCCAGCAGTGCCCAGCAGTGCCCAGCATTAGAGTGTGTGTGTGGCTAAGACCCCCAGCAGTGCCCAGCATTAGAGTGTGTGTGTGGCCAAGACCCCCAGCAGTGCCCAGCAGTGAAAGCAGAAACATACCATGGTTAACCTCATTACCATCAGGAAATAGACACATGTAACAATACCCAAATGAGAACATCACGCCAGCTCCCAGGCACACAGCAGTCAAAGCCATTATCAGAAAACCAAAAGTACTGAACCAAAAATCAAAATTTTATTCAGCCGCATCCAAAGATAAAACGTAAATATGAGTCCATGCTCATAGAAGGCCAATGGCCAGTCCAAATAAAGTTGAAAAAAGGTTGTGGCATCCTGGATGTTGTCACACCCACACTTGCCTGCACATAGAGTTCAATTGTCTGTGGAAACAGTGGGGGCATTATCTGGGGAATCCTCCGGCACCGCAGGGACAGGAGAGGGAAGGACAGGTGTAGTGGGTGCAGGTGGTGTGGATCCCTCCACACTGGCCGGTGACTCGCAGAATGTGGCTACATATACTTGGCTGCACACTTCAGCCAGTTCAGAAAAACTACCACCTGAACCCGGGGACACATTGGGGGTGGAGGTAGAGGGCTGTGAGTCTGTTGGCGTGGGTCTGTGGATGCGTGTGTGACGTCTGTCCCCTCTCCCTGTGGGTGTGCCTACATCCCCTTGAGATTGGGTGCATGGAGATTTGCGCTTTGTCTGCCGTGTGGGTGTGCTGGGTGTGTCTGTTGTTGTGTCTGACCTGTGGCGTCTGCGTGTACGTTGGGTAGGTATGGGAGAGGCGGAGGTAGATGGGTCTGAAGGAGGTGGGGGCAGATGCTGCTGGGTGGACAGTGCTGCCGTCAGTGATGACTCTATGGCAGCCACACTCCGACGTAGGTCAGACATGGCAGATGACATGCCCTCCATGAACGACAACAACTGTTTCATTATTTGTGTATGTCCATGGAGGACAGTCAACATGGATGTCTGACCTACTAGAATCTGCCGGAGTAGGTCCACAGACTCAGCACTGATGGCAGCAGGGTAGACAGGGGCAGGGGCTGCGGTGCCGGGAACAAAGGAGACACGGGGCCTAGCACGGACCCTAGGGACCCTAACAACTGGGAGGGTGGAGATGGTACTGGAGGAGGAGGGTACAGCCAAAGATGTAGAAGATGGCATAGCTGCATATTCCCCCTCCTCCGGAGAGTCTGATTCCGAGCCGTCCGCATGGTAGGAGGTGTCGTGCTCATGAGGTCTGACTCTCCTCACCCTCCGTGCCACTGCCTCCCTCTGACTCCTCAAAGCAGGTGGCACTGTCGCTGGGTCCCTCTGCCTGGTCCGCTCCTGTGTCTCCTCCAGATTGTGGTGATGATGCTGTTGGCAAGGAGAATAAGAAAAACATATCAGTCACCTGTACACATCAGACATATCAGCTACAAATTATTTGGGCACATTTCTAAACATGGCATGCATCATGAGTCACATGCCACTGAACTCTGCACAATGCTAAGCCTAGTCTTGGGCAATTGTAAGAGACTCAATGTATAGTAGGATACAAGTAACAGGCAAGGCAAAAACTTGTATGAGAGACACAATGATGAGCTACTGCCTGACAACAGGATAGCTGATGATGAATCACAGTTCATTTGCCCACCCTGCCACCCAAATCCAGACCTGGTCATGTTTGATTCGCTTTGACCCTGTGCCACATGGGAAAAGTCCTGCCCGAACTGCCATGTGATGCCATCCTGGAACCTGAACCAAGGGTTCCATCACCTCACACTGGCATCACAGCTGTCTACACCCAAAGTCACATTGTGTGGCTGACCATCAATATTATTTACAAACAATATGCAACATATTTTGAGAATATGCACACACGCACTGCCCAGTGTGAGTATGCACAAGCCAAAATTAGTGCACATGTACGGATCACTGACACAATATCGAGGGACATAATATCGACTAGCAAAAATATCGGCAACAAAATCTCAACAGACAGAATATCGACTTTGTATCTACAAACAGGTAAGTACAAAAATATCGAGTAAAAAATATTGTTTACAAAAATATAGTTTATAAAAATATCGACTTTATTAAAAATAATGTTAAATTAAATTAATATTAAAAATTAATCACTAAAATATACTTATAAATACTTAAATTACCTTATAATAATTAAATAATTAATGAAAGTTATAAAAAAAAAATTACAATCATATTTGTTAAAACATATATATATAGTACCATAATATAATTAAATACTATCCAATATTATTACCATACGATAGCAGAAGTGTAAAATTTACCATTCCCACTCCAGAGAGTGCAACAGTAGGGAAAGAGATGGATAGTGTAGGGGTAAAAATTACTATTCCCACTCCAGAAAGTGCAACAGTAGGTAAGGCGTTGGAAAGCGTAGAGGTAAAAATTACTATTCCCACTCCAGAGAATGCAACAGTAGGAAAAGCGTTGGATAGCGTAGGGATACAAATTACTATTCCTACTCCAGAGAGTGCAACAGTAAGGAAAGTGTTGGATAGCGTAGGGGTACAAATTACTATTCCCACTCCAGAGAGTGCAACAGTAGGGAAAGCGTTGGATAGCGTAGGGCTAAAAATTACTGTTCCCACTCCAGAGAGTGCAACAGTAGGGAAAGCGTTGGATAGCGTAGGGGTAAAGATTACTATTCGCACTCCAGAGAGTGCAGCAGTAGGGAAAGGGTTGGATAGTGTAGGGGTAAAAATTACTATTCCCACTCCAGAGAGTGCAATAGTAAGGAAAGCGTTGGATAGCGTAGGGGTACAAATTACTATTCCCACTCCAGAGAGTGCAACAGTAGGGAAAGGGTTGGATAGCGTAGAGGTAAAAATTACTTTCCCACTCCAGAGAGTGCAACTGTAGGGAAAACGTTGCATAGCGTAGGGGTAAAAATTACTATTCCCACTACAGTGAGTGCAACAGTAGGGAAAGTAGATACTTCATATATTATTTAAAAAAAATATATTAATATCTATAAAAAATGTATTAAAAGTAATTACCAATTTAATATATTATAATAATTAATTAATTACAAATACTAATTTAAATTAATCATTACAATTAGTTATCTATTCATGCTAATAAATTACAAATTAACAATTAATTAATTACTAATTAAAAAGTTACTTAACAATTAAAATCTAATAAATACCCAAAAAATTAACATATGTAATTAGTTATAATTAAATTACTACCCACCCTATTCCCCTATTAACCCACAACCCACTACAGAAAATAAATTAGTAAAATTAACATAATTATCAATTAATCAATTTAATAAAATTAATTCTCAATTAAAAGTGAATTAATTAACAATACACAATTATTTAACTATTAATTATTAATAAATAACACTACATAAAATAACACATTTAATTAATTATATTTAAATTACTTCCCACCCTATTCCCCTAGAAACCCACAACCCACTCCAGAAATTAAATTAGTTAAATTAACATAATTATCAATTAATCAATTAAAGGAAATTAATTGGCAATTACAATTTAAATAATTAAAAAATAAAAATGAATTAACAATTAATTATACACAAATACCAATAAATACATTTACATATTTAATTAATTATAATTAAATTACTTCCCACACTCTTCCCCTATAAACCCACAACCCGCTACAGAATTAAATTACGCAAATTTTAAATAACTTTAAATTCATTAATTAAACTACATTATAACATAAATAAACACTTTTAACACATAAAATACACTATAAAAATTTCGATATTATTAAATGTTCGATATTTTTATTAACCTATATTATGTACTTCGATATTTTGACTATCTATATTTTAAAATTCGATATTACATTACTTACCTTCAAAACGATATTTTTGATGTCTATATTCTGTCCATTCGATATTTTGTCCAGCCTATATTTTGTACTCGATATTATTTCCATTCGATATTTTGTAGTCGATATTATGTCTGTTTACCCACATGTACAGTGTGCACCTGTAGCTAACACATGACAATTAGAAAGTGTACCATGGACAAAAGCCACTGAGGCTGACTCGTGCAGAAAACACATGTTGAGACTCAAGATCAGTGCCAAAATATGAAGAAGGGCAGACACAGTGCACATGTGGTGCTACATGTAAGATACCAACAGGTGTCACAGACCCCCTTCAACATGATGATGTGCAAAGGAATATGCATACTAAGACATTGCACCATAGGAGTACATGTGAAAACCAATCAATAGCCAAAGCGCTGGTCAAATGTGGAGTAGGGCAAGGCATGTAAAGAAGCATCTGCTGAAACTGGGCCATTCTTATGCCAATGCATAAAGTGCCTGTCTGACCACACCACTACAACTATGGGAGTGTTACCATGCCTCGGAGCACTGCAGGTAGCATGTGACACACATGACAACAAACAGACATGTACCTACCCCCTTCTTGCTGCTGTCCCTCCTGCAACTGCCTAAGGAGGTCTGGGAACACCACTTCCAGGACCCGGAGCATGTGGGGGGGGAGGTGGCGGGTGCCGCCATGCTGGCGTGGAGCTTCGAGCTTGAGCTGTACCCTGGCGATGCGGCGGGTCCAGCACCGGATGTCCTGCCACCTCTTCCTGATGTTACTGAGCCTCCTGCGCGGCCCCCCTCACTCCTGACAGCCCTGGCGATGTCCAGCCAGATGTCCCCCTTCTCATAGGCAGATACCTGTCACGAATATAAAGTGAGACAACATCAGTACACCTGGTCCATGTCCCAAAGACACACACTTGCACCAAATAGACGATGACAACAGGGCATAGGATGCTGACCACACTTGCATCATTGTCCATGTGTATGTGGCCTATGAGCAAACAACAATGCACTACACGCCATAGAAAGGCTACAGATGCCATAAGGGGTTCAAACCACTCTTTGAGAATGGCACACACTGAGCAATATAAACTACATCATGGTGCACTGCAGCACGTGACATGCTGTCACACACCCCACTACACCAAATAACCATCTTCAGACCACACATGCACACCCTGGCACAGTTAATCTGCTTGTCATTGTCAACAGTGTATACAACATCACTTAGCACATGTCACACCTGCGAAAGATGTGACACGGTCCTCAAGCTAACTGTCCAAGTCATGCACACGGCGCAGCATACTTGTCTCATCACATGGGTATAGCTGCGGCATACGTCATGCACCAGTCTTGCAAAACATCACCAACATAATTTGCCAGGTGACAAAGATCTATCACACTCTTCAATGTACATCACTTCAAAGCATGCTTTTGTCCAACAGGCACACATGTCATGAACAAATCCATTTACAGTGAGTACATTCATCTGTCATTCGTGGGGGAACACTGCAAGAGCTCAGGAAAACATCCAAAAAGAACATGCAAGGTGTGGCACAGCAGAAACTGTGATTCACATTGCAGTTAATGTCACAGTTAGCACAATGCTGAGGAGCAGTAAACACTATTACACCACATCATTAACTGCATATGAGAGACCACACTGTACACACTGGTACTCACTCCAAACAACATAGCATCTCTTAACAATACATACACAATGGCTCACCTGCTCCTCTGGTCTCCCATACAGCTTGCTGTAGTTAGGCAGGAGGGCATCCAGCAGGGCCATGTTCTCCCCCTCACTGAATGCAGGTGCCCTCTCCATGCTCAGCTAATCAGGGTCCAGAGGATACAGAGACAGCAGCTGTGTTGTCCACTCCAATGTTGTGCAGGCAAATGCCCTCTCACAGCCACATGCTGCCTTATATCTGTGCTGCAGAGTGTCCGTGAGTCCAAGCAGTACTGTGTGATAGGCCAGAATAGTTTGCATCCTCTGTATCATCCAATACCATGACACATAAGGCCATGACACACATTTGCATGGTTTGAAAACTGAGCCTGAGCTCAACAACAACTTTTGCAACATTGTATAGTTTTGCCAAACTGAAATTTCAAGAACACCTGTAGAACACTCTCAAATCTCTGTTTCCTTGACAACCTGGCTGCATTGTAACCATTCCACTGTGTCCCTAGATGTTCCCTATATATTTTCTGGAATCCCCACACAAGTACGGTGCGATTGCCGTCGCAAATGCAACTCATTTAATGGTGAAACGAGCCGTACACACGCAGGTTCACTTGGGGTACGCATTGCTCGCGTATATCTACAATGCAATAGCGAAACGAGCCGTACACACGCACGTTCACTTGGGGTACGCTCCGCTCGCGTATAGCTACAATGCAATAGGGAAACGAGCCGTAAACACGCACATTCACTTGGGGTACGCATTGCTCGCATATAGCTACAATGCAATAGGGAAACGACCCGTACCCACGCACGTTCAATTGGGGTTCGCTCTGCTCGCGTATAGCTACAATGCAATAGGGAAATGACCCGTACACACGCACGTTCACTTGGGGTACGCTCTGCTCGCGCATAGCTACAATGCAATAGGGAAACGAGCTGTACACATGCACGTTCACTTGGGGTACGCATTGCTCACGTATAGCTACAATGCAATCGGGAAACGAGTCGTACACACGCACGTTCACTTGGGGTACGCTCTGCTCACATATAGATACAATGCAATAGGGAAATGAGCCGTACACACGCACGTTTACTTGGGGTACGCTCTGCTCGCGTATAGCTATAATGCAATAGGGAAACAAGCCGTACACACGCACGGTTACTTGGGGTACGCTCTGCTCGCATATAGCTACAATGCAACAGGGAAACGAGCCGTACACACGCAAGTTCAATCGGGGTACTGTGCGTTTGACATGCTCAAGTGAATGCATGTGTAGGCTGCGTACATAAGCTCATTCATGTCAACATTGGGAGAGTGATACCAGGAAATCACATGGCAGGGATGTAGGTGTAGGCTCATGTTGAGGATGTGGATGTATATATTTGCATGGCATCCTTACATCAGCAGGCCCTATGTGTGGCAGACAATGATATAGCACAGGGAATGTAATATTGTGGCACAGTGGATGTGGGAAGAGCTGTTCAGACATGTCATTAATCACGGTGCACATGTGTTCCACATACATTCAACACTTCTTACCTGAGTTACATCTTGAACATATTGTGATGCACATCAACACTGGTATGGCACAACATTCAGTACAGTCATCTGTCACATGATGACAGCAACATGCCCACTGTCACAGATGTAAAATTGAAGCCCAGCATGAGCGTGTGTGATCACATCATGTGTGTGCCATGTGCGAAATTGTGCATGCTGTTTGTATACTGTCAAGTTCATCTACTGTAGGAGCATCTATGATGGGTCTTTGCCGCGATGACAGGGTTACACAAGTACGCACACCATGCCACTGGTGCAAATCATCTGCTCATATGTGTGATGGGATTATAGACGCGAACTGCGCAGTGCACTGTGCAAAATGATGTTCGCACTGATTGCACAGTGCCGGATGCTTGTCCACACTGTGCAATCAGTGCAAACCGCATCTTGCACAGTGCAAGCGGTCATTTTCTGCCACTCGAGTACATTTCTACTCGAGCGGCAGCTTTTTCAACGCAGATTGGTAGTTTCTCATCGTGAGCAGTCACAAGCATACGCGACCTCTCGCAATAAGAAACCTGACCTCCCCTCATTCTGAATTTCACCGGGAGGCTTATTTTCCACAATCACCATCGGCAACTTGATGTTGCTGATCGCGAACGAGGAAAAAGTCTTGCCGGGATGTCAAATTACTGCTGCACTACACTACGCGTGTTTGCACTGTGCTACGTGTAGTTCGCGAAGTGCGAAGTAGCGCAAACTTTGCAAACTACGCAAGCGTAGCGTAGTGCTTCGCCCATTGTTACTCATGAATACACTGGTGCTCTGTGACACCCACAACTGAGGTTGGGCAGAAGATTGGCATGGCATTTTAAATAGTACTAGTATCACCAGCATTATTTTTCCACTGAAAAGGTGGGCTCCACGGAGCTCATTAAAGAAATCATTAGCCTTATTATCACGATTTATTTATTTTAACGAACTCCGTGGAGCCCGCCTTTTTAGTGTAAAAATAATGCTGGTGAAACTGATTACGAGAGACCAAACTCAAGGTTCCATTTCCTCAGAGTAGGTCTCAGTACCAAAAGCTACTGAAAGCAGCAGCTGGCATAAATAAGGGTTTGGGACCAGGCACACAGTTTGCATCACTGGAGCATGTGTGTGCTCTCTGTTGCATCTGCTGCCTTTTCATTGACTTACATGTGTTTTACTGCACTTTTGCAGTGGTGTGTGTGCTCCACAGCATGTGCTGAATTGAAGTGGGTGTTGTTATATTTGCTGCAATGGTGTGTATGTGTGTGCAGGGCTGTATTTTAAGCCTTAGAAACTATTGTTGTGTGGTTAAAAAAAGTTGCAGGAATACATATTTGGCTATTAAGTTTGTATCGTTTCTCACTTAACGAGTTTTTACTAAACACCAGTTATCCTTTTATTTTGTTACAGATATGATTATAATACCTTCATTGCATCCCAAATAATGTAAAGAAGGCAATAGGAAGTACTCCCGAGGTTGGGCTTACATCTCCCACATTCGCCCACCCGCCCACCGGTAAAAAAATGGTGGGGAGCCATGGCCAACTGCCAATTAGTTAAAGCCGTGGTTCCCAAACTGTGCGCCGCGGCGCCCTGGTGCGCCGCTATGAGTTGCCAGGGGCGCCGCGGACGATGGTGGCAACATGGGATGTTTGATGATGGATGAATTCGTTATCCTGCTCTTTTCATTCTTATCTCGGCTTATAGGCGGGTGTTAAAGGTCGGGCTCTGTTGTGCCCATCACTCTTTGTAAGTGCCAAATACTCCTTTTATCCGTCTGCCTGCTGAGTTCACTGTGGACTTCTCCTTGGCTCTCCCTGAAGGACACCGAGAGGCCCGATGAGCAGCGGGGTGTGGGCGATGTTGTGGAAATAGGAAGCGTCATTAACAAAATATTAGCATTCTAACTGGAATATTGAAATTGGCACAGGCCGTCAGAATATATAGAATGTAACAATGGATCATCTAATATTATTTTCTGCATTACAAATAATTAATCGTTTTAAGCAGCAACCTGAGTCGGTGTCTACCTTCGGTGTCTTCCATCATTTTTGTAAAGCGCTCTGATATCCTTCGGGATCTTGTTCGCGCTATATAAAACGTTACAAATAAATATATAAATGCAGAGTGTAGCTGCAGGGGCTCTTAGAAGGGGTGAAACAACAGCAAGGCCACATTAACATGCAAATGGTCTTTTAAAGACCTGTGAAGTGCTCGGTGTGGCTGTGTGTGCACCCAGGAGGCTGTCTCATCCTGGGCTGCCACACACGATGGGGAGGGGGCTGAAGCCCTTTGAGCCCAATGGGTGTTGCGTGCCTGAGTCTGAGGGCACAAAGAGAACAGGCATGGAATAATGGATAGAGGGGACGAAGGGAGCAGACATGGAGGAAAGGGGCAGTCTCTGGACAAGAAGGGAGAATGGAGGAAAGGGGCAGTCTCAGGGCACGAAGGGAGCAGGCATGGAGGAAAGGGGCAGTCTCAAGGCACGAAGGGAGCAAGCATGGAGGAAAGGGGCAGTCTCAGGGCACGAAGGGAGCAGACATGGACAGAGGGGGCAGTCAGAGTGCACGGGGGCTTGTATGGACAGAAGGGGTAGTCAGGGATATGGGGGCAGGCACGGACAAAAGGGTAGTCTGAGGACACAACGGAAGCAGGCATGGACACTAGGAGCAGACTAAGTGCGCGAAGGGAGCAGGCATGGAGAGAAGGGTAGTCTGAGTACACAAAGGGAGCAGCATGGATAGAAGACACAGTCAGAGGACACGAAGGTAGCAGGCATGGAAAGTTACAAATATAATTAAATACCTTCATTGCATCCCAATTAATTTAAGGAAAACAACAGGAAGTACTCCCGAGGTCGGGTTTACATCCCCACCCACCCGTCCACCGGTAAAAAAATTGGGGGGAGCCACGGCCAACTGCCAATTAGATCAAGGGAGCCACGGGTTAAAAAAGTTTGGGAACCACTGAGTTAAAGGGAGCCACGGGTCAAAAAAGTTTGGGAACCACTGCCTTAACAGATAAGTACAAAAATATCAAATCAAAAATATTGAGGTAAAAAATATAGATGTACACAAATATCGATTTAAAAATATATATAACATAAAATATATATAGTAAATATTAATATTATTTTTAACAAAATAAATTAAATGTAATATACATTTTAATTAAATACAACAAGCAAATGCATTTAAAAAAATAAACACACACATTTAAAAATGTATACATATACATGTATTTACTTACAAATAATTTATTAACTATTATCTTTAATACATTTTTAAACTTAAAAAATTATATAAAAAAAATATATATATCAAAAATAAAAAATATTATTTTATAATAAATTAAAACATTCAACTATTAAAAAAAATGTAAACGTACATTTCCTAATACAATAAGTGCAACAGTAGGGAAAGTGTTAGATAGTGGAATAATTAAATGTACTATTTCAACTCCAGTGAGTGCACCATGAGGGAAACTGTTGGATAGTGGAGGGGCAATAATTACTATTCCCACTCCAAATTTTGTGCAACAGTAGGGAAAGTGTTGGACAGCGGAGGGGTAAAATTTACTATTCCCACTCCAAAGAGTGCAACAGCAGGGTACGTGCTGGATGTGAAGGAATTAAATATCTTATTTCAACTCCAGTGACTGCAACAGTAGGGAAAATGTTGGATAGCAGAGGCATAAAAATTACTATTCCCACTCCTATAAGTGCAACAGTACGGAAAGTGTTGGATATCGGCGGGGCAACAATACTATTTCCATTCCAGTGAGTGAAACCGTATGGAAATTGTTGGATAGCGGAGGGGTAAAAGTTACTCTTCCTACTCCTGTGAGTGCAAAACTAGGGAAAGTGTTGGACAGCCGAGGGGTAAAAATTACTCTTCCTACTCCACTGAGTGTAACAGTAGGGACTGTGCTGGATAGCGGAGGGGTAAACATTACTATTCCCACTCCAGTAAGTACAAAACTAGGGTGAGAGTTGGATAGAGGAGGAATTACATTTAGTATTCTACATCCACTGAATGCAACAGTAGAGAAAATGTTGGATAGTGGAGGGGTAACATTACTATTGCCACTCCAGTAAGTGCAACAGTAGGGAACGTGTTGGAAAGGGGAGGGGCAGAAATAACAATTCCCACTCCAAAGAATGCAAAAGTATGGAAAGTATTGGATAGCGGATTGGTAAAAATTACTATTCCTACAGCTGTGAGTGCTAAACTAGAGTAATTGTTGGATAGCGGAGTAATTAAATTTACTATTCCAACTCCAGCAAATGCAACAGTATGGAAAATGTTGGATAGCAGAGGGGCAGAAATTTCTATTCCCACTCCAGTGAGTGCAACAATAGGGAAAGTGTTGGATAGCCAGAGAAACAAAAAGTACTAATAACACTTAAACAATTGAAAAAAAACATATGACACCATTTTCAAAATCATAAAAATAAATAAACAATATATAATGAATAAATAAATATATTAAACATATTAAAAGAACACATATTTTAATATCAATTATATTTAACAAAAACCAACAAATAACATATAAAATACATTAATAAATACATTTATAAACAATAATTATTTAAAAGTAGCAAATATTAACAAACAAAAAAAGTATTTAAAACATAAATGTATTTATTTTATTTTCTACCCTATAACACCAAACCAATACCAAAACACTTCAAAATGTATAATTAATTGTATTTCCATACTTAACATAATTATCAATTAAAAAAATGGAATTAATAAAAAAAAATAAACATTCATTACGTGCACATACTTTAACATTTTAAAATCCACAAAACACACCTAAATTAAACTATAAAATAATAAAACACAATTAAATAATACTTTAAAAAAACTATTACTATTAACAACTAATAATTAAATAATAAACTCATTTAATACCCACCCTTTAATCCTATAAAAGTAAAAACAACACACGCAAAAATAAACAATTACCCAAAATAAATAGCAAATAATTAACAATAATTAACAACTATATATAATTATTTAAACACAAATTACTTCCCATCCTTTATTCCTATAAAATCCACATCATACACCTACAATTAACTACGGAATTATGTAATTAATTACCAATTAATTTATTAAAATGAATGAGCAACTAGTTATTAATTCATAAATTAAAAATACATTCCTTCCCACCCTTTACACCTATAAACATCACAAAACACACACAAAATTAATTACAATATTACCATGTTTAATTACTCATTCATTAAGTAAAATGAATTAATAACCAATTAATCAATAACAAATTACTTTACACATTTAACACTATAATATATCAATTGAATAAATAATAAGTAAAAATGAATCAATACAATTAATATAATTAAATGTCTTCCCACCCTATTTCCTTATAAACCCAAAACCCGGTATGGAACTAAGAGCCAAAAATTCAAATGTGAATATTTTAATAAATGTACTATAGTTAAATTACTTTCCACCCTATTCCCCTATTATACTAACAACCCACTATGGAACTAAATGCACAAAATTCAAATCATTTACAAAAATATATATATATACATAATTAAATTACTGCCTACCCTTTCCCCCAATAAACCCACAACCCGTTATGAAACTAAAAACGCAAAATTCAAATAAAAAACAATTAATAACTACAAAAAATTATTATACCAAAAAACATATATATCACATACATACAAAATATATACTAGCCTACATAACAATAATAAAAAACAATATTTTTTGATTTTTTTTTGCAAACAATATTAAACACTTTTATATTTTAAAAATCGATATTACTTACCTTAAATCGATATTCTTGACCACAATATTCTTGCTGTCAATATTTCTGATCCATGATATTAATGCCTCGATATTTGTGCCACTCCATATTTTGTACTCAATATTTTGTCTCTGCACACGTCTCTATAACCTCTGAAATGTGTAATGTGCCCTTATTTGTTCTCTTCTGCCCTTCACTTTAAGGTTTTAGCATAACTGAAAAATGTACTTTGAAATGTTCGATTTTGTATGAACAAGTGAATGCACAACACCTACATTCTCTGTCAAATGACCTGCAGCCACATATTTCATCATACATATAGATACCACAGTAAGCTCTCCCGGTAAACAATCTGGCAGGTATCTCTTTCTCTCAAATCATTCACAAAGCTCGCTTTTTCTGTAGAAGAGTACATTTCTACCCAGTGGCATAGAAAAGTTGCCAGGCGCCCACATTAAAGAAATGGAAATGGGCCCCCTTGCCACAGGGTGTTCATAGAATACATACATATTTGGTGTTCAGGGTTCCCGTCACTTCCCTTGGCCCTGGTGTCAGTGAACCCGCTGCACTATTGATAGCTATGCCCCTGTTTCTACTTCACATGGCCTTATTCACAAAGGTAATCATACACTTTTGTACTTACTTTTTATGTGCAGAATTTTCATAAATTTTCTATTCACTAGTACTTTGTGCATTCCCAAAAAATGTAAACTTACACAAATGTATAAGTTTAGCTTTGTGGATCAGGCTCACGGTGTCCCATGACTGGCTGCCAGATGCATCAAAAGCGGATAACTTCATTAACATTTCATATAACAACAATCAAGGTTTGGTGAGCTGTAAATCAAGTTTTACTGTCTCCCATAAAATTTACAGCCACCATGGGTTTTCCCATTGAGAGCCTCCAGCCCTCTGCTCTCAGCAGTATTCTTCCTAACGGCTCAGTTAAGCGGTCATATTCTAAACTGACCATCTCCTCTTGGAACGCTGCCGGGTTAAAGTCACCCTTTCATCTAAATCAGCAGTGGACTATTTGAGCAAAAGTGATATCATCTGCTTTCAAGAGACTTGGGGGGTCATTAGCACAGGCGGGTGTATCCTGCATTCCTGACATTGCAGCGGGCGGTGCACTCAGCAGCAGCAGACTCCGCATGCCTTTCCATGGTGGCAATGCCGCCACGGAAAGGCATGTTCCAGCCAACATGCAAATATGACTGTCGGTGTCTAACAGACACGCCACCTTATTGAACCCTTTTCCAACCGGTCGACTTGTCCACTGGGCGGAAAAGTGGCAGACGGTCTTTCCATCTGCCGCGGACCCCCCCCAAGCATAGTAATATGACAGGGGTCTTTGCTGGAAGGATGGCAGGCGGATCACGGTGGTTACCGCCGGCCTGTCGGCGGCGATCCGCCCGCCATCCTAATGGGGCCCTTGGTCCCTTGGTCTTTGTTTCCATCAGCTCTCCACAGCTATTATGACCTCTTTAAACCAGCATCCCAGCCTAATTCTAATGGCAGACCTTCTGGCAATTCTCCATTTTCATTAAACACAGCTGCAAGATTGCAGCTACCCCCCTCTATCGGAACCCCTTGGCTGGGCAAATTGTATTAATCACATGTCTTTCAATGCCAACCAGGGCCTTCCCTTTGCTCTTAATTAAACGTTACCACAACACAGCTAAAACATCAAAGTCACTGGCAACAGTAACAAGATTTTGTTTAGTCACCAAAACCAAAGAGCAAGAAGCCATGAACGCTTTTTTGTCCAATTACAATTTACGTTCTGTGAAACAAATTACATTGGAACAGGATCCCAGTCTCCATCTATCTGCAACATTTAAGAATCTCTCGACCATTGATTATATGTTTTTAATCACTATCTCTGGAAAGTAATTTAATTAAAATGGAGATCCCCACTCCTACAAAGAGCCATCATAACCCTTTGACTGTAAAAGGGACTTGCAAGTTCCTGTTGCTGCCAAACTAACTGAAGCGGGGCACTCAATGCAGCTCGAACTCCACACTCTAGTTAGAAGAATCAAATGGGACTCTTTAGGACCTGATAAGGTGGGCACTTGGCTCATAGAAATAATTCCAAATTTCGTTCACTACGCTCCAACAGGCTATCATCATTGGTGGCACACTGCCATCACTAAATTATGAAACCTCCTAATAGGCCCTGAAGCTCATTACAGATTCCCCAGGCCTCCCCTGTGGTGGATTTCTAATCTGGTTTTAGCCACCCAAAGAAGAGCCCTAAGGAGGGCAGTGCGCCTGCATACATCTAAAGGGTCAGAGGTTACTGCCAATAATATGGCTTTAAGCCTACAAAAAATCAGCATGTGAACCTAAGAGACAAAAAGAACAGAACGTCTGGGTAAAAATATTTGCTCTGTTAAAGGAAAAAACCTGACTCACTTTTTGGAACCATATATACAAACTTCGCTCCTCCAACATGAGCAGGGGGAACGTGGTTTCTGAAGAAGTCTGGTCTCAGTATGTGATTCAAGAATACCGAAGTGATATCCTGGTCCTCGCCGAGGTCGAAATTAGAGATCCTGCCAACATCACGCTGATGAAAACCCGTTAGCTGACAACCTCGACCCAGGTCTTCAAATTTATGAAATCCATTAAAATCGATAGTGCTCCAGGGCATAATGGCCTTCCATCTGCACTGGAAGAATAGGCTAAGCTATTACTTCCCTTATACCACTATCTACCTTTCAGATACCAGACTCATGGAAAGGCTCAATCGTATGCCCAATACTTAAGAAAGGAGATCCTTCCCTTCCAGCTAACTACCGACTCATTGCCCTATTAGATCTTGAGGCCAAGGTATATGCTCGGTGTCTTCTCAAGTCACTAGAAAAATGGGTAGCGGAAAATAATATTTTAACATACCTTCAAACTGGGTTCCGAACCACTGTCTCCACAATTGACATCACCACCCTAGCCATTCTGAGTCAACAAGCAACTCCCCCTCTATTGCTGCTTTATAGACTACAGCGCTACCTTCGATAAAGTGTCTGATAACACTTTATAGAGGAAATTAGACAAGTGGGGATCCCACAGAGCCTGCTCGGAGCCCTTATCTCCTTGCATAAGAACATATGGAGCGAGTTAGAACTGGCCGCACCACAGTCTCTGCAAAAATTCCAACTTCAGACGGCCTAAAGCAAGCTTGTGTTCTGGCTCCCCCTTTGTTTAACCTCTACACCGCTGACCTGGGGAGATTCCTGCAGCAAAGCAGCCTCCTTCTGCCAAAACTGGGCCACGCAAAAACGAAATTGCACATTCTGCAATACACTGACAAGATTGTCATAATAAACCAGGCCAAGTACGACCTCCAAACAGCCTTGTGTAAGCTCCACCAATACAATACAGCTAATGGTTTTTTTTTTTCTCACAGGAATATGTCTCATCGGTTCCGCCAAGCCACCAGGGCCGCCCAAATTTTATCAAGGCTAGAGTTATCACATGCAATACAGCTAATGGTCTTGAAATTAACCAAGATAAGATCAAAGTCTTGATTTTTGGCCGTTGTAAGAAAAAGAGTCTAAAGTGTAACATTGGGCCCGCAAAGATTAAAACAACATCAAAATATAATTACCTGGGGATTTGGTTTAGTGAGTCTTCTAGACCATCAGTCCACTTAGCTGCCTAGAAAAAGAGAGCTGGAGCAACAACTTACAGCCTGACTCGTCTTAACCAGTCCCTGAGAGGCCGTCTGCTAAACCCATACTGAAGGTGATCAAAGCTACCTGTCTTCCTTCCTTAAGTTACGGGCACCAGGCCTTTCCTGGTGCATGCTCAGCCAGCCTTGACCACGCCCAGGTCACCATTTATAAAAAATCTTTTGTCTCCCAAATTACATTGACAGGGCAAGACTGCGACTAGAGCTGGGCCTCCAAAGACAATCTATTTTCTGTGAGACTGACACCCTGAAGTACTTTATAAGGGCATTAAAAGAAGCAAATAATACGCTTAAAGCCCAGTTAAAAGAAACTCTTGCCAGCTCTGAGAATCCATGAAACCGTCAAATTGTAAAAGCCATAAGAATGCTACATATTGACTAAACATCACTAACTGCAGACTCTATTCCATACACAGTCTGAGTAACGGTTATCAACAAGCAGGTTAGACAAACTTCCTACCAGATGGACATTCAGGTTTTAAAAATGTCAACTATCCTGCTCCCCTTGAACGATTCATACCTCTTTGGGGTACCACAACCTTACCTGTTTGAAAGTCTGAATGCAGTGGCCCACAAAAATATAATGTTTATGCGTCTTCTAGGTCTGCGCTCCACTGCCTTCGACCGATGGGCTCCAACTGGTGAGGAGGGGTCTTGTAGACTGTGCAATTACAGGTCTGAAACATGGCTGCATCTTCTGTGCTGTTGTCCTGCCCTTGACGCTCCTAGAAGACTTCTCCTAAAATCCTTATATCTAAAAAGGGGCATCAGCACATGTTGGGAGGCTTCTGCTCTCTGTTTTACTTCCTCAGACATTCAAGCGCTTGCAAGATCCAGAAAATATGTGAGACTCTTGGACAACCTGCTCTCTCTCTCTCCTGCCTCTGCCCTACTGTTCCCACCTTCCTAAAAACTCATCACAGACAATTTTTGCACTTTGCCCTAGTGTCTCTTCACCACATTGAGCCATAAGGCTCATTTTATCCTTGATTTTGAAGCTTGTACTGTGATTATAACAGTAAATATAAGATTGCCTTGTTAGAAATATGTGTTACGGATTCTATGATTTACTTCACTTTGTTTTTAATATGGTAAAGATGCTACGGAGACATTTTATTGCAATGTTTTTAATTAAACGTGCTAATTCAATACATTCAAATCAGTGTCTCACTCAATCTGACACCAAGGTCAATCTAGTGCGACTGAGTCAGCTTCCCTGGCTAAAACCATCCATCTGACATGGTTGTGCCATTGAAACCTACATTGCGTCCTATGAAATAATCTGTTCTCACAAGTATCACTTTTGCACACATCCTTGTGTGGATAGAGCCTAAAAAGAGTATGCATTAGAAGAGACACCTTCCTTATTCATAATATCTATAACAGGAACCCTGTCTAGAAAAAAATCCTTCTGCTAATGCAATATCGATCAATAAATTGACACTGTCAAACATGACTATCAACTGAGTCTTCTGGAACGTAGGATAGGGCTCTCAGACTCAGTTCTAAAATGGTTTGCCTCTTTTCTCAATACCAGAACTCAGAGAGTCAAATCCAATCAAACACTATCCAATTCCAGTCCCTGCACGCTGGGGGTGCCCCAAGGGACCTCTCTCTCTCCCACACTTTTCAACCTATTCATTGAACCTCTTACTGAAATCCTCAAAGCATCTAACATCCAATGTCACATGTATGCGGATGACACCCAGTTGTACATGAAAATCTCTTCGCCTGATGATATCAAGACACTCAACTGAATGCTGCACAAATCTAAAAATTGGTTAACCTTCACCCACCTCAAACTGAATGCCCTCAAAACGGAATTCGTCCTTATCTCACTGACCAAGCAAACCCCCATCGTGGAGAAATATTTGAAAAATCTCTCTGTTCTAAAATGCACACCACACATCATAGACTCTATGAAATATTGCTGGATAAGAACTTAAACATTCATGATCAGACCACAATGACTCATCCTTTTTAATTCTACTCACATGCTCTTCTGTCTTCCTGTCATGCTTGCTTTGTTACTTGGCAATTGTAGGGTATTAATACCTGCCTCTATTATGTCACTACGTTCCTGTTGATATTTGGATACATCACTGCTTTTCTCCCACAATTGTTTACCTTATGTGTTCTGCAACTTGTCAGTAAAGTTCTCTGAAACCATCTAGGGTCCTATTTGCACTATATAAAAAAATTAACATAAATAAATAGATGAATAAATATAGGTTTGCTCATGTTCTTCTTCCCTTGGTGTATATTATACAATGCTGGCCTGAAAAAGGCATACCATTACGCTTTGTGAATCTTATGACCTCTCCCTTTTTAAAGCCCTTTCTCTAGAGGCACCATGAAATTGTGGTTGATTTTACTCTTGAAGTTATACAGCATCAGTACAGCAAGGCACACTCAGTATCTTTGCCAAGCAGCATTTGCATGCCTAGCACGAGCCTGTGGCATTACATGTTTGGTAGAACCCAGGGAACCAGTGCCTACAAAGGTAGTAGCAGCCATGACCGAGTAATATTGACAGTGTTAAGACTGACCACCGCCATCCACTTGGATTTTATTGTGACATTTGAAGCCAAGGCATGGGTAACTCACAGAAGTAAGAATCGGCACTACGAGTACCAACAGGCCACAGTGTTGGCCACGCCCACAGAGGCGGGATCTAGTTGATTGAAATTGGTGCCAAAAAACTCTCTGTGCCTTCTCTTCAAGCACAGAGCCCCAGATGAAGTGTTGTAATACACGAAACGCATTGGGATGGACTGCTTATTTGTGGGCTTGTGCTGTTTCCTCGCAACACTAGCTTCAATAAAGATTGTTGGCAATTGACCTACCTGTCGTGGGCCTTTCCTCAACAGGCACCTTTGTTTGGTAGAATGTGAGCGGCTTGCTTGGGCCGCGGATGAGGCCCCACTGCTGTTTACAGCTTTCCTGCGGAGATACCAACTGGCGGAGCCGCATATGGGACAGGAGCCGGTTATTGAGGAAGTCAAAGCAGTTGCGGTGAGGCAGAGCCCTGCACCACCATCTACTTGGATTTCATTGTGACATTTGAAGCCAAGGCACGGGTAACTGACAGAACTACGACTCGGCACTATCGGTACCAACAGGCCACAGTGTTGGCCACGCCCACAGAGGCGGGATCTAGTTGATTGAAATTGGTGCCAAAAAACTCTCTGTGCCTTCTCTTCAAGCCCAGAGCCCCAGATGAAGTGTTATAATACACGAAACGCGACAGGCTGGACTGCTTATTTGTGGATAATCTTACCATACGCGTACGGTGATCGCACTATACTTTGTACAGTAATTTATACTCTGCACATACACGTCACGAATGCGCTTTGACGTTACGCTTCGCATCTACGCTTCCATGTGACGTCATGTACGGTGTCCCGTACGCGTACAGCGCGAAAGTTTCTAATTGTTCAAAAACATATATTTATGAATTCATGTACACATTAAGGGAAGACATTTTCTGGGATAATCATGAAGCGAGTCTTTTTAACTTATAATAAGCGTATATTACTTTTTAAAACAATTACGTAAATCGCGGAAGTATCTCATGCACACTCGCATCGTAAGAGCACCGTAAACTCACTGTAAGCGTATGCAAAGCCATCAGACTTAAAAAGAAGAGATTAGTTTGCTTCATAACACTTCCTATTCGACCTCTTGAAAGACCCCTCCTATTTAAATCATTCTACTTTGACTTTCTAAGAAGAAGTATCTCTTATTTGAAGCCTGTCATATTAGAACGATGACAACACCTATGGACTCATCTTTCATCCACTCCTCTGATGGTCAATGCACCTCTTGTAACCTGTAAAATTTGCCAAACTACACTTTCCAGTGGCAATCCTGCAAAAACAAATTCATTTGGCACTGCAAGTATGGTGCGGCACGTGAAGACCTTGCACCCCAACAATTTTCCAAGAACTGTAACACGGAGGTCGCAAGAGGACCCACCTGCTGCAGTAGCAAGTACATCAAGTGCACCACCTGTGGAAAGCAGTCCACAACCACAGATCGAACATGATTTTAGTGAAGTTAAAATCCTCTGTATTTATTGTGATGAACTTTTATGTTACGGGGAACAGTCCATCGACCTCATAAAACGCAGGAAGCGTGAGCATCGCTGTCATCGTCATGACTTTTTTTTTCACATTCCATTGTGTTACTGTTGGACACTTTTTGGGTTCCTGTTCTATTTTTTTATTTGTAAAAACTTGTTAAAAAATAAATAAAAAAATAGAAAACTAAAAACACAAAAAAGCTGTTCTTTTTAGAACTACCTACACTGCTCAAAGAAAGAACTATATTTCAATGTTAGTCTGTAAAAGTTTGTCAGAATGAATGTGTAGTTCATAAATGAATGAATGAATACATAACTACTGTATAGTGAATGTGAAACTGCAGAACTATAAGGAAGTGCTACAGCATAAATCTATAAGGTATTTATAGCATAGTGTAGTACTTGCGAAGCACTTTAATGTAACATATCCATATATCCATATCCATATAAATATGTTACAAGTCTATGCTTCAATTTGCACTGCTAGTAAAACTACCTGGGTGAATTTGTATGTGTTAGGAACGGATTTACAACGCCCTTGTGCCTCTTTTACACATCTGTTGCGTCACTTTCGTGATGCAGCGGTGGTGCAAAAGATGTGCCATAGTGTGTGGTATTCAAAATTTCATGCATATGAAAGGTGCATCACATTGTAAAACCCTGCTCCAGAAGGAGGCTTTCCTGCGCAGAGGGGGGGGGGTGGGGAGGGGTGGAGGTGTTCTGGTGCAGGAACGCCTCCTAAAACTGACTAAGTGAAATCTATAAGATTTCACTTAGTCACTTATATGCTTATGCTGCATCAAAACCCTGCATCTGCTTGAAACAGGTGTAAGGATTGACACAGCATTGTAAGCATAGGGCCCCAAGAGCATTGCTGGAGCTGCATTGTGTTTCCCACGCAAGTCAAGCAATATGCCACCTTCACAACGCAAATAAATCACATATCTGTACCGTTTTGCCCCATAATACACCACATTGTAAATACAGTGCATCCATGGTGGTGATGTCACAGTGCACAATAACTGGCATATCTCTGGGGATGTACCACTTATTGTACATCTGCTGATTACTGTTTGAATGTAGTGAATGGATTACTACACACTGAATAATGAGTCACTACAAAACTAAACAGGAATGGCAGAGTGTTTCGTGCAAGTGTAAGGATAAAGACTGGGCAATTTAACATATACAAGGTAAATTGACAGGTGCATAGAACAGTGCATGCATAGTCTATAGGAGATTCAAGCAGTCCATGCCCTAAGGCCCACTTTGCACCAAGAGTACTTAGGTGCTGACTGAAT
Source organism: Lissotriton helveticus (assembly GCF_964261635.1). Classification (NCBI taxonomy): domain Eukaryota; kingdom Metazoa; phylum Chordata; class Amphibia; order Caudata; family Salamandridae; genus Lissotriton; species Lissotriton helveticus. The sequence goes on along the minus strand of NC_136059.1, from coordinate 728,979,993 downwards.
TATTACAATTATGCAAGCAGAGTGTGTGGCTGAATGCATAGCAGCTTTACTTTTACAACAAGTATAGATAAACACATACTACTATATTGTTCACTACAGTACTGAAACAGTAGTATGACAGTGTTTGCTTGAAGTGTAAGGATACACATTGAGGAATTGAAGGTATACAAGATAAGTTTGCTGGTGCATAGAACGGTGCATGCACAGTCTATAGGGGTTTGAAACAGTCTATGGGCTAACGCCTGTTTTAATCCATGAGTATCTAGATAGTGAGTGGATCATTACAGTTCTGCAAAGAAAGTTCCTCACTAAATGTATTACAGCTTCAGTTTTACCACGGTACAATGGAATAGAACATACTGCTGACTGGCTCACTACAATACTAAAACAGCAGTGTCAGAGTGTTGGCGGAACTCTAAGGAAACAGACTGGGGAATTGAAGAAATAAAATACAAGTTTGCAAGTGCATAGAAGACTGCATGTATACTCCATAGGGATTGTAAGCAATCCATACCCTCAGACCCACTTTGCCTATTTTAAATCAATACAAAAATGTAAAGAATATATAACTGAATCTATAAGTGCTTCACTTTTAGTACAATGAATACATTAGTAGATACTGCTCAAACCTTTATTATTTTTGAACAATAAATGTATTCTTCTAACATCTCATAATTTAACAGACCTTCTAAAACAAGTTCATCAGGTATTTCCTACACATCAATTCCCTCGTTAGCAGTTTTAGAATTCATTTGTTCTAAAATGTCAACATAATTTAATGCTTCCAAAAAATCTGCATCAAAGCTTTCGTCTTCGAAATCATAGCTCATGTCTGCAGCACTAATTTCCCCTTCTTCACTCTCATTGCCTGTGACAGATACGATTAGTTCTTCAATTACACTTAAGGTAATATCCAAAATCTCCTCAGTATGAGGCTGTTCTCCTTCCATAATTTTTCTTTTTTGTTGTTGCTCCTTGTATAAAAATATAAACAGTTAATTGTATCAGTTTTCGTAATATATAATACAAAACTAGCATTTTCACCTATGTTGGCCTACAAAAAATATTATATAAATACCATTATCTAAGAACATTCCATTAGTAGAGTTCTACTCCTTTACAAAGTGATATAAATATAATTACTTATAAGGATATCCTGTTGTTAGGTTTTCTTAAATTTTGAAACAACTCCTCATGCCTATAGGAAAATACTCAGGCTGTTATAGTAAAATACAGTACTTAAAAATTTTGAATATGTCTATACACCTTACCCATTCCAAAATAGTAAATGTGTTTTAGTAAAATGCAAGAGATACTATTGATTGTCCAGAATAACACTGTGTATCTGTGTATATAAAGATATCATTTTCACACAACTTTTTGAATACTTCATGTGTTTTCACACAAATAAACTCTTAAAGACCTATCGAGTACTTACCTTTTAACATAATTAGAAAGTAGTAATTCCTTATATAAGTCGAAAATACTCACAACAACAGGTAATGAACACTGGTACTGTCAGGAACAGTAAGCCCAGAAACTCCTACCGAATACTTTCAGAGCAACAGATGACGCTAGTTCCCAAATCCCCTTCCAGGATCCTCCAGAGACCAAACTTTTTGATCTATTCTCTAAAAAAACACACGGAGAAGGGGGATAGGAAAAAATAATACAGAAGAAGAGACTGGCTCGCAACCTCTGCATTTTCTCCTTCGCACCTTCTCTCTGGCTGTCTTGTTTTATTCACAGACAATCCCTTCACATGGATACATAACGGAAACAAAGAACTATTATTTAATAACCTACCCTACTCTATCTCTATTCCTTATCTATAACTTAGTCTAACGCTACTAATTACCTACCCCTTTGTCTTTCGAACTAGCCTCTCCTCTAGTGTTTATCTGCAACCTTGTAGCTTGCGGTTCTTTATTTCTCTCACTGCTGGTAACCTATAATTATATATTATTCATTAACCTAGGCCTCTCAGTTTATTGTCTAATTTTTATAATATTAATTTCCTTGTGTTCTTCTACTAACCTTTCTTTATGCAGTTGCTTGTTATCTATTCTGTCAATCCTTGAATATCTTGTGTTTTTCACTAATGTTCCTTTTTAATTGAAGAGTATTTCTGGCATTCCTTACTCAATGTGTTCTTTTCCCTTAAGACCTTGCTTATCACAAATTTTATTGTTTCTTGTTTTAGGTTAGAGAAAATACATCGACTTAGTACATTCAATATTGTCTATAATGTCAGGTAAGTTTAGTCACTCAGTAACTTGTCATACGATTATTTTCCAAGAATATACTTTTGTCAACTATAACGTATCACTTAGCTTTCTTGTATAGTTTCTTGTTCTCTCTGCTCTTCAGGTGCCAAACACGACTGAGTCCATCTGCCCGGAAGGAGCCGCGACGGGAAAATCAACCGCTGTGCAATGTTCGGGCTTCTTCCAACTCTGAAGCTGAATTCTAGTTGCGGGCACGATAACTAACGTAAGTTTAACCGGGAACCTTCTTTAACTCTCTCAGAAATATTTGTGCTTTCTCTTCAGGAATATCTATGGAGCAATTGAAAACGGGTCTGAACTCAGGAATGTCTTAGGTGAAATGCGCACTCGTTAGGGAGCACGCGCCTCACCAAGGATTCCCCACAGGTGTGAGGTAAATGACTAGACCGCCAACGCATCATTCCTCGAGGCGGCCATCTAAGAATTCCTCTGTTGCACTAAAGCACTCCAAGTCTGTTTCCTTGCAGATTCTTCATCTCTCCTGTGCCAGCTAGGGTTTAGATAAGTCATTATTGTATCCACTGATTGAATAGGGGTTCTGACAGGTACACTCAGTATATAATTTTTTTAAATATCTTTAAAAGATACAAACCATCTTTACACACTTATGTTCTCCATCCATGTTTTGTTAATTCAGCTTGGTTAAAGCACATTCTATCGACCATTTTTAACAGTTACTTGCACTAACCTTAAGCATAATAAATAATAAAAAAATGATATATTATAAAATTACCATCTGTGGAAGACACAAAAAAATACAGTTACAATATATCTTTTACAACACAAAATAATTTGTAAAGTATTACATTTGCCTTTTTTGCTGTTCTCAGAATGTATTGAATTTCGCTAGAAACAGTGAGTTCAATAGTACTCATCACATAACAGCGGGCAAAAAAAAGACAATCAATAAGATTATCTTAAAAAAAGACATTCAACATTCTCAATAACAATCTAAAAAATAGAAATAAATCATATCTTAAATCTTTTTTTCTGAAAGCAATTTCTTACGTAAATATGACACATCTCACACAATCATAAAAGAACAAAACATTATGATTAATTTTCATACACTGTAAATAATGTTACTTACAAATATATGCAGACAAAATATACAACAAAAACTCGTTATTGGTTTCACATACTTTTCCGCATGGCCAAATAGTATGCGTCAAATTCTTACTTTGGAAATTGTTCAATAGTAACCCCGAGCATCTGCCTCCCAGCCTTCTGATCCAAAACCACTGACATCATTTGCTCCGTCCTCCAGTGCTCAACCCTCAACCCAACGCTATTCAAAATCTACATGGCCACCCTCACACAAGTAGCACACCATCACAACCCCAACAACATCTCCTACGTCAACAACACCCAGCTAATCCTCTTCCTCACCAAGAAGCCACATACCACCAAAAGCAACCTCCACGACACAATGAAGGACGTCACCAACTACATAAAGAGCAGCTCTCTAAACATGAACTCGCACAAAATTAAGGTACTCATCCTCAGACCCACCCCCTCAGCCTAGGACAACTCCTGCTAGCTGACTACACTGTGGACAGTACCAACACCTACCAACCATGTCCACAACCTAGGATTCATCCTCAACTCCTCCCTCTCCATGTGTAAGCAAGTCTACACTGTCTCCTTGTACTGCTATAACACCCTCCACATGCTCTGCAACATTTACAAGTGGATCCTAACCAAAAGAAGAAGAACAGTGACACAGTCCCTCATCAGCAGCAGACTGCACTGTGGCAAAACACTCTATACAGGAATTCAAGCACCTACAACAACTACAACAAAACCACAAGACCTCCACCTGAGTGATCATCAATGTCTCCTGCTGCAACCACATCACCCACCACCTGATACACCTACACTGCCTCAATATCAACAAGCGGATCACCTACAAGCTCCTCACCCTCACTTACAAAATACTCTACAACACCAGACTAATCTACCTTAACAGCAGTAATCCTGAAAGACCAAATTTCGATCTTAACATTTTGGCTTTAAAAATATTAGGTAAGAATTTGGTAACTCTTTAGGCAAACGTTGCTTAAAAACGAATTGACTAAATTACAATGTATCCAACCTTTCAGATATTTTAAATAAACAGTGTAATGTCCAGATGTTGTAGAAGGTCCATCATGAAAAATAATTGCAACAGCTACAAAACTTCTTCCTGATATTAAAACTTGACCAGCTACAATTTTTGTTTATTAAAGTTTCCAATTTTCTTCCATCAGCTCTACAACGTTGCAGCATTAAAATTACATACTGTCCATATCTTTGTAAAAATAATGTTGATGACATTTCTGATTTACATTGGCTACACACCATATTTTGACTTGCTCCTCTAATTAGAATGTTAAAAGACACTTATTCACAGTCAGGTAAAGTCAAATATATGAATCTTCCAATGTCTATGTTAGTGCTACATGTAAACAAACAATTTTGACAGTCATATTGCCATTTATAAGAAAAGCCAAAAAGGTTTTCAATACCTATGCCTTCATCTTCTAGTACACCAAGCATAAACATTAAAAATTCCTGACAATCTTGCTGAATATTCTGCGTAAATTGACTAGAACCAGAACATTTGTCCAAAACATTTCAAATATCAGAAACACTTTGTATTTTACTTTTATCACTAATACATTTCTCATAAGCAGAATACAACAATGAACAGATTCTTTCGTCCCGATTTTCAACAATTTGCTGTTGCACACTTTCAAGAACGGGAAGGCGGGAGCAAGATAGCGGACTGTGTCCAAGTGAGGCAGACGCGAGTGCTCTCTGCCCCCACCATTCCTCCACGCTTTGTTTCACGGAGGGAGTATTGATTATGCCTAACTCAAGGGACACGCAATGTTGAGATTGCTGAGATTCCTCGTAACAGCCAACTTCTTGCCTGCATACCGGCATTACTTTGTCTCCTACGGCAGCCGCTTTCATTCCGGCTCCGGGGTCAGCGCTCGGCGCTGGAAGGAGGGGGGCACGGCTCTAGGCAGACTCGTTCAGGGTCATAGTAAAGACCCGGATTGTGAGCGATACAACGATAAAGAAACAAGGATGGGGCCCAAATACCATGCTATGGCCACCGTGACAACCTCTAGGGCCCTAAGACTCGCGCAGCAGCAGTGGCAGTGTCCACAGTTAACACAAGCACTATCAGCGCTGCAAGCAATACGAGCATCACTGTGCCTGTGCCAGGACTTATGGCTGCTGAACCAGTGGGGGCTCCGTGCACACATTCAGATCCAGGTCTTCAGCTCGCGCAGGATGAAACTCAAGGTAAAACACAAGTGGCAGCAACAGTGACTCTGATGTCTGAACTTGGCGCTGGAGAAGCTGCAGGGGGCACCCCAGGAGAACGGAGAAAGCAAAATCAGGTAACCATTCCTGGTATTTTTAAAAAGAAACAGGCCCTCAAGAGTAAAGGGCACAACCTCAAGCAGGGAGTGATAGTAACCCCCCTGCAGAGTGCTACTCTGGCTCCTCTTAAGACTCCTCTGAATGCCCCTAATGCTTTCAGCATGACTTTGCCTTATTCCCAAGAGCGTGCCAGGGGTATTTTAGATGCTCCCTCCTCCAAGCCAGATGATTCCAATGTGCATATACCAGCAGACTTACTTTCAGTGGCATTGGAGGATGGGGGTCTACAAATTTCTGACAGCAATAAGGCCGGGACTGAGGCTGACTCGGGGGACTCATGTGGAAACTTTTACTAAATGTCTCATGTGTCCGCCACCTCAGAGTCAGAAGAAAGCCTGGAAGGAGATTGGGCTGAAGATAGGAGTTTCAGTGTGTCAACCCCGTTTGAGGAAGAGGAGAATAGTGTGTCGATTTTTGGAGACTCTAGCGAGCGGCGAAAATTAGAGGGGACATTGTTGGAGAGAGCGATGAGTGCTGATGACTCTCCTTCTTTGGATCTTACTATTCTCCCGCAATCCGTTGGGTTGAATGATAGTAGAGCGGTCTCAGAACTTAATATGGCAGGTTTTTGTAACAATATTACCCTTACTACTATCTACCAAGCCATTATGGCGCATAGAGAAGAGGCTAAGGCTGAAAGTCTTCGGGTTCAAGGCGCAGTTAGGAAACTACAGACCACAGTGCGGCGTGTTGCCAAGTCGTGTACTGAGCTCTCTGTAAGAGTGGGGGAAGCTGAGGGCAGAATCTCAGCTATAGAAGATAACTTGGTTTTACAAAAGCTGATCTTTCTACCCTTCAATCGACTCGAGATGATATAAATTGGAAACTCTCTGAGATGGAAAACAGAACTCGCAGAAATAATTTACGAATACTGGGCATTCCAGAGGGACTTGAGGGGAAAGACATTTGCCAGTTTGTCATTGATCTTTGTATCGAGGCTTTCCCGGAATTGACTGAATGGAAGTGGGATATTGAGCTGCAAAGAGTGCACAGATTTCCGTTCCAGCTACGGGGTGGCAACAGTGGGGCAATCATGATTTGCTTGAATAACTTTTTGTTGCGTGAAAAGTTATATGATCTAGCGCTCAGATCGCAAAAGGAAGGCAAAGGGCTGCGATTTCTTTGTTCATCCTGACTACTGTCAGGCTACTGGGCAGCAAAGGTGGCATATGCTTCAGCATATTCCGCTGTTTCAGGCGAAATGGGCGCAAGCCTTTTTGCTTAATCCAGCCAAGCTGAAGATCATTTATAGGGAAAAATAATCTTTTTTTACTTCAGTGATACTAGCGATGGAATATCTGGGAACATTGCAGTGAGGATTTGATCTTCTAGGGCCTATAGATCTTCTAAAGCTTTTTTTGTGTGTTTCGTTTCACACTCCTTCTTTTTCTGTTTTTCTTTACTGTCTAAGTGGAGGACTGGGGGTAGGCCGGGGGGAGCACTTAATCCTCTCTCCATCACCAATCGGGACTTTTCAGTCCCGTTGCTCCAGTTGGGTGGGTTTGGGGGATGTAGGGAGGGGATTGTGAGGGGAGAGGGAGGGTGGGGTGGGAGGGTGGAGGGGCAAGGAGTTACAAGCAGGGGTCAGGTAAATCAAGCAAAATCTGGATGAATACATTTGTTTCAGCATTGATGTGTTTTCTCGCTTTTATGGTTATAAATAGTGTTGAACATCAGGCTCAGGGGAGAACATTTGGGTGGTTTGTTTTTGATATTGTGATAACATTCTCGTTGTCTATGATGGGTAAGCTCACTATTTGTTCTTGGAATATTTGTGGCTTAAATAATAGGAAAAAAAGAGGCATTATAGCCCAGATTCTTAAAACAATGAGAATGGAACTGTTCTGTATACAGGAAACCCACATAGCCTGAAATAATAGGGTATGGTTAAAAGGTTTAGGATTAGAAATTGTTTGCTGTTCTAGACAAGGCACGACCACTAGAGGGGTTGCTATTTCAAAAAATATGGATGGGGGAATGTAACAGGGTCACGGTCGACTTATATGGACGGTGGGCGATTGCCGAATTAAGGATAGAGGGATCGCCATTACGATCTGTTCAGTGTATGGGCCTAATTCTGATGATCCTGCCCTGTGTAATGATCTTATTATTGAGCTGGCTAACTGGCCATCTGTATTAATTCTTTGCGGGGACTTCAACATCCATTTGCCTGGAGATGTAGACATCAGGAGTAATTATAGACATAAGGGCAAAAAGAGTAAAGTCTTTAAAGCCACCAAGGGTTTACTAACTGATTTTGGTTTGGTAGATGCTGGGTAGCTGCCAGGACAGGGTGCTCCCGGTAGCACCTATTTTTCTGCCCCCCATCAAAAGCATGTCCAACTTGACTATTTTGTTTGTGCCCACGGCAATCTCTACTAATATCAGGTTTGAGATATACCCAAAAATATTTTTGGACCATAATCCAATTACATTGGAATTAGAGATAGGAGATTGGTATAAGAGTGCACGAAAACCTTGGACATTTGATCGACAGCTTTTATTTGATCCGGGGTATTGTGAGCAGATGAATAAATGGATAGCAGACTTTTTTCAATTTAATTCTGGTTCTGCTCCAGTCGGGATGGTGTGGGATTCTTTTAAGACAGGAGTGCGGAGCGAGACCCTTAGCTATTCTATTAACAAACAATCCAGGTTAAGGGCAGAGCATGCATAAGAATTAAATAAATTGCGGCCTCTAGAGATCAACTTTAAGACGGCTATCACTGCTGGACGGGATCATGAGCAAATTTCGATTGACCTCGCAGTGCAGAAGATGAAGGTATACACGAACTTCGCAACAAAATTGGCATCTCTTATTGCAGTACACCGTACGGAGGTATACGAGGTTGGTGAGAACTCAGGACGCCTCTTAGCTGAAAAGGTTGAGGCAGAAAGAGGCCGCAAACATGATCAATTCTATTCAGGATGAGCAGGGGTTATTGCATGAGAACCCAGTAGAAGTGCTTGAGATTTTTTGTACATTCTATGCTCAGATTTATACGGGTAATGATCCCACGCCATCCACAGGGAAATTTGCAGATTTCTGGGGGGAGATGGAATTTCCTAAAGTCTCCTGACAACAAAAAAAAGCGATGGATGCTAATATTATGCATGAAGAACTTGACGCAGCACTAACATCGCTTGCTGTCGTAAAGGCAGTGGGACCAGATGGGATACCCCTTGAATTTTTTAGAACTTTTTTCCAGTTCTGAAGGAACAAATGTTGGAAACTTTCCCATGTGCTCAAAGCGGCTCCCCCCCCCGATGTCTTGGCAGAAATCCACCATTTTGGTCTTCTTAAAAAAGGGTAAATCTCCTCTTTCACCCTCTTCTTACAGACCAATCTCATTAATTATTGCTGATAATAAAATTTACTCTAAAATTTTGGCCGGGCGTGTATCTAGAATTATCTCAACTTTTGTATCAAAATTCCAGCATGGGTTTATCCCTGGATGCGATACTGCTGATCATGTCCTGTGCTTGATAGCAATGATGGATTGGGCTGAAGCCAGAAATAATGTGATCGGAATCACCCTGTTGGATGCCGAGAAGGCATTCGACAGGGTGGCCTGGCCATATCTGTGGGAAGTGCTCCATTTGAAGGGGTTTGGTTCAGTCATGGTGCAAGCCTTAGAATCCTTATATCATCTCCCCACCGCTTGTATTTGCTTAAATGGCAGAGAGTAGGGCCCGGTTTCAATTTGCCGGGGTACGCTGTCCCTGCTCGCCTTTATTGTTTGCTCTTTATATTGATTTATTTTCGTCCAAATTGAATTATTCTCATGATATTAAACCAGTTAAGATTCACAATATAGAATATAGAGCTATGGCCTATGTGGATGACATCGTTGTTACCACTACAGACTTAGCTTCTACACTCCCAACAATTCAAGATATGGCTTTAGAGTTCAGGCTCTTTTCCGGGTATAAGCTCAATCTTACAAAAACACAGATCCTATGTATTGGTGGGACCCCTCCAGAGGGTATATCCACTGCTGCAGTAGCAACTTATTTAGGGGTTAAGCTTTCCGCATCAATTAATAAGATTCCAGAGTTGAATATTATTCCGGTAACAAACAAGGTGAATTCTATGCTACAATGAATAGATCATTTCCACTTGTCACTGCATGGGAGATCGGATGTTTTAAAAATGCTTGTGTTACCCAAATTTCTTTATTTTTTTAGAACTATTCCGCTCGAATTTCCAGCATCTTGCTTCAAAAAACTTGAAAACACTTGCTCTAGATTCCTTTGGGGATATAAAAGGCATAGAAGGGCATATAAGAAGATGGCTTTGCCCAGATCTGATGGTGGCTGGGGTATTCCTTATTTTTGTTTTTTTTATTGGTTAGCTGTTCTACAGTTTATTTTTCCAATGATAGTCGGGGATAGAGCTATTTTCTGCCTTGTCATTCCCCCTCAATTTATGAGTTTGGGTTGGGGGGAGCAGCTAAATCTTGTTTGGTCAAAGTTTTGGAACCCAGCTATTATAAAAAAACTAAATTTTACATTTTAAAAGCTGCTTTTTTGGTTTGGAAATGGGTAAAGCGACACATAGGCCTTATGGATTTGAATGCTTATACCCCCTTAGATACTGCCAGTGTTCTCCCTCTTATCTTTTGAGACCAAACTGTATATCGGTGTCTATCGGGGATGGAGCTATTATTCTGCCTTGTCATTCCCCCTCAATGTATGAGTTTGGGTTGGGGGGAGCAGCTAAATCTTGTTTGGTCAAAGTTTTGGAACCCAGCTATTATAAAAAACTAAATTTTGCATTTTAAAAGCTTCTTTTTTGGTTTGGAAACGGGTGAAGCGACACATAGGCCTTATGAATTTGAATGCTTATACCCCCTTAGATACTGCCAGGGTTCTCCCTCTTATCTTTTGAGACCAAACTGTATATCGGTGGCATCAGCAGGGATTTCATCGCTTAGGAGATATCTGTCCTCAAGGTATTTTACCAGCTTTTGCAGATCTTCAAACTCAATTCGGCTTGCCAGACAGGACTTCTTTAAATACCTGCAAATTCATAGCTTTTTGAATACGCTAGGACCAGATTTAGACGCCCAACTTGGAAATTTTCCATTGATAGATCTTTTGGAGAAAAGAACTACTATTGGGTTATTGTATTCTAATTTGATAAAGCTATTGCCATCAGATCTAGAGCAATGCCAGTAGTGGACAAGTTAACTAATTCTATACTGTTAGCAAACCAAGTTTTATTGACAGGGAGGATACGGGCACAGCACTATATGTCTGTTTATGATATGTATTATATTCCTGTCAAAATTTCAAAATGGGGTACTGGTGCTGGAACCAAATGTAGTAGATGTGGGGCCTTTGCGGCAGAGGCGCTTCATATGTTTTTTTCGTGCCCTAAATTGTTGGATTTAATTACGGCTATTGAACATTTTTTGGCATTGTTAATTTGCGTAGCAATTTGCATTACTGGGGAGTTAGCGCTTACAGGAGTTCAGACAGATCCTGCTTTAGCTACATCTAAAACAACAATTGCTTTTGTATTTGTTTGTATGGCAATTTTACGAGCCTGCATCACAAAGGACTGGATTTCTCCTGACCCTCCCACATTTCTTTCTTGGTGGGCAAGACTGTTGGCAATGTACAATTTGGAAAATGCCATATATATGACTAAAGGGAGCAAGAAGAGACTTATTGGGGCAAGGCTGTGGGCCCCCATGACAGAATGGATTTAAGACATATTGGCTCCTCCATTTGATTGCTGTGTTTTTCTTTTTTCTTTTTTTTCTTCTCTTGTTGTTGTCTGATATACACAATTCAATTTTTTTCTTGCTGACCCCATGTAAATGTGCTTTATATATACTTTTTTCTTTTCATGTATATGTAATGCTTGTTTACATAAAAGTTACAAAATAAAAATAAAAAAGCAAACTTTCAAGAACAAAAACAACATTAACAACTACATTAGAATAGCAGTTGACACCACAACTATTTTCAACCCGATAACCAACATTCTCTTCAACACTGTCCTTTTTCTTCTTGCTTGCAGGTGCAACTTCATCTTGGTTTTTTTCTTTCTCTACAGTTTCACTACAGATATTCTCAAATCTTCTTTTTCTACCTACCACACGCTTTTCAAATACTGGATATTTACCTAAATTGGGTGCATATTATCTTCTTTGCATCTGCACTAACCTTTGTCTCATCAAAATCAATCAAGTACAACCCAGATAAAGTTTTGACTCGAGACAAAGCAACATATGCCATACCCTCTTTGAACACAGCACTTCCAATATTCACTAAAACACTATCTACACTTAAACCTTGAGATTTATGAATAGTCACCGCATATGCCAAAGAAATATGAAACTGTTTTCTGCGTACATACAAATCTTTTACAAGCAAGAACCGAGCTGAACAACGACTAAATTGTTGTACTTCTTCAATTTGATGAAATTTGATTTTCAAAAATTCAATCCCATCTCTATTTACATAATTAACAAAATGAACAATTTTACCCATTGCTCCATTTACTAAACCTTTTTCCACATTCAAATTACGTCCTAAAATTACCCTACAGTTTATACAAATTCTTTTCTAAACCAGCAGTTTTAGTTATCGATTTCTCTAAAGAATCCAATTTCCTCTTCAACTTTTCAGTCAAAATAATAGTGATTCCTTCATGTTCTATTTTATCAATAGCTTCCAATTTTATATTGTCTTCATTTTCCAACTTTAACATTTCTTCATTGAATATAGAACATTCACGTAGTGTTGGCATTAAGCAGATTACAGATTTGTTTTCTGCAATTCTCATGTATATTTTCTCTGGGACAATATGTTCATTTGGAAACAAATTGGAAAGTAATCGTCTCTGTAAAGCTTGTTTGCCATGTTCAGTAATTTTTCCAATTCTTATATCTTGAAGAATAGTTCCATAACCAGCATCATTACCTGTCGCATATTTATAATAAGTTCCTTATACTCAAAATATGACCAAATGTTTACATTTCCAATGCTCCCCGAATACTTTCTGGTCTCTTCATCCGACAGTGTTTTAAACACTAGTTGTCCTTTTTACAGGAGTAAGTTGTAGAAGATCTCCAAAAACTATGACTTTTTCCTCCAAATAATAGGTTATACTCTGTTTTAAGAATTTGCTGCATTCTTAAATGCACAAAAGCAAGCATTAAGTTTGATACCATGCTTACCTCATCAATAATGAGAAGTTTCATTTTCCTCAAGACTCTTGAAACTTCAAAACAAGCTTCTCCAGATAGCTTGTGGTATTCTAATTTGTTTCCATGCTCTACTGGTAGCATTAATAAACGATGTAAAGTAATTCCTTTAATATAGTGGGCTACTAATCCAGTTGGAGCCGTGACAACACAAGACAAATGCGACTCCGTTGTTTTCTGTAGAAAAGTTTGATTACTTTAATTAAAAAACTTTTGCCTGTTCCAGCTTGTCCACTTACATAAATTCGAATAGGTTCAAATGATGAGCAAGAGCACTCTTTCTTCTCATGAAGTAAACCATGGTCAATCTGTTCTCTCACTTGCTCATATATTTCTTTCTGCTCAAGATTTAGTTGTTCTTCCAATTTTCCTAAGTTTGTTACACCTTCTTGAGCTTGATACATTGCTGTTTCCACCTCTTCCATAGCAGTTGCTGCTTCATTTTGAACAATTGGTTCTCCTAGTGGGTCCTGACTCAACGGAGCAGAAGTTTGACTCTCTTGAGAACTGTCTCAAGCAATCTCAGCTGCAATTCTAGCTTCTTGCTCCATTTTTTCAATCAACATTTTCACATAATTAGCAAAAACAGGACATTCTATAGTATCTTTAGATGCATTGAAGGAATATTCATAGCTCTCGAAATCTCTAAGTAATTCCAATTCTGAACGCCATGGCATGAAAAGTTGCAAAAAAGCTAAATAGTAAAATTCCCTTTTGTCAGGTGTTTCCCAACTCAGTTTACGGTGATTAATCAAATGTCGTTTTCTTTGTTTCACCAGACATCCTCCAGAACCAATCACGGCATATATATCATTATTGATGTTTTCTGTAATATTCCGTTTAAAAATATAGTTTTGCAGCACTTCATAGAGACAAATGTTCTCAAGATGATGACTTCTATTTGGATAATATGTATCCAACATATTTGTTTTCACAATATCTGTACTTTCTGGCTCTTTTTCAGCGAAATATTCAATTTCTTGTACAAATTTAAGAACTCGGTTTCGTGTTGCAGCAAGACCTAGACTCACCCAAATGATTCTTCTAGATTTGGAGTATAGACTTGCAAATGATAAGCGATCCGAGCATTCATACGCTTCAATTTATTGATGAGATAACATCTTCAAACTGTAAGTATATAATTTCCTACTTAGACTCTTCTCGTGGGAAACTCTCTTCCAACATTTCCTTCAATTCCGTCTTTTCTGATTTTGTTATGTACGATGTTACATATCGAGCAACAGCAATGGAATTGTCTGCAACATATTGAATATCCATATTAGCATTCCACATGGACAAAATGACTGGGTTATAGTCATTTATGTATTTTGACTCTTCATTTCTTCTTAAGTTGTAGGTATTTTTTTGGACACATTCTTGTGATAGTTTGTCGCAAAGATGACATAAAACTGTTGACTCTTACTTTCGATATTACTGGACATGGAAATCCAAAACGGCATTTGGTGTGGAATTTGTCCTTAGATTTGTACTTTCGACAACAGTATTTCCCAAAACAATGGCTTTGGAATCGTAAGACTTGTTGTCTTAAGTCCTTATCTTGTGTACTTTTGGGTATATCACATGTAGCATATTCATCAATAAAAGACAACATAGTGTCATCTGAGTCTGTTCCAAATTTGGGAGCATCTTTGATCCATATTAGCATGTGTATGTGAGGAGCACCTCTTGCTTGATACTTCTTTCTACAAAAGAAGTCCAGAACCTCTCCAAGAGGAGGATTTTTTTTATTGGTGATGAAAGACATCATAGCTTCAAATCTATGATTGAAATACCTGCATACATTAACTGGATCCAAAGAGCACAATTCTCCAGGTGTCTTGTAGTCAATATTTAGTATATTTGGATGTGCGTCTCAAAGAAATTGAAGTAAATCATTCCAAGCATATTCAGCACAGCTTAGAGTAATGAACCATGTAGGAGCTCCTACGTTCCTTAGCATACATTTCAGTTCTCCATGACAACGGTACCAGTACTCATTAGTACCACGCTGACATGCCATGAGATTAATCAACTGAGATTCCAAAACATTATCTTTCTGCAGTACTTTATAAATAAATTCCTTTGCCGAAACATTTTGCAGTTGTTCACCTGTTTTCAATATATGGTTTACTGCATAAAAAAGTCCAGACAAATCACTCTCAAACAAAAGATGAAACAAATATGGAATACATTGTCGAAATCGTGGATCTTCTGCATATAATCTTGATGTCCGGTATTCAGATACAGGAATCTGCACAGGTCGGTCTTCATATCATCCTCCTTTTCCTGTGGGAAACAATTGATGGAAACAACGAGCTTCCAAGCTTTTTTCCCATACACTAATGGGACTTCCTTTTGCTTCTTTCATTGGGAATAACTCTATAGTATTCCCCATCACTTCTTTAGAATGCAGTGGATGAACATTGTAATGGTCGTAGATTTCTTCAGTTCTGGACACATCCACTTTTTCAATTTGTCCAGATGGCAAGTCACTATCTTCTTCTACAGTTATTTCTTCTTCTCTCACATACACATTTCTCTAATATTGATTATTTTTTACCAGGTACAACGTTGCCTTTTTCACTTTCCTAACATCCACTAATTCTTGCCAGATTTTTTTACTCTTCGTTGGAATGCCATTAACAAGAATAACTAAAGGTTCATCCTCTACATTTTCTACACCAATTGATTCAATATTTTTCTTTAAATCTAGAGGCAAATATACAACTCTTCCCTTTAATCCTCTCTGTAAATCAGAAGGAGGCAATTTTCCTGTCTTAGGCTCCATACGAATAATAGCCTGAAATTGATGCACACATTGAATAAGAATAGACTCATAGGTATTTAAATCCATCGGTTCAGAAGGAATATTTACTAACTCAAGATTATTATGCACAGCTCTAGCAGCCATTTTGTTCTCGTCCAATTTGTTAAAACAATATTTACAAATACGCTGATCAGAACCCAAATTAAAACAATTCTCTACCAGTAAATAAGTTGCAAAATCCTTCCATTCATTATTATTTTCCTTTTCACTTAATAAAAACAAATCAACATTCCTGGTCTGATTTTTATAATGAGTTCATCGACAACAGACACAACAATAATTTGGCCTTTCACCTGAAATCACCTTAAACTTTGTAATTTCTTGCTCAAAAAGTTCTGTACTACAATGTTGTACATTCTCTTCTACATTTCCTTCTATTAATATCTCAATTTCTGCACTGTCTTACTCAGGACCAAAATAACTAACCTCAATTTCATCACAAACGTTCTTTACATTAGATACAGATCCATGCAAAAGAGCACTGTTCAACTTTTTTAACAGTAGAGCTGGACTTTTTGCATAATACAATCTTCTCACTAATTTCCTCATTTCAGAATGATGTACTGCTAACATCCTGAAATGGTGAAAAACACTTCTACATACTTTTTTAGAAACACAAGCCAGAGAATGTCCTTGCAAACCAGTATTTTCTCCCACTCTGCAAGGGTCTAGTCCTTGCAACATCCTAATCTTTTGTTTAACAGTTTTCTTAGTATAGTAACGTGAGAAATTGTGTAAAAAATCAATAGATTCTTGCCGTACACTACAAATACTACTACAATTCCAAGTGTACATTGGAGCTTTAGGACGTCTCCCTAAAACTTCATCAGCTAACACCTCTTCTGCATTTCTAGGAACAATTTTCTCTTTCTCAATAGGACAACCATTTCTAACCTCATAAGCACGACCACTAATGTCAACTGCATGCAACAAATCATTACTCTGAAGATAACTTTCTTCATTACAAAAAGGCTCAGAACTTGAACTATGTTTCCATTCACCCCAAAAAAAACTCACAAAAATTACTTCTGTTAATTACTCTTCTCCACTTACTTTTGGCCTTCATTAAAGGGATTGGCTTATCTAGTGATTGAATTCTATTGATTACTAAAATAAATAATTTTGTTTTCAATTTACTAGCTTTCTCAACTACATTTTCTATACCTTTCTTCTTCTTATAAAATGCTGTTTTTTTTACATCCAGTAATTTCTTTAATTAAATTTAACACAACTCTATTATAAAAAAAAATCCTAATTTCCATAAGTTGGTTTTTCCTCCTTTTACTATACACTATTTTTTCTGCAGTTGACTTTCCATGATTGTTCTCTTTATTCTTCTTTTTCTTTTTCATTGCAGATACACTAATACCATTTTTTACTTTGTGCACACTACTCTTTGGGCCCGATGTAGGTAATTTATTTTTAAGGGTTCGTAAATACAGACTCATACCGAATCGGTATTTATGTACCGGAAACCCAAATGTAGGTAAACATCCGGTAAAAAATACCGAATCGGTATCAATCGGTATCCAAACTCGGTAAATACCGAATCAGTATTTACCGATTCGGTAATATCCGAGTCGGTAACACCCATACAACCCTATGGCCCTCCAGTCCCATAGGAATGAATGGGAGACACCGAATCGGTATTTACCGAATCGGTATTTACCGAATCGGTAAGTACCGATTCGGTAAAATCCGATCTTGGAAATTCGAATACATGACATGTGAGCCTGTGAACCAATCAGGGACACCCACCACACCCCACAACAAAGCATCTGTGAGATCAACCAATCAGATGCAAGTACCACACCCCAGTACCTGGAGGTGGCCACACCCATGCAGGTGCAGAGCAACAGAACTGCAGAGAGAGCTGGAGGGGAGACAGAGGAGCAGGCTGCACTGAGACCAGCATAGAAACAGCATGGAGTCCCAGGAGGCACAAAAGGATGGAGGGGACAGAAATCACCAGCCACAAGGCGTCTGTATATCTCACTGTTGGTGAATATGTAGGAGTCGTGGGTACTCCCAGGATATTTGGCTACAATGTCCGTTATCATGTTGCTAGCGTTGCAGATCACCTGCACATTGATTGAATGTGTGGACTTCCGGTTTCTGTATATGTGTTCAGTTGCTGCAGGTGGGCATAGTGGGATGTGCGTCCCATCGATACAGCCGATGATGTGCGGGAACTGTGCAAGTTGATAGAAATCGTTTTTTTTCCTTGCTAGTTCTGCAGGTGTCTCAGGGAACTCAATGTAGTCCTCCATCCTCTGCATCATGGCGTCAAGGAATGTTCTGAAAAAGCGTGACAGGCAGCTCCGGGACACTCCAACTACTGAGGCTATCACGTGCTGGTAGCTCCCAGAGGCAAGAAGGTGTAGGCAGCATAGCACCTGTACATGGGGTGGGATGGCGTGTGCTCTTGGGGTTGGGTGTTCCAGATATGGGTGGAGGTCCCTGACAGGTCCAGGATGGTTCTGGGGTGGAGTCGATACCTTTGCAGGATCTCTGCTTCAGTGAGTTGGAAGAGGGTGATCCTCTGCCTATATACCTGCTCCTCCCTTAGCCAGACCCTCTCTCCTGCTGCCTGTATCCGTAGCCACCTTGCAATAACGTAGGTGCACAGTTGCATTTTGGGTCCTTCTTATATATCCTGTTCCTGGTTTCCACCTGCTTCCAATCCATGGTAAATACCGACTCTTAAATACCGAATTTCATGAAATTCGGTATTTCCTGACTTTGCTACATCTAAACTGGCCTTTTTTACGACTTCTTATTTACCGACTTGGTAAATATGAATTCGGTATTTACCAATTCGGTAAATTACCATTTCTTATCTACCGATTCGGAGAATATGTATTCGGTAAATTCCGATTCGTGTAATACCGATTCGGTGTTTTACCGACTGGTATTTACCGATTCGGTACGTTTTTGGTGACATACATCTCGATGCACTTATACCGGTCGGTAATGGCCGAAATTACCGATTTTCGGCTGTTACCGACCGGTATTTGGCTACCTACATCGGGCCCTAAGTCTTTAATATTTTCCTCAGAAAAGTGTTCCTTCTCTTACAAGGACTTTTTTTCTTTTTGTTAACACATGGTTCTTCATGTAACTCTTGTGGATGACTTCTCTTCAAATAAACACCTTTCTATCGTTGTTTCCTCTTCTGACATTTCGTAGGCATGATACAGTTTTTTCAGTATTGATGAACAGAATCTATTATAAAAAAAATATAACATTACAAAAATAAATATATGAAATATTCTATAATATTACTTATAAGAACAGAGGGAAGATTATGAGGACAAACGTGGGACTATGAAAATAAAAGTACTTACAACAAGAGAGGAAGGGGCATGAAACAAGGGAAAATATTACAAAAAAGGGCAGTATAAACAGACACTGCAATATAACGGGATAAAGGAAGTGTGAATAAACTGGAAAGTATGAATAGGTAAGGGAGAGTATGAAGAGAAAGATGGAAATATGAGGAGAGAAGAAAGAATATAAGAAGAAAAAAGAGAGTAAGAGGACAGAGGGGGCACTATAAGAAGAGAGAGAATGACTCTAAAGAAAAAGGAAGGAATATGTGAAAAGACTATAAGAACAAAAAAGGAATACTAGCAAAGGACAGTGTGTATAAGGACAGAGAGAACAGTACCAGAAGAGAGCACGGAGAATGTGAGGAAAAGAGGAGCATACGGAAAAAAAGGGTGTACAAGAACGGAGGATACAGTCTGAGGAGAAAAGAAGGACTATAAACAGATGGAGGATTATGAAGAGTGAACAGTGTATGACGAAAGAGGCAGAAGTATGACAAGAGAAACAAATATAAAGAGAGAAGTCAGCATGAAAAGACGGAGAATATGAGGAAAGTGCTGCAGAGTGTATGCAGGGAGTCAAGGAGAAGTAAGAGAAGAGAGCAAACAATATGAACAGATTTAACAAGTATAAACAGAGTGGACAGAAAATGAAAATAAAAAAGAAATATGAAGAAAAAGAGGAAAATATGAACACAGAGAGAAGGAGTATAGGACAAAAGGAAATATAAGAAAAACTCAGTAGTATGAGGAGACATGGAGAAGTAAGAGAAGAGAGAGGAGAATATGAAAACAGGGGGGAGTATAAGAACAGGGGGGAAATGAGGAGAGGAATATGACAATAAGAAAAGACGGCAATATTAGTAGAGAGTGCAAAGTATAAGAAAAGAGAGAAGAAATGTGAGTACAGAGAGAAGAGTATTAGAAGAAAAAGAAAAGTATGGGAAAACAATAGGGAGTACCTGCAAAGAACAGCGACAATAAGTAGAAACAGAGAATATAAGAACAGAAGAGTATATATGAAGAAAGAGGAAGGAATGTAAAAAGACACAGATACAAAAATGTGGAGAAAAGACACATATAAATGAAGACTCACCATATAAGGAGAGAGGGAGTACTATGAGAAGACAGTAAGAACTATGACAACAGTGGTGAATATAAAGACAAGAGAGAATATAAAGAGGAGGACAAATATGCAAAAAGAGGAGCAAGTATGAAAAAAAAGTATAAAAAGAGAGCAGAGTATAAGAAAAAGAAGATAGTACAAGGAGAGAGGAAGGAGTAAGATGAGAGAGGAGGGAGTATGACAAGAGAGTGTAGAAAATATGCAAAAAGGGGCGAATTCAGGGGCATATTATCAAGGACCCGTGTTAAAATTATCGCTGTTTCATCGGCAGGAAACAGCCGATAAAACGGCAAAAATGGGCTTGATAATACACCCTTGTTAATTCCCATAGAAGCCCATGTTAACATCAGAACATGGGCTTCTATGGGAATTAACAAGTGCGTATTATCAAGCCCATTATCGCAGTTTTATCAGCAGTTTCCTGCCGATAAAACGGTGACAATTTTAACTACGGTTCTTGATAATATGCCCCATAATTGCTTAATGTACACAGATTCACAGTGTGATATTACCCAAAAAATTATAAGACCAAGCATTTTACCAAAACACATTTACTACTGTAAAATGTTTAAAAATGGGCGAATATAATTCCTTAATGTACACACATTTACAGTGTGATATTAGACAAAGAAATTAGACCATGCATTTTAGCATTTACTACTGAAAAACGTTTAAGTAACTATACATATTCAATGTATATATAATTACTACATTTCAGTGAACAACACTGACTCATTTTCCAAATACATATGCAATTTACTACATTATTTCTGCCACTATTACATCAAAAAAACTAACACAATAAAACAACAAAGACGCACAAGGGGCTTGTAAATCGACCTAGACTATATACAGAGGGAGAAAAATAGAAAGAGGACAGAACAGGGAGTATCAAGAAAAAAATGAAATATGAAGAGAAATGGAAGAAAATGAGGAGACAGAAGGAATAAGAGGAGAAACACAGAAATATAAAGACAAAGAAGGGTAATATGACCATAGAGGACAATATAAGAAAAAGACAGTAGTACAGATAGAGAGAAAGGAGTAAGAGGAGAGAGAGGGGAGTATAAAAAGAGAGGCTAGAAATTATGGAAAAAGGAACAAATATAGGGCCATATTATCAAGAAAGGGTGACAGATTATGTCCGTTTTTATCTGCAGGAAACTGCTGCTAAAGCGGCGATAACGGCTTGATAATATGGCCTTGTGAATTCCCATAGAAGCCCAGGTTAACACCATAACCTGGGCTTCTATGGGAATTCACAAGGGCATATTATCAAGTCCATTATCGCCGCTTTAGCGGCAGTTTCCTGCTGATAAAGGGACAAATATAGAGGCATATTATCAAGACAGACGATAAAATTATCGCCGCTTTATCGGCACAAAACTGCAGATAAAGCGGCTTGATAATATGCTCTATGGAATTCCAAACGAAGCCCATGTTAGATGTCCTTCACATCTAACATGGGCTACGATTGGAATTCCATAGAGCATATTATCAAGCCCATTATCACCGCTTTATCAGCAGTTTTCTGCCCATAAAGCAGCGATAATTTTATCACCTGTCTTGATAATATGCCCCATAATTCCTTAATCTACAAAGATGCACCACATACATTCCCATACAACTTATCAACTCACCTTTCAAATTGATTTGTAGATTAAGAAGAATGCCACTCACACAGTAGATATTCTTATACAGAATCTCTCTAGTTCAGTGTTTGCAGCAGAACCATCAAATGGAACCATTTCCCTCTTAATTAAACATACATACATATAAACAACCAATTAAAATCCTTCACACATTAATTAAAAATAAAACACACATTTCTATTGATTAAACATTTCAAACCTTTCCAACTGACATACCTTTCCACCCTACCCCCAACAGATCATGCAAAAGTCAACTGTCAACAGAGGTCAAAAGTTCAGCACTGTATAAAACACTGCTCCTCAACAAATTTAGACTATGCATAAGCACTTACTTATAAGTACCAATAAAGAGAAAAGGTCTCATTATAAGCAACCAACATATAAGCACATAAACATGATGAACTCTGTAAAATATATATTTTTCATAGATTTTTTCCTGCTTACGTACGCTTATGAAACGACTTTCAGAATTCGCACAGTACGCGAACACTAAATACACTGTAAAAAAAAAAATTGCATCTATCACAAATCTTTTACAATCCCCGGGGACCCCATCCCACGGGGCTCAAATATAACGTTCAGAACTGTGGGGGGGGGGGGCCCAAAACCCCCACGGTCCCTTCGGGAGCCGGCATTGCTTTTTGTCAGAGAGACTAGTTTACATGCTGCTCTCTCAGACGAAAAGCAATCTATTTTCCTACTTGAAAGTGAACTCTCGCCCTACCATAGCTAACAGCAGTGTCCCAGGGATAGGCACCCCGTAACACTACAGGAGCCCGCCCTGGGAGGTGGTGGTCCATCAAAGGGTCAACATAGGCCATCAAAGATTTTGACCTTGGGGATCATTGTAAACCCCCCTAAGCAGTCCTAGGGGGACAGGAAGTCCTATAGCAAATAGCAAACTTTTCCTGTCTATCTACACACTCAATCTACACACATATACAAATAAATAAAAAATCACATTTATTCCCACATTAAATCAAAACGAAACACACTTTTATATTGCTTGAACTTTGGCACCCTTTCCAACTGACAAAACTTTCAACCCTTCCCCCATTCCACAATCTGCCAGTTACCATAGAAACACTTCAGGGAACACCTAACTCAGCACACAGGTGAAAAGTTCATCATACATTGTTGCAAATGAAAACAGCAAGTGTGCTTGACTTGAGAATATACCAGCTTATCTTATGTAACGTTCTTTTCAATCAGTTTTTCTTAACCAATAAAAATCAGGCTTTTAAAAAATACAAACATGCATCCTAGCTTGGTGTAGAATGTTGTCGAACAACCAATCATTTCTTTTCTTTTTTCAGAACTGCATATTGTCCACCATTTTAGAAAAATCTTACTTTTCAAACGGCCATTTCATTTACAGAGACCTTCAGAGTGCATCCAGACCTCTCTTCAACATGCTAAGAGTGTGGATTGTGGGACACAGCTATATTTTCTGGAGCAAAAGGTATGCACAACAGAAAATAATTCACAAAGACCTACACTTACCAAATGTAGACATTAAATGGATTGAACAGAGAGATTAAAGTGGCACCAATTAATGCCATTAGTGAAATCCTTTTTACATCTCCAACACCCTGACCTCATAATTGTGCACTGTGGTGGCAATGACCTAGGCACATTGACAGGGGTAGGTCTGGAAATGCTTATGAAGGACACCTTTGCACAATTGATGACACTTTTCCCAGAAAACTGCCTTTGTCTATTCTAATATATGCCAAAGGCAGAAATGGAAGTGGTCCAACCACTATTGTCCACAGATTGAAAAAGCTAGGACACATGTGAATAAATCTGTTTCTGCCTTTCTCCAAGACTATAGAATGGGGTCCATCTACCACAACAATCTGCGTTTCAATATGCATGACATCTATAGGAGAGACGGTGTACATTTTACAGATGAGGGAAACAAAGTCTTCCTCTTGAACTTTAGACTCTGCATTGGTACTTACTTGTAGGTACTAAAATCTCCCAAAAAACACAAGGGTTCTTTTTAGAGCCACCCTACATCTAAACACATACACTTCATAAATATCTGAAAAATATTCTTCTTTCTCTTCCTTCAGTACGCTTATGGGACGACATCCAATCTTCGCACCGTACATCGTCCATACGTGCTTGGTACGCGTACGATAAATCTACCATAAAAGAAATTGCCTTTATCACTAATTTTTTATAATCCCCGATGACCCCATCCCTGGTACTCAAATGTAATGTTGCGGACCGTGGAAAGAGCCCCAAGGCCTCCATGGTCCCAGCCGGCTCCCCACTTCCTGCGGGAGCCGGCATTGCTTTTCGGCACAGAGAGCAGCTTACATGCTTACATTCTACTTTCAAAGATGATTTCAACAGTTATACATTTTTATAAAATAATATAGTACTGCACACTAAAGGAGAAAAGTCAGCACAATTATGATAGAATAGAAAATAGAAAAAAAAATACTTCTAAACTCAACAAACTCGTAAGCAGAGTACACAGTTTAATTTAAAAACACCCTACCACAACTAGTTTTTGAAACGCATTATACAATAAAATGCGTCACAAAATAGGCTACATACATGGTGACTGTATCGTAACGTCACATAGAAAAAAGAAAGCCACTCTTACGCAACCAGGAAAACACAACAGTACAACGCCCACATTTCCATTGTAGTTATTTCTTAGTTGCAAGTCTAGTTGTCAGATCGGCACACACACTCCCTCATGGCTGGTATACACCCACACCACACCCATTCAGCATATCCGTCACTACACATGTGACCCTATGTATAAAAAAGACAGAGCGCACGTGTTGTACGCCATTTTAGAGTTGTTCCCAAAGCACCAAACAAGGGGCCCACTACTACATGCGTGGCCTCTTTGGTCACTGAGTTAATGGTGCCCGAAGCACTGAGCGGGTGAAGAACCTGCGATGATGATGATGATGGGAGCACGAGTATGTCATTAGCCAAAGAGATATCAAGACTCTGCACCATATATGAGACTTCTTTGTTGGAGATCAGGATTACATCAAGAAGAAGGTGTCTTTTCCATGAAAATGTGAGCAGTGAGACTTGAATACGCATCGGAAGGATTCAAAGGGTTGTAGCTGACTACATACAAAAATGCAACTTAGTATTTTAGACGAACACACTCCTACATAATGCATTAAATTACATGTTTAATTTTTTCCCTAATAGCAGTAACGTTTTTATAATCGCTGAAATGTCGGGAATATATTCACAATACAAACAGTTCGTAGAAATGTGACAATGAACATCTATTAAAGCGCGATATTATCTAACTCCAAATTAATATAGCAACAATTACCAATCATAACATCTTTCTTTTATTATCTTTTAGATGTACAGCTTCACAATGGATTATGTAACAAGGACGACGGCAATAGCACAAGGTGAGCAAAGAAGCTTGTTTCTTAAAAAACGACACGTTATCCGTGAAAGGAGAGAATCTGTAGTGTGCAGCAGGCGCGCAAAACACACATTGGGCTAACGGGGCTTCAGCTAGGATGAGATAGCTTCCTGAGCCCACACACAGTCGCACCGAGTGCGTCACAGGTCTTTTAATGACATTTTGCTTGCTAATGAGGCTTTGATATCCCCCCGCTTACTGCCCCTGCTTGAACTTAACACCCCCCCCGAAATGTTTTCCAGCCCCCCCCCTGATATTTTAGACTGTGGTTGCGCCTCTGGCTTCAGGTACCCCCTCCCCTGTTGTGTGTGTCTCCCCCACGTTTTAATGTCCTTTTTTCTCTTTCTCTTTCTTACTCTCTCACATCGTTTCTCTTTCTTTTTTAAAGTTTTGCACGCTACTATCTCCAGTCTGCTATATACAACCTTATCTGAGTTGAAGTAGGGAACTCTCTTGATTACTGTGAAGGCTTCTTCAACACGTAGAGCACCATCTTTCAATCACGCCAATGGCACTAGGTGACAAAGAATTTTGTTTCTGAAACAACAACACATTATCTGTGAAAGGATAGAGTGGGTTGTGTGTGCAGCAGCTTGACTGTGCAGAAATGTATAATTACCTCCGAGCAGTGACAACAGATAGGTTACAACAGTCTGACAAACAGATCTCCAACCTTATTACGCCACATTTGTGTCAGCTCATTTACTCACAACTACATAATTCTAAACTCTAATTTTTGTTTTTGTTTTGCAGATTACTAATCATACGTCTTTTGTAGTCCACTTCACAATTTGTTATTAATATTGTTTTTTTAAAGTTATTTTTCTAGTTGTTTATAATATAGTTATCATTAAGTTTTGTTTACAGTTATTGTTTTAATAAAAGTGAATAAAAAAACTACATACTACTTTTTGTTTGTGGGGGATGGTGACGGTCCACAATAAAAATAATATTTATAATGTTGAAGTACTATAGTAAGATGTTCAAGAGTAGGATTGAACAGTACGGAGTTATATTTTGTCTAGATAGACTACAACATGGTAAAGAAATCAAAGTAATACGAAACAATGTGTACCACATTTACATACCTCTTGCGACATTTTCCCATGCAAACCTACCCCGCTACAAAATTAAGTGATTGGGCCTCAATGACGCCCCTCAAACCATGGAAACAATCACCCCACAAAGAATTCTATATTGTATGAGAGGGGCTGCGTGGCCCTCCGCCTGGAGTCCGCCACGCCCAGACCCAGTTGCTGCACTGTCCATTGGGGGGAAACAGCCATTATAACGCGGTCATAACCACGCGTGATCGTCCCCACGAAGCCATTAGAACCCATATGGCTTTACCACACATGCTTTTACAATTAGTAAACATTTACCACGCATAATCATAATAATTTCTTTGTGGTGATGTTCACGCGTTGCAATGGCTGTGGCTTACGTGCTTCAACTTACTTTTTAGATATACGTGTGACCAAGTCTAATAATATCACAGGCCAAGGACAAACACTGCGGTGTCTGTGGCAGGAAATCTCATCGATCACAGAGAAGATAAGCGGAGGGTAAAATGAAAGTAACAGATATAATAAAAATAATGGAGGAAAACTACTAAAATGGTGGTGGACGGAGTATGTAATCAACGTTTGGCGCCTCGACAATACGTTTCAAATAAATATAGATAAAATATGTTTATTAATATATTACAAAAGTATAGCAGCGGATGACACACACGGCCCGGGAAAAGAAAGCGGCAAATTTAATACCTGAAATGAGGACGGCTTTGCTTGGCGTACTTGAAGAAAAAGAAAGAAGCATGGGCTTGGAAACGAGGCTGCGCATGCGTAGAGAGTACAACTGGTGCACAAAAAAGTTGTACATACAATCATAGAAAAATAGCTATTTTTTTGACCATTAAAGTTAGTTCTAAAAAAAACCTCTTTTTTTTTAGCCCCAATGCCCCCACGATCCCAGACGGCTCCACGCGTCCCTCGTGAGCCCGCATTGCTTTATCATAGACAGCAGCTTATATGCTACTCTCTATGACAAAAAACAATCTGCTTTCTTACTTGAAAGAGAGAGCAGAATAATTTGCTCTCTTTTTCAAATAGGAAAGCGGTTTCCTGTTGTAAAGTGGGAGCCGCGACGTTCCCGCCCTACTATAGCAAACAGCAGTGTCCCGGGGATAGGCACCCCGAGACACTGTAAGAGCTGGCCCTGGGAGATGGTGGTCCCCAGGACCATCAAGGGTTCCAGTAAGGGTGGCGCGCGACCCCCTCCCAACATTAAAAAACACCGGGAAGTGCAGGTACCCAGGACTGGAAGGTCATTTTACATATTACTGCCCCAGGAAGGTGGCGGTCCCCGTGATGTGTACGGGGAGAGGGAGGGGGAGCTGAAAACAAACTTAAAAAAATATATATTAATAAAAAAAAGCCCTGACGGGGTGCCGGTCCCCGAGACTGAGGGGACAAGGACTGTAACTCCCTGCATACTTCAAAATAAAACCACAGAGGGGTGCCGTTCCCCAGTGCTCGGGGCACAGTACAAGCCCCCATTATGAAAAAAAATTGCACCCGGAATTTGCCCCCCTGGGACTTAATGAATAAAACAAATTTCTAGTTTTTTTCCCTTTTCCACCACGTACGAGTACCACACACGTACCCCGCAATGTTTTATTTAAAAACAATTAAAATTGAGCATAAAGATCCATGTACGACCCCCTGAGCAGGCCTAGAGGGTCAGGATGTTTCTACCCTGCCCCCTTTCCTTATTTCTCAACTTTGTTTTACTGTTTTCTTGTGACTCGGTTCTAGCGACATACAAGATGGCTGCCAACACTTCCTGGTTTGGAGTGTTGACAGACAGTTGACAGCCAATCAGCATGCAGCTCGTGCTTGTAATTGTATGGATTTCCGTACGCGTGCTGTACTTCGTCTCTAGCTATCGCTATGATTTTACTTTTAATTTTCTCAGAAACTACTGAATGGATTTACACCTTTTAACTAAAAGCAGAATCTGCAAAGCAAACTCTACCTCTCTGCCAAATTTTGTGTAATTCCGTTCAGCCGTTCGGGCTGCAGCCCTGGCTAAAGGTCCCTATGGAAAATTGCATGGGGAAAACATGTTTTGGGACCCCTTTTTCACGGCCCCTACTTGACGAATCACCCCCAAACTTTCAGGGAAGGAGCAGTGATGGAGCGAGATTCAAAAATGAATTACATTTCAGCTCGTGAAGTTACACTTCCATAATTAATTAATAATATTAATGATCTGTGCTGTGTGTGTATTAATTCAACCTAGTTTAAAGTTGCATCTACACAGAACACGCTGGAAACTAACATGTGTGCTTATAAATGTGCAATATGTCGCATCTTCATGTTTGTAGAAATAAAAAAAAATTAATTTTGTCTATTGTTGTGTCATTACTAATAGCGGCTGATTTAAAAGAATGGCATGTGCTTATTTTGCCTTTTGTCTATGTGGTGTTACTCTATTCTTACAGGTGCATAAAGAATCCTGCTGGATTAAATGAAGAATGGTAAATATAAATGCTGCTTTATTTGTGTGCTTCAGCTAGGTAATTTAGACTAATGGGTTAAATAATTAGCAAAAGTGGGTGGGTAACAGAACGAATTTCATTTCTTGCATTAATTTATGTTTTATGTTTGTTTATATAATAGTTTTACAAATGAAGCTTAGAGATGGCTGCAGAAAAATAGTCACTTTTAAATTTTGACGCAAGAAAAGGTGGCGCAGAAAAATGACGCTTTTTGAAAAGAGGCCTATTGATGAAACTACCACAAGAGAAAATAATTCTGAAAAGGATGAAAAGCCTAAGAACTTTTAATTTGAAAGGTTTTGGAAAGAACTGCTAAAAGTGACTCTGTGGAGAGGTTTGTAAACGTGCCACGGGAGCTCAGAACGGACAGGCTCAAGGTTGGAAGGAAGAGACGTGATAGATTTTGCATTGCTTGAACTTCTTTCGCTACAAATTGTAGCAGCCTGAGGAAGTGCTGCCAAGACTTCTGCATGAACAATGAACTAGTGAATAAGTCTGGACATGTGGAAAGGAGATGTCACAATTTACTGTGGCATGAGGTGGCTCAGCCAATGGAGAGCTAGAATTCGTCTGCTGGAATGTGAAAATAGTTAGCTCAGCATAGTTTTAGGGTATAAGAATCAGCTCAAACAGCAGACATTTGGCTTGCGCTCGAGATTCCTGAGGGACGTGTTATGCTGATGGACAACATATGTAAGGAAAGGAGCTTTTTATTAAATATTTTATTTCTAGGTGATGAGGGTAGAGACAGTGAGATAGTTAGGGTCTCTTTATTAATTTTGAATAAACCTCTCTTTATGACTTTTTCTAATGCCTGTTTAATAAAATTCCAAAACCTGAGTTTTTCTAGATATGTTTAAATATACTTTCTAAATGACAAGCTGGTCTTGTTTATTGTGGGTAGTTTAAAACAACATATATAGATCTTATCACCTCATGATTCAGTCGCTCTCTTGTTGATATGGGCCTAGTGTAGTATGGTAAATTTAGTGGTAGTAGGTAGAATCATTTATGCATAATTTTGGTGAGAGCGCTGGATCAATTTTCTGGTAGCAATCGGACGGTTATATGTTGTTTAGACATAAATGTTACATGCATGACACATATATGTTGGTATATTCATAGGATAAATGTTTAACATATGTTGAGTTAGTGATTTTGTCAGATTGTTTAATGTAGTTGAAAGGGTTTTTTCCAGCAGTGTGAAAATTCCCAGGTTAGCCATGGCAAGGTTAGTGTAACGCTGAGATCAGGACGCTGATATGTTATCAGGTTACACAAGTACATTTGTTCTGCTTCAAAAGGTGATATCGTCGCATATCAATATGTTGTGGTCGTACAACACAAGTTTAGGGATCTGGGTGTGTTGAGTAAAATTGTATGTATGAATAGTGAGGATTGTCTAAGAAATTTGAGGAGCTTTGAGTATAGGGACAATGAGCCCGTTCTAAAACTCACTATGAAAAAAGTAATAGAATATATCTAAACTTGAGTGAAGGGTAAGTGTTAATTTTTCCTTCCAAAGCTTAGAGTCCTAAGGATAGAAAAATTTCTCTTCCAAGGTTAGAGTCCTTAGGAAGAAAAATAGGCGTTGTTTTCTCTCCTAAGGTTAGAGTCCTGAAGAAGAAAATAAACGTTGTTTTCTTACTGGCGATTCTGGATTACTATGGTTGGTTAGAGTCTATACCGAAGTTTTCATGTATGTATGTTTTAGGGTTTTCCTGTTCAAAAGTGCGTGAATGTTTTGTAATGTCAATTGGGTTAAATTTGAATTGCTAAATGTACCTGCATTCGACTGAAACACTTTTGATTATTACCTGTTAGAAGGGTAGGGTAAGAATTGCTCTATTGGCGATTGAGATTATTCTGTGAGAATAGCGTCGTCTATTCCACGCAAAGAATTTCTTGCATGACTGTAAAACTATCCTTTTTAGAGAAGCAGGCAGATGAGATCGTTTTATGTAATTACTAAATTGTACCAAAAGTAATTTTAAGGTACTTAGGAACGTTCAAGATAAAGTCTGTGCTATTTAAAGACTTTATAAGGTGTTGCGCGCTATTTAAATACACTTAAAAGTACTGCGCGCTAATAAAAATCAATTTAAAAGTATCATGATCGAAATTGTGAAGGAGGGGCCGATTTTAGGAGCGAGAGCGTGTGGGGAGAGCCTGAAACCGCAGCAGCTGTCTGCGTCAGAGCCGCCGCGCTCTGATAGGCTGAAGCTCCGTTGTGTTATAGAGAAGCAGCGCTCTCATTGGCTGAAACGTCGTGAAAAGCAGGGCTGTGATTCGCTGTAGAGCGTTTTAGTGTTAAAAAGTAGTTGCGTTTAATTGGCTGATGCGCGTCACCATTACCTGCTGAGAAAGTGTCCTAAAGTTTAATAAATATTAAAGATGCAATAGATTAGTTAATATACTCGAATATAGAAATAAACTAATAAAATCCCGCTTTAGTTTCCCTCGCTGCAATCGCACTGTTGTTTAAAAGAAACGTGTCAAGGCTTATGCGTGTGGCAGCATTTTGTAAAGGAGGGAGGCTGATTGGAGCGTAAGGGGAGAGCTGTCAGCTGCAGCGGCTGTCTACGTCACAGCCGCCGCCCTCTCATTGGTCGGGGTGCCGTAGAGTCATAGCAGGGCCGCGCCCTGATTGGTTAAAGTGCTGCAGCGTCACAGCAGAGCTGCGCTGTGATTCGTTGACAGCGCTTCTGTGTTTAGAGTGGTTGCCTGCCGAAATTGTTTAATATTTAACAAGTGTCCCCAAGTTTACAGAACACACTCAAATGTAGAATTAAGTCCCCGTTTTGGTTCCCTTCCTTATCGCGCTATTGTGTATTGTTTAAAGCACGAGGGGAGAGGGAAAAACTGTACGGCAATATAAGTCACGCGTGATGTGATTGGAGGAAGCATTTAAAGCCACGCTCTAATTAGGTGAAGTGTTCGGCACATCACAACAAAACCGCGCTCTGATTTGTTAAGGCGTTCAGAGTGTCAGAGCAAGGTAGCGCTCTCATTGGTTGAAGTGCGATTAACATTTTGAAATAGTTATTTGCATTTACGAGTGTCCCCGTTTTAATTCCTGTCCTCGTCACAGATCGCGCTATTAGCTGATTTGTGTATACCAGCCAGCGAGCGTTGCACTATTCAAAAATAAAGTGTTATGAGCTCGTCCCCGTTTTGGTTTAATTGCTAAATGCGCTAATGTTTCAAAACGAAGTGTGTTATAGCTAATGCATGTAATAAGCGTTGTGCACTGTATTAAAATCTGTTTAGAGCGCCTGGGGAGGAATACTACAGCGGTGGTAGTGCGTGTCATGACAAAAGCCGTGCTGTGGTTGGTTGAACATCGCAGGAGCAGTGCTTTGATTGGCTGGAGTGTTGCTAGGAGCGCTGTGGTTGGCTGAACGTTGTAGCGGCTGCGCTGATTGGCCCGGACGTTTGTTGTGCTCCGAGTGTTTGGGCTTTAAATTGTTTAACGCTGTTAGTGTCTAGAGTTTCTTTAAGAAACTGTTTTAACATTGGTTTTCTGAGTGTATCATAGGGGTGTGATATTGTCATGCTGAATGTTGCGTGCTGTGTCTTGTGCTAGGGAAGGGCTGAGCACAGAGAGCTAAAAGCTACATAGATTTGCATGCATCCTAGCCATCGCGTTATAATAGGCTGAAGTATTATAATGGCTGCAACAGTATTAACAGTAATTGAAATAAAGGATTTAAAGATTCTTTAAAGAGTGTGTGGGTCAGAAGAAAGCAAATTTGAACTAAAAATTATTGTTAAAGGGGTCTAAAGGTTTTGCAACAAGACAATTTATTTGAAATAAAGACAAACAGATCAAGTTTTCTTTTTCCACAGCTGTTGATGTATAAAGGTGTGTAAGTGCAAATAAATACATTTTAAACATACCCAATTATATTTAGGTGCTTTGTTGTTGCAAAATAAATATTTTATATTGCTGTTTTTGCAAATTCATGTTTTTCTTTCCAGGTTTATTAAAATAGTAATGCAGGTAAATTAGGAGATATATTGAATTGACTAGGTTATAAAGTTTTTCTACACCTGATATTGTTAAATTAATTAATTAATTGATCAGCAAAAGCTATAAGGCCAATTAAGTGAACACATTTACCTATTATAATTATATTTAACTAATTTTAACATGGATAACAATTATCTAAAGAAAAAGAAAATGATTTCCTGGTACCAGAGAATGAAAAATGTTGTTGCTACCTGTGAGAGTAAATTAATAATTCCCAAATCAGCGAATGTAAATAATAAACCTGTCAAGAAGAAATTTATTGATTGGTGTAGAAATGATGTTGTAAAATCTGATCAGAACAAAAATTCAAGCAGATCCATAGAACAAATTAAAATAACGCCAAGAGTCCCAGTTCAAATTAATAAAGTCCCGACCCAAACTCCTTCTCAACGTGATGCGACAGAAAAACGTGATGAGATGCCTAATACTTCTGGAATTAATATTCCTGATCATGTGAATTCATCAAATGATTTAAAACAGTCCATGAATTATATGGAAGCAGTGACAATGCCTGTGCTTGGAAAGGATGAATTTAGTTCTACAGTTTTAACGGTCCCATTAAATTCTGAAATTGAAAATTTTACTGATAAACTTTATTCTAATGTACCTGAAAATGAGCCAGTAATGATTACAACTCAGCAAGAAAGAGTGATGACTTCAGTTCTAACTAGTGAAAAGTCTGACATTGATCTGATTGAATTGACACAGCCTGATGAGTCAAAATTATGGTCAAAGGAAAAGGAGATTGAGATAAATGAGCTGAATGAACAGCTACAAATACAGCAACAGGTGATGATTCAGCAGAATGAGATGGCTTCACCTCCATTGCCAAATTATGTTAATAAGCAGACAGACAATACAGATACAGGATTAAATAAAGAACAGGAAAACAGTCCACAAGGAATAAATGTACTTTCAGTATCTTGGAATGAATCTGATGGTCTTTTAAGTGAAGACATCCAAGTAACAGATGAAATCAATCAACAGATTAAAAGAAGCTTGACAAATGATCATGAATGTCAGGATGTAATAGAATTTCACAAAAAGCCCAGAGAGGACATTAAAAATGTTCCTCTGCCAGAGTCAGGTTATGTCTACTTCACTGATGGCTCTTGTCTAAAAACAAAGGAAGACTTTTTGAGAGCAGCATCTTCTGTCTGTACAGTTGCTGATGCTGCTGACAGAGAATACGGTTATGGAGTTGTGCATGATTATGAACAGCTCTGGTCCCAAAGAGGTTATTTGACCTCTACAGGTTCACCTATCAGAAATGCTAATTTAATTAAAGGATTGATTGATGACATTCAGTTGCCAGAAAGGATTGCTGTCATAAAATGTGCAGCATACAAAAAGAATGATGAACATGCTTTGAGTTCACTAATACTAACACCTGTAGTTGAAACATGGCAGGGAGTCAAAGATTTACAAGATGAAGCAACTCATGAGGAGAAAAACACATGGTTGAGAGCAGAATGTAGACAGCGAGATGAGGATGAAATTTGGACACACAAAGATGGCAGAGTAGTTTTACCAAACAGCATGACTGCTGACATGGACAGAATGTACAATGGTTTTGAAGAATTGAAAGAGATTCAATGGTCAAGCTTTTCAGAGGAATTTGGTTCAATACAAAATTCAAAATAATTGTAGAATTTCTTTGCAAAGGGTGTCTGCTTTGCCAGCAAGTCAACGAAAGTAAGAAAACAGTTGTGGGATTGGGAACAGAAGGACAAGAGAGTTGTTCATTCACCAGATTACAAATGGATTTCATTGAGATGGCACTGCATAACAAACTGTGCTACGTTCTTGTGATTATCTGTTTGATTTCAAGTTGGATTGAAATATTTCTTACACTACATAATGATGCAATTACTGTTGCAAAGTTACCAGATGGTAGAAGAATTGAACAAAAGCTCCATTGTACACATAGACCAGAAATTTCAGGTGTTGCAGAGCAAGAGAATGGTACTATAAAGAACAGAGATGCAAAAATGTGCCTAGCTACAGGTATAAAGTGGACAGATGTCCTTCCACTTGTTTTAATGTTTCTGAGAAGTACTACTGATAAAGAGACAGGTTTGAGCCCACGTGATATTATGATGGACAGGGTCATGAGACAGGCATTCATACCAATGGAAAGAATGATGACTATTAATGATAGCATCAATTTGGAGTACTGCAGGATTTTAGTGACTTCTGTGCCTAATCAAGATGGAACTGAAGTGCAAACAAGAGAAAAAGAGCAAGTACATAATCTGTTACCAGGTGACAGGGTCAGGAAAAAAGTTCGTCGAAAAGGAAATGGTCTAGTACCAAGTTGGCAGAAAGCGAAGCGAGTTAGTCTAGTCACAACAAATGCAGTGAAGTGCAAAAGACTGAAGAGGTGGATTGACACTGGCCATACTTTTCGTGTACCTACACCTGAAAATTTTGATGAAGATAGTGTCACCACTACTGATTCAGATTCTGAAGAAGAGCCTACAAGAAATCCAGATCTTGAAGATCGACAGGTTGGTCGACATCTGGAGAGTTTGATTGAAAAACAAGCCTTGAATGAAGAAGACTTGGAAGTTGTGACTGTAGATTCAGAAATTGATGAAGATCTGCTAGAAAAAGAAGCAGAAGAAGAATGTGATCAGATTGTGATTGAAGACCAGGAGAGTATTGAAAAGCAGAAAAGAAGCTCTGAAAGCAGGAACAGGAATTGTGAAACTGGGAAGTTCAAGGTAATTGAAGAAAAAGAAGAAGATGAATTGCCAAGTACCAGCTGCAAAGATGAAGTTCCTAACGGAGTGAAGCTGCCGAGTAAAGAAGTACCTGAGTCTAAAGTTGAAATTTCTGACACTGAAACTGATGAAAGTGATGAAGATTCTCAATTAAGAAAATTCATAAAAAGAGCTTGGCGAACAGAATATAATGTGATCAAGTCAAAGAAGAAATTACCAAGAAAAAGTGGAGATTGGCCAGAAGAAAATGAAAGCCTAAAATTCAAATTGGTACACAGATCAAAAGAACAGATTGATAAAATATCAAGTCAAAGAAATCCTGAAAAGAAAAGTGAGCAGGAAAGAAATTAGAAGTGATACCTATAGTGGAGGTAAATAGTAGCAGTCAGGAAAAGATTGAAGAGGATAGTGACAATGATTGAAGTACTTACCTGTTAAAAATTTTAGGTTTCCTGTTTTTGGCATTAGGCTGAAGAAAATGTGTTAAGTGACGCAAGGTCGAAGAAATTGTGTTAGCTGGAAAATAACTTGTGACGCAAGGTCAAAGAAAAACTGTTAGAAGGTTTAAGGATATATATAACAAAAAAAAAATTGAAAAAGGGGGGTGTTAGAAATTTTTAGAAAATTTAGAATTTTTTTTTTAATTTTTGTTTATTTTTCCTTGCAAGCTTAGTGAAAATACTTTCATGTTTTTGTAAATAACAGTTCAAGATGCTCAATCTTTAAGGGATGTTGTAAGATGTCTCTGATATGTGTGTTCCTAATAATTCTGCTTTAGTTAGTTTTAGTTGTCATTTCCTTTTTTGGAATTAACAAGGAGAAGTTTAAGGTCATTATGACAAGCAAAGCTTCAGCTAGTCAAGACAAATATAGTGTAATACTGACACCTTTATTAGATATAGTTTTTGCGACACTTTTGTTGAAGATCAGTTGCATGTTACACAAGAGAAAGAAATACTTGAGGCAAAGAAGAGAATTTATAAAATCAGAAAGGCACAAGAGAGAGAGATAGAACTGGAGGGGTTTTCGTAAGACTGAATGTGAGAGTTGTAGGCAAACTGATGAGACAAGTCTTTAGAAATACTAACACAGGTGAAATTGAATCATGTTCATCTTAGATAAAAATTTTGCTAAAATTTTTGGTGGTGTTTGGTGATTTTAAGATCACCAGATGAGGGAGTTGATGGAGCGAGATTCAAAAATGAATTACATTTCAGCTTGTGAAGTTACACTTCCATAATTAATTAATAATATTAATGATCTGTGCTGTGTGTGTATTAATTCAACCTAGTTTAAAGTTGCATCTACACAGAACACGCGGGAAACTAACATGTGTGCTTATAAATGTGCAATATGTCGCATCTTCATGTTTGTAGAAATAAAAAGAAATTATTTTGTCTATTGTTGTGTCATTACTAATAGCGGCTGATTTAAAAGAATGGCATGTGCTTATTTTGCCTTTTGTCTATGTGGTGTTACTCTATTGTTACAGGTGCATAAAGAATCCTGCTGGATTAAATGAAGAATGGTAAATATAAATGCTGCTTTATTTGTGTGCTTCAGCTAGGTAATTTAGACTAATGGGTTAATTAATTAGCAAAAGTGGGTGGGTAACAGAACGAATTTCATTTCTTGCATTAATTTATGTTTTTTGTTTGTTTATATAATAGTTTTACAAATGAAGCTTAAAGATGGCTGCAGAAAAATAGTCACTTTTAAATTTTGACGCAAGAAAAAGTGGCGCAGAAAAATGACGCTTTTTGAAAAGATGCCTATTGATGAAACTACCACAAGAGAAAATAATTCAGAAAAGGATGAAAAGCCTAAGAACTTTTAATTTGAAAGGTTTTGGAAAGAACTGCTAAAAGTGACTCTGTGGAGAGGTTTGTAAACGTGCCACAGGAGCTCAGAACGGACAGGCTCAAGGTTGGAAGGAAGAGACGTGATAGATTTTGCATTGTTTGAACTTCTTTCGCTACAAATTGTAGCAGCCTGAGGAAGTGCTGCCAAGACTTCTGCATGAACAATGAACTAGTGAATAAGTCCGGACATGTGGAAAGGAGATGTCACAATTTACTGTGGCATGAGGTGGCTCAGCCAATGGAGAGCTAGAATTTGTCTGCTGGAATGTGAAAATAGTTAGCTCAGCATAGTTTTAGGGTATAAGAATCAGCTCAAACAGCAGACATTTGGCTTGCGCTCGAGATTCCTGAGGGACGTGTTATGCTGATGGACAACATATGTAAGGAAAGGAGCTTTTTATTAAATATTTTATTTCTAGGTGATGAGGGTAGAGACAGTGAGATAGTTAGGGTTTGGAAATGCTAAATTTTACTTATTTCTGCTAATGAATAATATTTCTTGAATTTTGCTCTCTTTATTAATTTTGAATAAACCTCTCTTTATGACTTTTTCTAATGCCTGTTTAATAAAATTCCAAAACCTGAGTTTTTCTAGATATGTTTAAATAAACTTTCTAAATGACAAGCTGGTCTTGTTTATTGTGGGTAGTTTAAAACAACATATATAGATCTTATCACCTCATGATTCAGTCGCTCTGTTGTTGATATGGGCCTAGTGTTGTATGGTAAATTTAGTGGTAGTAGGTAGAATCATTTATGCACAAGTTTGGTGAGAGCGCTGAACCGAGCAGGCCATTTTCTTGGAGAAATTCGCGAAGATTTGGCCACTGTCACCAAAGTTATTCCAAATAGAATGTTGTGGATTTCCTATGGAAAGTAGGTCCTAACTAAAACTACCTACTGGCGATGGCCAGTAGGTAATATATATATATATATATATATATATATATCAACACACGCTCGCTGATTTTGAAGAAAGCAGACGGCACTCCAAACTGGTGATATTTTGGCAAATTTAATAGCAGACCCCCTACCCCATAGAAAGACAAACGCGTTTCGCCGTAAAACGGCTTCCTCAGTGTCAAAGGTGAATAAACTTTTACGCCATTATATCTCCACCTCTTCAGTAACATCAAAAGAGGACTAAGCCAAAGTTTGATTAAAATAATGGCAGACATCTTGTGGTGTGCAAATGCTATTTTTAACGTCAATACACAGAGAAAATGGCGATTAATAAAGTGCTCGTGCATTAAAAACAAGGGAAAAAGAAACTCCCATATAGGTTGGTTGTTGAATACTCGACTTGCTTGTAGAGAGAAAAGTTATGTATATAACGAAGCATATAATTCATATATTTACACACATTATTTTTCCTCGCACATTTTGAAAAAATTACATTCTTATATAGGAAAAAATTAAGAGTTGATATAAAGTGCACCACATAATGCAAATATTTCATATAACTCTTTGTGGCAAACATCACATATTTTAACATTTCTATGTAACGAGTATCAATCACCGATCTATTTTCATACACCATGTGTTTTGAGTGTCTATCTCTGTGTAGTTGTAAACTACAGGCAAGTCACTTTTCTTATTGAGCCC
Source organism: Lissotriton helveticus (assembly GCF_964261635.1). Lineage (NCBI taxonomy): Eukaryota > Metazoa > Chordata > Amphibia > Caudata > Salamandridae > Lissotriton > Lissotriton helveticus. The sequence goes on along the minus strand of NC_136059.1, from coordinate 728,940,901 downwards.
TGAATGGGCATGTTTTTTTTTTTTTGGTTCTCTTACAGTATCTGGCCCTGTATGGACATAGGCCTCCCTAATTGAATTATGTTGTTATCCTGATTAGTTATACAAAAAAGGCTTTCGGGAGAGGTAGCAGGAGATCAGTGTCCTAATTTCGTTTCAGATGTAACCTAGTTATTTGTGTACAGTTGCCCTCATTATGTCATTAGTCCAGGTGTACCCAAAGTTCTTCATCATTATTTAGACCCACCGGCTTCATGGTTTGGAGGTCGATGATGTATTTCGACTCCATGGCCCTGAGAGTTCTAACTTTGTCCCCACCTCTTTCTTGTTTCTCCAGCTGATCTATCAAATAGAAAGACAGTAAGTCTCTATTGCTGTTATGGTGGGTTTCAAAGTGGCGTGCCACCGGATAATTCTTATCCTTATTGGTAATGGCACGCATGTGCTCTAAAATACGTTTCTTTGCTGGATTGATCGTACTTCCAACATACCTCTTCGTGCACGGGCAAACCAGACAGTATACAACAAATTCTGAATTGCAATTCAAGAATTTCTTGATAGTTCTAGTCGGTCGGGGGTCATTGGGTCTACCCTCGTATTTAGTCTTCTTGTGGCTGTATTTGCACGCCTTGCAGTGCATACAAGGGTAGAAACCCTGGATTGGTTTGGATCTCACTGGTTTTGGGGGGTCCCTGTAGTGGCTCCTCGTTAGATGGTCACCCAAGGATTGACAATGCCTATATGTGATTGTTGGTCTTGGCGATATTCTATCCTTCAGAACAATGTCTGTTTTCAGAATATGCCAGTTGTTGTTAAAAATCTGGACCACCTCTTTTGATCTCATATTGTAGGTCGTTATCATTCTGGTTATGGGTTTTGTTTTCTCTATTTTCTTCAGGCTTTTGTTCACCAGCAGATCTTTCCTATTTACCAGTTCCACTTTTTTTGAGGCTTCTAAGAGTGATTTTCTGGAATAGCCTCGTTCTAGAAATCTAGAGGTTGCTGTTTTTTGTGCCTGAAGGAAATCGCTGTGTTCAGAGCAATTCCGTTTTAGTCGTAAAAATTCACCTTAAGGGATGTTTTTTACCATAGATCTAGGATGGTGACTTGCAGCATGCAAGACGGCATTACCCGCCGTCGGCTTGCGGTAGAGCTTGGTTTGAATAATGCCACCTTCCGCAAAAATCTCAAGATCAAGGTAGTGGACTGTTTTGTCACTGATCTCGCTGGTGAATTTTAAATTGAGACTGTTTTCGCCTAGCGTTGACACAAACCTCTCAGCCGAGGGTCTGCCTCCCCGCCAGACGACAAACAGATCGTCAATGTATCTGGTCCAAACCATAATGTTGTCCAGCCAGTGTTCGTTGGTCCCCCCCCCAGGCTACGTGCTTCTCCCACCAGCCCACGAATAAATTCGCGTAGCTGGGGGCGAAGCACGTGCCCATGGCGGTCCCCCTAGTCTGGCGATACATTGTACCTGAAAAAAGAAAGATGTTATTAAAAAGACAAAACTCAATCATTTTTAAAAGCATGCGATTGTGTTGATGGAAATGCATGCTTTTCTTTTTCAAAAACCATTCAATAGCTTGGAGTCCATCTTGGTGCCCAATGCATGTGTACAAATTGGCGACATCTAGAGTAATGAGAAGCATGTCATCATCCCATTGTATGTCGTCAATGATCCTGAGAAAGTCCTGAGTGTCTCTTACAAAAGATGGAAGATCCTTGACATAGGGGGATAGATAGTTGTCAATGAATCTGGAAGTTGCTTCTAGAAGACTTCCAATGGATGAGACAATTGGTCTCCCTGGTGGGTGCTTGGTGTTCTTGTGCACCTTCGGCAGGTGGCAAAATGTGGGGATGATTGGGTGTTCACAATGTAGATATTCATATTCGTTCTTGCTCAACATACCTTCATCCAACCACGTTTTTAGGAGTCTGTGATATTCCAAGATGCATTTATCAAACTCATTCCTGGTGATCACCTCATAGCATTCTTTATCTTCCAATTGTCTTAAAGCTTCCAGTTTGTATTGGTCCTTGTCAAAGATTACTATGTTTCCCCCCTTGTCCGAGGATTTTATTTCTATTGAGCTATCTTCCTTGAGTGATTTGATGGCTTGCCATTCCATGCTAGAGATATTGGAATTTTTTCTTGTAATTTCCATTCTTTTGGTGGTTAGCTTCTCCAAAACTTGTAAGATTGCATCGTTGAAGACATCGATGGCATCGTGTGTCACATGTGGTAGGAATCTAGATTTCTTCTTTAAATTACTAGGATCTCTTCTCTGTGTGATTTCTTCTCTCCTAAGTACTTCTCCTGAGCTTGGCACATCCTCAATGCCTGCTAATGAGTGTGTAGTTTGAAGGAGAGGTAAGTCATCATCAATGAGATCACTAGTCATTTCATCAGTTATACCGATGTTGGTTGTTTGTTCTGATTGGGGGCGATTTGCAAAGATTTTGTCCAATTTTAATTTCCTTACGAACTTGAAGATGTCAATTCTTGTTTCTACAGGGTCGAAATTGGCTGTTGGGCAGAAAGTCATACCTCTTCTCAGTACTTGTTCCTCATGGGTTGTGAGTTTTCTCTGAGAGAGGTTGATGATAGTGTTCTCTTGTCTCATCGTTTCCCCCCCCTGCCCCTGCTATATACTTTGGTTCTATAACACCTATGTTATATTCAATGTCTTTTTATTGTCCACTCTGTGTAGAGTTACTGCGGTTTATCCCTCACGGCAGAGCAAATCTTGACTAAGGGTTTGCCAGAAGCAAATTAAAGAAATGTCTAACTGCTTCTTGAATTAACAATTGTTCAGAGAGCGAGTGATCTAAGCTTTCCAAGTCCTTACTTCAAAAATACAACAAAGTCTTTAAACACTCAACGAGAAGTGATGCAAGTTTTTCTTCTATTTTATCTTACTTCGCTGCCCGACCTTTTCACATCGTTTATTGGGTCTTTGTGTTTGATTTTTTTTGTAGGTTCCGATGGTTCCGGACGGAAAACAGGGAGGAGAGGAACGCCAAATTGAACACCCGCCAGAAGAGCAGAACCGAGCAGGCCATTTTATTGGAGAAATTCGCAAAGATTCGTCCACCGGCACCAAAGTTATTCCAAATAGAATGCTGTGGATTTCCTATGGAAAGTAGGTCCTAACTATAACTACCTACTGGCGACGGCCAGTAGGTAATATATATATATATATATATATATATATATATATATATATATATATATATATATATATATATATATATATATATATATATATATATACTTTGGTTCTATAACACTTATGTTATATTCAAAGTCTTTTTATTGTCCACTCTGTGTAGAGTTACTCGGTTTATCCCTCACGGCAGAGCAAATCTTGACTAAGGTTTTGTCAGAAGCAAATTAGAGAAATGTCTAACTGCTTCTTGAATTAATAATTGTTCAGAGAGCGAGTGATCTAAGCTTTCCAAGTCCTTACTTCAAAAATACAATAGTCTTTAAACACTCAATGAGAAGTGATGCAAGTTTTTCTTCTATTTTATCTTACTTCGCTGCTCGACATTTTCACATCGTTTATTGGGTCTTTGTGTTTGATTTTTTTGTAGGTTCCGATGGTTCCGGGCGGAAAACAGGAAGGAGAGGAACGCCAAATTCAACACTCGCCAGAAGAGCAGTCAGCCAGAAGACGATGAAGCTGCTTGTTGATTTTCACTGTAATTCAACAAGAAGCATATGACATCAAATAAACATCGAATGAGAATCATACATTGCACATCATGTTAGTATGTTTATATATATTTATATATATACTGCACGTTAGGCTCAAAGTCGCAGTATTCTTGGCACGTCTCTAGTGGTGCAACTTCCATGGCAGAGCCAAGCCGTAACATATAATTGTTGGTTCTGGCCAGAAGACAGGAAGGAGAGGAGAGCCGAAGGGAACACCCGCCAGAAGAGCAGTCAGTCGGAAGACGATGAAGCCCAGGGAAGGAATTCAGGAGATGCCGACAAGGGGCCTTATTTATGAAGGCCTTGCGCCACCGGTGCGTCACTTTTTCCCATGTTAAAAGTGACGCAGCAGTGGCGCAAGGCCTTCATAAATAAGGCCCAAGGGATCTTGACTCAGGTCAGTAGACCCGATCAACAAGGCTAAGCGAGTCTCACAGGAGGGAGCAGTTTAAATACATTCATCTCCATCTGCTGTTGCTCTTCCCCACGCATAGCATATTTTGACAGTTTACAGATGCACGCGTGTGTAGGGAAGTTTGCCGCTGCTTCTCGCATTAGCATTCTCATTTTGCCTCATATTACCATACTCATGTTCCTAATTTAATAATTTGTTTTTCTTGATGCACAAATTGTGTCCAAGGTTTTTATAACCAATTCTGAATGTTTGTGTATATACATTGTTGTCTGAGGACAACCCTTAAACATCATAAGGCAATTCAGCTGTGGTGGCTAGTGGAATTGTAAACTGGTGAGGCATATGGTGAATAAATTAATAAATGCGAGCGAGTGCAGCAAGCTAGCCTGACAGCAATAGGGTGGGTTTGGGAGCAGTAGCCCCTGAGAAATATTTTTAAAATTGGTGTCTTTTTGGTGCAATTTTCAGCACTATTTCTGTGATAAATGGACTAAAAATTCAGTTTGTCTAGGCATTCCTATCAGAAATGCAGGCTGGCAACTTCCTTTTCTGTATCACCTATTCAATGTTGATTCCCCAGTAATCTTCATGACATATTAAATAGCTACAAGTATAAGAAATATCTGTTCAAAACAAACATTTAAGTTTTAGGAAGTCAGCAAAAGTTTGCAGTTTTTGAGCAAGGCAATTTTGCGCAAAAAAATTAAGTAAATATTGTACTTAAAATATTTCATATAGCGCTCTGAAGCCCTTGGGTCAGTGACATATCTAGGGGGGGGGCATTGGGGGTGGACCACCCCAGGCGGCACAAGGCTTGCAGTCTGCAGGCAGCCCCCTTCCCCCTACTCTTACCTGCAGCCATCAGGGCCACAAGAATCAGCAACACCCTGCTCCCCCAACCCAACCCTCCCGTTCTTACCTGCGGCCTTCGAGGCCATATAAATCTCCAGTAACACCCTTCTCCGACTCCCGCTCTTCAATCAGGCCATGGGCGACCTAATTCCTAGCTACATAACTGCTTTGGGTCCATCAATATCTTTGAAAACCACTAAATAAAAATAAGTTATGAAATGAGTCTAATATGCATTGCTTAAAATATAAGAAATATCCTTTAAAAATCGTTCATTTATTTCAGAAAAAACAACAAAAACGTTATATGTATAAGCAGGTTAGGTAAAATTGTTCAAAAATAAAACTTTTTACTTTATTTTTAAATACGTTGCATGCCACTCTCAGGCCTTTGTGCCTGTCAGTACAGTAGAAAATTGGTTACATAAAAATAAATTATGAAAATAAATAAATGTACATTTTAAGAAGTATCCCTTCAAAACCAATATGACATTTGTAAACACAAACACAATTATTTTAAATAATACTATGTAAATACTTTGAATGCCACTCTCAGGTCCTTGTGCCCGTCAGCCAGCACAGCAGAAAACTGTTTAATAAAAAGAAATTATGAAAATAAGTAAATGTACATTTTAAGAAATTTAAAAACCAATATGATATTTTTGAACACAATAAAAAAAAAGATATATATATTTAAATACTTTGCATGTCAATCTCAGGTTCTTGTGCCTGTCAGTACAGTAGAAAACTGTCAAATAAAAATAAATTATGAAAATAACTAAATGTTGTACATTTTAAGAAATATAACCTCAAAACCAACATATTTTTAAACACTAACAACAAAAATATTTTAAATAATAAAATATGAAAACAAATAAATTCACATATAGATAAACACACATATAGAAACACATATATAAATACATATCAACTTCACAGGAGTGTATGAATATTAAATGGAATGAGTAAGTTGCCAACAGTACTTCCTAATGTTATCAAACAAAACAAACCAAGCTATAAACACCTGAAACTATGATCACACATCATATTTTCTATTTATATAGAAAGTTTGCTCGTCGATCTTTAATATGACCAAACATTTTGATTGTTCTTTTGTTGAATTCTGGTATTTCCTTTATTAGCTCTTTTTCTATTGATAGCATACCCAATGCAATAAGTCTAGCTTAAATCATTGTGTATGGCAAAAATGTTTTACCCTCTTTAGTGTGGAAAAACATTGCTCAGACTCTGCTGTTGTCATGGATGTAGTAATGACAACCCTTAAAAGCTTAAAGGTCTCAGAAAAAGACTTCTCTAAGTTGTTTTCACGAAATAGCTAAATAAAGCCATGGCACCACCATAGCCTAACGGAAGTCAGTTCTTCCATACAGGACTGAAAGTTCTGTACAAAATCAGGCTTTGTCTAGCATAGGATAGGCTTTTATCATTTCTGTGAGTGCCTCAGCTGGGAAAGATTTGACATGTCTTTCAAAAAGTTAATTTTGCAAGTGTTGCACTTACAAGATTCTTTGTGAATGCAAAGCGCTCTCTGGCATAGACCACAATAATGTCACAGACTTTTTTTACTTATTGGGTAAAAGTATTTATTTGCAGTTCTGGTTTACATATTCATATTCTTGTGGCAGTGTAGAATCCACACTGTCAATGGATTCCCGTACTTTAATGATGCTTGTTACAAAGTCTGTAGTAGCTTACTGGATAGACACAGTGTCAATGTCTCGCTTTTGCAATTGATTATATAAAATGTCTACATGGGACATTATACTATGAAAAAGAAACAGAAAGAATATAAACTCTTTATCTTATAATGTTCTAGTAAATCCCTTAGCGTCACATATCCTATTGGACTCGACATCACCACTGTTTGCAATGGTTGTCATGCATTCAAGAAGATCATCTCTGTATTCATAAATTATGTTTATTGCCCGAATATTGAAGTTCCCGCGAGTTGTAGCCCTCTTGGAAGTCTTCTTGAAACTATTTGTTCAAGAATATCAGTCCTTTTCTGGGGAACGTTTAAAAAATGCTGTTATACCACCAACCTCTGAAAATAATATTTTAACTCTAGATATTTTGGGGGAAGGTTTTTCCATAATTAGGTTAAGTTGGTGGGCATAGCAATGAATGTAATGTGCATTTGGGTACATATCCCTGATTTTCTTTTGCACCCCACCAGTTGCACCACACATGATGCTGGCACCATCGTAGCTTCGATCAATTACATTTCCTTTAGCACATTGCTCAGGGAAAACAATGTTTAATTCATTAAGACTGGCTAAGGCAGTTGTTTCTGCAGATGAGTCTTTTAGATGTGTGAAACAATAAAATCTTTCAGCTACCTTGCCATTTCCATCAATGTAGCGGAAGACTAGAACTGACTGAGTCTTAGTAGAGACATGAGTTGTACCATCAACTTGCGGAGCCACATAATCAGTGCTTCTCAACTGCTGTGTAAAATATCAGCTTATGAAACTGCAGCAGCACTTAAAGCTGTTCCCCAAGCGTTATAGCCTTGTAAATCTTTGTAGAATTCCTCCTGGGATCCTGTTAATAATTAAAATATTATGTATGCTTTGAGGCTAGTTGCCATTGCATGCACAACACCAGTGGTTATATAAAAGCTTGAGCTTGTCAAATCAGTGATCTGCCTAGAATGTAAAGGGTGAATTCAATTTATGGGGTCCTTGAATTACTATTATCAGGATAAAATAACTACATGTTAGGAGTAAACCTAAAACAAAGTACTTATAAATTTGGACTTGACTTTAGATGGCAAATAATACAAAATGCATTGAAAAATTTCTTTAAAAGCATAAGACTCTCATTGAGCAATACCCTTTAAAGAGTTCTAGGCAGATCTCTGATATATCCAGTACTCATCTGTACCCAAAGCAGCAAAATAATTGTATATTTTTCAATTAGGAGTTTAACTTTTCAGTTAGACCATTTTGAAATTCTACACATTTTTGAACTGAGCTATTTTACAAACAAGACAGACACAAATTACAGCCTATAGACAGTGCTAGTCTTATCAGTGATACTGTTACCAAATAGACAGCAGTCACAACTGTCACAACACATTAGATAGATTGTATATATATCCTACTCACTGTACAGACTCTGTGTGCTGTACAAATATTAAGTGCAAAAAAGTAGATTGAAGAACATCGGTGTCAAAAAATATTGTCACCTCAAAAAATAGACTGAAAATAAACAGTGGCTCAAACATGGTAAAATGTCATGCATTATAGAGAGCAGGGGTAAGGGACATCCTCTTAAATTAGACACAAGCATTTAAAATGATGTGGGGTAAAGGGCCGGGAGACTAGCAATGCATTTTAATATTTTAGGTAAAGTTAGTGTTAATGGATAGTTAGGGGATTTTAGGGTAGCACTTAAGAGTAGGAGTGGGCTATTATGAATTCGAGTAGTACTTTGTTTAAGCATCAAGAAAGGATAGAATTTAAGGGCAGTTTGGGGTTTAAAGGCTTTAGAGATGGGAAGCATTAAGGGATAGTAAGGGATGATTTGGCTACAGTTAGATAACTGAAAGAGTGTATACAATAATAAAAGATTTAAAAATCAACATTTTTGGAATTTTCCAAGTTCATAACAAAAAACGCAAAATTAGTTCCTTTAACGTTTAACTCACCACAACCTCATACTCTGTGAACTGCTCTGCTACGATAAACCAACAGGCCTCCACACCTAAAGACCACACAGTTGGCACCCATATACAGCTGAATGTGGACCTTTGCCATAAATAGAGAACTGTGTCCTACCTTGTGGCCTAAGATTACGGACCAGGAGGCTGAGTTTCAATCGAGGTCTTGTTGCAGCAGAGTCGGCGCCAACACGTGTCCTCTTTCGATATCTCTAATTATTGATCTTGAATGTGATTATATTACGACCAGTCTTAACTCCAATATCTCATGTGCTAAAAGAGTTAAAACAAGAATTATTACCAACAATTACATTGCATTCATGTAATGTTTCTGGCAAATGTGCTTCCTGTACAATACTGTTTTACACAAAAAAACATTGAAAATTATACATTTAGGTGGTTTTTAATGGAATGTGCATGAGTGCAAGTGAGCTCCTGGGTCTCTGCAAGCATGGTTTTGTTGGGAATTTTGTGTAGAGTTGCATGTTTCTGCAAAGAAGTGCATGCTCATGTTTAAACATGAATCTAGGTGAACAAATGTGTGTGTATGTTTGAGTATATGTGCATTGCTGTGGGCACCTCTGCGGCTGGCCTGAACTCTAGAATCCTGTTGATGTAGTGAGCAGAGGTATAGGAACACCTCATGTGACTAGAGGAGGGATGGTGAGGTAAGGTTTTACAACGGCTACATTCAGGGGGCTGGAGAGTCAGGGGACAGGTGAGCCAGTGATCATTTCCAGCAACCGGACCCCAAGGTTGAAAACATTCAGCACCAAGGCCACTGCCCTCTCAAAGCAGCCTATAGTCCATTACCTTTCCTGAAAACAACAGTTGGAAAAGTGCAACGCCATGGTTCTACATGGAACACTGTCTGCCAGCCAGATCTGGAATTATTTTTGTTTATGACGAGCACTAACAGATGAAAGTGTTTTACACTCTGGGAAAGCAGCCAGTTGGGCAAGAGATTGGTGACTATATTTTTCCAGGCAGTGCCAAAATTTGATTGTGCCAAGAAAATAAGTGGGACAGACTGCATGCTTTCCACGATGCACTTACTGCCAGCTTGCTTGCTACTTATATGCAGCTACTCATACAGCATGCAAGGTGGTTAGGGCCCAGGGGTGCTATAGCGTGAATGAATAAAGCATTCTAGTGTGGTGATGTGGACACCAGCAGTAGTTTGACCACTAATGAGTGATACTTGACAGGACTGCAAATGTGAAAAGTGAACGCTCTTCCAAATTAAAAAAGTGTATCTTTTTAACATTTGACAGCTTTAACATTATAAAGTTAAATTATAGCACCGCAACAATAGTAGAAGTATCCATAATTAAAATAGTCCTCGCTGTTCATGCAAATACCTCTCAACATTTAACAAACTAAAAAACAAGTGTACATCACATACAAAACACCAAGTATATTGAACCATAACCAAGTGTAAATACAGACTCCCATCACCACTGTGTATATATCATCTACCCATGCTGTAGAAGGCGTGTGGTCGGCTAACCATTCCACACCGAAATGTGCATTGGCACCTGTGTTTCATCCACTCAGACACCGAAACAAAGCTTTATTGTAAAATATGTGTTTTCTGACTTACATTATTGTATTTTGATGTTTACATATATTTCAAAAGAAACCCTAGAAGGGAACAGTTCCCCCTTTTTTACCCCAGTCCTGGCTCCAGACATCAGTAGAGGGTAAATCAGCCCTTTGTGTGAGGGCGGGACTCATCCTATACAAATGTGAGTGCATCACACCTCAGTCTCTCCCAGCCCAGGAAGTCTATCAGTATGCAGATGGATGCATATACCTCATGTCATATCCAGCCCTTCCTGTGCGGTAGCTGTCTGGAAAGTATCCACAAAGTGTAGCTGTCACTCTGCCCTAGACTTGGATTGGAGTCAGGCTGCAAAACACTAGAGTTATAAGCACTGATAAATGCCCACTTTCTAAAAGTACATACAAGAAAAAAATGATGTAGCTGTATTAATGTAATATTTGTAAACATTGAAAACAGGGTCCAGTAACCTAATTGCCTCGACCCTTGTCTTTATTCCCAATTCTTTTTCTCATGAATCTTTTCAAGTAATACAACATACAACATATTGTGAAAGGGCCACTTTGTACATTTTGTATATACATATAACATAGAACTGTACTGAATCTCACAACATAAATGACATATAATTTATTACATTTAATCAAAATTGAGGATATTGTGAAACAACAATGACAAATATTTTTGTGATAATAATGATATTATGATTATTATTTATAACACAAAACCTTTGAAAATGCTCCTAACACCAGTCAACTATTTATGACTCAAAACATAGGTAACCAATCACTGTTATTCTAGGAATTGTGAACCTCTAATTGGTAGTGACACTTGGGGCATGCAAAATTGTCTTTGTCTAGAGTGGGATGGTCATTGTATACAAAAATGCCCACTAAATAGTAATATTCTTGCAAGGGGTTCCCCAGGATTTCTCATTGACGGGTTTCAAACCTTCCACTGCACAAAAGACAAAATGTTTCACACTGCCATCTTGTTCAATTTATATTGTGAAGGAAAGAGAAAACTCTCATGAAAATGTAGGTAGAGTTTAGTGTTGTGTTTTATGCGTTAAACAAGCAGAATTTGAATCGGACTAGATTACCTTGTCAACTTTTAAAACATAGCTGACAGTATGATCCATGTCACGTGTAACACCTTCGGCCAATTCCAACATTTTATCCAACAGTAATTGACATGCTGTGGTTTTGTAACCTTAAGAGTGTTAAAAGGAAATTATGCGCCCCACAATGATACTTGCTAATGGCTGAAAAGTCACTAATGGCTAATGGAATCATGTGCCAAAGTAACACTGCCGGATTGGTGAAATGCAAAATAAAATTTGGCTCCTGACATTTTTTTGGTTTTTTTTGTAGGCAGCGAAGGGCTAAACAGCCTAGTGGATGATAGGTCAGAGAGATCTTGTCCAATGCAGGTTAGGAGCATTTTATTATTAATGACCTAACATTAACACACCTTGGTAAATCAAAGTAAAAGAATTTGCGCAGAAGCAGTAGCTGAAAGAGTCTGAAGAGACACTGAGAAAGGAAAAGCAACGTACTGGTGTCCCTCTGTCTGAGTGCATCCTTGGACTAAGGAGTAGCATGATTTAGTTCGAGAGCCCACAGCCCCATTGTAATGTGCCCTGCCATGAATTGGTGCAACATGTGCTGCATGTGCTGCTTCTCAAAGCAGCCCCTCCCCTTTTGTTTTGGCTTACCTTTATGTAGCATTAGCTAAACTCAGTGTTCTTCCCGTGGCAGGATCACATGATGTGTACAAATGATTGTACACTGGCTTCCTTTTTGCATCGGATTAAAATGGTGCACAACATGATCACATACTAACTACAGGCATCTTTGGTCACACAAATTTGCTGTTTTTGTAATAGTCCAATGATTAGACTGTGTTGTTTGGAGCCACGAGCCATTATAAGTCAGCCTTGTAGATGCATGTGTGGCTGTGTGATTTTCTATTACATTAAAGCCTTTTAAGTGGTCTGTACCCTGAAGCCTCCAGGGCCACATTGGAAGCTAGACCTTGTAGTTTGAATAATCATTTAGTAAACAGCAGTCACTGACATTCACTAGTAGTCCTGTTGCCTTGTCTGATAGATTGAAGAGCAAAACTTGCATTTACAGCTGGAAGAAGTATTGGTGAAAGGGAAGATTGTGCTACCGTACCTGCTACTGGCCATGTGATCGCCAGGAGTGAAGCAACCTGACCTTGCCTCTCAAAGAACTGAATAAGACCCCAAAGGAGACATATAGCAGCAGTTAACCAAGGGAAAAGGGAATGAGAAGAGATAGGGGCATATTACCAACAAGTTGTGATATTTATCGCTAAATAGGCTTAGCGACAAATTTTTTATCGCTGCCTATCGCTGGATATGTTAGCGGAGAAAACATGCTATTAGCAACGTTTTTCTCCATTGTGCTAAAATATCCAGCGATAGCGCCGAAATGCGTGAATATCGCTGAGAATACAGCGATATTCACGCATTAGCGATGAAATGCTCTTAGCCATGTTATCCACCTCCCATTGGATAACATGGCTAAGAACTGGTCTGAGCAGGCGTTGGTTTTTGGCGATAGCGGGAATATTTCCATCGCTACGCCTGCCTTGCTAATAGGCAATAGCGACGTTAGCGACTGCTTTCAGTCACTAACAGGTTGGGTACTTCCACTTTGCATGTCATTAGCTATAAATATAGCTGACATGCAAAGGGGACCCCAAACCGCTCACTATCGCCTAAAAGCTGTCGCTAACATCAGTTAGCGACAGCTTGCTAATAGAGCGATAGAATTATCGCCGCTTAGTGGCCGAAAACGGCCGCTAAACCGGCGATAATTGACTATCGCCACCCTTGGTAATATGCCCCATAGTGAGCTTACTTTCCACGAAGACTAGAGGCTGAGTAGGTTTGTCTGATCAGCCATCTGCTGCCTGAAAGTGCTGGGCCATAAACCACAATCTCTTGTTGCTCCTGTCCATGGACACAGCTTTTTGGGAAGTGGCGTGGCTTAAGTACCCCACTTTCTCTAAATGACTGTCACTATTCCTGCAAGATTTTCTTCGGGACTTCCTGCTCTTACACGAGTTCCCGGAGGACTCCCTACTTTCTAGAGAAGACAAGTAGGTTAGTACCCTTTCTCTGTCACTAGTTTGAGCTAGTTATGACAGTTATGGGGTACTGCTTCAGGCTATAGGAACATAGATAAGATGTGAATGGATGCAGGCCTAGAACCTTGCTGCCCGGCATGACAAGTCGGAGCCTGAAAACTCAATATGTGAAGTCACTGGTGCCTGCTCTTGTGCTAACTCCATTTAGCTCTGTTTGTCACAGGTTTGGTACCCTATCAAACCCCTGACACTCTTCTGGGGCTAGACAGTTAAGAGAGGCAGAGATGGGCGTCTGTGTTTCAAATAATGTGACTGTCATTTGGCGTGCTGGCATTGCAGAAAAGTAAATTAATATAAGTTGTGCTTTCATATATCATTGCACATTGCAAGGATGAAGGCGGTCTCATATGAATCCAGTTGATGTCACGTGTGAGGGCGAGAGATATGTTCTGATAATGCTGTTATGTACTTCGCACTGGAGATGGGCATGCTATTTTCATCAAAGGATGTATTAGTTAGTACAGTAATCACACTTTCTCACATTCATGGATACTTCTGAGATGCCCTTGAGATCAAGATGCCTTGAATGAATGAATGAATGATAAAATAACTAGGATACGAAAATAGCTAAGCACCGTTCAATGCATATGGTACAGAATACGTGTACTAAGTTGATATATTAAACATTAAAGAAAACATTCTACACAAATAAGATTTCTAATGCCCTGTGCCCACACAGGAACTTCACAACATACTACCATTAAATATATATCTGCTGAAGAAGAGAAAAAACTTTACAATCCGAATAAATAGATATCTCCAGAGGGAAACTCACCCAATTTTTCTTAATTGCAGATATTGTTGCTCATGAAATTTCACAACCTCTTGAACACTCGTGGTCAGTTCTTTTTTACCGTTACACCCAGCATCCCCCCAAATAAAAATATTCAAAGAAATGCTACCATCAACTTCAGCTTCAATTCCAATAATAAATGTAATCACCAACTTGTTAACTATTTACAGTTTCCATCAGAACTCAAAATATCATATTAGGCCACTTGAAAGAAGAACAATTTGGGCTGAACAGATTCTAATAATTTCAAAAGTACATTTAATAGAAATTATTAGAGAGCAGCTTTTTCCCAAACATCAAAGTTCTTGGGAGAAATTTTCTCTCAGGCAATCAAAGAGAGTTCTGCCATGGAAAAAGCAGAGAATCTGCTAAGATATACATCTCAGGTTACCCAAAAACTATTGTGGGTAAAATTGGAGTAGCAGCACTATTTCTCATCGAACAATCCGCAGCATTTGACAGTGTACATAATGAAACACTACTAATCTCTGATGCAACCTTCTTCTACCTTTCTAATAAAGTAAGCATCATATTATTACCCCCCTTCACCTGAACCTCAGAGTATCGAGACCGGAGTACATCAAAGTTCAATTGTCTTTTCACTCCTCTGCAATGTATAACTGAAGTCATTTTACAAATTCACCCATGTGTTCAATCTCACATGCAACACATCAGTTGAAGATTGGCAGATAACTTTAAATTGGAATAACCAAATGACCTGGTAATCTCAAAACTATCCATTGGTTAAGCCTCCGTGTGAGTTAACCAATTTAAAAAAACACATTTTACAGATCACTTCACATGGGATTCCCATAGATGGCCCAAGAAACGACTTCATTTGTGATATAACAACTCAACTATGCCAATGGATTGTGCCTTCAGTATAAATATCAACTACGAAATGAATGCAAATAATTAGCAGCACTGCTGCAATCCAAAGACAAAGCTAAATCTAAAGGTACGCAGCAACCTCTCAACTGCTTTGTAACCCTTGTCTGACTTCCTGTTGCAAATTAACTTACTTCCAAATCACTGTGCATTTCAGCACATAAAAATCATAATTTACTAATAGATAATGTTGAAAATGGCCCTTTTTGCAGGGTTGCCCCAAAACATTTTGCCTTCTTTTTCTGACTTTGATTTTGCTGTTACTGGGACTCTACACACTTTAACATTGATAACCAGTACTAAAGTGCACTCTGTCCTCTAAACACAATACTATTGGGATATCCCTAATTGACATAATTTAGTTACAAGTCCCTAGTAAGGTGCATTACATTTGCCTTGAGCCTGTAAATTGAATGCTAGTAGTTGGTCTGAAGCCATGATTCTGTCACCCAGATAAGGAGCCTTTCAAACATGACTCATGTCTGCCATTGTGGAGCCTGTGTGTGCAGTGTAAACTGTCATTTCGACCTGGCAAAACAAACATTATGCCAGGCCCAAACCTTCCATTTTAATACATATAAGTCACCCCTAAGGTAGGCCCTGGACAGTTCAGAGGGCAGGGTACATTGTATGAAAGAGCATGACATGTACTTTTAAGTTTTACATGTCCTAGTAGTGAAAAGCCCCCTCTTAAAAGTCCCAAAATGAACAGTTGTAAGGTGGACTAAGGGTGCTTGCTCCAATAGGAGTTACTGGATATAACACCTGATTGTGATATCAATGAGGATTGGGGAATTGCTTATGTCAAAATCAAAGAAAATCAAAGAAATATGTCCATTATGTGAGTGATTAATGGGTACACATTGTTTGAGAGAAGTGTTCTATCCTCTTGAAATATCTACAGCCCCGAAGATGGTCTCATTGACATACAGCGACAGAGACTTAAATGCCGACATACTATCAAATTTCCTCTAAAAGTTACTGTCAAATGTATTATTAATAACTTAGTTCCACTTGCAGGAGATGTTCAAATACAGGATATAGGATTTGGTCTTTCAACACATTGAACACATTGACGTGTGGTCCTTTAAGATATGTATAATCCTAGAAAAACTATTGTCAATTTGTTCATATCACCTGTCTAACAAGATATGGATCGGTTGTCACACATCTATCTGTGGCACATGTCCTGCGAGTAGTTAGGTTAGGAAAAGATAATCTCTCTTGCCCTTAGGGCATGCCAGTGTATGTTCTTCAATACCTGATGCGAGAAGAAGTCTTGCACCTATTTAATTAGTGAAAATAGGAAAAGAGGAGTTGTGTCGGGCTCTCTCAGCTCTTGCGGGTTATAGAAGGACCTACAACCCCTAAGAGTGTTCGTCAGTCCATGTCTGGTGACTGATAAGGGAGGTGGTTTAGTGCTGAAAGCATTGGATATCGCCATATTCTGACGACCTAAAGAGTTTAAAATAATAACAGCTGATAGATAAAATAAATAGCTTTGTGAAAGGGTGTCGTGCTAGCTTCTCATATTTTCGTATTAATAAAATAAACATTTCTAACTGCGTGGAAAAATAAGAGGAAGCACTTCACTTTCGAAACAAGTTCCCTTTTCGGCTTCCTGCTTTCTCTGTCTAAAAGAAAACTAAATTATTGCTATCTATTAACATTCCTTACAATGTATGAATTCTTCTTCTCATTCTGTTTTCTGGCAAAGGAGTCCACATTCTTGCCTTTTAATTAATTGTGAAGGAATCGTCGACTTTTTGAAAAAAACAATTGCCTTTTTCCGTGGGTAGCTCATGTTTTTTTCTGTCTCCATGTTTTCAAGTGACTCTGTTATGTTTCCTTCTAAGATCGGTATCTGGAGCAATGACTCAGTGTTACATTCTCTGTATTCAAATGTTGTTTTATATACTAGCGAGACACAATCTAGGTTCGTAAAATTGTGCATATATATATATTTGTTGAAAAAAACATAGATTTCAGGGGTGTTATAGTCAGCTGGACATTTCACTCATACAAAACGGTTATAGTTAGTTGTACTAACTGTAACACTCGTGCCCGCAATCCACTGGTGATGATATCACATATTACATCATTCATGACATGGTCAGTGACATCACTGATGACATCACTGATGACATCTCAAATGAATGTCGAGGTAACTATTACACCCCTGAAACCTATGGTTTTTTCAGTGAATTTCAAGGTTTTTAAATGATAATTCCTAACTATAACCTGCTTGAAGGTTTTTTAAATGATAATTCCTAACTATAACCTGCCTGAAACCTATTGTTTTTTCAGTGAATTTCAAAGGTTTTTTTAAATGACAATTCCTAATTATAATATTGGCCACTTCCCCAAATTTTCAACAAGAAACCAAATCTGCAATGCTACCTAAAAAAACAGGCAATAGTTCCACTTACTACTAACAAATTAACATCAACATTTAAGTAGTGTAAGGACGTCGACTATGTACTGCGTGAAATACATCCAACTCACACCCATATTTAAACACAAATATGTTAATGAGGTACTAATCATGCACCTCCAACACCCAACAAAATCACAACACCCAGCTCCACCACCATAACCACCCCCCCCGGACCACTCCCCCCTACTACCTCAGAGTCAGCGCAAAACAGGACAACGGGCTTTCCCAAGATACCATATCCTCTCAACCGCACAATAGCTGAATGTTCAGAGATGTTGCAACCAACCAACCAACTATGTATAAGGGAAGAAACTTGCACATCAACAATAATTTACATAATGCCAAGAATACCGGTGAAATGCTATACACAACTCACTATAGAAACCAAAAACTTTTCCATATGTAAATATACTATTGATATGTGTAGTGTACTGCAAAATGGACGCAACCATATTGTCTGAGACACTGGGGAGTATTTTGGTCATGTAGCTGTGTTCCCCCCCCTTGAAGCAGAAGCGGAGTGGGCTGGTCCCACGTATACAACGTCAGCATTAGACTATAAATAATTAGGTTACGCCTTGGGCGTGGTTTACTTCTGCAAAGAGAAGAGACTCCACCACAGCGAAGGTACTCACCCTGCCACGTGGCTGCCTGCATGACCACGTGCCTCCTCGATATAGGCCCATTGCGAACTCAACGCCACAGCACAGCAGACTTATGTCTGTATCAACTACTGCCTTCGATACACACTGCGGACAGCAGGGTTCACAACTTGAATTCAGCTTTGGATCTACACTACGGAGAGCATTGAAGTTAGCCTTGATTTATGTAAGGCACAGACAATTATACTCTATTTCTTCAGACTTTGATAAAATAAGCGACACAAATTCTTCGTCAATATCTGTGCTGACTACTGCCATCGATCTACAGTGCTGTCAGTAGAGTTTACAACTTGATAGCAGTTCCGGATATGCACTACAGACAACATTGAATTAAGTCTCGATTTATTTAAGGCAGAGTCAATTGTACTATGTCATCAGATTTTGTTAAAGTATGTGACAAAAAAGTATTCCGCGATATCTGTGTCAACTACTGCCTTCGATCTACACTGCGGACAGCAGGGTTCACAACTTGAATTCAGTTTCCATGTACACTACGGAGAGCATTGAAGTTAGCCTTGATTTATCTAAGGCAAAGACAATTTTGTTAAAGTATGTGACAAAAAAGCATTCCTCGATGTCTGTGTCAACTACTCCCTTCAATCTACACTGCGGACAGCAGGGTTCACAACTTGAATTCAGCTTTACATCTACACTACGGACAGCATTAACGTTATCCTTGATTTATGTAAGGCAGAGACAATTTTGGTAAATGATGCAACAAAAAACATTCCTCAATGTCTGTACTGAGTACTGCCTTCAAATGTACACAGCGATTAAAAGAGTTCACTAATTGATACCAGAAATGCATCAGCTCTACATACAATATTAAATTAATTCTCGATTTATTTAAGGCAGAGACAATTGTACTGTATCCTCAGATTTTGCTAACTGTGACAAAAAACATTCATCAATGTTTTTGTCGACTACTGCCTTCGATGTACACTGTGAACAACAGGGTTCACAACTTGAATTCAGCTTTGCATCTACACTACGGACAGCATTGAATTTAGCCTTGCTTTTTTAAAGGCAGAGACAATTGTACTGTAAGTCTTCAGATTTTGTTAAAGGATATGACAAAAAATAATTTCTTGATGTTTGTGATGACTACAGCCTTCGATCTACATTCTGAGCGCTCACGATTCAGGTGGAATGATGATTGAACATGACGCATTCCAGTAGGCAAGAGACATTGTACCAGTGCGACTCGCCCGAACCACGAATCATCGCAGGGTGCGCACACACTGAGTTCTTCAGGTACCACTAACTCACTTCATAACCAGTCATCTCCCAGTGGCTTTATTAAGGTAGAATTCAATAAGCAAAAAACATTGCTCCTAGTGAGGCCTGCCCGGACCACGCATCATCGCAGGTTAAATATACACTCCAGCAACGCGTGCAGCCTAGGGACCGGCAGGTATGGAGTTGGACGCGAAGCTTGCGGCTCCGGCGGATTGCAGTGCATTGCGGGCGCGCAAATTATATTTAGCTGAACTAAAAATGGAAAAAAACAAATGCAAAAATATGGAAAGACGATGGTGTAAGACCTTTGCACCTGATGCTAAAGCTGCCTATTTGTCAGTGAAAAGGGCGTATCATTCCCACTGTAGGTCCGCACGTGCCAATTTTGTCTCTTCTACCACTACAGGGGCAAACAACTGTCCTAAAACCCTCTTCAAGATGGTCAAAGATCTTGCGGGTGCAGCTACTGCGCAGGCTCCCCCCAGTCTAAATACAATGCAATGCAATGTGAGGATCTTGCTCACTTTTTTCTTAATAAACTGGAAACAATATACTCTGCACTGGGAG
This sequence comes from Lissotriton helveticus, assembly GCF_964261635.1. Taxonomy (NCBI): domain Eukaryota; kingdom Metazoa; phylum Chordata; class Amphibia; order Caudata; family Salamandridae; genus Lissotriton; species Lissotriton helveticus. Next base: position 728,920,901 of record NC_136059.1, on the reverse strand, counting down.
GTAAAATCCCTCCGCCTAACCCTCTGTCCGCCTTGATTTCTGATCAATCTAGCCCCCTGCTCGACTGTCCAACTACCCTTGTTTCTGACTGGGGAAATGTACTCAACACCTGGTCACTCCTTGACATGACCATGCTTAAACTACTCCTTAATAAGATTCACTCTGGATTCCCACTTGATACCCTTCCCATCTCTGTACTACAACAGCTTGAACAGCCAGCCCTTCAATGCATTCTGGAACTTCCTAATGCATCCCTTATGGAGTCTTCTGCCCCTGCTGACTGGAAGCACGCTATGGTGGTTCTTCTATTGAAAAAAGCTAATACAGACTCGGCTCTTCCCTCCAAATATCGACCTATTTCTTTGCTTCCCGCCCTCTCTAAAGATTTAGAGAGACATATCAACATCCAGTTATCTCAGTACGTCGAATCTAATAAGGTTTTTTAAATGCTAATTTTTAACTATAACGTGGGTGAAACCTACGTTTTTTTCAGTGAATTTCAAAGGTTTTGTAAAAGATAATTCTTAAATGTACTAATTATTAAAAAAAAATCTTTTTATACTAATTTGCCTCTTTTTTATCATAAATATTTTCTTATTATTTTTCTTTTATTTATATTTCACATTTTATTGTAAAATAATAATACAAATAAATAAATAAATATTTTTTCTTATTAATATTTTTTTTTTTTACAAACATAAAAATATGTATTATTATTTTTTGGGGGGGATAAGCGCATAGTGTGCGTCCGGTGATCGCACTGTTATTTGTACGGTAAATCGTCCTCTGCATGAACCCACGCACTCGTTACGCATATGTTTTGACTTTACGCAGCCACTTCTGGCCCCGGGGACCCCATCCCCGTGGCCCGGCACTCTCTCTTGGGGACCGTGGGGGGTCCCCAAGTCCCCCAGGGTCCCTGCCAGCTCCCCCCCTCCTGAGGGAGCCGGCTTTGCTTTTCTACATGGGGAGCAGCTAACATGCTGCTCCCCATGCAGAAAAGCAATCGGATTTGGTTGGTTTTGGAAGAGAGAGCAGGTTTCCTGCTCTCTCTTCCAAAAACCAAAGCAGTTTGTTATGATAGGGCGGGAGCCGCGAGGCTCCCTCCCTACCATAGCAAACTAGAGTGTCCCGGGGTAGGCATTCCGGGACACTTCAGGAGAGCCCCCCTCTCAACGTTTAAAAGCCCTGGGGGGTGGTGGTCCATGGGGCTTGGGGGTCCATGACGGACCCCCAATTTAAATATGTAGTGCCCCGAGGAGGTGGTGGTCGCTGGGGCTTGAGCCCCCCACACAGGTTTTTAATTTTTTTTAGAAATAAATAGAAGCACCAGGGGGTGGGGGTCCCCGGGGCTGCGGGGTCCTTAGAGGCCCCCCAAAATTATACATTTAAGCCACGGGGTTGGCGGTCCCCGGGGCTGGGTGGGCCGTGTGTTCCCCTGCTATAATTCATGCTTTGCACTGGGGGTGGTGGTCCCCGGGGCAGTGTGGGGGGGATTGGGCCCCCCACATTTTATTGTTATAAAGCCCCCGGGATTCTGCCCCCCGAGGGCTAATTAAAATTAAAGCGCGGAAGCCCGCGCTTTGTTTTTTGGGGGGATGGACAGGATATGCGTATCCTACACGCATCCCGTGATTTAAAAAAAAAATGGGCCTTCGGGGTCCTTGTGGGACCCCCTAAGCAGGCCTAGGGGGTCAGGATGTTTCTACCCTTCCCCTTTTTCTTGTTTTTTTGTGTTTCTTTTTCTGTTTTCTTGTACCTCGGTTCTACCGAGGCACTAGATGGCTGCCAACACTTCCTGGTTTGGAGTGTTGACAGCCAATTAGCATAAAGCTCATGCTCTGGAAGATACACGTACCCTACTCCGTCCATAGATATATCTATGATTTTACTTTTTGATTTTCTCAGGAACTACTTCACGGATTTACACCATTTAGCAAAAAGCGTAATCTGTGAACCATACTCTACCGTTTTGCCAAATTTGGTGTAATTCCATTCAGCAGTTCGGGCTGTAGCCGCGCTTAAAGGTCCCTATGGAAAATTGCATGGGGAACACATGTTTTGGGAGCCCCTTATTTCCCGGAGATTCGTCGACCGGCGCCAAAGTTATTCCAAATAGAATGTTGCGGAATTCCTATTGAAATTAGGTCCTAACTATAACTACCAAGTTAGGTTATGACTACAGAAGGTCTCATAGGATTACATGGGCGGACCCATACGTCTGTAGTAGTGGATCACATTGAGTTCTGCACAAACTGTCAGGATACAAATGTTCTCCAACTGTGTGTAATTATGCCTCCACAATACATTATTAAACGCGCCAGTATCAGAGGTTGCCACAGCTGCATATGTGTAATGGGTCGAACGTGCGAGGATCATTCTGAATAACAGACACAGTATCCAAGATAACCTTGATGTTCCATACCCTCACTAGACACACTAAACTAGTGAGACAGTCTAGAAATGTAGCATAACAAATTATTCTCATGTGAAGCAAAATACTCAGCCTTCTCTAAACAATATCACAAGTACGTGTGGTGTGCAAAGCAGAACAGGAAAGCAAAAATGGCGTTTGAGCTTCTATTAGACCCATGCTAACTTAACACGGTGTGAGTGCAAGGCTCAGCCCACGACACCCTCCCTCGAAGCACGCGATATATACTCGTGGGCGAATTAGGAATGCAGAGTCTAATCCTGAAAAGAAAAATCAAGTTCAAATTTGCAAAAACAATTATTCGCTGTTTGATAGAAAACAGTAACTAAATAATAAAGAATAGGTAGAAAAATCAAAGGGTCTTAATCCAACAGCGTATAAGCACAGTATGTAGCAACAGCCTCCAACAGGAAGTCATTGTTCTCATCTGAAAACATTTCAGCCATCCAATTCAATAGTGACAATGAACATACATGTTCCACAACGACCGGAGCCTCTATCACCATCGGAGGAAAACTTGGGTAATCTTCAATGTACCTGCGTGCCAAGAAGTCATACGCCGCTGCAAAAACATTCCAACGTCCCAATATTCCATGTATCGCTGCTAAGGTTATAATCCCGCCGCCAGAACAGAGCAAGTCATAAACCACTAAGGGGCTCATCAGCTGGTCATAATCCGCGTTGGGAGACACCATACAGGAGAGACACAAATCCAGGGCCCAGTCGAAATCGCAGCTCAGGCAATGGAAGACAGGTTGAATGCATGTGAAAAAGGAGAATCGGAACGATAATCCATGAGCTGCACTCAATGTAGCCAGAGGCAGCTCTCTGTAATAACTAAGCATTTGGTTGCGGACCAGCAACAGCCGGGACATATTCTTGTGTGCTGCAGGAGGATGTGCATCCATATTTAAGTAAACGATTTAATAGAAGCACACCGGCAACTAATGTGAGTGTTAAGGGGAATCCACCGAAGATGCTGGAAAACATCAAATGAAAAAATGCAGAGAAGACACCAAATATGGGGGCTCATTAGGATTGCGGTTTTCCCGCATCCTCTGGACTGGCGGAAGCCACCGCCGGCCCGGAGGATGCGGGAAAACCGCCGCGGAGCCTCCAAAGACCCACCGCCAATTTAGGATGGCTGGTGGGTCTTGGTTTATGTCTGCTGCTTTTCCGCCGCGGTCGGCTTATAACCGCCACACCCCCCTTCGCCCTGTTCGTCTATTCAGCATGAACAACACAGACAGTGCCCAAATCGGCCCCCCAGGCTGCCCAAAAAAAGAGCAGCCCACGCTGGAATTCGGATACCGGCCCCTCGGCCATTGCCCGAGTGCCCCCGTTACCAATACGAGGCTGACAAGAGCCATGCAATTGTATGTGTCTACAAATGAAGGCGTGATCTGGTGCTATTCTGCAATCCTCGCCATTCAGATAGACTTCTTTTCCCTCCCTCAGGCACCTATATGTAAAAGATAATAACCAAGCTTCATGGATATAAGCGCTACCTAAAGATCCATATCTGCCTATAGCATAGTATTACATGCAAACCTCAAACTTAAACAGGCTAAAAAGTAACGTTATGATACCGTGGATAAGCCACACAGCTGAATCGGATCTCCAATGAGTGACCACTTCTAACCATTCTCATAGCGCGCCCTGTGCTCTGATTTGACAGTGAGAGAGTGATCGCACCATAGTTTGTACTGCTAATCATTCTCAGCATACGCTACGAATATGCTTTCACGTTACACGTCGCATCAAAGCTTCCGTGTGACGTCATGTACGGCGCCCCGTACGCAAAGACGCAAATGTTTTTAATTGTTTAAAAACATATATTATGTATTTAATGAACATAGTAACAGAAGACATTATCTAGGATAATTATGAAAACATTTTTTTTTAAGTTCCAATAATCCTATATTACTTTTAATAGCAATTACACAAATCAAGGTGGAACGTCATGCGTACTCGCATCGTAAGAGTACCGTAAGCACAGCATAAGCGTATGCAAAGCCATGTGACTTTAAAAGGAGAGATTTGATTGGTTCACAACACTTTCTATTACAACTGTTAAAACAGTTTAACATTATAACAGCAATGGACTCATCATCCAGCCATTCTTCAGAGGAATATATCATTCCTGAAGAACCTCCAAAGAAGAGGAAAGAAGCTCTAATTTGGCAGTTTTTTACTTTTCCAGAATGGCAAAAAAAGGTTAGTGCTCCAAAAGTAACCTGGAAAATTTTCCAAACTCTTTCAAGAAGTGATCCATCTAAAAAAAACTCCTTTGGCACAGCAAATATGGAGCGACACGTGAAGAACTTACACTCCAACAACTTTGCTTGAGCTGCAACACTGAAGTGGAAGGACAACCCACCTGCTACTGCACCAAGCACATCAACTGCTGCAGCAGCATTTTCAGCAAGCAGTCCACACCGACAAATTGATCCTGATTTTGCTAAAGTTAAAATTCTATGTATTTATTGCAATAAACTTTAGTGTTATGGGAAACAGTCTATTGACCTGATAAAATGCAGGAAGCAGGAGCATCGCTGCCCTCAACATTATTTTTTTTTTCATTCTTTTGTTCTGTTGGACACTTCCAAGCCCCCCATTATAGAAAAAAATTGCCCCTGGGATTTGGCCCCCCGAGAGCTAATTAGGAATAAAACGGACTTCTAGGTTTTTTTCCCTTTTCCACCGCATACGAGTACAATATGCGTACCCTGCGTTTTTTAATTAAAAAAAATTATAATAATTTGCACTTAAAGATCAATGTGGGACCCCCTTAGCAGGCCTAGACGGTCAATATGTTTCTACCCTGCCCCCTTTCCTTATTTTTCAACTTTGTTTTACTGTTTTCTTGTGGCTCGGTGCTACCGGTGGATTTTGATAAATTAACGTTCAAAAAAATATATATATCTGTAAGCGCGCACCGGTTCGCATACTTGACGCGTAACGGAACTTCGCGAAGCTGATTGGCTCTCCGGTGTCTGTCAACATTCTAAACAGTCCGGAGTGGCCGCCATCTTGTCTCTCGGTAGGATCGAGAGACAAGAGGAGGCCAAAACAAAGGGGGAAATGACCATAAGGGGGCATAGTAGATCCTCCCTAAAAAATAAATAAAATAAAAAAATCATTTTTTTTTTGCGTGGGGAGCGCCTGGTACGCGCACCGGGAAGAGGTCCGGGGAGCGTACTATGAGGAAAAAAGAATGATAGACTTTTCAAATATTGTATGTTTATTGATTGTTCGTTTTGTTGTTTTTTTGTTTTTGTTTTTTTTGTGATTGTTTTTCAAAATGTAATAGAACGTCTAACATTTGACTGTCCGAAATGTCGTCATTTTCAGTGAACATAACTTCCAACATTTGAGTGTCCGAAATGTCCTTATTTTGAGTGAACATAACTTGCAACATGTCCTCATTTTGAAGGAGGAAATCTACAGATTGTACACATTGTAGTAGCTCATGGTCCTGTGATTCATCCATGAATTCAATGTCATTTGGTTCAATGTTTTCTTGATTGGTCTCTTCAAGGACAATTTCAAATGACACTTTTTGTTCTCCTTCCATTTTGCCTGAAATTTGCATAAAACAATATATATATCAGTAGAGATAGGTCACTGTTGGGATTAATTTAACAGTGAATTTATCTTTGGGCAGTGTATAGTATCAGACTGGTAGTAGAAATATAAAAATGTGTATGTGATGAAACCTTAGTAAATTCATAATTATACAAGACAAGCCTAAATCCATCCATAACTATAACAAAGTCTATCTAAATCTATAACTATTACAGAGGGATAGTATATAACTATCAGAAAAAGTTTTCCATATTAACTTAAAGTGCACAATATACTTTAGTTTTCAAAATAACATCTTACCTTTTAAAAACAAGTTTAAGTTGTCAGTGAAAATGCTCTTGCAATGTACTTCAGGAAGTAGTAGTCAAAATGGCTGTGTTTCTCTCTCTTTCTTTATATATATTCAGGTACATAACCATATAACATTTAAATTTGTTTATAGTGATCATAGTAAGGGTAGCTCTGAGAAGAGCTTTTGGGTCTGTGGTAGATTTAGGTACTTATAAGTAGGTACCAATACATAATCTTAAATTCAGGATGAAAACTCTGTTCCCCTCTTCTGAGAAGTGAACTCCATCTTCTCTGTAGATATCTTGCATGTAGTAGCGCAAGTTATTGTTGTAGATGGAGCCCATTCCATGGTCTCTCACGTAAGCTGAAACAGACTTATTTACATGCTTCCTCGATTTCTCAATTTGTGGAGAAAATTGCTTGGACCACCTCCATTTCTGTCTTTGGCATATATTTGAATATACCAAGGCAGTTTGAGGAAAAAGTGCCATCAATTGTTCAAAGGTGTCCTTTAAAAGCATTTCCAGACCTACCCCAGTCAAAGTGCCCAAATCATTTCCTCCACAGTGCACAATTAACAGGTCAGGTTTTGGCAAATGCAAAAAGGTTTTCACCAATGGTATCAATTGGTGACATCTTAATCCTCTGTGGCCAATCCAGTTGATTTCCACATTTTGTAAATTGAGGTTGTGTAAATTTCTGTTATCAGCATACCTTTGAGCCCAATGGATGTAACTATGTCCAACAATCCAGACAGAAAACATAGTGAGAGGAGGTTCTGCTGCAGTCAGATGAAGTGTGGTAATGAAATGGCAGTTGAAACAGTAGGAGTATGTAATGAAAAAAACTGTGGAGTTTCTGTGCTAATGAATCAGTAGCAGTGATTGGTGGATTTTGATTGCTGGAAACAGAAAGTTAGGGTGCATGGATGAGTTCTTTGAAAGATGTAATTTGAATGGTCAAGAAAAAATCATTTTATGAAAGATTGCACTGGATACGCAGGTGTACTGACAGTTCAGAGTTCAATTGAAACATTGTTGTGTGAAGTTGCAAACATGAGAGGTCTTTCAGGAGGTGGTTGCTATGCAAAAAAGGCAGAAAGGGCAGAGGGGGAAGGGTGTTGATTTGAAAAAAGTGAGGGAAGAGTTTTGATTGGGTGACATGAGAGATATGTGTGATGAATTACAGCATTTCTGTGCCATTGTTGGTTGCAGCCTCTGGAGTGCATACCCTTTGTTCTGCTGAAGACAAATTGGTGTGTGTCTGAGACTGTTTTGAAACTCAAAAAGTATTTGCTAAGGTGAGAAAAGATTCATTTAATTTAAATAGAGATTAGTATGCTTTAAGGAGAAAATTATGAAGAAAGTTGTGTATTTAAAATGTTGCTTTGTGTCAAGTGTTTTACAAATAGATTTGGTTTCTTTGAGTTACATAGCCATGTTAAAAGTGACTTCCCCATGAATGTAGGTATATAATTGCTTAACATGATGTGTTTAAAAACGTTTTTTTGAAATCAATTAGGTTTCTTGATATGGACTGCTAGAGTTTCATAGGTTGCTTGGGGCATATTTACAAGGCCTTTGAGTTCCTTTGATGTTATTTTTCCCATTTTAATTTAAGACATTTCCCCGTGGTGCAAGGTCCTTGTAAATACGCCCCCATGTGTGCTTGGCAAATTTAGATTTTGATTCTTTGAGTTACATAGCCATGTTAAAAGTGACGCTAAAATGGTGCAAGGGCCTTAAAAAACGCTTTCATGTGTCTTAGGGCATTTTAAGTCACTTCCCCATGAATGTAGGTATATAATTGCTTAACATGATGTGTTTAAAAACGTTTTTTGAAATCAATTAGGTTTCTTCATATGTACTGCTAGAGTTTCATAGGTTGCTTGGGGCATATTTACAAGGCCTTTGAGTCCCTTTGATGTTATTTTTCCCATTTTAATTTAAGACATTTCCCCGTGGTGCAAGGTCCTTGTAAGTACGCCCCCATGTGTGCTTGGCTAATTTAAGTACTGATAGGGTGTGCCTCTACATAGGACCTGTGTTGTGTTTTCAAATTATGACCAGAAAATCGTTTTTTTTAAAAAAAAAAAACACTTTTCACATTTATGAGAAGGTCATATTGGTGTCTGCTTCTTTAAATAAATATTGAACTGAGAAATATTAAACTGAGGCTTCTGTAAGTGTCAAGGGAGGTGAGTAATGTACATTGCTCTGTTGTATACAGTCCTCATCTTCTGTGTACTCTTGGATATGCTAGACTACATCTGCACAATGAGATAACTAAGCTGAGGAAACACAGGTGATGTGATTGTGAAATGAGCAAAAGAAATTCCACATTTTTCAATTACATCACCTGTGTTTCCTAACATTACGAATCACATTGTGCAGATGAGGTTTAGGCCTGTCCAGGGACACAGAAGAGGTCTGGCCTTTGTTCAAGAGTGCAGTGGACATGATTCACTTTATTGTTAGGCCTGCACATGTATTATCTTGTCTGTACTCTTCAATAAGCCTAAATTTCATCTGCAACCCTGAGTAGGCCTCACCTCAAATTAACCTCTGGATAGGCCACACCTTATCGTCATCTTGAATCAATCATTTAAAATGTTAGGGGCACATTTTTGATGGCCGTGCGCCTCTTTTGTGCCGCTGTTGCGTCACTTTTGTGATGCAGCAGTGATGAAAAAGATGCACCATGTTGCAAGATAGGCCTCACTTCATCGCCAACAAGATATCGTCAGTTTAAACTGTAAACATTTAGGACTGTGTAGGGGGCATGGAGAAGCTGAATCTTCTGTAAATGTCAAAATTGATCCATACAGTGCTCACCTTCTGCGTAGTCTTTGATATGCTAGACTCCATCTGCACAATGAGATATCTAAGCAAAGGAAACACAGGTGATGTGATTGTGAAATGAGCAAAAGAAATTCCACATTTTTCAATTACATCACCTGTGTTTCCTAACATTACGAATCACATTGTGCAGATGAGGTTTAGGCCTGTCCAGGGACACAGAAGAGGTCTGGCCTTTGTTCAAGAGTGCAGTGGACATGACTCACTTCATTGGTAGGCCTGCACATGTATTATCTCCTCTGTACTCTTCAACAAGCCTAAATTTCATCTGCAACCCTGAGTAGGCCTCACCTCAAACAAACCTATGGATAGTCCACACCTTATCGTCATCCTGAATCAATCATTTAAAATGTTAGGGGCAGATTTATGATGGCCGTGCGCCTCTTTTGTGCCGCTGTTGCGTCACTTTTGTGATGCAGCAGTGATGCAAAAGATGCACCATGTTGCAAGATAGGCCTCACTTCATCTCCAACAAGATACCGTCAGTTTAAACTGTAAACATTTAGGACTGTGTAGGGGGCATGGAGAAGCTGAATCTTCTGTAAATGTCAAAATTGTTCCATACAGTGCTCACCTTTTGCGTAGTCTTTGATATGCTAGACTCCATCTGCACAATGAGATACCTAAGCAAAGGAAACACAGGTGATGTGATTGTGAAATGAGGAAAAGAAATTACAAATTTTTCAATTACATTACCTGTGTTTCCTAACATTATGAATCACATTGTGCAGATGAGGTTTAGGCCTGTCCAGGGACACAGAAGAGGTCTGGCCTTTGTTCAAGAGTGCAGTGGGCATGACTCACTTCATTGGTAGGCCTGCACATTTATTATCTCCTCTGTACTTTTCAACAAACGTAAATTTCATCTGCAACCCTGAGTAGGCCTCACCTCAAACAAACCTCTGGATAGTCCACACCTTATCGTCATCCTGAATCAATCATTTAAAATGTTAGGGACAGATTTATGATAGCCGTGTGTCTCTTTTGCGACGCTGTGCGTCACTTTTGTGACGCAGCGGCGGTGCAAAATATGTGCTATGTTGGGACATATTTACAACTTGATGCATCTAGGCAGATGTGTCATGCTGTAAAGTCCTGTGCCACATGAAACCTGCGTCAGGTTTCATGCGAGTGTTTTTTTGTAGGGTGGGCAGTCATTTGCATGAAAGCCCTGTAAAACTAACACAGTAAAATTAAGAAGATTTCACTGAGTCACCTTTATGGCATTGCTGAATCAAATCCTTACGCCTGTTTGAAACAGGCATAAGGAGTGATGCACCATGCAATGTGTGGCTTGCCCCTGTGCATTGCAGTAGATATGTCACGCTTATGACGTGATTCCTGCAATGCGCCGTTTTTGTGGAACAGATGCGTGACGCATCGGTGCTGTTTTTGCTCAATGATGCTCTGCATTGTAAATGCGGCACATCATGGGTGGCAGAGCAGTGGCGCACGTTAACTGGTGCATCCCTGGGGATGCGCCAGTTAACATAAATCTGCTCCTTTAAATTTAAGTATTAGCAGGGGACACAGTGTTGGTGAGGCTTATCCAAGGTTAAGAAGAGATGAGTCCTGTTCACTGAAAACTTGGACATAGGCCTCACCTCCTCAGCATCACTGGACATGGTTAAATAATATCTGCAAAATGTTACTCTTGTTAAACAATTTTACTATTATAGTCTCTGAGATTTGTCTCTTACTCTGCAACATCTCATTGTTGTTCTCTTTTTTTAAAGATCACGACAACATCAAGCATGAGTGATAATGAGCAATCTGTTGATCTCGATCTTATCATTGAACTTGTTATTGAAACGTCAGTGGAAGTAGATCCCTTGGATGATTTATATCCTGTGGATGAGGAAGAATATGATGAGGATGCTGATTTGTCAGAATTGTATGACATAGGGTGGGCAGCTGACCTGCTCGAGCCTATTAACCTATAAAGACTTTTAAAAATAAATTTAAGTTACTCGAAATGAAAAGTAACCATGTAAACCGTTTCATTTAAAATGAAATACAACTTCAAAAACAGATTGTGTGAAGTGTCTTTATTAAAATAGTGAAATATGGTAATAAAATTAGTTCAGATTCACATATAAAAGAGCACAGGTCAAATGTAGAAGCATTCCATTTCTTTGCTACTATTTGTGAGTTTTAAATTTGCTAATGCACTAAAAATTATTGTATGTAGAATTGACAACTAGTCTGTTAATTTTTTGACGACTGTTATTGATTTACTGTTTGGTAATAGTGGTTAATAACATTTTTTTTATATTTTACCACAGACTCAACTGCAGATCATTTCAAAATTATACGATGCCTTCGAAGGACAGGAGGAAAAAGGCTACAAAACGTCAAACACAGCAGCTTACTAAATGCTTGCAGCAGTCCTCTACAATAAAAACTTGTCAAGTCACCAAGAAAGCTCCGGGTAAGACAACAAAATCTTTTTTAAGAAACATTTGCAGACGAAAAAGTATCAGTACAGAACATGTTTTAGTCCAGAAAAAGAGAGCCAATTTAAATGGGAAGGAAAGGCCACTCAAAAATGTTACTGCTAGAGCAGGAGATAACTCTGTGCATGGTAGTAGAAGGAAAAATCAGTTTAGGGACATTCGTAGACGAATGTTCCGCAATAGGATAATTGGCAATTTGTTAAAAAATATTAAGAAAAGTCAACAGAAAGTGGCTTTTTATAAGAGAAAGAAAGATGTAGAGAAAATTATTGATCAGGCTTTCGAAATTAAGCGAAAGTTATTTATTTTGATAATCAATAGAATTAGGAAACTAAACAAGGCAATTTATGATTTCAAATCAAATAGTAGATGGAAGAGAACAGTTAATCGTAGTAATTTTTGTGAAGTTTTTTCAGGAGAATGGATGCATAGTTCAAGTTGTGAGGCATTTTTTAATGAGGAGAGTTATTTCCAGGATAATGATTTGGTGCATGCAGTTGACACCAGTGGTCGAGCATATGAGGTGAAAGATGGATGTGTGGTTGAAAAAGAAAAACTTGTGACAACAGAGGCAGAAGAGGTGTTAGGTGTTGAAGTTTTAGGGAGACGTCCTAAGGGTCCAGTGTACACCTGGAAGTGTAGTAGTATTTGCAGTGTGCGACAGGAATCAATTGATTTGTTTTGTAATTTCTTACGTACATATAGTAAGAAAAGTCTGAAACAAAAAATTAAGTTGTTGCAAGACTTAGATCCTTGCAGATTGAGAGAACTGACAGGTTTGCAATGGTCATTCATTGGCTTGTCTTTCCAGGAGAGTATGCCAGAGTGTTTTTCATCATTTCAGGATGCTAGCAGTGCATCATAATAAAGTGAGGAAATTAGTTAGAATGTTGTATTATGCTAATAGTCCAGCAATTATGCTTAAAAAATAATGCACTGCTCTTTTGCATGGTTCAGAAGTAGATGTGAAGAATATTTGTGCAGAAATTGAGTTTTGTTACTTTGCAAGTAAAGAGGAGAATGTTGAAATTGATCCAGAAGAAGAAGGTAATGTGGAAGAGAGTGTACAGATTTCCAGTACAGATAATTTTCAGAAGGAAATTGCCACGTTTCAGGTGAAATCAAGTGAGAGGCCTAATTTCACTTGTGTGTGTTGTCGACGCACTTATTATAAGAATCAGACTAAGTTAGTGGATTTATATGCAAAAAGTGAAAGAGAAAATAATAGTGAATGGAAGGATTTCGCAACATACTTGATGGTAGAAAATTGTTTTGATTTGGGATTGGATCAACGTGTGTGTACTTATAGTTGTAACAAATTAAATCAAAACCGGATGCCTGCTAGAGTGGTTCATAATAATCTGGAATTGGTTGAGATTCCTTCTGAATTGAAGGATTTAAATACTTATGAATCTATTTTGATTCAAAGTGTCCATCCCTTTCAGGCTATTGTACGAATGGAGCCAAAGACAGGGAAATTACCTCCATCAGATTTACAGAGAGGATTAAAGGGAAGAGTTGTTTATTTGCCTCTAGATTTGAAGAAAAACATTATTACAATTGGAGTAGAGAAAGTGGAAGAGGAACCTCTGGTTATCTTAGTTAATGGGGTTCCGACAAAGAGTAAGAAAATATGGCAAGATTTAGTGGATGTTAGGAAAGTCAAAAAGGCAACATTGTATTTGAAGAAAAAAAATAAGTACTATAAGAATGTATATGTTGCAGAAGAGGAAGTAAGTGAAGAAGAGGATAGCGATTTGTGTGCTGGTCAAATTGAGAAAGTAGAAGCCTCTAAAAATGAAGGAATATATGAACATTATAGTGTTCATCCTTTGCATTCCAAGGAAGTCATGGGGAATGCTATTGAGTTGTTTCAAATGAAACAAGCCAAAGGGAGTCCCATAGTGTTTGGGAGGAAAGTTTGGAAGCTCGGTGTTTCCCACAGCTATTTTCAACAGGTGAAAGAGGAAGATATGATCAGCGACCTGATAAATTCCTGCTTCTGAATACCGTACTTTACGATTGTATGCAGAAGATCCTAGGTTTCGTCAATGCATTCCCTATTTGTTTCATCTCCTGTTTGAAAGCGATCTGTCTGGACTGTCATATGCAGTGAACCACATCTTGAAAAGTGGTGTACAGATGCAAAATATCTCGGCAAGGGACTTTATGGATAAAGTCAATGTGCAAGACAGTATTTTGGATTCTCACCTGATTAATCTCATGGCATGTCAGCGTGGTACTAATGAGTACTGGTACCGTCGTCATGGTGATTTAAAATGTATGCTGAGGAACTTAGGAACTCCCACATGGTTCCTCACTCTGAGCTGTGCCGAGTATGGCTGGGAAGACTTACTTGAATTTCTACGAGAGGCAAATGGAAACATTGAAAATATCGAATTCAAGACACCCGGAGAACTGTGCTCTTTGGATCCAGTGAATGTATGCAGGTACTTCAATCATAGGTTTGAAGCTATGATGGCTTTGAAAAATCCACCTCTTGGAGAGGTGTTGGATTTCTTCTGGAGAAAGGAGTACCAAGCAAGAGGTGCTCCTCATATACATATGCTGCTATGGATCAAAGATGCACCCAAATTTGGAACAGATCCGGATGACTTAGTGATGAGTTTCATAGAACAGTATTCTACATGTGCTGTTCCAAAGACAAAGGAAGACAAAAGCATAAGAGAACAAGTTTTGCGCTTCCAAAGCCATCGTTGCGGAAAGTACTGTCGTCGTAAATTCAGAAACAAGGACAAGTTCTACACAAAATGTCGTTTCGGCTTTCCACGACCGGTGATTTCTAAAGGAAGAGTGAACAATTTGATGTCTTCGCTGCGACATAATGTGACGAGGAAATCACCCAAAAACACATACAATTTGAAAAGGAATGAAGAGTCCAAGTACATCAACGACTACAACCCAGTGATTTTGTCCATGTGGAATGCTAACATGGATATACAGTTTGTGGCTGATAACTGTATGGCTGTGGCTCGGTATGTGCATCTTACATCACTAAAAAAGAAAAGACAGAATTGAAGGATATGTGGGAGGACATTTCCCATGAAAAAAGCCTCAGTAAGAAGTTGTACAGTTTCAGTCTGAAGATGTTGTCGCATCGAGAAATCGGAGCTTACGAATGTTCTGACCGGTTATCTTCAGCAAGTCTCTATGCCAAATCTAGGAGTATCATTTGGGCGAGTCTTGGTCTTGCTGCAAAGCGTAATCGAGTTCTGAAACCTGTGCGAGAAATTGAGTATTTGGCGGAAAAGGAGCCAAACAGTACCGATATTTTGAAGACTAACATGTTGGATACATATTATCTAAATAGAAGCAGTCACCTCGAGAATGTTTGTCTGTATGAGGTTCTACAAAATTACATATTCAAGAGGTACATCAAAGAAGATATTGATAAAGGAGTGTATGCTGTAATTGGAAGTGAGGGATGTCTGGTCAAGCAAAGAAAATGCCAATTGGTAAACCATCGAAAATTAAGTGGCGAATCTCCTGAAAGAAAATAGTTTTTCTATTTAGCTCTTTTGCAACTTTTCAAGCCTTGGCGTGCAGAAGAGGAACTGCTTGGAGATTTCCTCTGTTACGAAGACTCTTTCAATGGAGACCATAGAATGTCCTGTTTTTCCCAAATATCTAGAAATGTTGAATGCAGAAATCGAGCAGGAAGCAATGATTGCAGCCGAGATTGCTAGAGACAGTTCTCAAGACAGTCAGAGTTCTGTTTCATTGAGTCAGGATCCACTAGGAGGACCAGTTATCGAAAATGAAGCTGCCACTGCCATGATTGAAGTGGAAAGAGCCATGGCACATGCTCAGGAGGATCCGGTTAACTTAGAAGACTTGGAAAGACAACTCAACGTTGAGCAGAGGAAAATATATGATGAAGTTACCAACCAAATTGATCATGGATTAAGTCATGAGAAGAAAGAGTGCTCATGTACGTCGTTGAAGCCTGTCCGACTGTACGTGAGTGGAGAAGCGGGAACTGGAAAAAGTTTCCTCATTAAAGCAATTTCATGTTATTTGCAGAAAAGGACTGAGTCATCGCTGTCTTGTGTTGTCACCGCTCCAACTGGACTGGCAGCACATAACATTAAAGGTATTACTTTGCATCGTCTACTGATGCTGCCAGTGGAGCATGATAACAAATTACAATACCACAAGTTACCTGGAGATGCGTGTTGTGAAGTTTCAAGAGTCTTTAGGAAAATGAAACTTCTTATCATTGACGAAGTAAGCATGGTTTCCAATGTCATGCTTGCCTTTGTGCATTTGAGAATGCAAGAAGTTCTCAAAACAGAGTATGATGTGTTATTTGGTGGCAAACACATCATTGTTTTCGGTGATCTTCTGCAGCTGACACCAGTGAAAGGACAACCTGTGTTCAAAATGCTCACGCAAGAAGATACCAGGAAGTGCCTAGGGAGCATTGGCAACGTCAATATATGGTTAAACTTCAATTATGCTGAACTGCGTGAAAATATGCGTCAAGCGAAGGATGAAGATTATAAGAATATTCTACAAGATGTTAGAATCGGAAAAAAATGACCGAGCATGGGAAAGAAGCTTTACATGCACGATTACTGTTAAATTTATATCCAGAAGAAGACGTTGTGTCTGAGAATATTTTTGGGAAAATTACTGAGAAGAAATCTGGAATATGTTTGATGCCAACTCTTGCAGAATGTGCCATCTTCAACAACAAAATGTTGCATTTAGGAAACCAAGAGATTGTGAAACTGGAAGCTATTGACAGAGTAGAGCATATGGGATCAACAATTATTTTGTCTGATAATTTGAAATCAAAATTGGATTCATTAGAGAAGACTATATCTAAAACTGCAGGTTTTGAAAAGACTCTGAATGTGTGCTTAAATTGCCGTATAATTTTAAGAAGGAATTTACATGTTGAAAGAGGTCAGGTAATTGGATCAATGGGTAATGTTGTTGATTTTGAGAAATACAGAAATAGAGATGGAATTGAATTTTTAAAAATTAAATTTGATGGCATTGAGGAAGTACAGCTAATTGGTCGTTGCTCTGCTAGGTTTTTGCTTGTAAAAGACTTATATGTTCGCGGTAAGCAGTTTCCTGTTGCTTGGCATATGCGGTGACAATCCATAAATCACAAGGTTTAAGTGTAGACAGTGCATTGGTGAATATTGGCAGTTCTGTGTTCAAGGAGGGTATGGCATATGTGGCATTGTCACGAGTCAGAAGTTTATCGGGATTGTACTTGATTGAGTGTGATGTCACAAACATTTGTGCGGATCTAGATTGTGTTAAGGAATACAATAGGTTAAGAAGAGAGTATGCGCCACATTTGCCTCAATATCCTTTGTTTGAGAAACGTGTGGTAGGCCGGAAACGAAGAAATGTGACCAATAGTAGGGAGGTTGTAGCAAAAAGACGAAAAGTCGATGAACCTGAAATTATAAGCAGAAAAAAAATGGATTCTGTTGAAGATGTTGTTGGTTTTCAATTTGAAAATAGTTCTGGTGTCAACTGCTATGCTAATGTAGTGGTTAATGTTGTCTTTTCTCTAGAAACTTTAAAAGAAGAGATTGTGGTCAATTCGGATCAAAGATTTTGCAGTTTGTTGAATTCTGTGTTAGAGAAATGTAGCACTGATAGAACAAAAATAGAAAGTGTGTCTGAAATTCGAAATCTGTTAGACAAATGTTCAGGTCAAATGCAATTCTCTCAAAATATTCAGCAAGATTGCCAGGAGTTTTTAATGTATATGCTTGATGTATTGCAATGGCAGCATGACTGCGAGAACTGTAGGGTATCAAGTACTACTAGCGTAGAGTCTGAAAGATTTATACATTTAACTTTGCCAGACAGTAAATTAGTGTCCTTTAGTAAGCTAGTAAAAGCAGCTGATCACAACATGGAGTGTAGCCAATGTAAGTCTGCAATGTTCTCCACATTATTTATACGAACATATGGCCAGTATGTCATTTTAATGTTCCAACGATGTAGGCCTGATGGAACAAAATTGACAACTTTAATTAAAAATTTTGTGGTCTCGCAGTTGTCAATATCAGGAAGGACTTTTGTAACTGCAGCAATTATACATCATGACAGTCCTTCAACAACATCAGGACATTACACAGCTTATTTGAAGTCTAGACACGGCTGGTCATTCTGCAATGATTCTGTTTTAACTTTCAAAAAAAAATTGCCTTTTGACCTTAAAAATTCTTACCTGGAGTTTTTACAACCAAAATTTTAGGGTAGGAATCTCGGGATTTGCTCTGAGGAATTTCAAGAGGTTCTAATGGCTCCTACACTATTTGGCCTTGAGGATAAGTGTAGTACAGAGTGAAAAGTTAATGTGGAACATGAGTGAGCAAGAAGGGTGAGATATTACTAGTACAGGATTGTGAAAGTGATCTTGGACGTTTTCTTTCTGAAAGTTGCGGAAAAAGAAAATGACGGGATTTGCTTAGAAGAATTCCAAGAGTTATAAATAGCTCTTACACAATTTGGCCTTGAGGAGAAGTGCGGTAGAGAGCGAGAAGTCATTTATTGTATGTAACATATTTGTCAATACGATGGAGCTTTTCTTTCAGAAAGTGGCGGGCAGAAAATAATACCAGCACAACAGAGTATAAGCTGTTCATAGGACATCCTTCGACGTCATGGAAAGTAAGTTACTTTTCAGGAGTTCTGATTTCTGATTGGTTATGTTATATGGGTTTTTTAAACACAATCATTTTGATTGTGGTTTTTTTTCCCCGCTGTTATATGATGAATACCTTCAACTCACTGTTTTTAGTGAAATTTGATATATTCTGAGAACAGCAAAAATAAACCATTTAACATGTATAATTATTTCTGTACCTTTTTGTATTTATGACATACATTTAGAACTGTGTAGGAGGCATGGAGAAACTGAGGCTTCTGTAAGTGTCAAGGGAGGTGAGTAATGTACATTGCTCTGTTGCATACAGTCCTCACCTTCTGCGTACTCTTGGATATGCTAGACTCAATCTGCACAATGAGATACCTAAGCTGAGGAAATACAGGTGATGTGATTGTGAAATGAGCAAAAATATTTGCACGTTTTTCAATTATATCACCTGTGTTTCCTAACATTACGAATCACATTGTGCAGATGAGGTTTAGGCCTGTCCAGGGACACAGAGGAGTTGTGGCCTTTGTTCAAGAGTGCAGTGGACATGACTCACTTCATTGGTAGGCCTGCACATGTATTATATCCTCTGTACTCCTCAATAAGCCTAAATTTCATCTGCAACCCTGAGTAGGCCTCACCTCAAACAAATCTCTGGATAGGCCAGACCTTATCGGCATCCTGAAACAATCATTTAAAATGTTAGGGGCAGATTTATGATGGCCGTGCGCCTCTTTTGCGCCGCCATTGCGTCACTTTTGAAAGATGCACCATGTTGCAAGATTGGCCTCACTTCATCTGCAACAAGATACCGTCAGTTTAAAATGTATATATTTAGGACTGTGTAGGGGGCATGGAGAAGCTGAGGCTTCTGAAAGTGTCAAAGTTGTTGCATACAGTGCTCACCTTCTGCGTACTCATTCATATGCTAGACTACTTCTGCACAATGAGATACATAAGCAAAGGAAACACAAGTGATGTGATTGTGGATTGAGCAAAAACAATTGCACGGTTTTTCAAATACATTACCTGTGTTTCCTAACATTACGAATCACATTGTGTAGATGCCTCACTCAGTCTGTATCTGACACTCTTTCCTTCACTTCCTCTGTCTCCTCTCTCTCTCACTCTCTTTTCCTTATTAACCCTTTCCTTATATAGTTTACCTTACTCACTTTCTTTTAGTAGCTTACACAACTACAATTTAGTTTACTCTTCTATCCTTCTTTTCTGTCACTGAAAGTATCTTCTTTTTTTCTCTCTAAGTAATTTACTCTATTTAAATTTCTTTTTGCCTCTGACTGTCTATCACCGTTTCTTTCTCTTTTTTTCTGCATGTTTATCTCTAACTTTATTTCTTTGTAAAATTGGATGATTGTCAATCTTTTCCCTTGTCTTTTCTTTTAGGAAATAGCATTTAAAAAACCTTATTTTACTCACACAAAACCATTGAAATTCCATATATAGTTAGTTGCACTAACTATATATCGCGCGCCCGCAATCCACTGCTGATGATGTCACATATTACATCATTCATGACATGGTCAGTGACATCACTGATGACATCACTGATGACATCTCAAATGACATCATGACATCACTGATAACAACATCCAGTGATTTTATGTTTCTGTAAAGTTTAAATATGTCTTACATATTGAAGAATGAGTGGATGTATACGTGTCTGGATGAAGGATTTAGTAGGTGCATGACTGACTGTATGAGTGAGTGATTAAATGTATCTCACTGAGTGCATGGGTTAGTGACTAAACTGTCTTAATTTGTGCATCATTATGTCTGTTGTTCTGTAAACTGCTGCATGTGTTGATCAGTAGCTATATGAGTAACTATATGGGTTATTGATTGATTGTCCAAGTATTTGTATGGGAGACTGAGTGTGTGTGTGGCTGGCTGGGAGGTGTGTGACTCTGTGCAGATCAATGTGTACTTATATCAATGATTGTATAACAAGGTAAGTATGTGTTAGTATATGTTTGAAAATGTAAGGTGCTCTATGTTTAACTGTATAGACAAGAAAATGGAAGTGTGATTGATTCTTTACAGGACTGACTAGGTGTGTGAGTAACTCCATGGATGAGTGGCAGAGTGTGAGTGTCTGTATAGGTGTATGAGTGCATATGATAGTGTTGTAAAGATGAGTGATTGTATGTATGAATGATTGTATGGGTGAATGAGTGAATGTGTGTGTAGACGTAGGAATCAGTGAGTACATATGTAGTAACTAGTATTGGTGTGTCAATGGTTTCAAAAATTATACTCTGTATTTAACACTGGGTGTTATATTAAAATGTGAGGAGATGCATTGTATTGTCACATGAATGATATCATCAGTGATGTGGTCATTGATGTCAAATGAGATGTCATCAGTGGAGTCATCAGTGATGTCATTTGAGATGTCATCAGTGATGTCATCAGTGATGTCACTGACCATGTCATGAATGATGTAATATGTGACATCATCAGCAGTGGATTGCGGGTGCGCGATATATAGTTAGTGCAACTAACTATATATAGAATTTCAATGGTTTTGTGTGAGTAAAATAAGGTTTTTTAAATGCTAATTCCTAACTATATATGGTGTATAACCTATGGTTTTTTCAGTGAATTTTCAAGGTTTTGTAAATGCTAATTCCTAACTATATATGGTTTATAACCTATGGTTTTTTCAGTGAATTTCAATGGTTTTTTAATAGCAAATATCTATAGCTGTAAAATGTATTCTTATTTAAATCCAAAAATATATTTTATATGTTTATTAATAATTTTTTTTAAATATTTTTTTTGTTTCGCTCCCGGTCCGCGGACCGGGAAGCTTCCCGTTAGCTCAATTTGATGCCGCGACCCGGTCCGCAAACCGGTAAAAAATCAACATAGTGACGGTATCGCGTTGCCGCGTAATGCGTCTTATGACGTACTGCGTTAGCGCACCCGGAAGTGCCCCGGGGCGCGGACCGAGGCGCGAAACGCAGCTCCCCGGAAGCGATCCGCGGCGCTTCGCGAAAACGCGACGTATCGCGTTGCCGCGTAATGCGTCTTGTGACGTACCGCGTTAGCGCACCCGGAAGTGTCCCGGGGCGCGGACCGGGGCGCGAAGCTTAGCGACCCGGAAGCTAACCGGGGCGCGTTCCGCAGCGCGTAACATGAGCGTGAGAGGTCATGTGAATTGTTAATAAAACTTTTCATTGGTTCATTTCACTTTTGGTTTCATAATGATGTAAGGCTAGGTCAGGTGACCTAAAAATAACACTTTTCATTGGTTGAGAAGTATTGTTTTTCCCAAATGATGAAAACCCCTCCTTCTTTCCTCACACTGACTTTCATCATTGTGAGAGGAAGACCTATTTTGCTTGTTGGAAAATGGCTTCATTGGTAGCTTCAGCTGGTGGACCCCCACCACCACCTCCACCTCCTCATGGGAAGAGAGGACCACCTCCCCAGGTCATTACCAACACTGAGGAGGAAGATGAAGAAATGGATGAGGAGGGAGAAGAACCACAGTTCTTAGAAGAGGTGCCCCGGGTTTCCAGAAAGAAAGCCAGTTTCATCTGGCAGTTTTATTCGATCCCTCGTGGCCAAAAAAAAGTCAATGCGAGGTATGTCACCTGCCGCATATGCAAAGAACAATTGTCCAGAGGGACGGACAAAAAATATAGCTATGGAAATCACACAATGCACAGGCACATGACAAGGAAGCATCCACTAAATTACAGCCGGGCGGAAATAAGGGATATGCTTGACAATCCAAGACCAACTCCTGTGGCCAGACCAACAATACCGATTTCTCTAACACCAGAAGAGGCACGGGAAACTGTGCCAAATATTCAAGAAAATTTTGGGCACATGATTCACTTATGTATGCACTGTCGTGCATTATTAGCTTGTGGCAACATGAGCATCAATGCACTCAACCTGGCGTATGAACACCATGATTGCCCTAACCGCCCCCAGTAATTTTTTTTTGCTCCTGTTGAGCCCTTTTCAACGCCTGTTTTTTGTTGTTTCCCCCCCCCCAAAAAAAACCCCAAAAAAATATAAAATCGTTCAAAAAATACAAAAAAACAAAAAATGTTCAAAAAATATATAAAACAACAAAAATATTTAAAAAAAAGTTCTTTTCAGAACTACCTTCCCTTTCAAAAAAAATTGCTAGAATGTTTAGCACTCTGGCAAGCTCTATTTCTTTTGGTTCGCTCCCGGGTTAGCTTCCCGGTACGCGGACCGGGAGCTAACCAAAAAAAAAAAAAAAAAAAAAAAGTGTAAGTATAAGGAAAGTAAACAGAGAGTGATGTTAAAAGAAAGACAGCTATAGGGAGTAAAGAATAGATACTGTTTAATAGATCTATTTACCGAAGAAAAGACAGAAGAGGGTATAATTGTGAAAAACAAAATAGATAACGAAGTGAAAGAAAAAAAAAGAGAGTATAACATTAACAAAGAAGAGTTTCTTGGAGAATGTGAGTGAATGTTCAAAATAAGATTAAAACATGAGGAATAACAGAGAGAAAAAATAGAAAACAGAAAACAAAAAATAACAGAAAAAGATTAATTGAAACAGCAAAGAAATGTAAGTAACATAGAGCCATATCATCAACATAGGCAATAAAAGTTTTGCAGCTTTTATTGGCAGAAATGTGTCGCTAAAGCTGCTTTTGTGGCAGAAAACTGCCGCTAAAACCACTTTTGCACCAGTTTTCTGCCAATAAAAAGAGCAATAATTTTATTGGCTGTGTTCATAATATTCCCCTTAGTGCGCTTCAACTACACAGAGAAAGCATTATGAACAAGTAGTGATAGAGTGATCAGTCAAAGACACTAAGAGTAATAGAGACGGAGTGAGTGAACAAGAGTGAGGAACTATGAGAAGAGAGGGACTGAGGAAAAGAGTGGAAGGAGTTGAGTAAGTAGGTAATAGAGAAAGGAATGAGGAAAGTAGCAAAGGCAGGAAACTGAGGGTTAAAGAAATGAAGCTGTGGAACTAATAGTAGGTGAATGTGATAGAAATGTAACGAAAAGAATACAAAACATTTACCTTATAATTGTCGTTAAATTACTCACTTTTTGTTTTTATACTTTCAATCTGTGAAAGAGAGAACAAACATTTGAAAAATATTAAAACATGTATTTAAAAATTAGAAAAGACAAGGGAAAAGATTGAAGGACAAACAGTTTTTCAACAACTTTGACACTTACAGAAGCTTCTGCTTCTCCAGGCCCCCTACACAGTCCTAAAGATATACATTTTAAACTAACAGTATCTTGATGCAGATGAAGTGAGGCCTATCTTAAAACATGGTGCATCTTTTGCATTGCTGTTGTTTCAGAAAAGTGTCGCAAGACACTAAAATTTTAAATAATTGCTTCAGGATGCCAATAAGATGTCTACTATCCAGAGGTTTGTTTGAGGTGAGGCCTACTCAGGGTTGCAGATGAGATTTACACTTGTTGAAGAGTACAGAGGAGATAATACATGTGAAGGTCTACCAATGAAGTGAGTCATGTCCACTGCACTCTTGAACAAAGTCCAAACCTCCTATGTTTCCCTGGACAGACCTAAACTTGATCTGCACAATGTGATTCGTAATGATAGGAAACACAGGTGATGTAAATGAAATACGTGCAATTTATTTTGCTCATTTCACAATCACATCACTTGTGTTTCCTTTGCTTAGGTATCTCATTGTGCAGATGTAGTCCAGCATATGAAAGAATACGCAGAAGTGCAGCACTGCATGCAACAACTTTGACACTTACAGAAGCCTCACCTTCTCCATGCCTCCTACACAGTTCTACATATACATCATAAATGCAAACAGTACAGAATTAATTATACATGTTAAATGGTTTATTTTTGCTGTTCTCAGAATGTATCAAAATTCACTAAAAACAGTGACTTGAAGGTATTCATCATATAACAGCGGGGGAAAAAAAACACAATCAAAATGATTGTGTTTAAAAAACCCATACAACATAAGAAATCAAAATTCAGAACTCCTTAAAGTTAACTTACTTTCCTTGACGTCCAAGGATGTCCTATGAACAGCTTACACTCTTTTGTGCTGTTATTACTTTCAGCCCGCCACTTTCTGAAAGAAAATCTCCATCGTTTTTAAAAACATGTTACATGCAATAAATGACTTCTTGCTCTCTACCACAAGTTTCCACAAGGCCTAATCTGGTCAGAGCCATTTATAACTCTTGGATTTCTTGTAAGCCAATCCCGTCATTTGGCATTTCCGCAACTTTCAGAATTAAAATGTTGAAGATCATTTTCACAATCCTGGAATAGTAATATCTTCCCCTTCTTGCTCAGTCATGTTCTACATTTCCTATGACACTGATACTGCTTACTATGAAGCAGACTTACACTACCTCTATGACTACTACAATTATTTAATTCTCTACATCACTTTCAATCACAAAGCAATGTAAAACAGTAGACAGCGTTGCAGACTTACATTCCCTCTACTCTATGTTTTGATTGGCTGCTTCAATTAGCTTATAAAAAGAAATAGTTTTTCTGAACTCATTCAAAGTGCATGTATTTCTCCATGACGTCCAGTGTTATGGTAAAAAGTTATGTCTCTGTACTACACTTATCCTCAAGGCCAAATCGTGTAGGAGCCATTAGAACCTCTTGAAATTCCACAGAGCACATCCCAAGATTATTTCCCTAAAATTTTGGTTTTAAAAACACCAGGTAAGAGTTTTTAAGGTCATATGGCAATTTTTTTTTGAAAATTAAAACAGAATCGTTGCAGAATGACCAGCCATTTCTAGACTTTAAATAAGCTGTGTAATGTCCTGATGTTATTGAAGGGCCGTCATGATATATAATTGCTGCAGTTACAAAAGTCCTTCCTGATATTGACAACTGCGAAGCTACAAAATTTTTAATTAAAGTTGTCAATTTTGTTCCATCAGGACTACATCGTTGGAACATTAAAATGACATACTGGCCATATGTTCGTATAAATAATGTTGACATCATTTCAGATTTACATTGGCTACACTCCATGTTGTGATCAGCTGCTTTTACTAGCTTATTAAAGGAGACTGATTTACTGTCTGGCAAAGTTAAATATATAAATCTTTCTGAGTCTACACTAGTAGTACTTGATACCATACAGTTCTCGCAGTCATGCTGCCATTGATAAGAAAGCCCAAACAGCTGATCTACATCTACACCTTCAGCATGCAATACATCAAGCATATACATTAAAAACTCCTGACAATCTTGCTGAATATTTTGAGAGAATTGTGTTTGGCCTGAACATCTGTCTAACAGATTTCGAATTTCAGACACACTTTCTATGTTTCTTCTATCAGTGCTACATTTCTCTAACACAGAATTTAACAAACTGCAAAATCTTTGATCAGAATTGACCACAATCTCTTCTTTTACATTTTCTAGAGAAAACAAAACATTAACCACTACATTAGCATAGCAGTTGACACCAGAACTGTTTTCAAATTGAAAACCAACAACATCTTCAACAGAATCCTTTTTGTTTCTGCTTGTAATTTTAGGTTCATCGACTTTTCGTCTTTTTGCTACAACCTCCCCAGTATTGGTCACATTTGTTTGTTTCCGGCCTACCACACGTTTCTCAAACAAAGGATACTGAGGCAAATGTGACGCATACTCTCTTCTTAACCTATTGTATTCCTTAACACAATCTAGATCCGCACAAATGTTTGTGACATCACACTCAATCAAGTACAATCCCGATAAAGTTCTAACTCGTGACAATGCCACGTATGCCATACCCTCCTTGAACACAGAACTGCCAATATTCACCAATGCACAGTCTACACTAAAACCTTGCGATTTATGGATTGTCACCGCATATGCCAAGCAAACAGGAAACTGCTTACGGCGAACATATAAGTCTTTTACAAGCAAAAATCTAGCAGAGCAACGACCAATTAGCTGTACTTCCTCAATGCCATCAAATTTAATTTTTGAAAATTCAATTCCATCTCAATTTCTGTATTTTACAAAATCAACAACATTACCCATTGATCCATTTACCAGACCTCTTTCAACATGTAAATTCCTTCTTAAAATTATACGGCAGTTCAAGCACACATTCAGAGTCTTTTCAAAACCTGCAGTTTTAGATATACTCTTCTCTAATGAATCCAATTTTGTTTTCAGATTCTCAGACAAAATAATTGTTGATCCCATATGCTCTACTCTGTCAATAGCTTCCAGTTTCACAATCTCTTGCTTTTCTAAATGCAACATTTTGTTGTTGAATTTGGCACATTCTGCAAGAGTTGGCATCAAACATATTCCAGATTTCTTATCAGTAATTTTCTGAAAAATATTCTCAGGCACAACATCTTGTTCTGGATATAAATTTGACAGTAATCGTGCATGTAAAGCTTCTTTCCCATGCTTGGTCACTTTTCCAATTCTAACATCTTGTAGAATAGTCTTGTAAACTTCATCCTTCGCCTGACGCATATTTTCATGCAGTTCAGCATAATTGAAGTTTAACCATATATTGACGTTGCCAATGCTGCCTAGGCACTTCCTGGTATCTTCATGCGTGAGCATTTTGAACACAGGTTGCCCTATCACTGGTGTCAGCTGCAGAAGATCTCCGAAAACAATGATGTGTTTGCCACCAAATAACACATCATACTCTGTTTTGAGAACTTCTTGCATCCTCAAATGCACAAAGGCAAGCATGACATTGGAAACCATGCTTACTTCGTCAATGATAAGAAGTTTCATTTTCCTCAAGATTCTTGAAACTTCAAAACAAGCATCTCCAGATAGCTTGTGATATTGTAATTTGTTGTCATGCTCCACTGGCAGCATCAGTAAACGATGTAAAGTAATCCCTTTAATGTTATGTGCTGCCAGTCCAGTTGGAGCGGTGACAACACAAGACAGCGATGACTCTGTCCTTTCCTGCAAATAGCATGAAATTGCTTTAATGAGGAAACTTTTTCCAGTTCCCGCTTCTCCACTCACGTACAGTCGGACAGGCTTCAACGACGTACATGAGTATTCTTTCTTGTCATGACTTAATCCATGATCAATTTGCATGGTAACTTCGTCATATATTTTCCTCTGCTCAACGTTGAGTTGTCTTTCCAACTCTTCTAAGTTAACCGCATCCTCCTGAGCATGTGCCATGGCTCTTTCCACTTCATTCATGGCAGTGGCAGCTTCATTTTCGATAACAGGTCCTCCTAGTGGATCCTGACTCAATGAAGCAGAACTCTGACTGTCCTGAGAACTGTCTCTGGCAATCTCGGCTGCAATCGTTGCTTCCTGCTCAATATCCGCATTCAACATTTCTACATATTTGGGAAAAGCAGGACATTCTATGGTCTCCTTGGCGGCATTGAAAGAGTCTTCGTAACAGAGGAAATCTCCAAGCAGTTCCTCTTCTGCACGCCAAGGCTTGAAAAGTTGCAAAAGTGCTAAATAGAAAAACTCCTTTTTTTCAGGAGATTCGCCACTCAATTTTCGATGGTTTACCAAGTGGCATTTTCTTTGCTTGACCAGACATCCCTCACTTCCTATTACAGCATACACTCCTTTCTCAGTATCTTCTTTGATGTTCCTCTTGAATATGTAATTTTGAAGAACCTCATACAGACAAACATTGTCGAGGTGACTGCTTCTATTTGGATAATATGTATCCAACATGTTGGTCTTCAAAATGTCGGTACTGTTTGGCTCCTTTTCCGCCAAATACTCAATTTCCCGCACAGGTTTGAGAACTCGATTACGCGTTGCAGCAAGACCAAGACTCGCCCAAACGATACTCCTGGACTTGGCATAGAGACTTGCTGAAGACAACCGGTCAGAGCATTCGTAAGCTCCAATTTCTCGATGCGACAACATCTTCAGACTGAAACTGTACAACTTCTTGCTGAGGCTCTTTTCATGGGAAATGTCCTCCCACATATCCTTCAATTCTGTCTTCTCTTTTTTGGTGATGTAAGACGTCACATACCGAGCCACAGCCATACAGTTATCAGCCACAAACTGTATATCCATGTTAGCATTCCACATGGACAAAATCACCGGGTTGTAGTCGTTGATGTACTTGGACTCTTCGTTCCTCTTCAAATTGTATGTGTTTTTAGGTGATTTCTTCATGACATTATGTCGCAGCGAAGACATCAAACTGTTTACTCTTCCTTTAGAAATCACCGGTCGTGGAAAACCGAAACGACATTTGGTGTAGAACTTGTCCTTGTTTCGGAATTTACGACGGCAGTACTTTCCACATCGATGGCTTTGGAAACGCAGAACTTTTTCTCTTAGGCTTTTCTTCTCCTTTGCGTTTGGAACAGCACACGTAGAATACTGTTGGATGAAACTCATCACTGAGTCTTCTGGATCCGTTCCAAATTTAGGTGCATCCTTGATCCACAGCAACATATGTATATGAGGAGCACCTCTTGCTTGGTACTCCTTTCTCCAGAAGAAATCCAACACCTCTCCAAGAGGTGGATTCTTCTTATTCACGATGAAAGACATCATAGCTTCAAATCTATGATTGAAGTACCTACATACATTGACTGGATCCAAAGAGCACAGTTCTCCGGGTGTCTTGAATTCGATGTTATCTACGTTAGCATTTGCCTCTCGTAGAAATTCAAGTAAGTCTTCCCAGACATACTCGGCACAGCTCAGAGTGAGGAACCATGTGGGAGTACCTAAGTTCCTCAGCATACATTTTAAATCACCATGACGACGGTACCAGTACTCATTAGTACCACGCTGACACGCCATGAGATTAATCAGGTGAGAATCCAAAATACTGTCTTGGACATTGACTTTATCCATAAAGTCACTTGCCGAGATGTTTTGCATGTGTATACCACTTTTCAAGATGTGGTTCACTGCATATGACAGTCCAGACAGATCGCTTTCAAACAGGAGATGAAACAAATAGGGAATGCATTGTCGAAACCTAGCATCTCCTGCATACAATCGCAAAGTCCGGTATTCAGAAGCAGGAATTTGATGAGGTCGCTCATCATATCTTCCTCCCTGACCTGTTGGAAAAAGCTGTGGGAAACACCGAGCTTCCAAACTTTCCTCCCAAACACTAATGGGACTCCCTTTGGCTTGTTTCATTTGAAACAACTCAATAGCATTCCCCATGACTTCCTTGGAATGCAAAGGATGAACACTATAATGTTCATATATTTCTTCACTAGTAGAGGGTTCTACTTTCTCAATTTGACCAGCACACAAATCGCTATCCTCTTCCTCACTTACTTCCTCTTCTGCAACATATACATTCTTATAGTATTTATTTTTTTTTTTCAAATACAATGTTGCCTTTTTAACTTTCCTAACATCTACTAAATCTTGCCATATTTTCTTATTCTTTGTCGGAACCCCATTAACTAAGATAACCAGAGGTTCCTCTTCCACTTTTTCTACTCCAATTGTGTTAATGTTTTTCTTCAAATCTAGAGGCAAATAAACAACTCTTCCCTTTAATCCTCTCTGTAAATCTGATGGAGGCAATTTCCCTGTCTTTGGCTCCATTCTTACAATAGCCTGAAAGGGATGGATACTTTGAATCAAAATAGATTCATAAGTATTTAAATCCTTCAATTCAGAAGGAATCTCAACCAATTCCAGATTATTATGAACTGCTCTAGCAGGCATCTGGTTTTGATTTAATTTGCAACAACAATAAGTACACACACGTTGATCCAATCCCAAATCAAAACAATTTTCTACCATCAAGTATGTTGCGAAATCCTTCCGTTCACTATTATTTTCCCTTTCACTTTTTGCATATAAATCCACTAACTTAGTCTGATTCTTATAATAAGTGCGTCGACAACACACACAAGTGAAATTAGGCCTCTCACTTGATTTCACCTCAAACGTCGCAATTTCCCTCTGGAAATTATCTGTACTGGAAACCTGTACACTATCTTCCACATGACCCTCTTCTTCTTGCTCAATTTCAACATTCTCCTCTTTACTTCCAAAGTAACAAAACTCAATTTCTTCACATATATTCTTCACATCTATTTCAGAACCATGCAAAAGAGCAGCGCATAATTGTTTAAGCATAATTGCTGGACTCTTAGCATAATACAACATTCTAACTAATTTCCTCACTTTATTATGATGCACTGCTAGCATCCTGAAATGATGAAAAACACTCTGGCATACTCTCCTGGAAAGACAAGCCAGTGAATGACCATGCAAACCTGTCACTTCTCTTACTCTGCAAGGATCTAATTCTTGCAACAACCTTATTTTCTGCTTCAAACTTTTCTTATTAAATGACCGTACAAAATCACAAAGCAAATTGATGGAATCCTGTCGCACACTGCAAATACTACTACACAGGTGTACACAGGACCCTTAGCACATCTTCCTAAAACCTCATTACCTAACACCTCTTCTGCCTCTGTTGTCACAAGTTTTTCTTTTTCAACTGGACAACCATCTTTCACTTCATAAGCACGACCACTGGTGTCAACTGCATGCACCAAATCATTATCCTGGAAATAACTCTCCTCATTAAAAAATGCCTCACAGCTTGAACTATGCATCCATTCTCCAGAAAAAACTTCACAAAAATTACTACGATTAACTATTCTCTTCCATCTACTATTTCTTTTGAAATCATAAATTGCCTTGTTTAGCTTCCTAATTCTATTGATTATCAAAATAAATAACTTACGTTTAATTTCAAATGCCTGATCAATAACTTTCTCAACTTTTTTTTTTCTCTTATAAAAAAACTGTTTCTGTTGACCTTTCTTAATATTTTTTAACAAATTGCCAATTATCCTGTTGCGGAACATTCGTTTACGAATCTCCCTAAACTGTTGTTTCCTTCTACTATCATGCACAGAGTTATCTCTTGCTCTAGCAGTAACATTTTTAATTGGCCTTTCCTTTCCATTTGAATTCCTTCTCGTTTTATGGACTGAAACATTTTCTGTAGTAATATTTTTTTTACTACACATATTTCTTATGAAATATTTTGTGCTCTTACCCGGTGCTTTCTTCGTGACTTGACAAATCTTTTTGTTAGAGGACTGCTGCTTATTTTCTTTCACCTGCTGTCTTTGACGTTTTGCAGCCTTTCTCTGTCTTTCTATTGTTGGCATGGTGAAATCTTGAAATGATCTGCAGTTGAATCTGTGGTAAGATATAATAAAAAATGTTATTAACCATTATTACCAAACAGTAAAACAATAACAGTGATCAAAAACTTAACACACTACTTGACATTTTAAATAGAAGATTTTTTAGTCCTTGCAAATTTACAATACAGAAATAGCAGAAAAGAAATGACATTTATATTTATGTTACCTGTGCTATTTTATATGTGAATCTGATCTAATTTTATGAGCATATTTTAATATTTTATTGAAGACACTACACATAACCTGCTTTTGAAGGTGTCTTTATTTTTAAATTAAACGGTTTACCTTTTTACTTTTTATTAACTATAAATTTTAAAAATAAATGTTTATATTTCCATAGGCTCAAGCAGGTCAGCTTCCCATCCTATGTCATATAATTCGGACAAATCTGCATCCTCATCACGCTCTTCTTCATCCTCAGGATTTAAATCATCCAAGGGATCAACATCCACTGATGTTTCAATTACAAGTTCAATGATGAGGTCAAAATCAACTGATTGCAGATTGTCGCTCATGTTGAGGTTGTCTTTATCTTTAAAGAAAGATAACAACAATGAGATGTTGCAGAGTAAGAGACAAATCTCAGAGATTATAATAGTAAAATTGTTTAACAAGAGTAATATTTTGCAGCTATTATTTAGCCATGTCCAGCAATGCTGAGCAGGTGAAGACTATGTCTAAATTTTCAGTGAACAGGACTCATCTCTTCTTAACCTTGGATAAGCCTCACCGACTCTGTGTGTCCTGCACATACTTAAATGTAAAGGGGCAGATTTATGTTAAATGGCACATCCCCAGGCATGCAACAGTTAACGTGCACCACTACTCTGCCACCCATGGTGTGCCGTATTTACAATCAGATAGGAGAAAGCTTCGTCAAAACCCTGCGCCTGCTTTAAGCAGGCATAGGTCTTGACGCAACATTGTGGAGATGGGGCACCCCTGAGCCTTGCTTGAGCTGCATCGCACTTGCGATACAACTCCAGCAATCACTACCTTTACAGCACAGATACGTCACACATCTGTGCCATTTTTGCCCCATGATGCCCCGTATTCTAAATGCAGCACACCATGGGTGGCGGAACAGCGGCGCAGGATGACTGACACATCCCTGGTGATGCACCAGTCATCATAAATCTATCCCTAAGCTTCTTATCTTGTTACAGATGAACCGCCATATGTAGCATGAAACTATTTTGCATTTCCTAAATAGCGAATTTTAAGGAATAAATAGCAATTCTTTACCATTCCTAATTTGCAATGAGCAAATTGCTAATTTCAAGTTACCCATTCATTTCCATGGGCTAGGAGGCTCATAGGAATGAAGGTTTAATTTGCGATTAGCAATTTGCTCATCACAAATTAGGAATTTTTCCAAGGGTGCAGGGGTGTCTCAAGAACACCCTGCTGCACCCCTGAAAAAGAAATTTGGGGGCATATGGCACACATACATGCCCTAAGGACATGTGTTGGCGTCATATGGCACCTTTTGTTTTTTTGAAAAAAAGCTTTTTGAAAAGAATTCACAAATTACCACCAATTTACCACAATAGTTTCCAAATCCTTAATGTCATTTTTTACATATTTTTTGTTTGATACATTGCATTTAAGTAGTCACAAAATTTGCAAATCCTTCAGTGCAATTGCAAAATAAGGAATTGCAAATTTTGCTACTCCTTATTTTGCATCAAACTTGTTTGATACATACCATTTGTCTAATTAACATTTGCAAAGGCCGAAATTCGTAGAATTTTGATCTTTGCGAATGCTAATTAGCTTAATACATATGGCCCCAAGTGAGGCCTGTCTTGCGACATGGTGCATCTTTTGCATCACTGCTGCATCGGTTTCATGTGGTACGTTTTTTTTACACCATGACATATCTGCCTAAATGCATCAATTTGTAATGTTGTCGCCTCATAGCAAATCTTTTGCACCGCCGCTGCATCATAAAAGTGACGCACAGTGGCACAAAAGAGGCATACACCTATCATAAATCTGTCCCTAGCATTTTAAAAGATTAATCCAGGATGACGATAAGGTGTGGCCTATCCAGAGGTTTGTTTAAGGTGAGGCCTACTCAGGATTGCAGATTAAAGTTACGCTTGATGAAGAATACAGAGGAGATAATACATGTAAAGGCCTACCAATGAAGTAAGTAATGTGCACTTTATTGCGCCAGTCATCATAAATGTATCCCTAATCTTCTTATCTTGTTACAGATGAACCACCATATGTACCATCAAACTATTTTGCATTTCCTAAATAGCAAATTTTAAGGAATAAATAGCAATTCTTTACCATTCCTAATTTGCAATGAGCAAATTGCTAATTGCAAGTTACCCATTCACTTCCATGGGCTAGGAGGCTCATAGGAATGAAGGTTGCAATTTGCGATTAGCAATTAGCTCATCACAAAATAGGAATTTTTTCAAGCGTGCAGGGGTATCTCAAGAACACCCTGCTACACCCCTGAAAAAGAAATTTGGGGGCATATGGCACACATACATGCCCTAAGGACATGTATAGGCGTCATATGGCACCTTTTGTTTTTTGGAAAAAAATGCTTTTTGAAAAGAATTCGCAAATTACCACAAACTAGAAGTTGGTGGTAGTTTCCAAATCCTTAATATCATTTTTTACATATTTTTTGTTTGATACATTGCATTTAAGGAATCGCAAAATTTGCAAATCCTTCAGTGCAATCGCAAAATAAGGAATAGCAAATTTTGAATTAAGGACATTTTAAGTAATTTCCACATGTGCAGTGTTTTCAAATTATGATTTGAAAATCGTTTTTGGGGAAAAGTAATGGTTTGCAAATTTATGACAAGGACATAATGGTGTATGCTTCTCTATAAGGCATTTCAGTGTCTCTGATGTCATTTTTCCCATATTACATTATAAGACCTTTCCCCATGGAGCACATTCCTTGTAAATATGCTTCCACCTGTGCATGGTGAATTTAGATTTTGACTGTTTGAGTCACATAGCCATGTTAAAAGTCACCCCAAAAAATTGCAAACGCTTTAAAAAAACACATTCATGTGTCTTAAGGACATTTTAAGTCATTTCCCCGTGGACAGTGTTTTGTAAGTGGCGCAAAAGAGGCATACACCTATCATAAATCTGTCCCTAGCATTTTAAATGATTAATTCAGGATGACGATAAGGTGTGGCCTATCCAGAGGTTTGTTTAAGGTGAGGCCTACTCAGGATTGCAGATTAAAGTTACGCTTGATGAAGAATACAGAGGACATAATACATGTAAAGCTCTACCAATGAAGTAAGTGATGTCCACTTCATTGCGCCAGTCATCATAAATGTATCCCTAAGCTTCTTATCTTGGTAGACATCAACCGCCATATGTATCATATAATAGCAATTCTTTACCATTCCTAATTTGCGATGAGCAAATTGCTAATTGCAAATTACCCATTCATTTCCATGGAGCAGGAGGCCCATAAGAATGAAGGTGCAATTTGCGATTAGCAATTAGCTCATCGCAAATTAGGAATTTTTCCAAAGGTGCAGGGGTGTCTCAAGAACACCCTGCTGCACCCCTGAAAACGAAATTTGTGGACATATGGCACACATAAATTTTAACAACATTCCTTTACCTCAAAAACGATTTTCAATTCATAATTTGAAAACACTGCCCACAGGGAAATTACTTAAAATGTCCTTAAGACACATGAAAGTGTTTTTTTATTGCCTTTCCAGCATGGTTGGGTCACTTTTAACATGGCTATGTAACACAAACATTTAAAATCTAAATTTCCCATGCACAGGTCGGAGCATATTTACAAGCAACTTGCGCCACAGAGAAAGGTCTTACATTAAAATGGGAAAAATAACATCAGGGACAGTCAATTGCCGTATAAAGAAGCATACACCATTATGTCCTTGTCATAAATTTAAAAACAATTCCTTTTCCCCAAAAACGATTTTCAAATCATAATTTCAAAACACTGCACATGGGAAAATTACTTAAAATGTCCTTAAGACACATAAAAGCGTTTTTTGATTGCCTTTGCAGCATGTTTGTATCACTTTTAACATGGCTATGTAACACAAACATTCAAAATCTAAATTTTCCATGCACATGTGGGAGCATATTTACAAGCAATTTGCGCCACATAATTCATAATTTTCTCCTAAAAGCACACTATTCTCTATCTAAATTAAAGAAATATTTTCTCACCTTAGCAAATACTTTGAGTTTGAAAACAGTCTCAGAAACACACCAATTTGTCTTCAGCAGAGCAAAAGGTATGCACTCCAGAGTCTGCAGCTATCAAAAGCACAGAAATGCTGTAATTCTTCACACATATCTCTCATGTCACCCAATCAAAACTCTTCCCTCACTTTTTTTCAAATGAAAACCCTTCCCCCCTCTGCCCTTTCTGCCTTTTCTGCATGGCAACCACCTCTTGGAAGACTTCTGGTGTTTGCAAGTTCACACAACTTTGTTGCAATTGAACTCTGAACTCTCAGTGCACCTGCATATCCAGTGCATTCTTTCATTTAATGATTTTTTATTGACCATTCAAAATACATCTTTCAAAGAACACATCCGTGCACCCTAACTTTTTGTTTTCAGCAATCAAAATCCACCAATCACTGTTACTGCTTCATGAACACAGAAACTCCACAGTTTTTTTCATTTTAAACTCTCATTTTTTCAACTGCCATTTCATTGCCACACTTCATCTGACTGCAGGAGAACCTTCTCTCACCATGTTTTCTGTCTGGATTGTTGGACATAGTTATATTCACTGGGCTCAAAGGTACGTTGAAAACAGGAAATTACCTAACCTCAATTTACAAGATGTGGAAATTAAGTGGTTTGGCCACAGAGGATTAAAATGTCACCAATTGATACCATTGGTGAAAACCTTTATGCATTTGCCCAAACCTGACCTGTTAATTGTGCACTGTGGAGGTAATGACTTGGGCACTTTGACTGGTGTAGGTCTGGAAATGCTTTTAAAGGACACCTTTGAGCAATTAATGGCACTTTTTCCTCAGACTGCCTTGGTATATTCAAATATATGCCAAAGACAGAAATGGAGGTGGTCAAACCAATTTTGTCCACAAATTGAGAAGTCGAGGAAGCATGTAAACAAATCTGTTTCAGCTTACATGAGAGACCATGGAATGGGCTCCCTGTACAACAATAACTTGCGTTACTACATGCAAGATATCTACAGAGGAGATGGAGTTCACTTCTCAGATGAGGGCAACAGAGTTTTCACTCTGAATTTAAGAATGTGCATTGGTACCTACTTATAAGTACCTAAATGCTACCCTACATCTGATCACTCACAATTATT
The DNA here is from genome assembly GCF_964261635.1 of Lissotriton helveticus. NCBI lineage: Eukaryota > Metazoa > Chordata > Amphibia > Caudata > Salamandridae > Lissotriton > Lissotriton helveticus. Next base: position 728,884,099 of record NC_136059.1, on the reverse strand, counting down.
ATTTTACTCTAACATTTTTCACTAATTTCCAACAAAGTACGCTCCCTGGGGCGCTACCCGGTACGCGAACCGGGAGCTAACCTCGCGAATTTTTTTTAAAAAATGTTTTTTTTTCGCACATATAAGCCTCCTCAGCCACCCTCAGAAAACCTAGGGGGTCAAGATAACTCTACCGTGCCCCCTTCTACCCATTCTGAACATTATTTGCCCTCCATCTTGTATCTTAATTCGACCGAAACACAAAATGGTGGACTCCCGGAACGCTTAAGGTTCGCGAACCGGGGCGCTCAACGGTACGCGTACCGGGTCGCTCCCTGGGAAGCGCACCATCAAAAAAGGTGGGAAAGTAGTTCACAGAAAAGCCACTGGAGACAATTTCACCAAATATAGATTAGCTCATACTACATACCAATCCCTACCATTTTCACAAATGTGATTGGAATTCCATTTAGTCATTTAGCCTGTAGACCTCTCTAAATACCCTGAGGTAAATTACTTCACAAAACACATCTGAAGTGTTGGAATTGAAAACCAATGAAAATGTTACTTTCATTTTCTACTTTTTTTACCTGACATTTCATTGGTTATATACCTGAATATATATAAAGGAAGAGAAGAAAACACAGCCATGTTGACTACTACTTCTTGCTGTACATTTCAATAGTATTTTCACTAATTCCTTCAACTTCTTTCTAAAGGTAAGTTTTTATTTTTAAAACCGAAGTATATTGTGCACTATAAGTTAATATGGTAAACTTTTTCTGATAGATATATACTATCCCTCTGTAGTAGTTATAGATTTAGAGAGACTTCTCTGTTATAGTTATGGATGGAGTTAGGCTTCTCTTGTATAATTATGAATTTACTTACGTTAAATCACATACACTTTTTTATATTCCTACTTCCACTCTGATACTATATACTGCCCAAAGATAAATTCACTGATAAAAAATGCCTATTTAAAATTATTCCCAACATTGCCCTATCTCTACTAATATATATTTTTTTAATCCAAATTTCAGGCAAAATGGAAGGCGAAAACCAAGTTTCTTTTGAAATGGACCTGCAAGAGAGCAGCCAAGAATTGATTGATACAATTGATCAAATTGACATTGAATTTTTCGATGAAACTTGGGACAATGAACTACTGCAATGTGTACAAGCAGTAGATAACCTCCTTGCAAATGAGGACATTTTACACCCTCAGAGACTACAATGTATATTCCATGATAATTATGAAATTTCTGACAATGAAATGTTAGAAAGTTTAATAAATTATGAAACACAATCACAATAAAAAAAATGCTTAAAAAATAAAAAAAATAAAAAATAATCAACAAAAACAACAATCAATTAACATACAGCATTTGAAAAGTCTATCATTCATTTTTCATTGCAGTACGCTGCCCAGAACGCTTCCCGGTTCGCGGACCGGGCGCTCCCCACGCAAAAAAAAACAAAAAAAATTTTTTGTTTTTTTTGCCCCGCGGGGCCCTTTTAAAACCTCCACATTAAACCTAGTGGGTCAGGGAGGATCTAGTATGCCCCCTTATGGTCATTTTCGCTTTTGTTTTGGCCTCCTCTTGTCTCTCAATCCTACCGAGAGACAAGATGGCGGCCGCTCCGGACTGTTTAGAATGTTGACAGACACCGGAGAGCCAATCAGCTTAGCTACGCGAAGTTCCGGTACGCTTAAGGTCCACGGACCGGAGCGCTGCCCGGAGCGCGCTTACAGATATATATCTTTTTTTAAACGTTAATTTCTCAAAATCCACTGGAGCACATATATTGAGACATAGAAAAGGCACATCGGGCTACCAGTCCCTACAATTTTGCCAAGTTTCATGCAAATCCATTCAGCCGTTCGGGCTAAAAGTGAGGCCAACCGCCCTATGGAAAACTCAATGTTAAAAACACGTTTTGGGACCCCCCTTTTTTCTCGGCCCCCCCTTGACGAAACCCCCCCAAATTTCCAAGGGCTGCTCAGAAACAAAATGTTCCATTTTCCAGAAAATTTCAGCCAATTCCGTCCACAAACGCCAAAGTTATTAGACATAGAATTTTCAAAAATCCCATAGGGAAAAAATCCTAACTATATATACCTACTGGCGACCGCCAGTAGGTAATGTATATATATATATATATATATATATGCTTCGCTCCCCAATGCCAACTGTACTACAGACACTCTCCTGCCCGACCACCTCTTTGCCTGGCATCAATTCATTCGAAGCACTGTGCTGGGTTTGGTGTGGGCTTGTTTCGTGAATAAAAGCATTCAGTCTGCTGGCGCAACACATCAGGGCTTTGCTCACCAACTTCTCTCATTTTAAATGTGTGAATAAAAAATTAGCTAACATTCACGGCAAGAATTTTCAATTCTATTAAGGACAGGGAGGTGAAGATTGTGCTTTCTCTTTCTTTTACTGCAAACAAACAGCAGCCAATAAGATCATTTATAACATTTATAAACACAGAATTCCCAGAATGCTTAGTGTGGAAGAACAATAACCATGGAGACTAGCCCTATATAACAGTCCTCAAAGCGGAACACTTCCTCTTTCTTTGCCCAACGAGTAGAGTCCAAGTCTATAATTATCAGTTCAAGAAAAAATGAGCATGCATCCATATCACTCTCGAATGTTGAAACAACAGGAAATGTAGAACCATGGTCTATTCTCCTTTCTGGTCAGCGCCTGAAACAGAAATTTTACACTCGTAATAATTGTCATCGACTGGTAAATCAGGGTGGGTAAACATGACATTATGATTCATAATAGTTATTTTGTCGTACCTGGCGGGATAATCTTCGCCTCCTTGTCATTAATAGAACTGAAAATTCTTGGCTTGAATGCTAGATAATTTTTTATTCTATTACAGGACCGTATGCTTCAGATTATGCTAGTTTAACGCTTATCTAAAACAACTGAAGCTACATCACCCACAGGTTTAGAATACAACTGTTTGAAAGTAGAACTGGATGACCAGTCAGCAGTTTTCATGATATTGTGTATACTGGTACCAAGCATGAATGATTTGGAGGCCATAGCACCCCTAACTGAATGTACAAGTTAATGTCAATACCTGATTCTGACATATTACAAATCTCAGCCATCTGGCATTAGCAGTAGAAGTAACAGGTTTAAGCAATAAGTAACCTGGAACAACCAGCTGGGTGGAGTGAATGTGTGCAATCTTCATACACTTTGAAACCACACAAACTTTATCATTCAAAGAAAACGCATTGTAATCAATAGATCTGGAAAAGGTTTTGGTACGAGCACTAATAACAAAAGACACACCTTCAGGTGAAAAAATCCCTCTAAATCAAGCACTCTAATATCCAAAACCCTGTGGCAGGAAGATAAACATAATAACATGGCTTGCTTAGCCGACAATTGCTTATGAGACAGTTACTCATTATTATGCCATGCATCAAACAATTTCAAAACCTTCAAAACATCCCACAAAGAAGTATACTCAGCCTTAGGTGGATTGGCTACACAAATTCCTTTTAAAAGCTTGCACACTCCAGGATACATGTTTCTCCAAGCACCAACCCAACCAAGCCTTCCTGGGAGACCCATATCGCTTTCAGGTTGAGGGAGCCCAGGCTTGTTGGATAAAACCGGAAGCCTGCTCTGAAATTCCTGGCAACGACCACTGTTGATGGAAAGCCTCCAGGCCATCAAGGATAGCTGCCCCGCCAGGACTAATGGGTGTAACTCTCCGCCAGGCCCTAGAGCATTAGTGGGAAGCACAGGAGACAAAGCGGATAATTGCATGCCATTTCCAGGAGAACTGGGAACCACGTTTGCGATTTCCACATCGGAGTGATCAGCACAATCTCCGCTTCTTGTCGAGAAACTTGACTTGCCACTCTGGATATCAGGACAAAAGGGGCAAATGTATAATGGAGACTCAAGGACCAATCCTGCGTGAATGCATCTGTCAGCTTTGCCAGGGGATTTGGCCTCCAGCTAAAGAACGACTCCAACTGAAAGCTCAGTCTGGAGGCAAAGAGATCTATGCAGAACATACCCCACAGAGATTGGATCTGGTGAAATAGAGATGGGTGAAGATTCCAATCGCTGTAGTACTTCAAATGGCGTTAGTGCCAGTCAGCTACTGCATTGTCTCACCCCAGAAGGTATTCCACAATCACTGATATCTGATGTGCTAGGCAATAGTACCAAAAGTCCTTGGCGATCTACGCCAACATCAGGGATCTGGTTCCCCACAGCTTGCTGCAAAGCTGATATATTGTCCATCCGTAATAGAATACAACATTATACCTTCCTGGGGGAGAGAGTGTGAATCGCAAATGAGCCCGCCAGGAGCTCGAGACAATTGATGTGAAGTTCCAACTCCTGTAGAGACCACCTGCCCTAGTAGTCACCGCCCCGCAGCTGGCTTACCGGCCCGACCTGATGGCATCTGACTCTATGATCAGCTCTAGGCGAGATGCGAAGATTGCCCGACCATTCCATACATCTACGTGGGACAACCACCATTGAATTTCTGCACGGGCTTCCTCGGTGAGCGGGACTAGATCTGAATAAGAGAGACCCTTCTGGAGATGTCTGATTTTCAGACGTTGTAGGGCTCGATAATGTAATGGACCCGGGAAGATCGCTTGTATGGACTAGGCCAGTAGACCCACCAAACGAGCGATTGCCCGCAGTGACATTAATTGCGTATCCAGAGTCTTCCTCAGTTCCCTCTTCAGGTCTCTGAGTTTCTGCTTAGGCAGTTGTAAGTGTGCTGATTGTGTATTGATCACAAACCCCAAGAACTCCAAGGATTGCGTTGGAATGAGTACTGATTTCTCCTTGTTCACTACAAACCTTAGATTTTCCAACGGGGACATCGTTATCTGAAGGTCAAGGGATGCTAAATGCGCCGAGGGAGCCATAATCAGGATGTAGATTAAGAGACAAATACCTTGCTCACGAGATGCACTACCACCGGCTTCAGGAGTTTGGTGAAACACCACGGAGCCGGGGAAAAACCAAAAGGCAGGACTAAGTATCCCAGGCCCTTGCCGCGCCACCCAAATTGTAGAAATCAGCGATGGGGAGAAAAAATGGGCACTGTTAGGTATGCGTCCTTGTGGTTGAGATGGACCAGCCAATGCGCCTACCTCAAGAGTAAGCATGGGCGGATCTAGCGGATCTCGCGTACGCGAACTTGCGGATTTACGGATTCGCAATCCGCGAAGATCCGTGAACTCTAGCGGATTTGCGGATTTTCCCGTTTTTTGTGTTGGCGCGCGTTCGCGCCGATTTTGGGACAAGTTCGCAATTGCGAACTTACTTTTCGGCTCGCAACGGCCGCGACTATGTTGTTTCAACGTCTGGTTTATCATCACAGGTTCACAGCACCCTCTGTTTCACCACTGCCACCCTCTGGGACACCCATGCCACCCTCTGGTACATCCTCACTGCCACCCATTAGGTTTATTTATCACTGTAGATTATGGTGGTTGAAAAAAGCAAGCACACCTGCCCTTCTTCAACTGCCATCAATTAATTTGTGTTTCATTAATGTGTCAGTAATTTTGAAAGTTCCAGTCTGGCTGGCACCTGCTTCCTTCCTTATCTGTAATTTGCTTTTTGTTGCAGTGAAATTTTTTTTTCACAGGACCTTTATGGTCTACTTGTAGCTATTCTATGAGCCTGCTGTTTGGGTCATAGCAGGGTCATAGAATAGTTGCAAACTTTGGAGGGGCCCATCAGGAAGCACTACCTTGAATGTTACTAATGTTAAGTTTGAACTTTTGCACCTGCTCATTGCTTTCAGTTTAGCTAAAATCGTTTTTTTCTGCAATTTCGCGCGTTTTTTGGGGCGCGAATCCGTGCGAGATCGATTTCGGAAGCCGCGAATACGTGCCAATACAAAATTGTTTTTTTTGCGACGTGTATGTTCGCGTGATCTTGCGCGTGTTCGCGAGGCGCTTCTAGCTATACGTTTGCCAAGTTACCCTATCGGTCGTACACGGGCGCGGCCATCTTGTTGGCGTGACGTAATTCCGTTTCCGCCCGCTATGTGTAATCTCGCAAAGTGTGCTGCTCGCTAGTACAATTTCGCGCGTACTCGCAAGGAAAATCTCGCGCGAACTTACCCACGCGGTCGTGACCGGGCGCGGCCATCTTGTTTCTCATTCATTGCTATGGTTCTGGGCATGCTTTCTCTATCCTCTCTCAATCTCTGCCATCCTTTGCTTGTTTGAAGTTTTTTTGATCTAATTTTACTTATTATCTATCCCTCTATTTTTCTAGCTCTATATTTTTGTGTTTTCTGCAGCTTTTAGTTACTTTTAAACTACTTTTTTAAACTCTTTTCTTTTCTTCTTCACTATTCTATTTCTTGTTTATCATTTAACTCTATTTCTGCCCAGACCATGGTAAAGGGAGCCGGGAAGCACCCTGAGAAGGGGAAGGGTCCCGCACCCCGTGCCCGGCTCCCGTGCGGGCGTTTAAGGGGGGAGCAAGTGGTCCCGAGGGAGATCTTCAGCGCGGAGGAAGTGGCGGCACTGATCTTCCATGTCCAGCGCCGCCTCCCCAAGACGATCCTGGGAGGCGGCAAGATCGCGACCGGCTATGGCATCCGGGAGCGTCGCAAGCGGTGGGAGAAGGTGTGCCGGGCCATGTACAAGATCTCTGGGGTCCGGCGCACATATAACCAGGCCACCCACCGCTGGACCGATGTCATGGACCGGGAGCGGGACTTGCTGGACGCGCTCGGCGTAGAGGTCCCCGGGCTTGGTGAGTAGTAGTAGTAGTACATTTACTACTCTGTTTTATCCTGCTCTGTTATTTGCAAATCTTTGTTCTTTACCAAGAGCAATAATGCTGCCGATTACATTGAGGTAAATTATATTTCAAAATCTTCTATGCATTTCAGGTGCACTGCTCTCCTTCTCAGTAGCCTTGCTTGCTACTATGCTTCTTTGTTTTGTATGTTGTGTTCAGAAGCATTTCATTGGCCTGAGAAATTATGTATGAGTGTAGTGTAAAGAAAAGAACTGCGTAATGCTAGACAGTAAGGGTCATATTTTCAATTACCGGCGCATCCCTGCAAAGTAGCAGGGATGCGGCAGTAATTGTGTGCCATGCCACCACCACCCATTGGCCCAAAACGTCACAGAAGCCTTACGCATCTGTGCCGTAAAGGCAGCGCATTGCTGGAGTTGCGTGCCAACGATGGCGCAGCTCCAGCAATGCTCTGGGGTACCCTATCTCCCCAATGCTGCATCAAGCCGTACGTCGGCTTCAAGCGCGCAGGGTTTGAGTCATGCATCATTGTCCTAAAAGTGACTGATTGACATCTTGTAGATTTCCCTCAGCCACTTTTAGGATTCGTTCCTGCGCAGGTACGCCCTCCCTTGCGCCGGAACGCCCCCTGATGGCGCAGGGCTTTACAACGTGATGCATCGCCCATATGCCCATATGTGTTTTTTTTAATATATACGCCGCACCAACACCATGGCGAGTCTTTTGTTCTGCCGCTGCGTCACAAAAGGCACGCAACAATGGAGGAAAATGAGCCGCAACTTCCGCAAGGGACTTCTAAATCAGCCCCAACAGACTGAAGTCCAGTCCTTCCTTTAGACACATGGCTATAAGAAGAAATAGTGGCGGTGGTGGCGGGTGGATTGATAGTTTGAGTATTCACTGATCTGCAAGCAGGATGGACTTTGTCTGTCACTTCGCGTGTTGCGCACTGCTGCCTGCAGTGCCAGGCCTAGGCAAACCTCTTTAGTAGTCTGTTTATTGAGTTACATAGGAACTTTCTAAGTCAACGTTCCGCAAATCAGGCAATACGAATAACGTAGTATACCACATGAGATAGATCCCGTGGAATAGTTGTCTATCTATTTGCTAATTTTCCAAAATATTTTGTTATTGTTCTTTTGAAATGTTTGATTTGGTTGAAAAATCTCATCCATGTTTTCTGGTTTGCTTTCTTTCATGTTGTACATCAGCTCCCCCCAAGGGCAAGAGGACGCAGGAGGAGGGTGCTGAGGATGCAGGCCAGGATCGGGCAGGCGAGGGCTCCTTTGCTGGCCCCAGTAAGTTTACATTTTAATAAACAGTACCTATTTTGTCCTAGCGTTCCTCATTCGATTTTTTCTAAATCGTCTTTGATCTTCTTGTAGACTGGATATAAATTCTTATCCTGCCTCGAATATGACTCCCTGTGGTATTACTAGACTATTCTTATTAGTCTGTCTGTGTAGCTAACTAAGATTGGACATTTGGCAATTCCATTGGACTCCCATTATATTCAGCAATACCTCTATGCACTGTCTCCTTACTGACTAGATAGTGTGGCAGAGTCATTCAGCTCCCGAAGTCACCGATTATAGATCCCCAATGATCTCTAGATTATCGTACGCAGGACAAGAGAGTAGTACGGAGTCACAGCACAGTCAAGAAGTGTCAGAGGCACTCATGCTTGCAAAAATTCCAAAACCTTTAGCTCATCCACTCTAGTCTAGAGGAACAAAAACCACAGAGTCTATTTAAGTTTAAAAGCTTTATTAAAAGTAAACACATTTATTAAAATCTACTTTGTCATAAAACTATTTAACTGAAAACGGAAAAGTGGTTAGTGCTGACGATTAATTGGACACATTTCTTGTGGTCGAGCCGAGCTCTCACCTGGTTTGAACTTGATCCTGGTCGTGTTCTTAGGAGTCAAGCTTCTGTCTGTTAGGAGAAAAAGTGGTGCGTGTTAAAAATCAAAAGCAAGCATTCATCAGTTGTGCATAAAAGTGCAGCAAGACAACAGCCTTCCCTGGAAAATGGGACATTTTTACTATGGAGTAGACAGTCACAAATTATTACATTGTATTCTGTTTTTTTAACATTTCTCCTAGACCAAATATTATATAGTAGTGAGTGGTGTATTCTAACATTCTTAAATGTACTTTGTAGGTGTAACATCTGGTGACGGGGCCAGCGCGGAGGTGGCTGTGTTGGACCAGGACTCGGAGGCCTCTGGGGAGGAGGCGGTGCAAGAGCCGGCGGACGTTCCTGTGGGGGATCAAACGGTGGTGGCGGAAACAGGTAAGCTATATATTCCTTACTTATTGAGATTGAAGACTGCATAGTGTGCTTTCTGCACGGGTGTATTACAATTACAAATCAACCAGGTAGTAGCCTCCTCGAAATGTACTTCGACTTAGCTGTGAAGTTTTTGGTGAGAAGAATCCCAATAAGTTCTTAGACGAACGTGATGGATGGGATGAACGAAAAGCGAAAGAAGGGTGTAAGTAAGTGGGACGCGAACTTGTATGATGGCTGGCAAAGAAGAACGATATGTGTTTGCTTGGCCCCCGAGGTGGCTGGGAAGGAAAGAATATGGTATGGTGCATGGCTGGGTCAATGATGAAGCAAGGATGGGTGGAAGGACAGCAGCCTGGGTGGGTGAAACAGAAACTGTATGTGTGCGTATACTTTGACTGAATGGATGCCTGGAGCATGGTATTCTCTGACTCTTAGATAGCACATGTGTATCTAGAGAGAGTAGATGGTCGCCAGGTGAAGTAAGTGTTACCTTGAAGAGCATGTACCACCGCACCCGCACGTCCGTTCCAGTGCAGGGAAGGCAAGGAAAAGAAATTGTAAATGTGTCCAATACTACCATGAATAGTAGCAGTACTTTGTATTGCGTTTGCATTCACAGCATATATCTGGTTATTACGGTGGACACTTCGTACCTCTCTTAATAACTTTAGTTTACTTGTAGTACGTCATTCATGTGTGGGTGTATCACTGTTCACTCAATATTAAGCAAAGCACCTAAAGTCATCTCATCTGTCATTAAATACGTCCCATGTGAAGTGATAGATAATCAAATTAGTTAGCTTCTTCATTTTCCTTTTCTAGTACTCATTTGCACTGTAGGGTGAAAGGTAAATTAATTAAGCAGTAGCCCTTGTAACAGAGTATTCTCAGTGCCACCCGTAATAGAAAAGTAATAGCTTCACCACCTGCATGTACTGGACCGGTACAGTAACGCAAGTCTGTCTCACTCATCATGGTGTGCAACTTTTTTTCTCGGGTGCAAGTTCACTGTGCTGTCCATGTCATTCTGCCGGCTTGCATAAGATAACGTACCAATTTCCCTAAACAAGAGAGAAGAAGAAGAATAAGACTGGTGTACTGTCATAGTCGACTGTAATGGAAGTCCATAGTGGTCGTAGAATTTGTTCATTAAACTACCACTAATGTTAGAGCAAGGATGCAGAAGTGGGAGGTTACATAGATACTGTCCTCAATAGTTATGTACTGTGCTTTCAATTTGCTACTTGTACTCTGTGACCCAACTTTCGGCTCAATCACTTTGTGTTATTAATAAGGAGCATTGGTTACAGACTATGTCTTTCTTTCTTCATATAGTTGCTCCTTCCAAATCAACAACAAGGAGGGAGCAGGCTAGATTGGCCCGGCAACGGAGGCTGGAGGCCACAGTCGCCGAATATCGGCGGCTGGTGGCCCTGGAGGAGGAGGAGGACACGCAGTCGAGCGGGGCAACAACGACATCCTCGACTGTGACCACTGCATCCTCCTCCGTGACTAAGCCAGCGGGACCGAGCCGGGCTAAGAAAGACGACCGCCACCGCCAAGCAACCGAAATACCAGCTGCCCCCCACAGGAGCTGCAAGGACCGCCAACGCCGCCTACGAGTCCGCATGTCCAACCTGGAGCAGGAGGTCCTAAAGTATAAGAACTTGGTTAAGGGCCTCCGCTCCGAGCTTGCCACCCTCCGCAAGGAGTATGATGCCCATGCCGCATCATGCACCAGCACCAGCACCCTCCAGTAGTGGAGTGTCCCTTGCCCTTTTTTTATAGACTTTTGGGGGGTGGGATTTGGGAGTTGGGATCGTTTTGGGACGTTTCAAAGACAATCGTTGGGGTTAGGGTGGGTGAGGGAGATTATTTTGTTAGGGCTAAATAAATATATTTTTAAACTTTATCTGACCATACCTGTTTTTTACTGCTTTTCAGTCTGGTGGGTGGGGGGCGGGGGTGTAACAGTAACTTTGTTTTCCTGAACAGTCGTAGGACTTTAGTAGTACAGCCGTCAATCTCTTGTCTACTCCGAAATAATACTCCATTATACTACCTCCCACCAAACGCTTATCTTACCTGTAATTTGTGTTAGAAATTAGGGCTAGGCCCAGGGCTGGCTCCAGGTGAAATGGGGATTAACGTTGTCAATCCTGGGCGGGTGACATTTCCTCATTGCGGTGGTACTAGTGGTGTGACACAGTGGCAGTTGCATGCCTATGGAAAAAAAGAAAACGAAACCTTGTTTGTCCTCCTTACTGTAGCATTACAACGGTTACGGTACGATCGAGAAAATAGCAGGTGACAGTACACTAGAACAGTGCCATAATGTAGCCTAACAAATGGTAAAGTATTTGCTTGCAAGTATAACTAGTACTTGCGTTGAATTTATTTGACATTGGCTACTACTACTAGAAGATATAGTACTGAAGCTGAGTAAGTCTAGAAGATATCCTCGTATTCCTTCACCAGCCTGTTGCTGCTATGACCTTATCCTCCCCAGCAAGTGTGTGGAATTATTGATGTCATTTTAGTCAGACATCAAGCAAAACAACACAGCCCGGGGGAAGAGGGTTAGGGTTTGTAAAATGGATGGGAATGGGGGTTTCTTTTTGGGTAGGTTTTGTTGAGAGAAGAAAAAAAAAGCAGAGCATGGACAAACAATAATTGAAGATACAGACAATCTTTGGTTACAAACTAAAGGTAAGCACATGCAGTCACACTCATAGAATAAAAGACAACAATGGATACTGTATCTGTATTGCGTATGTTGTTGGAGTTGTCCTGTTGAATTTGGTAAGTAAGTTGCATGCAGCAAACAATTCCTCTTATTGGCGGCACTCCTCCATTCCAGCTGACGCTTCGTCCATCAATGTGGTGACCACTGACAGAAGACACCCTGTCCACTGCCTGCCTGGCGGATGTTGACTGAAACCCGGCCTGTAATTATTGAACGGAAAACAGGAAGTGCTATTACAATACCACTGATAAATAAATAAAAGGTATGTACGCTGTGTGGTGCAAAAAGTCACACTTTGATTTCCCTAATAGACAGTACAATATTTTTGAAATTGCGTGCTCTGTCTGAGTCACCTTTTTAAGGATCAATAAGTATGGCCAAAATATTATAGCGGATCTTTCCCCTCAAGGTAGGTGTACTACTGTGTTTTAGAACAAAATTTGACCTTCCCAGCAATGCTCCCACCAAGACCCTTACTAAAGCCAGTCGCAAAAATGTAGAAGAACCCCAATCATATCTCCAAAAACGATGCCTAGCAGAAAAATGTTTACAAAACGTACTTTAAAAGTAACAGTAGGCCCAAATACAGACCGTGGATTGTATTCAAACCACTTGCAAGCAAGCAAAAGTATCCATAGCCAGCATCGCTCCAACAGTGCTCTACAACAACAGAACCGCGTTGCAATAGAACCCCCCGAAACACATGCAATCCTGCTGCTAGGGCTAACCCTAACGAACCCTAACTTACAAAAAGTGCCAAAACTGGTGTTTCCTTATGGATTTTGTCCAACAAACTTCTAGACGGTATTAGACCTTCCCAGGAATGCCCCAGGCAAGACCCGCCAACCCACCCGCAAAAAAACACCCGACACAACACCCCCAAACAGCGAAAAAGCTAAATCTCATACTTACAATGTCTCTCGGCCTTCGGTCCAAACGCGGCGCTGTGCAGCTAGGTCATCATCATCATCAATCATCATAACTCCTGTTTTCCACCACGGATTTCCTGAAAAGCAAATGCAATCAAGATTAGACTGTCGCAGCAGTGCTTCGACAGAGACCCCGGCCGCAACCCACCCACGAACAGCAGGAAGCCCCCCAAAACGCTACATTGAGCAAGATGTCAGAAGAAATAGCAAAAAAAAGGCTGTTCCTTATGGATTTTGTCCAAAACACTTCTATCCGGTATTAGACCTTCCCAGGAATGCCCCAGGCAAGACCCGCCAACCCACCCGCAAAAAAACATCCGACAACACCCCCAAACAGCGAAAAAGCTAAATCTCATACTTACAATGTCTCTCGGCCTTCGGGCCAAACGCGGCGCTGTGCAGCTAGGTCATCATCATCATCAATCATCATAACTCCTGTTTTCCACCACGGATTTCCTGAAAAGCAAATGCAATCAAGATTAGACTGTCGCAGCAGTGCTTCGACAAGACAGAGACCCCGGCTGCAACCCACCCACGAACAGCAGGAAGCCCCCCAAAACGCTACATTGAGCAAGATGTCAGAAGAAATAGCAAAAAAAAGGCTGTTCCTTATGGATTTTGTCCAAAACACTTCTATCCGGTATTAGACCTTCCCAGGAATGCCCCAGGCAAGACCCGCCAACCCACCCGCAAAAAAGCACCCGACAACACCCCCAAACAGCGAAAAAGCAAAATCTCATACTTACAATATCTCTCGGCCTTCGGTCCAAATGCGGCGCTGTTCAGCTAGGTCATCATCATCAATCATCATAACTCCTGTTTTCCACCACGGATTTCCTGAAAAGCAAATGCAATCAAGATTAGAATGTCGCATCAGTGCTTCGACAGACACCAAAAATTACCCACAAACACCCGGAACCCCGCCAAAGAGCACCTCAAAGGCAAGCAAGTCAGCAAAAACGGCAAGAAATTTCCACCTCATATTTGGTCCAAAACACTTTTGTCCATTATTAGAGCTTCACAGCAATGGGCCCAAATCCGTCAACTCACCCGCAAAGAAGTACAACACCCCCACAAGTGCTGAGTCTTTCTTCATTGGGCGTAATCCAGCACTCTGCTTGGAGGGAAATCGCAGTCTGGAGGAGGAGGATAGAGGAGCATGTTCTTCAGAACTTGTGAACCTGAGGAATGTAGACTGCGGCACCTTCAAATCAATAAGCAAACAAGTGAAGACAGTTCTGATGATGGTCTTGTTTTTGGGATTAGGTGATTAAAGTTTGAATTAAATTAACTGTGCAAAACAAAGAAAGAGAGACACAAAGCACACAGGAATAAAAGTGAATAAGGACGAAAAAGAAAGTTCTTGATTGATTGTCTCATTTTCAGGGCTCGGTGTCAGGGAATAAGAACAAGATTTCGTCATCATACTCTGCGAATTCAGGCTGGATGAGGTCAGTGACACCGAACAGAGAACAAATCCCCTCATCTACGTTGCCGTCCTCCTCGTCTTCATGCGGCGTGCTTTCTCGTACTTTGTAATCTGGTGGTATGAGGTGCTGATTCATCTTGATCATTGTCAGCCGCTCCACATTTTTGGGCGAGAGGCGGCTCCGTTTGGGAGTTACAATGCCACCAGCAGCACTGAAAACACGTTCAGAAGACACACTTGCGAGTGGGCAAGACAAATAGTTTATAGCCAGGTTGAAGAGCTGTGGCCACAATTGTTTTTTGCCATGCCAATACTGCAATGGCTCATCATTAAGAAAGACCACTGTTGAGTCATTCAGATAGTCCTGCACCATCGACTCAAGGTCAGCAACGGTTCCTCCACTTTGCTTACTTTTTGCTGTGGCTGTGACATTTTTTCGAGAACCATACCCAAGCAAACTTAGCCAATCCTCTACAACAGCCACTGTTTTTGTTGTGTGTGGTGCAGATGATCCAGTTGCCGGTGTCTTTAACGGCTGAGAGGTCACTTGTGCCCCAGCCACAGGTGCAGAAGTGGATTCTTGTGACTGGGGATGGCCTGCTGATGCTCATGCTGATGTACTGGCTTCTCCTTCAATAACCTGCCGTTCTTTTTCAAACCTCTTGGCTGACCAGGCTAACCAATGTTTGTACTTTTGAACATCTGCATCAGCAAAAGGAAAGAATGCTTCGCCTGCCAGCGCCTTTTTGTAGCGTGGATCCAGAATAGTAGCACAAATGTAATGCTGATCTGACTTGATCTTTTGAAGACGTTCATCACCACGTAGGCGCTCTAATAATTTCTCAGACAAAATAAAATGGTCTTTTTTTTGTACATCTTTTTCAAACTCAGAAGACACCGCCATCAGTTGGTGCTCCAGCATGCACAACAATGGGATAGCTTTTCCCAAATTACAGTCCTCCTGGCTGACTGCACGCGTGAAGAACTCAAAAGGACGAAGCATGTCTGTCAGGCTTTTAACTATGTCCCATTGCGCCGCACTCATCCGCAGGTCCTCCTTCTGAGATGTACCCTCTGTGAAGAAATAGTGATCGAGTACCGTATACTGCTCATACAGACGCTCAAGCATGTAGAAGGTTGAGTTCCAACGTGTTGCCACCTCCTGGATGAGTGCTTTCACTGGCATTCCACGTTGAAATAGCAGTCTCCGCAGATGCTTCCGGGCCTTAAAAGAATGGCTGAAATGGTTGCACATTTTGCGGCAGGTGGCCATTACCTCGAACGCTGTACTGTCTTTATCACTCAAGAATTTTTGAACTACCAGGTTGATACAGTGCGCCAAACACGGCACTCTAACATGGTCACCCTTCTGCATGGCCTTTACTACATTGGCGCCATTATCCGTGGAAACATAACCAATCTTGAGTTTTAGGGGGGATAGCATTTTCAAGACCTTTTTGTTAAACTCTTCCAAAAGGTTTTCTGCTGTGTGACTTTTCTCCAAGCCAAACATGGCTAGTGTTGCATGCTTCCGAGCAGCTTTGAAAACTTTGTCCGGGTCAACACCTGCGTTTAGCTTTGCTAAAACACCTGAAAAAGAGACCCGGTGTCCAGTGATGCACATGTAATCAGCGCCTGCGCCACTGGTCCACATGTCTGTTGTCAGATGTATTGTGTGAACAGCACTCTTCTGCAAAGCTGCCCCAATCGCCTGCAGCACATCTTCATGTAGTGCTGGAACCGCAACTCTGGCAAAATAGAACCGGCTCGGAACCTTCCATTTAGGGCAGAGCGTTGCCACTAATTCAAGAAAACCTACCGCTTCTACAAAAGAAAAAGGTAGAAGGTCCACAGCTAGCATTTTAGCCAGCTTAGTGTTATACAGACGCGTCAGTGGGTGGTTGCGTTCATATGGCACGTCTGAAGTAAGCATTGTTCTAATGTTGCCCTGGACCAAGCATTTACGGGCTGATAATGACTTCGTTGACCCAATTTTGCTCGCTGGTGAACTTTTGTGCGTTGGTGTCTCACTCGCTCCAACACTCTTAGTGTGCCTCACATTGGGTGTGCTGCTGACAGGGGTACTGGGTGTAAGGGAAGTGTTTGACACGTCTTCTTCCTGCTCGTCATCATCAGATGAAACATCAACGTTTCCTTGAATTTGGCCTTTCTTGATCGCATCTAGGTGCGCAAACCATTTGACAGTGTGCTTTCTCTCAAGATGACCTCTCTGGCCGCCGGTACCATAGTTGGTACCTGACTTACCACGACTAACTGCAAGCTTACAAAGGGTACAAATGGCAAACTTTGGATTTTTTGGACAAACAGTAAAGAAGTCCCAAACTGGGGACTTGAAGTGTCTGTGGGACATGGAGGAGGCGGCGATACTGGTGGTGGTGGTCATGAAGCTAATGCCAGATGAAGTGGAGGATGTGGATTGCCCAACTTTTGTACGTTTTGCACTTTCACCGCCACTAATTAAGGTCGAGGTTGACGGAAGTCTCTTCTTGCCAGAAAGAAATATGGAAGCAGGACGAGTTGGTGTACTACTTAACTCCAATGATTGTGGTGTTTCCACTGCCTCCTCATCGACAACATCATCATCACGCTCAGCAGCTCTTCGGGCTAGGGTCAAAATGTCTGTTTGCTGCATGCCCGCTGGGGCTGCAGTGACCTTTATGATGACTGGGTCGTCGTTGGCAGAGTCTTCATCAGCAGCAGTATCCGCCACTTCTTGTTGAGACTCATCACACTCCATAACTCTGAGACTTTGGACGAGCTTCCTTTTACGCTTAACTACCTTTGTTTGTTCCCAAGTTTGATCCGTATCATCAGAAGGAGGTGTGCTTGAAGAGGATGTAGACACCACCCTTGATCTCTTCCTTGCTAGGGGTGTGGAAGACAATGAAGGATCATCAGGAGGAGTGGCTTCCTCAAATGATACCTCGCCTTGATTGTCGATTTCCTGATGTGCCCCTACTTCGGGAGGAACAACTATTGTGGGCACTTGTTGTGACCCTCCATGCACCTCTGCTTGCGCATCTCCTTGCGCTGCCTCTCCTTCCACATGTACTTGGGCTTGTACTTGCACATGTGATTGTTGTTGCGGCTGTGGTTGTTCAACACTCGTCAGATGAGCTACAACAACCTGTGTTGATTGAGGGACATTGCTGCTGCTTTCTTGCGATGAGCCAACATCACTGGTCGATGGTGATTGAAGAAGTATACTGGCTGCCTCTGCAGCACTCAAGGGCTTGGACTTAAGTTGGCGTGGTGGTGGTGGTGGCACTGAGCCCAATGGAGCGGGGGTGCTGCTGCCAGCTTGGTCCCCAGCAGATCCCGCTGCAGCTGCTGCAGGCATACTTTTTTTTTTACTCCCAAAAAAAGGGGCGGGCGGCACACCAGTGTCCTTGGTAACTTGCTTCTTCTGCTCCTTACTGGCACCTTTCTTGCTAGAGGAGCTACGGGTTACTTTTTTTGGGGCCATCTTCTTCAGAGCAGGTCAGCAGGCAGCAGTTGCACGAGTTGCAGAGGGTTCTGTGTCCAGACGTGACGTCGCGTGACGTTATGCTGCACACACCGCTGCAGGACTTCTTCCTGGCACTGGTGGTTCTATTGAGTCTTCTTGTGCACCTAAAAGCAATGGAAGACAGAGGAACATCAGTTCAGTTATACACCCCAAAAAATCGACAAAACACAGAAAAATGAGCACAATCCCATGCCATCCATGATGTTTACATTGAAGACACCCCACAGAAAGACTAGGGACATGCAAGTATGCAACACTCACTACCCCTGGGCATAAGGGATGAAAAGTAGGCAAAATAAGTGCAGGCCTCAGACACTGCCTCACCTCAAAATGGCCCCCTTACACCCCAAGCACATGTTGCCTGTACCAGCCAGCACTCAAGATGGCCACCACCACCACCCACATGGCCAGTCCACATCAACAGTACACCCCCAAAAAACAGAAAAACAGCCAGAAATCACCACAATCCAATGCCATCCATGATGTTTACATCAAAGAGAGTGAGACCACACCACAGGCACACTCAGTCCATGCACCACCACCACCCCTGGGCAAGCAAAAGGCCACACCAGCAGCCCCCCAAAAACGACAAAAAACAATAAAATAAGCACAATCCCAGCCCATCCATGGCCTCAATTATGTTTAAATTCAAGAAGACACCCCACAGAAAGACTAGGCCCATGCAACACTCACCACCCCTGGGCAAAGGGCCACACCAGCAGGCCCAAAAAAACGACAAAAAACAATAAAATCTGCACAATCCCAGCCCATCCATGGCCTCAATGGTGTTTAAATTCAAGAAGACACCCCACAGAAAGACTAGGCCCATGCAACACTCACCACCCCTGGGCAAAGGGCCACACCAGCAGGCCCAAAAAAACGACAAAAAACAATAAAATCTGCACAATCCCAGCCCATCCATGGCCTCGATGGTGTTTAAATTCAAGAAGACACCCCTCAGAAACACTAGGCCCATGCAACACTCACTACCCCTGGGCATAAGGGATGAAAAGTAGGCAAAATAAGTGCAGGCCTCAGACACTGCCTCTCCTCAAAATGGCCCCCTTACACCCCAAGCACATGTTGCCTGTACCAGCCAGCACTCAAGATGGCCACCACCACCACCCACATGGCCAGTCCACATCAACAGTACACCCCCAAAAAACAGAAAAACACCAGAAATCACCACAATCCAATGCCATCCATGATGTTTACATCAAAGAGAGTGAGACCACACCACAGGCACACTCAGTCCATGCACCACCACCACCCCTGGGCAAGCAAAAGGCCACACCAGCAGCCCCCCAAAAACGACAAAAAACAATAAAATAAGCACAATCCCAACCCATCCATGGCCTCAATTATGTTTAAATTCAAGAAGACACCCCACAGAAAGACTAGGCCCATGCAACACTCACCACCCCTGGGCAAAGGGCCACACCAGCAGGCCCAAAAAAACGACAAAAAACAATAAAATCTGCACAATCCCAGCCCATCCATGGCCTCAATGGTGTTTAAATTCAAGAAGACACCCCTCAGAAACACTAGGCCCATGCAACACTCACTACCCCTGGGCATAAGGGATGAAAAGTAGGCAAAATAAGTGCAGGCCTCAGACACTGCCTCTCCTCAAAATGGCCCCCTTACACCCCAAGCACATGTTGCCTGTACCAGCCAGCACTCAAGATGGCCACCACCACCACCCACATGGCCAGTCCACATCAACAGTACACCCCCAAAAAACAGAAAAACAGCCAGAAATCACCACAATCCAATGCCATCCATGATGTTTACATCAAAGAGAGTGAGACCACACCACAGGCACACTCAGTCCATGCACCACCACCACCCCTGGGCAAGCAAAAGGCCACACCAGCAGCCCCCCAAAAACGACAAAAAACAATAAAATAAGCACAATCCCAGCCCATCCATGGCCTCAATTATGTTTAAATTCAAGAAGACACCCCACAGAAAGACTAGGCCCATGCAACACTCACCACCCCTGGGCAAAGGGCCACACCAGCAGGCCCAAAAAAACGACAAAAAACAATAAAATCTGCACAATCCCAGCCCATCCATGGCCTCAATGGTGTTTAAATTCAAGAAGACACCCCTCAGAAACACTAGGCCCATGCAACACTCACTACCCCTGGGCATAAGGGATGAAAAGTAGGCAAAATAAGTGCAGGCCTCAGACACTGCCTCTCCTCAAAATGGCCCCCTTACACCCCAAGCACATGTTGCCTGTACCAGCCAGCACTCAAGATGGCCACCACCACCACCCACATGGCCAGTCCACATCAACAGTACACCCCCAAAAAACAGAAAAACAGCCAGAAATCACCACAATCCAATGCCATCCATGATGTTTACATCAAAGAGAGTGAGACTACACCACAGGCACACTCAGTCCATGCACCACCACCACCCCTGGGCAAGCAAAAGGCCACACCAGCAGCCCCCCAAAAACGACAAAAAACAATAAAATCTGCACAATCCCAGCCCATCCATGGCCTCAATTATGTTTAAATTCAAGAAGACACCCCACAGAAAGACTAGGCCCATGCAACACTCACTCACCACCCCTGGGCAAAGGGCCACACCAGCAGGCCCAAAAAAACGACAAAAAACAATAAAATCTGCACAATCCCAGCCCATCCATGGCCTCAATGGTGTTTAAATTCAATAAAACAGTTGTATCATGCACCCATAACCAACCCTGGTCCTACTGGATACTGTGGCTACCCACAATATAATTTATTTAATTTTCTGAAAAAGTTCAAAAATTGTACTTGCAGCAACTGTAATGCCCCAAACAAACTTACTTGTGAAAGTTGATTTCTAATCCAAAAGTGATCCAAAGACAGTCAAAAAGGCCTCAAATCCAAATATCCAGCAGCACCCACAAAAAGTAATCCTTCCAGCTCCAGATCCAAATGAAAGTGACCAGGAGATGGACAAAGCACTGGGAGGAGCCTGCTGGACAGGAACAGGAAGTTGGAGACTGTGGGGCACTTCCTTCCTCCCCCCCCCCCAAAATGGACTCCTTGCAAAAAAAAAGGCCATGCAAATGTCAACCTGAGGAGTGATTCTGATAAAAATCATAATTTTCTGAAGGTTTATCCTGTTTGCTGGTGATTTTCTTGTGCGAAATTGCAAAATCTCTATTTCGCAAGTGCGAGATTGTTCCTTTCCGCCGCAACTACGTGTTCGCAATTGCGAACTCTCGCGAGGTGTGCTGTGCAAGGTGGCAAGCCGCGAGTACGTATTCGCGGGCGACAAACTCCCGCGGGAACACGCAGCAAGATCTAAAATGGCGCGTCACTCGCAAAGAAAAACAACTCGGCAAACGCTAAAATGACGGAAAGTGAACGCCGTGCACCACGCCGCGCGCCGCAACCAAGCAAAAAATCCGCCGCGAGCGGATTCACGGATTTTCGACAAATTCGCGAGAGTTCGCGGATTGCGAATTTGCCGAAAATCCGAAAAATCCGCGAGCGGAGCGGATTTTACGCCCATGCTTACTCAAGAGGTCCGCTAGAGGATGGATCCCTTCCATCTTGAAATGACAATAGAGAACAAAACAATTGAACTCCTTCAGGTTGAGAACCAGCCGTAACCTCCACCCCTCTTCTGCACCAGAAAGACGGTGCTGCAGAAGCCCGCCGGCCTGCCGTCTACGCAGTAGGCAACCGCGTGCTTCTCTAGCAACTCATCTATTTCTCGATCTATAAAATGCTTGTCTTGTTGGGAAAAATATAGAGGGGGAGGAGGGGACCCTTGAAAAGGACTTTGATAAAAGTCCATGTGAAAGCCCTGCACTGTTTGAAGGACACAAGCATCCTGAGTAACAGCCTGCCAGTTGTGAATGAAATGGCGTATCCGACCCCCCAGTGGGTAAATAGACAAAGAAATTGGGCTTACCTGACGTAATCTGAGGACTGGAGTTACCTCTCTCGACACTGCGGTGGAAACCACGACGGTTGGAACGTCTGGTTGGATAGAATGTTTCGCCTCTGGTGGGGTCTTGAAAGTCACAGCAGCCTCGGCCCTAACCACCGACCGCGGGACCTTGTTGGTACTGGCGGCCAGGCGAGCAGCCCCTGCCTCGCCCAGCCCATTCAAAAAGGCCGGCGTTGAACACTCATTTGATATTCGTTTGGGCTTTGTCTAAACTGGTGAAAGTCCCCAAGTACTTGGAGACGTCTTTCACAAAACATTCCTCGAATAACAATCCATCTGCCAAGGTACTCGGCTCAGCCGCAGCCAACTCCGTCAAGTTAATGTCCCTGCGCATTAGAAGAGACTTTTGGCGCTCAGCGGAGATGGCGCAGTTTGCATTGCCTAAAAAGCAAATAGCGTGTTGGGTCCAACCAGCGAGAATGTCTGGGTCAACCAAAGCACCAATCTCTTTGGCCAGCAGAGCCACCTCCAGGATTTTAGACAAGGGGCCGATGGTATTTAGCAACTTATCCTGGCACCCTGGCCGGGCCCGATCAATGCCTTTTTTGGGATCCTTTTGGAACTTTTTCATGAAGGCCAACATATTAGGGTCAATATCTGGAGTATCTGTGACCTTGTCTGGGACATTAGGTCGGGGCATTCAGACTTTAGGCAGTTCCTAACACCTCTGTCGAAACTGTGACGCAGGTTCTGATGGATGTAGTGTGCCACCTCTGGAGGAGGGGCCAAATCAGAAGACCTGGGGTGTACTATATCTTGGGGATTGAAGTCAAAGGGATTGGAAGGCTGGTAAACTGGGGGAGATTTCGAGCGTAAAACCGTCTTCTTGGCTTTCTTCTTTTTGGGGGACATAGTGTGACTGGTGGAGTCAGTGTCCGTGTCGGTGTCTGCATCAGTAGCCACCTTGGGCGTAGAGGGCAGAGGGTTGGGCGACCCAGAATATGGGTAATTTCTGGCTGACGCGGGAGGTAATTTAGTGAGAGTCTGTGCTTGCGGCTAATTGGATGCTTTGGTAGGTGTAGATTTACCCCAAAGAAGATGTAGAAGAGGGCGCATTATCCTGATAAAATAAGCCATGGCGCTTTGCAAAATTTTCCAGCTGCGCCGTAATAGGCTTTAACACCGCTGCCAAGTCTTTATTCACAGTCTTAGGGACAGCCACTTCCACGGCCTTATTAACAGAGTCTTGGACAGATGCATCCAAAGCATTCACAAGGTTGTCTTCGAGGTGGGGGGCATGCTCCTCATAGTACCCATATTCGTCCTCCTCAAAATAGGCTCAGTCTTCCATGTCCACTGTAAGGAAGGTGACAACTCAAGACCAAATAAACTAAGAATCCCAAGGGGATTAGTCAAGGGGGAGCAACCCTGGTTTTCATCATCGGGGTCTTCGCACCCCTCTACGGGATGCGGTGTGCTACGACTGACGGATGCGTGGGAACACTAATATTGGACTATGTGTGGTGTGTGTAGGGTAATAGCTGTCCCTGAGTAGTGACGTTTGAAAAAGTGATAAGTGATAGTTAAAAAATACTTGGCTCGTGGGGTGAAAACATTTTTTATTTAGCCCCCGGGGTGCTATTGTTAAAAATGGTGCAGTGGGAGGTTATTAGTGTATAATTATGTACATTAACCTCATGTGTGCGTCTACATGACCATGTTTCGGAGTCCAAAACTCCTTCTTCAGGACAGGGTAGCACAAATCCCCACCTTACTCACATGAATGTAAAAGTGTATAATACAAAAAAGGGGGTGAACTATAGGAAATATGTACCTAATTCACAGTATAAAGTAGTCTGTAGTCTTTTCGCCCAATTGGCGTTAATTCAGAAAGACCTAAAGAGGAGAGAAATCATGCATTGTGAACACTATTTACAAGGATATACGAGTATCATCCAGGTTGCATTGACCCTAGGAAAAGTGATGGGTTGCCGATGTCTAGATATTATAGTGATTCTATAAGTGATCGTGCACCCTGAAAAAGAAATGACAGAGACAAGACAGACAGTACATTAAACAGAACAGACATGCTTCTATATTCTTTTGGTTCCATAAGTTCCTGTGATAAGGGTAAAAACAAATGATGTGATATCTTACTCAGTACTTTAGGTTAATAGACTCCATGAGCCTCATGACGTTTTTGGGGGTTCCCATCTTGCCAAATTTGGAACCTGTAAAGATGCGAGGAAAAAACTTGCTCAGATTTCTTACTCACAATGTCTTGTTGTTACCATCCTTGTTTCAAGTCTATTTACTCAAGATTACTCTGGGCTCGGTAAGTCTCCCTCCCCTCAACGCGGCTTCGCTGGAAGTGCCGGTCTGAGTCCGCAGGGCCTTTTTATACTGGATTTTGCCCTCTTAATTGCTAAATTGGTGGTTAATTGAGGTCGGAAGTGTGCCCAAACATGGGCAAACTGGGAGTTTTGCGCGTAGGTCTGAATTGTTTTCAAACGCGAGGTGGGAGAGCTTCCTTGTAGGGCCGTGCGCATGCGCGGAGTCCGTCCGAAGTTGTGCGCATGTGCGGGTGAGAAAGGCTTTGCTCTTTGGGACGTGCACATGAATACTGTTATGTGTGCTCACACTTTCCCCATGCAGTAGGCACAGATAGATTTTCCCTAGGTAAATACCACCACACACTTTAAAATGTCTCCTCTATAGAATATAGAATACCGGGACAAGGTCAGTTTATTGAGGCCAACATCTCTGAAGTGCTTGTAAATACCATAGTATGGGACCACACCCCAATAATGCACAAGGTTTTCACTGAGAAA
Source organism: Lissotriton helveticus (assembly GCF_964261635.1). Classification (NCBI taxonomy): domain Eukaryota; kingdom Metazoa; phylum Chordata; class Amphibia; order Caudata; family Salamandridae; genus Lissotriton; species Lissotriton helveticus. The sequence goes on along the minus strand of NC_136059.1, from coordinate 728,859,658 downwards.
TCCAGAATAAAGGGGAAGGTAGATGAAAGACGTTCAAGGTAATACTTCCTGATATCCATCTTAGCGCAGCTTTTGGTAGGAAGAATGGATGTATGATAACAAGATCACCCTCAGACTGTAATGGCTCTTCACCCCACACCTTACGTTGCCCATGCCAAAACAGAATTTCTCTACATCTATTCGCACAATTTTAGATGGAATAGATGGAAAGGTACACTTGCTGTGGGGGAAAAATATCCAAACCTAAAAATGCTTTCAAACTAAAGTTAACTCTTCTTTGTTTTCTAGGAAATGGCCCTGTATCTGTTGGGCCAACTCTGGATGCAACAGCACCATCTATAATTTGGACATGGAATATGGCACCTCCAGCCTAATGGATTTCTACACGGCTTGTGGAGAATGTCTCTATCTCCATGATGGAGCAGCCTTTGTTCACTAGAACAATGCACAAAGTCTCCCTGGTCATTCCTGCAGCTAATATCTCCCACATCCATGCCCATCGAATGACTGGCTCTGTTACTTTTCTCACCGACATCGGCGGTATGCCGACTACTGTGGGTGGACAGCATTCAAAGACATAGCCCAGGAGTTCTGCCTATTTAACACGGTCCTGCATTTTTTTCTTCCAAAACCATCATTATGACGATCCAGATCAAGGAGAATGCACCCTTGCTTCGAAACACCAAGAGGAGGCTATGCCATTAAGTGCCTGCCAATGATAAATAAAAAGGCTCCATCACCAAGGTAATTAAGGACTTGAACAACTTACAAAAGAAAATGATTGCTGAAGGAGGTGCAATAGCAGACACAGCCACTGATTGGGTTGAACTTTGACTGGATGCCTTCATTGCTGTCTGCCATTGTTAAAAATGTGTTACCGGTTTTCGGTGTGCTGTTGCTCCTCTCAGCCAGACAGCTACTCTGTCATTTTGTAAAAAATTCTGATAATAAATTTGTGGGTATGAATTATGCGAGAACAAGAACGTTTAGGAGGCCTAGACACAAGAAGGGTATAATAGGGAAGGGGGATAACTTAGCACTCTTAGAATTAGAAGAACTCCCAATGCCAGAACTACACTCAATGCAGCCTGCTACCATTACCCAGTGCTAGGTCAATAGCCCCCAACTCACCACTAGTAGATACCAACTGAGGTACGATTAAAGTATAGATACACCATCCCCTACACCATTACACTATACCTCCCTCGTTGACATACCTGAAGGAGAGTATATAGAGATAAGGAAGTCGCAGGAGAGCCAATGTTTCAAAGTGAATGGCACCCCTGGGATACCCCAACTAGGAGGGGGCCTGCAAAGTATGCAGTAAGGTTGTGCTAAAAAATGAACACGAGGAGGGATTGAAGCAGAGCCTAGTTTTTTTAATATAGAACCCCAGGCCCATTCATTCCACATCCGAAGCACTAGAGTCTCAAATGTCTCTACTAGCCCATAGATAGGGTTGTGCCAAACCTGTCCACACTGCCTTGCGTGTTTACAGAGGCAGTATACCCCATACCCTCTTGTAACCTCAGATGTATCTCTCCTATGAAGGCCAATAACCTCAGGTCACTATCTTTCTGAGGAACAAGTCCATGAGCCACTGTCCTCTGTGTGTACATTGTTCTGAACATCAAGAAGATGTATCAATAACAGGATGCATCTGTAATCTTGAAGAACAAGATGGGCTAAGAGTACTAGAGCGGGCAAACTGGGACTTTCAACAACTTTGCAAACTAAGATAGTGACAGGGCTTAACATAAACAATATCCTATAAAGGAGCTTCCACCTCAAAGCTTCTGAGAAGTGACACAAATTGTTTTTGATAAAATATGCAACTTTTTGTTATGTTCTGCGGTCAAACACCAGCTAAAGTTAGATAAAAGTGTATAAAAGGGCACTTACCGGCCCAATCGATCACTTCACACAGTGGTTTTTCACAGTGAAGTGCTCCTGGTTAACTGTTTTATTTAGCATTTTGATTGGGTTTGTAATGCTTCATTGTACTTTGATATTTTCTCTCTCTCTCTCACTTTTGCTTTGCATTGCCATGATTTTAAAATTACTAGATTGCATGCTTTTGCTCATGATCTGTGATGTGTCTTTGAAACTTGTAACTTACTAGGTTGCATAGTGTTATTTTTGATTAATGATGTGTCTGTTACATTTGTGTCTAAATTGTTTGAATAAATAGTGTCACTCCTGACTCAATTCCTGCATTTTCAGACTTGTCTCTTGTTATTTCAAATAGCACATTTCCGTGCTAACTTATGTGGAAAAAAAATACATTCCAACACAAATACTTTACACATTGCCTCTAAGTTAAACCTAACTGCTCTGTGCCAAGTTACAAGTGAGCAAAGGTTAATTTGGAGTTTGGTGGTGACTAACCCTGACTAGGAGTATGGTTGCTGCTTGACCAGGGCTCACACCCCAGTCAATCATTAAATCCGATTTCTAACATTGGTGGCAGCAGTGTTTTTACGACCTTTGTTTGTGCAGTGCCACACAATTATTTAGTATACACTACCATTCCATATCTGCTAGTAGAGGGGGCTTACTGCCAAAAGCACCACCAGAAATGTGGAATTACAAATGTTGTGAGGGCCTGGGCAGAAGCTCACCTCACACTGGTTGAAGCCACAGGACAGGATGATGAGATGAAAGGGGCTGAAGAGGAACCTTCTGAGGAGCCACTTGCAGTAGAAGTGGATGCTTTAGCCCCTGCAATGGAGTCCATTGCTATGGCAGAAAGATGTGTCTCCTACCACAACTTGTCCCCAGAGAAACTGTCTGAGAGGAGAGGAAATTGAAGCTGCAAATGGCTAGATTAAAGATGGAAAAGCAACAATTGATGGACAGAATGCAGAACAATGTCATTCATTCACCCCAGTACAGAGATCTGGGGCCAAATCCATCATTTTTTTGCACTCCACTCCACCCTAGGTCAGACATGGCCATATGCAAATCAGCTTTGACCCTGTGCCTCATGGGAACAGTCCAGCCCGAACTGCCAAGCCATGTCTTTCCTGGACCGGAATCAAGCATCCAAGGACTGGTTTCTGGCTATCAGCCTTCATCAGCCTGGATAGCTTGACTCCAGTGGTGTGGAGAGCATGAGACTCACGTCTGAGCATACCCATCCCACTCGGGGTGACAAATGCAAAAACAACAATTGATAGACAGAATGCAGAACAATGTCATACATTCACCCCAGTACAGAGATCTGGGCCCAAATCCATCGTTTTTTTGCTCTCCACACCACCCCAGGGCAGACATGGACATATGCTAATCAGCCTTGACCCTGTGCCTCATGGGAACAGTTCCAGCCCAAACTGCCAAGCCATGTCTTTCCTGGACCGGAATCAAGCATCCAAGGACTGGTTTCTGGCTATCAGCCTTCATCAGCCTGGATAGCTTGATTCCAGTGGTGTGGAGAGCATGGGACTCACGTCTGAGCATACCCATCCCACACGGGTGACAAATGCAAAAACAACAATTGATTGACAGAATGCAGAACAATGTCATACATTCACCCCAGTACAGAGATCTGGGCCTAAATCCATCCAGGCAGATGAACTATTGGGATATTGCTGTATTGAACAAATGGTAGGATCGCGTGGGAAAGTGGTTACCCAACCAGGGGTTTGTTATGATACTCATTTCTCTAGTCAAACTACTGATGATTATGATGTACTGAGCCTGATGTATCTTACCACCAGATCTGCACTGAGAATATATCTTAATTAATGAACAATGTAGTGTCTACTACACTTTGTAATTGTTGTATTGTTATACTGAAAACCTGCCAATAAAAAAAAAACTTTGAAAAATCATAGGTTTCATGGATGTTATATTTAGCATTTAAAAAACCTTAGAAATTCACTGAAAAAAACATAGGTTTCAGGGACCTTATAGTTAAAAATGATCATTTAAAAAACCTAAGAAATTCACTGAAAAAGCCACAGGATTCAGGGACGTTATATTTAGTTGGACATTTCACTCGTACAATACCACAGAAATTCAGCTGTTATAGTTAGTTGAGTTAAGTATAACTCGCGCCCCCGCCATACACTGCTTATGACATCACATATTACATCACTCATAACATGGTCAGTGACATCACTGATAGCTTCACTGATGACATCTCAAATGACAGCACCGATGACATTACTGATGACATCATCCACATGATCCTCTGATGTACCTCCTCACAGCCTAATATAACCTGTTACACCCACTCTAAAATACAGACTGCCATTCTCGAAACCATAGACACACCAGTGACAGTTACTACATACCCACTCACTGATTCCTAGGTCTACAAACACATCCACTCACTAACCCATAAAGTCACTCAAACATGCAGTCACTCATCAATACAGCCTCTATCATATGCATTCATACACCTATACAGACACTCACACACCGCCACTCACCCATCACACACACAGCTAGTTAGCCATGCAAAGAATCAATCAATCACACTCTCATTTACTCACCTATAGTTATACACTCACCAACTCACCTATTCACACAGATAATAACCCATACTTAGTCTCTTATACAATCACTGACACTAGCACTCACTCATCCACACAGCCATTCTCACAATCACTCACTCTCACATATAATCATTAATATACTTCAACACTCACATATACTGCCTTTCACATATGTAGTTACTCACACACTCATCTACCCATACAGCCCCTCACAGATATACTCTTGAACCCATATACCCTGTGAATCACCCACTCACATATACATGCAGTGGGTCACATACTCCCCACCCAACTACACAGACACTCAGGTACCAATACAGATACTCAGACAAGCAATCAATAATCCATATACACTCATATGGCTACTCATCAAACCATGCAACCGCTTACACACCAACAGACAGACTGATACAGACATTCATACAGTTTAGTCACTAACCCAGTACTACTATATCATCCATTCAGACAGTCATACACTCACTCATTCTTCAAAACACCTTGGCCTATATACATATAACAAAACACAAGGAGAGCAAGGGAAAATAAATGGAGCCACTCTTGGTCCCCTGGGTATTGAATAAACAAATAAACAACAAAAGAGTGAATCCTAAGCAGAAGAAGAGCTGGCAGGGGAGGTCACTTGTATTTTTAAGAGGAACCCTCACTCACCAACCTAGTTGGTGATATGCTTCATCATTAGGTTCCCACCAGAGAGGCTGAGTGCCCGTCTGGTGTGCTACAATGCCTGATTAGGGGAGTGTTTTTTTTATTTTAGGAGGTCCAAAAATGTGATAGTGCAAAGGTTAACATTGCCTTTACTTGTCCTAAAAAAGATGTATAAGTGGAGAAATAAGGCAAGATTAAAAAGTGGTGAGGTAGATGTATAAAACTGGTTAAATTGACCAGTCACATCACAAAGTGATAGTAAATAATGTGGTCTTCAGGTTTCAGCCTACTGCATTCCAATAGTGAGGCTTTCTTCACGACCAATGTCACGGCGGTATGCACATGCTAAGGTGCACCCTATTCTGTGAAATCAAATTCCGCACAACTCACAGTTAGGAAGCCCTCAGGTTCCTAATCAGGACGATTTTGCACAGTACCATTTTAACCGAGTACCTGCGTAACAACACAGCACCCAAAGGACCTCTGGTCACAAATGCACCACACATTTTTCTAGCAGATGCTACCTTTAGGAAAGAATGGGCCCAGATCACACCGCACTGTATCAGTGACTGGCTAGTGCTAATTATTAAGACTGTTTTAAGATTTTCTGATGCTATGTTAGTGGAAAGACAACAAACCGAGACCCAATTTAGAACGACACTGACATCTTACAAGAAAAAATTGGATGAGCTAAACAAAGAAGTAAATGAATACAAAGAGAATCTAACACAATCAAAGGTCCAGAAATTCCAAAAAGACCTCAAATGCTTTGCGTTTATCAAGGTTTACTCCTATGCAGCCCCTGAGTATATCCCTCTCTTAAAAAATATGAATAACTCAGACCTCTCTGTGGATAACAGCTCCACTAATAGTGGTTTGAGTGGGGTCGGCTATAAAGCTAGACAAAGGGGAAGGAATAGATACCAAAAACAACACCAATTTGGCACCCTTTTCCGACACCTGGGGTTGGGGTTTTCCAAGTCACTTCCAACACCAACAGTTAGCTTTAATGGGCTGGAATCCAGCCTTTATGCAAGTCCCACATTTCCCTCAGAACACCTATAGGCCGCCTTTTTTAGGGAGGGGCAGGAGGAAAAGAAGAGGGACAAACAATGTCCACTGGCGACAAAAGGACCCAGTCGGGAACAATACTCGCCGCAAGTCCCTGGAACAGCAAGCAGGGACAAGCAATCAGAGAGTCTGATCACAAACTTATCCAAAGTAAGACTTACTCCCACCGAAGAAAAGGTACTTAACAAAGGCTTGGGTATGTACCCACTGCCCATCTATACAAGTTCTGCCTACACTGTGAACTGTCTAAATTATTTAGGAAGCTGAGACTAAAGGCTCATTTAAAAAAACTAGCACCACTGGAAGATTCCTACACCACAGGGGACACACTATACCTGTCGAAAGGTTTACTTTAGAGTAGGCAGTCGTCAATGACATTGAGAAATTAGAGGACACCAGTACATTAAAAAATCTGAGTGCCGCGGAGTTCAAAGCACTTAAGACCTTACAAGATAACAAGACGCCCGCAGACAAATGAGGGGGGGTGGTCATACAAGACAAGATGGACTATGACAAGGAATGTAGATGTCTTCTCAATAACAGCTAGAACTACACCCCCCTGACTTCTGATCCATCGCCGAAACTCAAATCCACAATAAGCTGTCTGGTGAGCTGTGCGGAAATCAATGGTCACATTTCAAAACAGGAGGCTGATTTCTTGATGAACGGTAAAGGGGTAATTCAATATTTTTACACTTTACCCAAGACGCATAAGAACAGAACTCCCTCTTGGGGCACCCCATTGTCTCAGGGATTGGGTCTTTATTAGAGCCCTTGTCGCAATTTTGCAACTATTTTTTGAAATACATCTACCTACCTTAAGGAAACCAAGAGTCTTCTGGACCTCCTACAAAATCTAAGGGTGGATGAGGATGCATCTGTAATTTCTAATTTCTAATTTCTAATTTAAAATATTTCTAGAGCGCAGCGTACACCTTGCGGTTTCTTGGCGCTGGGGGGATTAGCTACTGCGGGAAAGAGACAAAAAGGAAAGATGAGAGAAGATATTAAAAGAATTTAAGAGGGAAAGGCCTGGCTGAAGAGGAATGTCTTCAGATCTCTGCGAAAGGGAAGGTACTGAGTAGCAGCACGGAGGTGATCGGGGAGTGAATTCCAAAAGGTTGGGGCCAGAATGGAAAAGCTGGCCCCGCCCCACTTTTTGCGTGTGAAGCGAGGGGTCTGAAGAAGGGACATAGAGGAAGACCGAAGTTCTCTTGCAGGTACATAGGGATGGATTAGTGAAGTGATAAAAGCGGGAGCAGTGCCCTGGCGGGCCTGAAAGGCCATACAGCCGATCTTAAAAAGGGAGCGTTCTTTTACAGGGAGCCAGTGAAGCTCCCTGAGAAGGGGGGTGGAATGGTGATAACGAGGAAGGCCGTGCACCAGTCGCGCTGCCTGGTTTTGGATAATCTGGAGTCTACGCAAGCTGTATGCGGGGATACCATGATAGAGAGCGTTTGCGTAGTCCAGTCGCGATATCACAAGTGCGGCCAAGATGATCTTAAGTGCCTGGGGGGAAAAGAAGCGGGAAATAGAGCGGATGGTGCGGAGAGTGAGGAAGCAAGAGGATACCACGGAACTAATATGTGAATGGAGGGTGAGCTGATTATTTATTTTTACACCAAGAGTTTTGACTGTGGTGGAAGGGGTGGGTGAGGGGCCGAGAGAGGGGGGCCAGAAGAAAGAGTTCCAGGGGCTGGATGAACCACCCGTTAGAACCAGCTCGGTTTTGTCCGGGTTCAACTTAAGGTGGTTGTGGTTCATCTGTCCTGGTGTCCTTGGACATAGAGAGCCTTTACACCAGTATTCCTCAAGATGACATCAGGGTACTGTGTAATGCACTGGAAGAAGCCAGTTGGGACTACCAAACAATATATTATTGAATGTGCCCCTCTAACTCTTAAACAAAACTTTTTTGAGTATGAGGGCAAGCTGTTTCTTCATACCACAAGGACTTCTATGGGCAGTACTTTTTCCCCCTGTGTAGCTGGACTAAATGTATACAACGTTGAAAAAAAGCACATCCTGGGCGAAGACAACCCGTTTTCATAATTGATCTCTTTTTGGAAGAGATATATTGATCACATCCTTCTCATCTGGCATGGACCAGAACAGACCCTGTCTAAGAATGGAGTAACACCTGTGATCCCAATTTGATATTCACCCAGACCTGTGACAAGAAAGAGATGGTCTTCCTTGATGTCAACATCTCCAAGGTGGGAGACACATGTGAAACAAAAGCTTACTATAAGCCTACCGCCAAAAACAACCTTATGGAGTTTTCCAGCGTACATCTGAGAACACTGCGTGAGAACTTACCCTACGGACAGTAACTCCGCGTCAGGAGGAATTGAAGTAATGTGGATGACTACCGGACCCAGTCGGCAGAACTGTCCACTAAGCTGTGTAATCATGGCTACCCAGTGAGAATTATAAAGAAAAGCCAAAAACGAGCCAGAAACCAGCGCAGGGATGTTCTCTTGGAGGATAATGCCAGACACACTGATGTGGTCCCCCTTCCCTGTGTGACAACTTATTGCACAGCATCCAACACTATTACTAAATCTATCAATAAACACTGGAAAATACTGGAAACCAACAACAGAAAATTGGTGAACCCCCTATTTTCTTTCAAGCGGGCTAGGAGTTTCAGGGACTCCCTAGTACACACGTATCCTAAAAAGCCTGACAGTACTTCTAATGCCTCAGTTCTCAATGCCTGGGGTCTACCTACCGTCACAGGTCACTTCCCCTGTAATTGTAGTGTATGCCACTTGACCTCCCCAACCAAGACCTTGGATCTCAAGCCAAATAGAACATGGACACAGAGGTCCCTCACAAATTGCAACTCGGCCAACGTGGTATATCTTATCACATGCCCATGTGGCTTACGCTATTTGGGGATGACTACCAGGAAAAGACAAAACACATCTGCGTGCACCGGAGTAACATTCGGTGCAAGAGTAGGCCGATAAGGGTGACAGAACATTTCTTGCAGAGAAATCACACGACCAATGATCTGCATTGGACTGTCATCGAACAGATAAGACCAGGCACCAACACCCAAGAAGCCCTGTTTGAAAAATAACAGCGTTGGGTGTATCGCCTTGGGACACACAAACAGGGGTTGAATGATAACATCCCTTGAGGTTTCATTCTGAGGCATTAGTAGATGTACCATATTACACTCAGACACTGTCAGGTCCCCTACCCATAGTCAACACATAAGGAACATGTAACACTCTGACCTTTGAGCTTTATTTGAGCAGTGACCTCACCCCAGCATAACTGGTATCTACCGTGTACGGGCAGGTCACCACTTTACACATTGACAGGGAATAGGGTGGACTTCCTGCTTTTTGCTGCTATATGCAAATTCCATTTGGTACCAATGAGTATGTTAAGCTTTCATAGCTTAAGCCATTTTTCTCATTCCAGGGGTCAATTTTTCGGGGAGTTTTTTTTATCCCGTGTGAGTTTTTCATGTCTTCCCCCTGTATATGAACACACTGTTCCTGAAACCAGATTGTGGTTTTTTTGTAGTCGATAAAGTTTTCCCTGTTTGTTCTTTAGCAAACTTCAACTAGGAATGTTAGCGTTTCAATCCCCCAACCTGGTTGTTCGACACGACGCACAGGTTTGAGTGTGCATGCGTCATCATTCCGTGCAGACTTGCTGCTTCGAAGGCTGATCCAATAGTTATAGCCGCCCGAGTCAGGAAGCCAATATCCTCGGGGTCCTGTGTGTCAGGTTGATCCAGGTGAAATACGGCGGTCTGGCTTTAGCGTAGTAAGTGTACAGCAGGCAAGTGTTGCAGCAACTTCAAGGTAAATCTACCTTTTTCTCCATTTTTTAACAATGGATGTTTTTCCTCTCCTAGTGTTTTACTATAAGCCACCGCCCCCGCTAGGATCCATGATGTAAGGTTTCCTACATCACATACAATTTCTTTCTTTCATTACTTTGAGCCTTTTGACTATATAGAGTTCATGCTGAGAAGTCACGTTTCACCTTGGTTTTTAATTTTGTAACATACATACCAGCAACACTACAATCGGCGTACAGAATCACGGTGCTAATTGCATTTAATGGTATGCGGCATATTTAGCCAGATCACTTGGGCAATATTCAGCTCACCTACTATTTACCAGCAGGAAGTGCTAGAGATTCACACACTCATTTTACCACCACCACCACCATAGGTTATATTTGTAAAACTTATGGATATACCGAGAAGAGCACGCACGCACGGCAGCATGAGCAATGTAACACACATTGTGCACCTCAATTCCTTGCCTCTACAAAAACTGTAATAGGGCATGTTTTGTCCCTTTGTGTGTTTTGCCTTACAGAATCACTTTGCTTTTAGAATACCTGATACTAATCGTGAGTTGCGCGGAATTGGATGTCACAGGTTAGGGTGCGCCTTAGCCTGTGCATACCACCGTGACATTGGTCCTGAAGAAAGTCTAGCTATTGGCATGGGTAGGCTGAAACATGTAGACCATGTTTTTTACTATCACTTTGTGTTGTGACTGGTTAATTTAACCAGTTTTATACACCCACCTCTCCAATTTTTAATCGTGCCTTACTTCTACACTAATAATTTTTCAGGACAAGTAAAGGCAATTTTAACATTTGCACTATCACGTTTTTGCACCTCCTAAAATCAAAACTCGTGCTAAGATTTAATCAGGCATTGTAACACACCAGAGGGGCACTCGGTCTCTCTAGTGGGAACCCAATGATGAAGCATGTCACAAACTAGGTTGGTGAGTGAGGGTTCTTCTTAAAAATACAGGAGTGACCTCTCCTGCCAGCTCTTCCGCTTAGAATTCAATCTTTTGTTCTTTAATTCTAAATACATATAAAGCATATTTAAACTTTACAGAAAAACACAGTCACTGGATGATGTCATCAGTAATGTCATTTTAGATGTGATCAGTGATGTCATCACTGATGTCACGGACCATGTCAAGACTGATGTAATATGTGATGTCATCAGCAGTGCATTACGGGGGCGCGAGTTATACTTAGCTCAACCAGCTATAACAGACGAATTTCTCTGGTTTTGTACAAGTGAAATGTCCAACTAACTATAACATTCCTGAAACCTGTGTTTTTTTCAGTTTATTTCTAAGTTTTTTTAAAAGATAATTTCTAACTATAACGTCCCTAAAACGTATTGTTTTTTCAGTGAAAATATATAAACATATATATATATATAACTGCAACACACTCGTTATTTCTACGAAAGTAGACGGCACTCCAAGTTGTTTCTTCCAAAAGTCATCGTTATTGGCCCCCTCGACAGACGCGTTTCACCTATTCGGCCTCCTCAAAAAAAAAATATATACACTGCATAAAAAGCATTTTCGTCTATTCCCATGTTGCAGCGTGATCAAGGGCATATCTTGCCAGAAACGCGTAGCTGATCTCTGTGGAATAATTAAAATTACCTATGCTGATTCGTTTGTGGTCCGTCTCCCTTGTTTGCTGGTGTGCGAGGCTGTTCCTGAGACGCCGAGAGATTCGAGGAGGAGCCACATTTGTGTATATGTATATATATATATATATTACCTCCTGGCGGTCGCCAGTAGGTAGGTATAGTTAGGATTGTTTTCCATACGGAAATCGCAACATTCTATTGGGAATAACTTTGACGCCGGTTGAGGAATCTGCCTGAATTTCTCAGCAACTTTGCCTCGCGGCGCTCCGCTCCTTCCCTGAAAGTTTGGGGGGGATTCGTCAAGTGGGGGCCGAGATAAAAGGGGGGTCCCAAAACGTGTTTTCCCCATGTTAATTTCCATAGGGCGGTCGGTCGCACTTTTAGCTCGAACGGCTGAATGGAGTTTTACCAAACTTGGCAAAATTGTAGGGACTGGTAGCCCGATGTGCCTTTGCTATGTCTTAAGATATGTGCTCCAGAGGATTTTGAGTAATTTAGGTTCAACAAAAATTTATATATCTATGGCAGCTCCCCGGTACGCGCACCGGGGAGCGCTCCGGGCGCGCCACGCGACTTGCGCACGGAAAGCTGATTGGCTCTCGGGTGTCTGTAAACATTCGAAACAGTCCGCAGTGGCCGCCATCTTGTGTCTCGGTAGGATCGAGACACAAGAGGTGGCAAAAAACAAAGGGAGAAATTACCAAAAGGGGGTAGGGTACACCCCCCCTGATCCCCTAGGTTTGATGTGGGGGCCATAAAAGGGTCCCGCGGGACAAAAAAAAGTAATTTTTTTCTCGATTTTCACGGGGGGAGCGCCCGGTACGCGCACCGGGGAGTGTACTGGGGAGCGCACCATGGGGAAAAATAGTGAAAAAAATTATATAATCATAATAATAAATAATAAAATAATCATTTTGAGTGATCAGAGGTAGGGTAGCTCTGAAAAGAGCTTTTGGGTTCTGTGGCTGTTTTAGGTACCTACAAGTACATCCCACACACACCCACACGCACACAACCCCACACCCCCACACCCACACACTCCCCACACACAACTCACACACACACACCTCCACACACACCCAAACACCCCACACCGACACCTTACACATCCACAACCACACCCACACATCCCACACACTCACACACACACCTCACCCCCCCCAACACACACACACGCACACACAGATACCTCACAGACACACCTCACACATCCCACACACACACCCCCCCACACCTCCCCCCACGCACACACACACGCACACCTCACTGACACACCCACACATCCAAAACATACACACACATCCTACACACATACCCCCCACACCCACACACACCCCACACACACCTCACACACCCACCCCCCCACCTACACCCAAACACCCCACACACCCACACTCACACACACACCTTACACACCCAAATCCCCACCCACACCCACATACCCCACACACCCACACGCCTACACATCTCATCCCCCCTCAGAAATACACACACACACACACACCTCACAGTCACACCCCACACATCCCCCACACACACCTCCTCGCCCCATACATGGGGAAAACTCAGTGAAACACTAAAATAATAATTTAAAGTGCTTAGAGGTAGGGTAGCTCTGAATAGAGTTGTTGTGTTGTTTGGGTGTTTTAAGTACCAACATGTAGGTACCAATGCTGAGTCTTAAATTTAATGTACACCGTTTCCTCTGTAGATAATTTGCATGTTGTTACAGAAGTTATTGTGGTATATGGAATCCATATCATAGTCTGTCAGGAAAGCAGAAACAACATGGAGGTAGGAGATGAAAAAGAGATGTCAAATACACATTGGAGATAATATATTGGGAGAAAGGAAGTATCTATGAGCAAAATTACTATGTAACATAAAAAAGTTGCACAGTATACTATAAGTCTGACTTTACATTATAATCAATTTGGTACTAGTTTAAGAATTACATATAAAAATGAATAATGTCTCAAACAATTTTAGAATTATTAAATATACATTTATTTTTCAGATTCATTTTCCAAATTTAATAGAACTTGTAATATTTGACTGTCAGAAATGTCCTCATTTTGAATCAGCAAATCTACTGATTCTACACATTGAAGTAGTTCATAGTCCCTTGATTCATCCATGAATCCCAAGTTATCATTGGGTACAATAATTTCTTCATTGTTGCTCTCCAGAACAATTTCAAAGGTAATGTTTTGCTCTCCTTCCATTTTCGTGCTGTAATTTGCATAAAAAATAAATATATCAGTAGGGATAGGGCACTGTTGGGTTTAAGTTCAGACAGGTAGTTTGGATTTTTTAACAGTGAATTTATCTTTGGGCAGTGTATGGTATCAGACTGGAAGTAGAAATATAAAAAAGTGTATGTGATGAAGCCTAAGTAAATTCATAATTATACAAGACAAGCCTAACTCCATCCATAACTATAATAGAGAAGTCTATCTCAATCTATAACTATTACAGAGGGATAGTATATAACTATCAGAAAAAGTTTTCCAAATTAACTTAAAGTACACAACATACTTCAGTTTTCAAAATAACAATTTACCTTTGAGAAAGCAGTTGAAGTTGTCAGTGAAAATGCTCTTCAAATGTACTTCAAGAAGTAGTAGTCAAAATGGCTGTGTTTCCCTCTCTTTGTTTATATATATTCAGGTACATAACCAATTAAATGTCATGAAATAATAGTAGAAAATGAAAGTAACATTTTAATTGGTTGTCAATTCTAACACTTCATATGTGTTTTTGTGAAGTAATTTACCTCAGGATATTTAGACAGGGCTACGGCTCAAATGACTCAATGGAATTCCACCACATTTGGGAAAATGGTAGGGACTGGTATGTAGTATGGCCTATTCTATATTTGGTGAAAGTGTCTCCAGTGGTCTTTATGTAAATTAACTTTTAACATTTTTTGGGAGCGCTTCCCGGTGCGCGCCCCGGTACGCGTACCAGCAGTGCTATGGGAGTCCTCCATTTTGTGTTTCGGTAGATTTTTGTCAGAAAATGGCGGACAAACAACGTTGGGAATGGGTATAAGGGGGCACGGTAGGCACTCCCTGACCCTCTAGGTTTTCTGAGGGGGTCTTAGGAGGCCCATATAGGCCAAAAAAATATATATATTTTTAAATTTTCGCGGGGGGAGCACCCGGTACGCGTACCGGGAAGCATACCAGGGAGCGTACTTTGGTGAAAAATAGTGAAAAAAGTTAAAAAGAGATAATCCTTTGGAGTGATCAGAGATAGGGTAGCCCTGAAAAGGGCTTTTGGGTTCTGTGGCTGATTTAGGTACCTACAAGTAGGTACCAATGCACAGTCTTAAATTCAGGAGGAATATTCTATTCCCCTCATCTGAGAAGTGCACACCATCTCCTCTGTAGATATCTTGCATGTTGTAACGCAAGTTGTTGTTGTATATTGAACTCATTCCATGGTCTCTCATGTAAGCAGAAACAGATTTATTCACATGTTTCCGTGCTTTCTCAAATTGTGGACAAAATTGGTTGGACCAGTTCCATTTCTGTCTTTGGCATATATTGGAAAATACCAAGGCAGTTTGAGGAAAAAGTGCCATCAATTGTTCAAAGGTGTCCTTTAAAAGCATTTCCAGACCTACCCCAGTCAAAGTGCCTAAGTCATTTCCACCATAGTGCAGAATTATGAGGTTAGGGTGTGGCAAATGTAAAAAGGTTTTCACCAATGGTATCAATTGGTGACATCTCAATCCTCTCTGGCCAATCCATTTAATGTTCACATTTTGTAAATCAAGGTTGTGAACATTTCTGGTAGCGGCATACCTTTGAGCCCAGTGGATATAGATATGTCCAATAATCCAGACAGAATACATGGTGAGAGGAGGTTCTGGTGCAGTCAGATGAAGTGTGGGAAAGAAATGGCAGTTGAAACAATAGGAGTTTGCACCAAAAAAAATGTAGACTTTCAGTGCTCTTGAATTACAAGCAATGATTGGTAGATTGAGATAGATGAAAACTGAAAGTTAGGGTGCATGGTTGTGTTCTGTGTAAGAAGTAATTTGAATGCTTAAAAAACAAGTCATTTAAAGAAACATTGCACCAGATAAGCTGGTGTATTCGCAGGTCAAACATCCTTGCTGAGGTGATTTGCAACATTGTAGAATAAACTTTTAAACCTGAGAGCTCAGTGAGGAGGGAGTTGCTATGGTAACGGGTAGAAAGGGCTGAGGGCGGGAAGGGTGTTGGTTTGAAAATACAGATGGAAGAGTTTTGATTGGTTACCATGAGCAATATGTGTGTAGAATTAGAGGTTTTCTGTGCCATTAAGGTTTTCAGTGCCTGGAGAACATACCTTTTGCTCTGCTAAAGAAATATTGGTGTGTGTATCTGACACTGTTCTGAATCTCCTAAAGCATTTGTAAAGGTGAGTTATGATTCATTTAATATACATAGAGACTTGTTTACTCTATGGAGAAGATTTGGAAGCAAATTGTGGTTTTTTAATGTTGCTTTGTGTCATGCTTTTTGATAATGCTTGGTAAAAAGTTTTTACTGCATAGAGGAATCGTATTTTGTAAAATTGTGAAGTTTTAGTAGTGACATGGAATGCTTGTACATAGGACCTGTGCTGTGTTTCTTAAATGTGATGTCAAAAACGATTTTGGGAAAAATGAATGGCTTTCACATTTTTTAAAAGGAATAAAGAATGTGTGCATGTTTAAAGAAATACATTTGACTCTTTACAATGATGTTACCTGTGTTAACTCAGTGTAGGAAGCATATTGAGTTTGTTTGCATAGAGGAATTGTATTTTGTAAAATAGTGAGGTTTTAAATAATGACACGGAATGCTTGTACATATGACCTGTGCTGTGTTTCTTAAATGTGATGTCAAAAACGATTTTGGGGAAAATGAATGGCTTTTACATTTTTGAGTACAATGTGGCGCAGAGGTTTACAAAGTGACGCATCTAGCTACATGCGTCACTTTTTAAATATGGCGCAAAAAGGTACATATTTGGACTTTCCTGGGGAGCGTAGGTGGCGAGGCTTGTGTCTAAGAGTGCAGTGGACTAGGCTTCATGAAGCCTATCCCCGACTGCACTCTTAGACACAGGCGTCAATTTGACTCTTTACAATTATGCTACCTGTGTTAACTTAGGGTAGGAAGTATAGTGAGTTTGTTTGCATAGAGGAATTGTATTTTGTAAAATAGTGAGGTTTCAGTAATGACATGGAATGCTTGTACATAGGACCTGTGCTGTGTTTCCTAAATGTGATGTCAAAAACGATTTTGGGGAAAATGAATGGCTTTTACATTTTTGAGTATAATGTGGCGCAGAGGTTTAAAAAGTGACGCATCTACCTACATGCGTCACTTTTTAAATATGGCGCAAAAAGGTACATGTTTTATGCCGCCGATGCATCACAAAAAGTGACGCATCATCAGTGCAAAACTGACGCAGGGCCTCATAAATGAGGTTCTTTTTTTTTGCACACTACTCCAGTTTAGTCCTGTCCACTGCACTCTTGGACACAAGCCTCACGTTTTGTGCTCCCCTGGACATTCTTCATCTCATCTGCACTCTTGCTTAGGTGTGAGAATCGTATCACATGGGGAAAGCCCCATGTAAAAGCGTTTGCCTCAGTCTTATCCCTGCTGTGAGGCAGGTGCAGGATTTTGACATAACAGTGTCCTAAAAGTGACGCAGTGAAATCTCATGTATTTCACTGTGTCATTATTACGAGGCTTTTTGCAGAGAAATGACCCCTCTCTGTACATTACACTTGACAGAGGTATAATGTGGTGCAAAAGGTTTAAAAAATGACGCATCTACCAACATGCGTCACTTTTTAAATATGGTGCAACAAGGCACATGTTTTTTGACGCCAATGTTTAACAAAAAGTGACGCATCAGTAGCGCAAAACTGACGCATGGCTTTATAAATGAGGATCAATTATGTCATCTGTGTTACCTGAGATTAGGAAGTAGATTGTGCAGATGAGGTGAGACATGTCCAGAGGGACAGAGGAGGTGAGGTTTATGATCAAGACTGTAGTGGGAGAGAGGGCTTTCCCGGGAAGCATAGGTGGTGAAGCCTGTGTATAAGAGTGCAGTGGACTTCGACACAGGTCTCATCTTCTTTGTACCTGTGGACAGAGCTGTCTTCCACTATACTCTTCAATACAGGCCTCACCTTTTGTGCACCCTTGGAGAATCCTCACCTGATCTGTAACCCTGAATAGATCGTTTGCTTTTTGTAATTGCTTTGTTGTTTGGTAATAGTGGTCTATATTGTGCTATTTTTTTTTAATAGATCGTTTGCTTTTTGTAATTGCTTTGTTGTTTGGTAATAGTGGTCTATAATGTGCTATTTTTTTCTTTAACACAGATTAAAATCGAGATTTCAAGAGTAAGCAAACATGCCCACAAGGGAAAGGAGAAGAAAACAACGTAACCGCCAAAAATCCAAAACAGCAACGGAATTACAGCACTCTTCCACAACAAATACTTCAAAAAACAGGAACCAAGCTCCTGGTAAGACAACTAAGTCTTTTATACGGAACATGTGTACTTTAAAAAACAAATGATGGACAGCATGTAGAAAAAGAGAATGAGAGAGTAAATTTGAAAAGGAAGGAGAGAACCTCAAAGAATCCTACAACTGGAGCAGGAGAGAATAATATGTATAGGAATAGAAGGCAGAATCAGTTTAGAGACATTCGTACACGAATGTTTCGCAATAGGGTGGTTTTAAATTTGTTAAAAAACATTAGGAAAGGTAAACAGAGAGCTGCTTTTTATAAGAAAAAGAAAAGTGTAGAGAAGATTGTTGATCAGGCTTTTGAAGTTAAGAAAAAATTATTCATTTTGATAATCAATAGAATTAGGACACTTAACAAGACAATTGATGTTTTCAAATCAAACAGTAGATGGAAAAGAGTAATTAATCGGACTAATTTTTGTAAAGTTTTTTCTGGAGAATGGATGCACAGTTCAAGTTGTGAGCCATTTTTTAATGGGGAGAGTTACTTCCAGGAGAATGATTTAGTGCATGCAGTTGACACCAGTGGTCGAGCGTATGAAGTGAAAGACGGTTGTCCGATTGAAAAAGAGAAACTTGTGCCTAGAGAACCAGAAGAGGTGTTAACTGATGAAGTGTTAGGGAGACGTACTAAGGGTCCAGTGTACACTTGGAAGTGTAGTAGTATTTGTAGTGTGCGACAGGAATCAATTGATTTGTTTTGTAATTTCTTACGTACATATAGTAAAAAAAGTATAAAGTAGAAAGTGAAGTTGTTGCAAGACTTAGATCCTTGCAGAGTGAGAGGAATCACAGGTTTGCAAGGCCATTCACTGGCTTGTCTTTCTAGAAAAGTCTGCCAGAGTGTTTTTCATCATTTTAGGATGTTAGCAGTGCATCATACCAAAATGAGGAAATTAGTGAGAATGTTGTATAATGCAAAAAGTCCCGCACTTAAGCTTAAACAATTAAACAGTGCTCTTTTGTATGGAACTGAATTAGATGTGAAGAAGATTTGTGAAGAAATTGAGATTTGTTATTTTCGTGAAAAAGAGGACAGTGTAGAAATTGAGACAGCAATTCAAGGTAATGTGGAAGACAATGTACAGATTTTAAATACAGAAAAGTTTGAGAAGGAAATTACCAGGTTTAAGGTGAAATCAAGTGAAAGGCCGAATTTTACTTGTGTGTGTTGTCGACGGACTCATTATAAGATTCAGACTAGGTTAGTTGATTTATATGCAAAAAGTGAAAAGTTGGATAATTATGAGTGGAAAGATTTAGCAACTTATTTGTGGGTGGAGAATTGTTTTTATTTGAGTTCTGATCAGCGTATTTGTAAATATTGTTATGATAAATTAAATCAAAACAGAATGCCTGCTGTAGCTGTTCATAATAATCTGGAGTTGGTAGACATTCCCTGTGAATTGATGGATTTAAATACATATGAGTCTATTTTGATTCAATGTGTCCATCCTTTTCAGGCAATTGTTCGCATGGAGCCTAAGATAGGGAAATTGCCTCCTAGAGATTTGCAGAGAGGATTAAAGGGAAGAGTTGTTTATTTGCTCCTAGATTTGAAAACAAATATTGATACAATTGGTATAGAAAAAGTAGAAGAGGAACCTTTAGTTATTCTAGTTAATGGGGTTCCAACAAAGAGTAAAAAAATCTGGCAAGATTTAGTGGATGTTAGGAAAGTCAAAAAGGCAACGTTGTATTTAGTCAAAAACAATGAGTACTACAAAGATGTATGTGTTGTAGCAGAGGAAACAGCTGCAGATGAAGACAGTGATTGTTCAGGCGGCCAAATTGAAAAAGTTGATGTGTCTAGAAGTGAAGAAATATATGAACATTATACTGTTCATCCTTTGCATTCCAAAGAAGTAATGGGGAATGCAATTGAATTGTTTCAAATGAAAACAGCAAAAGGAAGTCCCATTAGTGTATGGGAAGAAAGTTTGGAAGCTCGTTGTTTTCCACAGCTATTTCCAACAGGTCGAGGTGGACGATATGACGATCGACCACTTCAAATTCCTGCATCTGAATATCGAACTGTAAGATTATATGCTGAAGATGCAAGGTTTCGTCAATGCATTCCCTATTTGTTTCATCTACTGTATGAAAGTGACTTGTCTGGGCTTTCTTATGCAGTAAACCATATTCTGAAAAGTGGAGCACATCTGCAAAATGTTTCGGCGAGGGACTTTATGGAGAAAGTGAATCTGCAAGATAATATTTTAGAATCTCATCTAATCAATCTCATGGCATGTCAGCGTGGTACAAATGAGTATTAGTACCGTCGCCATGGGGAATTGAAATGTATGCTAAGAAACTTAGGAACTCCTACATGGTTCCTCACTCTTAGCTGTGCCGAGTATGCATGGGAGGACTTACTTCAATTTCTACGAGAGGCCAATGCTAATATACAAAATATAGAATTCAAAACACCTGGAGAACTGTGTTCTTTGGATCCAGTGAATGTATGCAGATATTTCAATCATAGATTTGAAGCTATGATGTCTTTTATTACCAACAAAAAAAATCCTCCCCTTGGAGAGGTTTTGGATTTATTTTGGAGAAAGGAGTATCAAGCGAGAGGTGTTCCTCATATACATATGTTATTGTGGATTAAAGATGCATCCAAATTTGGAACAGATTCGGATGAGACAGTGATGAGCTTCATTGAAGAGTATTCAACATGTGCTGTTCCGAAAACTACAGAGGAAAACAGTTTAAGGCAACAAGTTTTACGCTTTCAATTCCATCGTTGTGGAAAGTACTGTCGTCGAAAATTCAGAAACAAGGACAAGTTCTACACAAAATGTCGTTTTGCTTTTCCATGACCAGTGATTTCTAAAGGAAGAGTAAATAATTTGATGTCTTCTCTGCGACATACTGTGATGAGAAAATCACCAAAAAATACATACAATTTAAAAAGAAACGAAGAGTCCAAGTACATCAATGACTACAATCCAGTGATTTTGTCCATGTGGAATGCTAACATGGATATTCAATTCGTTGCTGACAACTACATTGCTGTAGCTCAATATGTGACGTCTTACATCACAAAAAAAGAAAAGACAGAACTGAAGGAAATGTGGGAGGACATTTCACATGAATAGAGCCTAAGCAAGAAATTGTACAGTTACAGTCTGAAGATGTTGTCGCTTCGAGAAATTGGAGCATATGAATGTTCTGATCGATTGTCGTCAGCAAGTCTCTATGCCAAATCTAGAACCATCATTTGGGTGAGTCTAGGTCTTGCTGCAACACAAAATTGAGTTTTGAAATCTGTACAAGAGATAGAGTATTTGGCGGAGAAAGAACCAGAAAGTACAGATATTTTGAAGACAAACATGTTGGATACATACTATCCAAATAGAAGTCCTCACCTTGAGAACGTTTGTCTCTATGAAGTTCTGCAAAGATATATTTATAAGAGGAACATCAGAGAAGATCTCAATAATGGAATATATGGAATCATTGGATGTGAAGGATGTCTAGTGAAACAGAAAAAAGGTCATTTGATTAATCATCGAAAATTGAGTTGTGAAAATCCAGACAAAAGATAATTTTACTATTTGGCTCTTTTGCAACTCTTTAAACCATGGCGAGAAGAAGAGGAACTACTTGGAGATTTTCTCTGTTATGAAGACTCTTTTAATGCTACGAAGGATACCATAGAATGTCCTCTGTTTCCAAATTATCTGCAAATGTTGAATGAAGAAATAGAGCAAGAATCAACAATTGCTGCAGAGATTGCGAGAGATAGTTCTCACGGCAGTCAGAGTTCTGCTTCATTGAGTCAGGATCCACTAGGAGGACCAATTATCCAAAATGAAGCTGCCACTGCCATGGATGAAGTGGAAAGAGCTATGGAGCAAGCTCAAGAGGATGTAATTCATTTAGAAGATTTGGTGAAACAATTAAACCGTGAGCAGAAACTGATATATGATGAAGTCACAGAACAGGTTGAACATGGATTGAGTCATGAGAAGAAAGAGTGCTCATGTACATCATTTAAGCCTGTCCGACTGTACGTGAGTGGAGAAGCGGGAACTGGAAAAAGTTTTCTGATTAAAGCAATTGCATCTTATCTGCAGAAAAGGACTGAATCACCGCTGTCTTGTGTTGTTACCGCTCCAACTGGGCTGGCAGCACATATTATTAAAGGGATTACTTTACATCGTTTACTGATGCTGCCAGTGGAGCATGATAACAAATTGCAATATCACAAGCTATCTGGAGATGCGTGTTCCGAAGTTTCGAGAGTCCTGAAGAAAATGAAACTTCTTATCATTGATGAAGTAAGCATGGTGTCAAATATAATGCTTGCTTTTGTGCATTTGAGAATGCAGGAAATTCTTAGAACAGACTATCATGTTTTATTTGGAGGAAAACATATTATTGTTTTTGGAGATCTTCTGCAGTTGACTCCAGTGAAAGGACAACCTGTGTTCAAAATGCTCACACATGAAGATACCAGGAAGTGCCTAGGAAGCATTGGAAACGTTAATATATGGTTAAACTTCAAATATGCAGAACTGCTTCAAAATATGCGGCAGGCAAAGGATGAAGATTATAAAAATATTTTACAAGATGTAAGAGTAGGAAAAATAAGTCAACAAGGGAAAGAAGCTTTACATGGACGGTTAATTTCTAATTTGTACCCAAATGGAAACATTCTTCCAGAGAATATTTTTAAGAAAATTAACGCGAAGAAATCTGCCATATGTTTGATGCCTACTCTGAAAGAATGTTCCATGTTCAACAGCAAAATGCTGAAGTAAGAAAATGAAGAGATAGTGAAACTGGAAGCTATAGATAAAATAGAGCATATGGGAGCAACAATTATTTTGTCAGAAAATTTGAAATCAAAATTGGATTCATTGGAGAAGACTATATCTAAAACTGCTGGTTTTGAAAAGACTCTGAATGTTTGTTTGAATTGTCATGTCATTTTGAGAAGGAATTTAAATGTAAATGTAAATGTAAATGTAAATGTACAGGAATTTATATAGCGCAAATCACCAAGCGGTTTCTAAGCGCTTGCTTAGGGAACCCGTCCTGGTATTTCCCTGTGAGATAACCCTTGCAGGGTATCCGCAAGGTGAAAGCCAGGCATCCCGCCGCGAGGGGCCGTTGTAAATGTTGAAAGAGGTCTGGTAAATGGAGCAATGGGTCATGTTGTTGGTTTTGTGAATTACAAAAATAGAGATGGAATTGAAATTTTAAAAATTAAATGTGATGGCATTGATGAAATAGAACAAATTTGTCGTTATTCAGCTAGATTTTTGCTCGTGAAAGACTTATATGTTCGCCGAAAACAGTTTCCTATTTGTTTGGCATATGCGGTGACAATTCATAAGTCTCAAGGTTTAAGTGTAGATAGCGCTTTGGTGAACATTGGAAGTTCTGTGTTTAAAGAGGGTATGGCATATGTGGCATTATCACGAGTCAGAACTTTATCAGGATTGTACTTGATTGAGTGTGACGAAACAAAGATTTGTGCAGATCTAGATTGTGTTAAAGAATACAATAGGTTAAGTAGAGAGTATGCTCCACATTTGCCTTAATATCCTCTGATTGAAAAACGAGTGGTAGGCCGAAAAAGAAGAAATGAGAGTAATTGCAGTGAGGTAGTAGCAAAAAGACAAAAAGTAGATGAAACTGTAATTGTAAGCAGAAGGAAAAAGGATTCTGTTGGGGATGTTGTTGGATTTCAGTTTGGAAACAATTCTGGTGTCAACTGCTATGCTAATGTAGTAGGTAATGTTGTTTTTTTTCTTCAAAATTTACAAAAACAGATTGTCGAAAATCGGGAACAAACATTGTGCTGTTTATTGAATTCTGTGTTAGAGAAATGTAGTAGTGAGAGAGGAAAAATAGAAAGTGTTTCAGAAATTAGGAATCTTGTAGACATATGTTCAGGTCAAAATCAATTTTCACAGATAATTTAGCAGGATTGTCAGGAATTTTTAATGTATATGTTTGATGTATTGGAAGATGAAGGAGTAGATATAAAAAATCTTTTTAACCTTTCTTATCAATGGCAACATGACTGTGATAACTGTGCTTCATTAAGTACTACTAGAATAGACAGTGAAAGATTTATATATTTGACTTTACCAGACTGCAAATCAGTGCCTTTTAATAATCTAGTTAAAGCAGCTGATCACAATATGGTGTGTACCCAATGTAAGTCTACGATGCTGTCCACATTATTTCTATAAAATTATGGCCACTATGTCATTTTAATGTTCCAACGATGTAGACCTGATGGAACTAAATTGACAACTTCTATTAAAAATTTTGTGGCTTCTCAGTTATCGATATCAGGAAGAACCTTTGCAACTGTAGCTATTATTTTTCATGACGGTCCTTCTACAACATCAGGGCATTACACATGCTATTTAAAAACTTCTAAAGGTTGGACCCAATGTAACGACACTCATTTGACTTTCAAACAACGTTTGCCTTTTGGCTTTATAAATTCATACCTAGTGTTTTTACAGCCAAAATTTAGGTAAAGGTAATTGGCCTATGAAGACGGGAGGAGTACTGATATATACTCATACATCTGACACTATTTGGCCAAATGGAAAGATGCAGGAATGAGTAAAGAGTCATGACTGAAAAAAAGGAGTATATGAAAATATTGAAAATATTTCAGATGTTCTTGGAGTTTTTCTTCTAGAAAGTCGATGAAATGGATTTTTTACTGAACAGCATAGTACTTTGCAACGAGAAAAGGACCTCCATGATATACTATTTGGCCTCAAGGAAAAGTAAGTCAATCAAAGATTAGTGTACATTTGTCATTTGTTAGTATCTAAGGTTTGTTTTAAAACACAATCTTTTAGATTGTGGTTTTTTTTCCGCTGTCATATGATGAGTAATTTGAACTCACTGTTTTAAGTGAAATTCAATATATTCTGAGAACAGCAAAAATAAACTATGTAACATGTTGTACAAGTTATTCTATACTTTGGATTGTGTAAATTAAATTGTATTACCATTCTCTGACACTCACTTTCCTTTTTCAGTCCTCTTTCAGCTCTTTTAACTCACTTATAATGTCTTTTTCTCACTCTCTGTAACCCCCGTTCCCTTACTCCACTTCTTTGACAACCCCTCATTTTCATTTCAACTGTCTGCATCACCTCTCTCCCTTGCATAACTTTTCAGCTTTCAGTCTCTCTGCTTTACTTCCCTTTTCCGTATTTTCCTCCTTTGCTCTTTTAGTAATTCCTGTTTACTCACTCAGCACTATTATTGCACTCTATCACTATAAATCACCCACTCTCCCTCGCTTATCTTTGTTTGCTCCTTACTTTTGACCTTTTCTATCTATTTTTCGTTCACTACTTCTATGTCCTCAGTGCCTCACTCTTCTTGTGTTATGTTCACTTGTCGTTTATCTACCTTCTATCATTTCTTTTACAACAACTTCACTGCTCCTCTCTCATCGTTCTTCATCCCATTTCTTTTACTCTGGTTCCATTACTATCTCTCATTTCCTATGTTTCACACTGTTATGATTTTTAACCTCTTCATTTGTATCTTTTAATTTAAAATACATATTTTACTAATTATAACTTATTTTTTCTGCTCTCTTTCACAGATATAAAATGTACTAAAAAAATGTAATTAAAGTTACATTTATTATATGGTAAGTGTGACTAAAAAAATGTAGTTTGTCATCACCCTTTGCTTTAAGCTCACTAATATTTTCTCAACCAACCTCACTCCTGTTTCTTTACTCTGCATCCCTCACTTATTCTTATTCTCCATGTTTACTCCAATTTCCCTGTTTCCCCTCTCATATTCAACCTCTTTCAGTCCCTATTCTTTACTTCACTTACCCTCTGTTCTCTTCCTTTGCTACTTTACTCATTCTGTTTTTCTTAATTATTTACCTTACTCCTACACACACACCTCATCCCCGTCCCAACACATACACACACCTCTGACATACACCACACACACACATCACACACACACCTCATACACAGAAAAAAACTCCCCCCACACACACACTTCACATACACACACACATTCCATTCAGGTACTGTTACCTTTATTTTCTCTGTCCTTTGTGTTTGTCACTCCCCATCTCTTATCCTAATTCAATTTTTCACTGTCTTTCACCCCTCTTTACTTATACTAACTGGTCTTTTCTTACCCTCCCTCACCGTTATTCATTTATCCCAGTTACGCCACTACCGTTCATTCTCAATTTTTTTCTGTCCTATCGTTTTCTTTCAACACCCACTCACATTCTCCCACTATCTCTAGTTTAGTGTTCTTCCTCTCTCTTCCCTTCTTTTGCTCCTTTAGTGATTTTACTTTTCTCATTTTCACCCTATTACACATTGTCTGTTTTTAACTATGTAGTAAACAATCCCTCTGTGTTTCTCCCGCTAGCTCTCTTTCTCTTAACATTACTCTCTTTGTGTTCTTCCCTCATGCTAACTTCTTCATTCATTTTTTTTTTTTGTGCGCTCCCCGGTGTGCGCGCCCCGGTGCACGTACCGGTACGCGTACCCTGCAGAAAAAAGATTGACACAGATTCTTTAAAAATATAGTTTTTTTTTTATAAAGTAAAGGTAGTTCTAAAAAGAACTGTTTTTTTTCTTCTTTTTGTTGTTTTATATTTTTTATGTTTTTTTGAACATTTTGTACTTTTTTTGGCTTTTCTGAACACTTTTATATTTTTTTGTATTTTTTAAGGGGGGAAACAGAAAA
The DNA here is from genome assembly GCF_964261635.1 of Lissotriton helveticus. Lineage (NCBI taxonomy): Eukaryota > Metazoa > Chordata > Amphibia > Caudata > Salamandridae > Lissotriton > Lissotriton helveticus. Next base: position 728,832,705 of record NC_136059.1, on the reverse strand, counting down.
CAGGGAATTGTAATTGGCTCAACTGGAGCATGAAAAAAAATCAGGAAAAATTAGGGTTTTTTGGGACACTTATGGTTATTACCAGAAACCATAATAAGTTCAATGCTTTGCTCACCATAAGCAAGTAACTTGTTACAATATTTGCATAACATTTTGTAATCATTAAACTTTGGTTGGATAGTAGCCAATGTGTCTCTCACCCTCGAACCCGATGGAGTGGGTTGTTTTGATGTTGATCCTCGAGCCGATGATGGGGGTAGTTTACTGCAGAGGTCCCTTAACTCTGCATTAGAGTAGTTGTTTGGATGCCAACGAATCATCGCATGATTCCCGAAGGAATACTTTTTGTTAGGGTTCCCCCTGGATAGCTGATCACCACAAATTAAGCAAGTCACCTTTGCTGCGTTGACTTTTTTAAAACCCCTTGGGAGTTTGTAGAACTGCCATACAAAGTGCTCTTTGGGTTTGTAGGGCTGTTTATCTTCTGGCAGGAACTCCCTTGTCTGTGCCTCCTCTTCCTCATCCTCCTCCTCTTCCTGTTCACCACCAATATAATCTTCTGGTGGTCTTTTAGATGGTGGTGGTGGTGGGCCAGATGCTTCAGCTGCTGATACTACTGTAGCCATTTTCTGAGATAGAACTCGAAACAGGTCTTCCTCAGTCAAAGGACAAAGTCACAATAAGGAAAAAAGGAGGGGGCTTTCATCATTTGGAAAACAAAAGTGTTCTGGACCAATGAAAAGTGTTATTTTCAAGTCACATGATCAAAGCTTTCATCATTTGGAAACCAAAACTGATCTGCACCAATGAAAAGTGTTATTTTCAGATCACATGACCCGATGCGCTTACGCTACACCCCCCGGGGCGCGCGTCGCGTAAGCGCGTCATGACGTTGCACGATCGTATGTGATCGCGTGATTCCGGGTGCGCTTACGCAGTGCGTCATATGACGCATCACGCGACTACGCGAAATGTCATGATGTTGTTTTCGTTCGCGGGAATAGCGCTCTCGAGACGCTCCCCGGTACGCGCCCCGGGGCGCGCCGTAACATTGCGCTTACCTGTGCGTTCACCGGTACGCGCCCCGGGAGCGCTCCGGGGGGCGTACCAGGGCAAACAATAAAAAAAATATATATATATATTTACAGTATTTAAAAATTGTTATAAAAATTATTACTTTCTTACCTATAGATATTTGCTATTAAAAAACCTATGAAATTCACTGAAAAAACCATAGGTTTCACCCCAGTTATAGTTAGGAATTAGCATTTAAAAAACCTATTAAATTCACTGAAAAAACAATAGGTTTTACACCAGTTATAGTTAACTGGAAATTTTACTCGCATAAAACCATTGAAATTCCCACGTTATAGTTAGTTGGACTCACTATAACTTGCGCGTGCAATGCACTGCTGATGACGTCACATATTACATCACTCATGACATGGTCAGTGACATCACTCATGACATCACTGATGACACCATCATTGTGACAGAGTGACAGACCTCCTTTCACTGTAATGTAACCCATGAAACACATATTCAAAAATAGAAACTAAAATTTTCAAACAAAATGGAGATACCCATACCAGTTACAACAACCAATTCAATAATTCCACCATCTATATATACATCCACTCATTCACCAACAGTTCTATATACTCACTCATCATATGTAGTGATACACCTATACATCCTGTTACACACTGACAGGCATCCAAAAGTTACTCACACACATACTCATACATGCAAATGAACTATTCAACATCTATTAATTTGCATATATAGCTATACACACACTACCACTTTAGTAGAAACCACAGCAATGGAGCGCACACCGCTAGCCCCTCCTCCGGATCGCCCCTCGGGACTCTGGTACTTGTAGTTCAATAGTGGATCACCCAGGTGGGTGCAAGTCGGTACTTGTTGGACTGATGAATCTCTAGACCCGATACATGTCCCGGGTTTTTGGGTATCGCCCGAGATATGGCTCGGGTTTCGGGATAACTTCCCTCATCAGTAGAGAAAATAGGTTAGGGGTGGAGGAGAAGGCCGCCAAACAACCATCAATGGCTTCGATGCCCGAACCGGCACGCAGGGCAGCATCCAGGAGCCCGTCGGCTCAACGCTCAAGGGAGCCAATTAGTAGAAACCACAGCAATGGAGCGCACACCGCTAGCCCCTCCTCCGGATCGCCCCTCGGGACTCTGGTACTTGTAGTTCAATAGTGGATCTCCCAGGTGGGTGCAAGTCGGTACTTGTTGGACTGATGAATCTCTAGACCCGATACATGTCCCGGGTTTTTGGGTATCGCCTGAGACATGGCTCGGGTTTCGGGATAACTTCCCTCATCAGTAGAGAAAATAGGTTAGGGGTGGAGGAGAAGGCCGCCAAACAACCGTCAATGGCTTCGATGCCCGAACCGGCAAGCAGGGCAGCATCCAGGAGCCCGTCGGCTCAACGCTCAAGGGAGCCAATTAGTAGAAACCACAGCAATGGAGCGCACACCGCTAGCCCCTCCTCTGGATCGCCCCTCGGGACTCTGGTACTTGTAGTTCAATAGTGGATCACCCAGGTGGGTGCAAGTCGGTACTTGTTGGACTGATGAATCTCTAGATCCGATACATGTCCCGGGTTTTTGGGTATCGCCCGAGACATGGCTCGGGTTTCGGGATAACTTCCCTCATCAGTAGAGAAAATAGGTTAGGGGTGGAGGAGAAGGCCGCCAAACAACCGTCAATGGCTTCGATGCCCGAACCGGCACGCAGGGCAGCATCCAGGAGCCCGTCGGCTCAACGCTCAAGGGAGCCAATTAGTAGAAACCACAGCAATGGAGCGCACACCGCTAGCCCCTCCTCCGGATCGCCCCTCGGGACTCTGGTACTTGTAGTTCAATAGTGGATCACCCAGGTGGGTGCAAGTCGGTACTTGTTGGACTGATGAATCTCTAGACCCGATACATGTCCCGGGTTTTTGGGTATCGCCCGAGACATGGCTCGGGTTTCGGGATAACTTCCCTCATCAGTAGAGAAAATAGGTTAGGGGTGGAGGAGAAGGCCAACAAGTACCGACTTGCACCCACCTGGGTGATCCACTACAGAACTACAAGTACCAGAATCCCGAGGGGCGATCCGGAGGAGGGGCTAGCGGTGTGCGCTCCATTGATGACTAAACACAATATGGCTCCCTTGAGCTTTGGGCCGACGGGCTCTTGGACGACGCACCTGCGTGCCGGTTCTGGCATCGAGGCCTTTGACGGTTGTGTGGCGGCCTTCTCTTCCACCCCTAACGATCTTTCTCTACTGATGAGGGAAGTTATCCCGAAACCCGAGACATGTCTCGGGCGATATCCTAAAACCCGGGACATGTATCGGGTCTAGAGATTCATCAGTCCAACAAGTACCGACTTGCACCCACCTGGGTGATCCACTACAGAACTACAAGGACCAGAGTCCCGAGGGGCGATCCGGAGGAGGGGCTAGCGGTGTGCGCTCCATTGATGACTAAACACAATATGGCTCCCTTGAGCTTTGGGCCGACGGGCTCTTGGACGACGCACCTGCGTGCCGGTTCTGGCATCGAGGCCTTTGACGGTTGTGTGGCGGCCTTCTCTTCCACCTCTAACGATCTTTCTCTACTGATGAGGGAAGTTATCCCGAAACCCGAGACATGTCTCGGGCGATATCCTAAAACCCGGGACATGTATCGGGTCTAGAGATTCATCAGTCCAACAAGTACCGACTTGCACCCACCTGGGTGATCCACTACAGAACTACAAGTACCAGAGTCCCGAGGGGCGATCCGGAGGAGGGGCTAGCGGTGTGCGCTCCATTGATGACTAAACACAATATGGCTCCCTTGAGCTTGGGCCGACTGGCTCTTGGACGACGCACCTGCGTGCCGGTTCTGGCATCGAGGCCTTTGACGGTTGTGTGGCGGCCTTCTCTTCCACCCCTAACGATCTTTCTCTACTGATGAGGGAAGTTATCCCGAAACCCGAGACATGTCTCGGGCGATATCCTAAAACCCGGGACATGTATCGGGTCTAGAGATTCATCAGTCCAACAAGTACCGACTTGCACCCACCTGGGTGATCCACTACAGAACTACAAGTACCAGAGTCCCGAGGGGCGATCCGGAGGAGGGGCTAGCGGTGTGCGCTCCATTGATGACTAAACACAATATGGCTCCCTTGAGCATTGGGCCGACGGGCTCTTGGACGACGCACCTGCGTGCCGGTTCTGGCATCGAGGCCTTTGACGGTTGTGTGGCGGCCTTCTCTTCCACCCCTAACGATCTTTCTCTACTGATGAGGGAAGTTATCCCGAAACCCGAGACATGTCTCGGGCGATATCCTAAAACCCGGGACATGTATCGGGTCTAGAGATTCATCAGTCCAACAAGTACCGACTTGCACCCACCTGGGTGATCCACTACAGAACTACAAGTACCAGAGTCCCGAGGGGCGTTCCGGAGGAGGGGCTAGCGGTGTGCGCTCCATTGATGACTAAACACAATATGGCTCCCTTGAGCTTTGGGCCGACGGGCTCTTGGACGACGCACCTGCGTGCCGGTTCTGGCATCGAGGCCTTTGACGGTTGTGTGGCGGCCTTCTCTTCCACCCCTAACGATCTTTCTCTACTGATGAGGGAAGTTATCCCGAAACCCGAGACATGTCTCGGGCGATATCCTAAAACCCGGGACATGTATCGGGTCTAGAGATTCATCAGTCCAACAAGTACCGACTTGCACCCACCTGGGTGATCCACTACAGAACTACAAGTACCAGAGTCCCGAGGGGCGATCCGGAGGAGGGGCTAGCGGTGTGCGCTCCATTGATGACTAAACACAATATGGCTCCCTTGAGCTTTGGGCCGACGGGCTCTTGGACGACGCACCTGCGTGCCGGTTCTGGCATCGAGGCCTTTGACGGTTGTGTGGCGGCCTTCTCTTCCACCTCTAACGATCTTTCTCTACTGATGAGGGAAGTTATCCCGAAACCCGAGACATGTCTCGGGCGATATCCTAAAACCCGGGACATGTATCGGGTCTAGAGATTCATCAGTCCAACAAGTACCGACTTGCACCCACCTGGGTGATCCACTACAGAACTACAAGTACCAGAGTCCTGAGGGGCGATCCGGAGGAGGGGCTAGCGGTGTGCGCTCCATTGATGACTAAACACAATATGGCTCCCTTGAGCTTGGGCCGACGGGCTCTTGGACGACGCACCTGCATGCCGGTTCTGGCATCGAGGCCTTTGACGGTTGTGTGGCGGCCTTCTCTTCCACCCCTAATGATCTTTCTCTACTGATGAGGGAAGTTATCCCGAAACCCGAGACATGTCTCGGGCGATATCCTAAAACCCGGGACATGTATCGGGTCTAGAGATTCATCAGTCCAACAAGTACCGACTTGCACCCACCTGGGTGATCCACTACAGAACTACAAGTACCAGAGTCCCGAGGGGCGATCCGGAGGAGGGGCTAGCGGTGTGCGCTCCATTGATGACTAAACACAATATGGCTCCCTTGAGCTTTGGGCCGACGGGCTCTTGGACGACGCACCTGCGTGCCGGTTCTGGCATCGAGGCCTTTGACGGTTGTGTGGCGGCCTTCTCTTCCACCCCTAACGATCTTTCTCTACTGATGAGGGAAGTTATCCCGAAACCCGAGACATGTCTCGGGCGATATCCTAAAACCCGGGACATGTATCGGGTCTAGAGATTCATCAGTCCAACAAGTACCGACTTGCACCCACCTGGGTGATCCACTACAGAACTACAAGTACCAGAGTCCCGAGGGGCGATCCGGAGGAGGGGCTAGCGGTGTGCGCTCCATTGATGACTAAACACAATATGGCTCCCTTGAGCTTTGGGCCGACGGGCTCTTGGACGACGCACCTGCGTGCCGGTTCTGGCATCGAGGCCTTTGACGGTTGTGTGGCGGCCTCCTCTTCCACCCCTAACGATCTTTCTCTACTGATGAGGGAAGTTATCCCGAAACCCGAGACATGTCTCGGGCGATATCCTAAAACCCGGGACATGTATCGGGTCTAGAGATTCATCAGTCCAACAAGTACCGACTTGCACCCACCTGGGTGATCCACTACAGAACTACAAGTACCAGAGTCCCGAGGGGCGATCCGGAGGAGGGGCTAGCGGTGTGCGCTCCATTGATGACTAAACACAATATGGCTCCCTTGAGCTTTGGGCCGACGGGCTCTTGGACGACGCACCTGCGTGCCGGTTCTGGCATCGAGGCCCTTGACGGTTGTGTGGCGGCCTTCTCTTCCACCCCTAACGATCTTTCTCTACTGATGAGGGAAGTTATCCCGAAACCCGAGACATGTCTCGGGCGATATCCTAAAACCCGGGACATGTATCGGGTCTAGATTCATCAGTCCAACAAGTACCGACTTGCACCCACCTGGGTGATCCACTACAGAAATACAAGTACCAGAGTCCCGAGGGGCGATCCGGAGGAGGGGCTAGCGGTGTGCGCTCCATTGATGACTAAACACAATATGGCTCCCTTGAGCTTTGGGCCGACGGGCTCTTGGACGACGCACCTGCGTGCCGGTTCTGGCATCGAGGCCTTTGACGGTTGTGTGGCGGCCTTCTCTTCCACCCCTAACGATCTTTCTCTACTGATGAGGGAAGTTATCCCGAAACCCGAGACATGTCTCGGGCGATATCCTAAAACCCGGGACATGTATCGGGTCTAGAGATTCATCAGTCCAACAAGTACCGACTTGCACCCACCTGGGTGATCCACTACAGAACTACAAGTACCAGAGTCCCGAGGGGCGATCCGGAGGAGGGGCTAGCGGTGTGCGCTCCATTGATGACTAAACACAATATGGCTCCCTTGAGCTTTGGGCCGACGGGCTCTTGGACGACGCACCTGCGTGCCGGTTCTGGCATCGAGGCCTTTGACGGTTGTGTGGCGGCCTTCTCTTCCACCCCTAACGATCTTTCTCTACTGATGAGGGAAGTTATCCCGAAACCCGAGACATGTCTCAGGCGATATCCTAAAACCCGGGACATGTATCGGGTCTAGAGATTCATCAGTCCAACAAGTACCGACTTGCACCCACCTGGGTGATCCACTACAGAACTACAAGTACCAGAGTCCCGAGGGGCGATCCGGAGGAGGGGCTAGCGGTGTGCGCTCCATTGATGACTAAACACAATATGGCTCCCTTGAGCTTTGGGCCGACGGGCTCTTGGACGACGCACCTGCGTGCCGGTTCTGGCATCGAGGCCTTTGACAGTTGTGTGGCGGCCTTCTCTTCCACCCCTAACGATCTTTCTCTACTGATGAGGGAAGTTATCCCGAAACCCGAGACATGTCTCGGGTGATATCCTAAAACCCGGGACATGTATCGGGTCTAGAGATTCATCAGTCAAACAAGTACCGACTTGCACCCACCTGGGTGATCCACTACAGAACTACAAGTACCAGAGTCCCGAGGGGCGATCCGGAGGAGGGGCTAGCGGTGTGCGCTTCATTGATGACTAAACACAATATGGCTCCCTTGAGCTTTGGGCCGACGGGCTCTTGGACGACGCACCTGCGTGCCGGTTCTGGCATCGAGGCCTTTGACGGTTGTGTGGCGGCCTTCTCTTCCACCCCTAACGATCTTTCTCTACTGATGAGGGAAGTTATCCCGAAACCCGAGACATGTCTCGGGCGATATCCTAAAACCCGGGACATGTATCGGGTCTAGAGATTCATCAGTCCAACAAGTACCGACTTGCACCCACCTGGGTGATCCACTACAGAACTACAAGTACCAGAGTCCCGAGGGGCGATCCGGAGGAGGGGCTAGCGGTGTGCGCTCCATTGATGACTAAACACAATATGGCTCCCTTGAGCTTTGGGCCGACGGGCTCTTGGACGACGCACCTGCGTGCCGGTTCTGGCATCGAGGCCTTTGACGGTTGTGTGGCGGCCTTCTCTTCCACCCCTAACGATCTTTCTCTACTGATGAGGGAAGTTATCCCGAAACCCGACACATGTCTCGGGCGATATCCTAAAACCCGGGACATGTATCGGGTCTAGATTCATCAGTCCAACAAGTACCGACTTGCACCCACCTGGGTGATCCACTACAGAAATACAAGTACCAGAGTCCCGAGGGGCGATCCGGAGGAGGGGCTAGCGGTGTGCGCTCCATTGATGACTAAACACAATATGGCTCCCTTGAGCTTTGGGCCGACGGGCTCTTGGACGATGCACCTGCGTGCCGGTTCTGGCATCGAGGCCTTTGACGGTTGTGTGGCGGCCTTCTCTTCCACCCCTAACGATCTTTCTCTACTGATGAGGGAAGTTATCCCGAAACCCGAGACATGTCTCGGGCGATATCCTAAAACCCGGGACATGTATCGGGTCTAGAGATTCATCAGTCCAACAAGTACCGACTTGCACCCACCTGGGTGATCCACTACAGAACTACAAGTACCAGAGTCCCGAGGGGCGATCCGGAGGAGGGGCTAGCGGTGTGCGCTCCATTGATGACTAAACACAATATGGCTCCCTTGAGCTTTGGGCCGACGGGCTCTTGGACGACGCACCTGCGTGCCGGTTCTGGCATCGAGGCCTTTGACGGTTGTGTGGCGGCCTTCTCTTCCACCCCTAACGATCTTTCTCTACTGATGAGGGAAGTTATCCCGAAACCCGAGACATGTCTCAGGCGATATCCTAAAACCCGGGACATGTATCGGGTCTAGAGATTCATCAGTCCAACAAGTACCGACTTGCACCCACCTGGGTGATCCACTACAGAACTACAAGTACCAGAGTCCCGAGGGGCGATCCGGAGGAGGGGCTAGCGGTGTGCGCTCCATTGATGACTAAACACAATATGGCTCCCTTGAGCTTTGGGCCGACGGGCTCTTGGACGACGCACCTGCGTGCCGGTTCTGGCATCGAGGCCTTTGACAGTTGTGTGGCGGCCTTCTCTTCCACCCCTAACGATCTTTCTCTACTGATGAGGGAAGTTATCCCGAAACCCGAGACATGTCTCGGGTGATATCCTAAAACCCGGGACATGTATCGGGTCTAGAGATTCATCAGTCAAACAAGTACCGACTTGCACCCACCTGGGTGATCCACTACAGAACTACAAGTACCAGAGTCCCGAGGGGCGATCCGGAGGAGGGGCTAGCGCTGTGCGCTTCATTGATGACTAAACACAATATGGCTCCCTTGAGCTTTGGGCCGACGGGCTCTTGGACGACGCACCTGCGTGCCGGTTCTGGCATCGAGGCCTTTGACGGTTGTGTGGCGGCCTTCTCTTCCACCCCTAACGATCTTTCTCTACTGATGAGGGAAGTTATCCCGAAACCCGAGACATGTCTCGGGCGATATCCTAAAACCCGGGACATGTATCGGGTCTAGAGATTCATCAGTCCAACAAATACCGACTTGCACCCACCTGGGTGATCCACTACAGAACTACAAGTACCAGAGTCCCGAGGGGCGATCCGGAGGAGGGGCTAGCGGTGTGCGCTCCATTGATGACTAAACACAATATGGCTCCCTTGAGCTTTGGGCCGACGGGCTCTTGGACGACGCACCTGCGTGCCGGTTCTGGCATCGAGGCCTTTGACGGTTGTGTGGCGGCCTTCTCTTCCACCCCTAACGATCTTTCTCTACTGATGAGGGAAGTTATCCCAAAACCCGAGACATGTCTCGGGCGATATCCTAAAACCCGGGACATGTATCGGGTCTAGAGATTCATCAGTCCAACAAGTACCGACTTGCACCCACCTGGGTGATCCACTACAGAACTACAAGTACCAGAGTCCCGAGGGGCGATCCGGAGGAGGGGCTAGCGGTGTGCGCTCCATTGATGACTAAACACAATATGGCTCCCTTGAGCTTTGGGCCGACAGGCTCTTGGACGACGCACCTGCGTGCCGGTTCTGGCATCGAGGCCTTTGACGGTTGTGTGGCGGCCTTCTCTTCCACCCCTAACGATCTTTCTCTACTGATGAGGGAAGTTATCCCGAAACCCGAGACATGTCTCGGGCGATATCCTAAAACCCGGGACATTTATCGGGTCTAGAGATTCATCAGTCCAACAAGTACCGACTTGCACCCACCTGGGTGATCCACTACAGAACTACAAGTACCAGAGTCCCGAGGGGCGATCCGGAGGAGGGGCTAGCGGTGTGCGCTCCATTGATGACTAAACACAATATGGCTCCCTTGAGCTTTGGGCCGACGGGCTCTTGGACGACGCACCTGCGTGCCGGTTCTGGCATCGAGGCCTTTGACGGTTGTGTGGCGGCCTTCTCTTCCACCCCTAACGATCTTTCTCTACTGATAAGGGAAGTTATCCCGAAACCCGAGACATGTCTCGGGCGATATCCTAAAACCCGGGACATGTATCGGGTCTAGAGATTCATCAGTCCAACAAGTACCGACTTGCACCCACCTGGGTGATCCACTACAGAACTACAAGTACCAGAGTCCCGAGGGGCGATCCGGAGGAGGGGCTAGCGGTGTGCGCTCCATTGATGACTAAACACAATATGGCTCCCTTGAGCTTTGGGCCGACGGGCTCTTGGACGACGCACCTGCGTGCCGTTTCTGGCATCGAGGCCTTTGACGGTTGTGTGGCGGCCTTCTCTTCCACCCCTAACGATCTTTCTCTACTGATGAGGGAAGTTATCCCGAAACCCGAGACATGTCTCGGGCGATATCCTAAAACCCGGGACATGTATCGGGTCTAGAGATTCATCAGTCCAACAAGTACCGACTTGCACCCACCTGGGTGATCCACTACAGAACTACAAGTACCAGAGTCCCGAGAGGCGATCCGGAGGAGGGGCTAGCGGTGTGCGCTCCATTGATAACTAAACACAATATGGCTCCCTTGAGCTTTGGGCCGACGGGCTCTTGGACGACGCACCTGCGTGCCGGTTCTGGCATCGAGGCCTTTGACGGTTGTGTGGCGGCCTTCTCTTCCACCCCTAACGATCTTTCTCTACTGATGAGGGAAGTTATCCCGAAACCCGAGACATGTCTCGGGCGATATCCTAAAACCCGGGACATGTATCGGGTCTAGAGATTCATCAGTCCAACAAGTACCGACTTGCACCCACCTGGGTGATCCACTACAGAACTACAAGTACCAGAGTCCCGAGGGGCGATCCGGAGGAGGGGCTAGCGGTGTGCGCTCCATTGATGACTAAACACAATATGGCTCCCTTGAGCTTTGGGCCGACGGGCTCTTGGACGACGCACCTGCGTGCCGGTTCTGGCATCGAGGCCTTTGACGGTTGTGTGGCGGCCTTCTCTTCCACCCCTAACGATCTTTCTCTACTGATGAGGGAAGTTATCCCGAAACCCGAGACATGTCTCGGGCGATATCCTAAAACCCGGGACATGTATCGGGTCTAGAGATTCATCAGTCCAACAAGTACCGACTTGCACCCACCTGGGTGATCCACTACAGAACTACAAGTACCAGAGTCCCGAGGGGTGATCCGGAGGAGGGGCTAGCGGTGTGCGCTCCATTGATGACTAAACACAATATGGCTCCCTTGAGCTTTGGGCCGACGGGCTCTTGGACGACGCACCTGCGTGCCGGTTCTGGCATCGAGGCCTTTGACGGTTGTGTGGCGGCCTTCTCTTCCACCCCTAACGATCTTTCTCTACTGATGAGGGAAGTTATCCCGAAACCGGAGACATGTCTCGGGCGATATCCTAAAACCCGGGACATGTATCGGGTCTAGAGATTCATCAGTCCAACAAGTACCGACTTGCACCCACCTGGGTGATCCACTACAGAACTACAAGTACCAGAGTCCCGAGGGGCGATCCGGAGGAGGGGCTAGCGGTGTGCGCTCCATTGATGACTAAACACAATATGGCTCCCTTGAGCTTTGGGCCGACGGGCTCTTGGACGACGCACCTGCGTGCCGGTTCTGGCATCGAGGCCTTTGACGGTTGTGTGGCGGCCTTCTCTTCCACCCCTAACGATCTTTCTCTACTGATGAGGGAAGTTATCCCGAATCCCGAGACATGTCTCGGGCGATATCCTAAAACCCGGGACATGTATCGGGTCTAGAGATTCATCAGTCCAACAAGTACCGACTTGCACCGACCTGGGTGATCCACTACAGAACTACAAGTACCAGAGTCCCGAGGGGCGATCCGGAGGAGGGGCTAGCGGTGTGCGCTCCATTGATGACTAAACACAATATGGCTCCCTTGAGCTTTGGGCCGACGGGCTCTTGGACGACGCACCTGCGTGCCGGTTCTGGCATCGAGGCCTTTGACGGTTGTGTGGCGGCCTTCTCTTCCACCCCTAACGATCTTTCTCTACTGATGAGGGAAGTTATTCCGAAACCCAAGACATGTCTCGGGCGATATCCTAAAACCCGGGACATGTATCGGGTCTAGAGATTCATCAGTCCAACAAGTACCGACTTGCACCCACCTGGGTGATCCACTACAGAACTACAAGTACCAGAGTCCCGAGGGGCGATCCAGAGGAGGGGCTAGCGGTGTGCGCTCCATTGATGACTAAACACAATATGGCTCCCTTGAGCTTTGGGCCGACGGGCTCTTGGACGACGCACCTGCGTGCCGGTTCTGGCATCGAGGCCTGTGACGGTTGTGTGGCGGCCTTCTCTTCCACCCCTAACGATCTTTCTCTACTGATGAGGGAAGTTATCCCGAAACCCGAGACATGTCTCGGGCGATATCCTAAAACCCGGGACATGTATCGGGTCTAGAGATTCATCAGTCCAACAAGTACCGACTTGCACCCACCTGGGTGATCCACTACAGAACTACAAGTACCAGAGTCCCGAGGGGCGATCCGGAGGAGGGGCTAGCGGTGTGCGCTCCATTGATGACTAAACACAATATGGCTCCCTTGAGCTTTGGGCCGACGGGCTCTTGGACGACGCACCTGCGTGCCGGTTCTGGCATCGAGGCCTTTGACGGTTATGTGGCGGCCTTCTCTTCCACCCCTAACGATCTTTCTCTACTGATGAGGGAAGTTATCCCGAAACCCGAGACATGTCTCGGGCGATATCCTAAAACCCGGGACATGTATCGGGTCTAGAGATTCATCAGTCCAACAAGTACTGACTTGCACCCACCTGGGTGATCCACTACAGAACTACAAGTACCATAGTCCCGAGGGGCGATCCGGAGGAGGGGCTAGCGGTGTGCGCTCCATTGATGACTAAACACAATATGGCTCCCTTGAGCTTTGGGCCGACGGGCTCTTGGACGACGCACCTGCGTGCCGTTTCTGGCATCGAGGCCTTTGACGGTTGTGTGGCGGCCTTCTCTTCCACCCCTAACGATCTTTCTCTACTGATGAGGGAAGTTATCCCGAAACCCGAGACATGTCTCGGGCGATATCCTAAAACCCGGGACATGTATCGGGTCTAGAGATTCATCAGTCCAACAAGTACCGACTTGCACCCACCTGGGTGATCCACTACAGAACTACAAGTACCAGAGTCCCGAGGGGCGATCCGGAAGAGGGGCTAGCGGTGTGCGCTCCATTGATGACTAAACACAATATGGCTCCCTTGAGCTTTGGGCCGACGGGCTCTTGGACGACGCACCTGCGTGCCGGTTCTGGCATCGAGGCCTTTGACGGTTGTGTGGCGGCCTTCTCTTCCACCCCTAACGATCTTTCTCTACTGATGAGGGAAGTTATCCCGAAACCCGAGACATGTCTCGGGCGATATCCTAAAACCCGGGACATGTATCGGGTCTAGAGATTCATCAGTCCAACAAGTACCGACTTGCACCCACCTGGGTGATCCACCACAGAACTACAAGTACCAGAGTCCCGAGGGGCGATCCGGAGGAGGGGCTAGCGGTGTGCGCTCCATTGATGACTAAACACAATATGGTTCCCTTGAGCTTTGGGCCGACGGGCTCTTGGATGACGCACCTGCGTGCCGGTTCTGGCATCGAGGCCTTTGACGGTTGTGTGGCGGCCTTCTCTTCCACCCCTAACGATCTTCCTCTACTGATGAGGGAAGTTATCCCGAAACCGGAGACATGTCTCGGGCGATATCCTAAAACCCGGGACATGTATCGGGTCTAGAGATTCATCAGTCCAACAAGTACTGACTTGCACCCACCTGGGTGATCCACTACAGAACTACAAGTACCAGAGTCCCGAGGGGCGATCCGGAGGAGGGGCTAGCGGTGTGCGCTCCATTGATGACTAAACACAATATGGCTCCCTTGAGCTTTGGGCCGACGGGCTCTTGGACGACGCACCTGCGTGCCGGTTCTGGCATCGAGGCCTTTGACGGTTGTGTGGCGGCCTTCTCTTCCACCCCTAACGATCTTTCTCTACTGATGAGGGAAGTTATCCCGAAACCCGAGACATGTCTCGGGCGATATCCTAAAACCCGGGACATGTATCGGGTCTAGAGATTCATCAGTCCAACAAGTACCGACTTGCACCCACCTGGGTGATCCACTACAGAACTACAAGTACCAGAGTCCCGAGGGGCGATCCGGAGGAGGGGCTAGCGGTGTGCGCTCCTTTGATGACTAAACACAATATGGCTCCCTTGAGCTTTGGGCCGACGGGCTCTTGGACGACGCACCTGCGTGCCGGTTCTGGCATCGAGGCCTTTGACGGTTGTGTGGCGGCCTTCTCTTCCACCCCTAACGATCTTTCTCTACTGATGAGGGAAGTTATCCCGAAACCCGAGACATGTCTCGGGCGATATCCTAAAACCCGGGACATGTATCGGGTCTAGAGATTTATCAGTCCAACAAGTACCGACTTGCACCCACCTGGGTGATCCACTACAGAACTACAAGTACCAGAGTCCCGAGGGGCGATCCGGAGGAGGGGCTAGCGGTGTGCGCTCCATTGATGACTAAACACAATATGGCTCCCTTGAGCTTTGGGCCGACGGGCTCTTGGACGACGCACCTGCGTGCCGGTTCTGGCATCGAGGCCTTTGACGGTTGTGTGGCGGCCTTCTCTTCCACCCCTAACGATCTTTCTCTACTGATAAGGGAAGTTATCCCGAAACCCGAGACATGTCTCGGGCGATATCCTAAAACCCGGGACATGTATCGGGTCTAGAGATTCATCAGTCCAACAAGTACTGACTTGCACCCACCTGGGTGATCCACTACAGAACTACAAGTACCATAGTCCCGAGGGGCGATCCGGAGGAGGGTCTAGCGGTGTGCGCTCCATTGATGACTAAACACAATATGGCTCCCTTGAGCTTTGGGCCGACGGGCTCTTGGACGACGCACCTGCGTGCCGTTTCTGGCATCGAGGCCTTTGACGGTTGTGTGGCGGCCTTCTCTTCCACCCCTAACGATCTTTCTCTACTGATGAGGGAAGTTATCCCGAAACCCGAGACATGTCTCGGGCGATATCCTAAAACCCGGGACATGTATCGGGTCTAGAGATTCATCAGTCCAACAAGTACCGACTTGCACCCACCTGGGTGATCCACTACAGAACTACAAGTACCAGAGTCCCGAGGGGCGATCCGGAAGAGGGGCTAGCGGTGTGCGCTCCATTGATGACTAAACACAATATGGCTCCCTTGAGCTTTGGGCCGACGGGCTCTTGGACGACGCACCTGCGTGCCGGTTCTGGCATCGAGGCCTTTGACGGTTGTGTGGCGGCCTTCTCTTCCACCCCTAACGATCTTTCTCTACTGATGAGGGAAGTTATCCCGAAACCCGAGACATGTCTCGGGCGATATCCTAAAACCCGGGACATGTATCGGGTCTAGAGATTCATCAGTCCAACAAGTACCGACTTGCACCCACCTGGGTGATCCACCACAGAACTACAAGTACCAGAGTCCCGAGGGGCGATCCGGAGGAGGGGCTAGCGGTGTGCGCTCCATTGATGACTAAACACAATATGGCTCCCTTGAGCTTTGGGCCGACGGGCTCTTGGATGACGCACCTGCGTGCCGGTTCTGGCATCGAGGCCTTTGACGGTTGTGTGGCGGCCTTCTCTTCCACCCCTAACGATCTTTCTCTACTGATAAGGGAAGTTATCCCGAAACCCGAGACATGTCTCGGGCGATATCCTAAAACCCGGGACATGTATCGGGTCTAGAGATTCATCAGTCCAACAAGTACCGACTTGCACCCACCTGGGTGATCCACTACAGAACTACAAGTACCAGAGTCCCGAGGGGCGATCCGGAGGAGGGGCTAGCGGTGTGCGCTCCATTGATGACTAAACACAATATGGCTCCCTTGAGCTTTGGGCCGACGGGCTCTTGGACGACGCACCTGCGTGCCGTTTCTGGCATCGAGGCCTTTGACGGTTGTGTGGCGGCCTTCTCTTCCACCCCTAACGATCTTTCTCTACTGATGAGGGAAGTTATCCCGAAACCCGAGACATGTCTCGGGCGATATCCTAAAACCCGGGACATGTATCGGGTCTAGAGATTCATCAGTCCAACAAGTACCGACTTGCACCCACCTGGGTGATCCACTACAGAACTACAAGTACCAGAGTCCCGAGGGGCGATCCGGAGGAGGGGCTAGCGGTGTGCGCTCCATTGATAACTAAACACAATATGGCTCCCTTGAGCTTTGGGCCGACGGGCTCTTGGACGACGCACCTGCGTGCCGGTTCTGGCATCGAGGCCTTTGACGGTTGTGTGGCGGCCTTCTCTTCCACCCCTAACGATCTTTCTCTACTGATGAGGGAAGTTATCCCGAAACCCGAGACATGTCTCGGGCGATATCCTAAAACCCGGGACATGTATCGGGTCTAGAGATTCATCAGTCCAACAAGTACCCACTTGCACCCACCTGGGTGATCCACTACAGAACTACAAGTACCAGAGTCCCGAGGGGTGATCCGGAGGAGGGGCTAGCGGTGTGCGCTCCATTGATGACTAAACACAATATGGCTCCCTTGAGCTTTGGGCCGACGGGCTCTTGGACGACGCACCTGCGTGCCGGTTCTGGCATCGAGGCCTTTGACGGTTGTGTGGCGGCCTTCTCTTCCACCCCTAACGATCTTTCTCTACTGATGAGGGAAGTTATCCCGAAACCGGAGACATGTCTCGGGCGATATCCTAAAACCCGGGACATGTATCGGGTCTAGAGATTCATCAGTCCAACAAGTACCGACTTGCACCCACCTGGGTGATCCACTACAGAACTACAAGTACCAGAGTCCCGAGGGGCGATCCGGAGGAGGGGCTAGCGGTGTGCGCTCCATTGATGACTAAACACAATATGGCTCCCTTGAGCTTTGGGCCGACGGGCTCTTGGACGACGCACCTGCGTGCCGGTTCTGGCATCGAGGCCTTTGACGGTTGTGTGGCGGCCTTCTCTTCCACCCCTAACGATCTTTCTCTACTGATGAGGGAAGTTATCCCGAAACCGGAGACATGTCTCGGGCGATATCCTAAAACCCGGGACATGTATCGGGTCTAGAGATTCATCAGTCCAACAAGTACCGACTTGCACCCACCTGGGTGATCCACTACAGAACTACAAGTACCAGAGTCCCGAGGGGCGATCCGGAGGAGGGGCTAGCGGTGTGCGCTCCATTGATGACTAAACACAATATGGCTCCCTTGAGCTTTGGGCCGACGGGCTCTTGGACGACGCACCTGCGTGCCGGTTCTGGCATCGAGGCCTTTGACGGTTGTGTGGCGGCCTTCTCTTCCACCCTAACGATCTTTCTCTACTGATGACGGAAGTTATCCCGAATCCCGAGACATGTCTCGGGCGATATCCTAAAACCCGGGACATGTATCGGGTCTAG
The DNA here is from genome assembly GCF_964261635.1 of Lissotriton helveticus. NCBI lineage: Eukaryota > Metazoa > Chordata > Amphibia > Caudata > Salamandridae > Lissotriton > Lissotriton helveticus. Next base: position 728,814,927 of record NC_136059.1, on the reverse strand, counting down.
AGATTCATCAGTCCAACAAGTACCGACTTGCACCGACCTGGGTGATCCACTACAGAACTACAAGTACCAGAGTCCCGAGGGGCGATCCGGAGGAGGGGCTAGCGGTGTGCGCTCCATTGATGACTAAACACAATATGGCTCCCTTGAGCTTTGGGCCGACGGGCTCTTGGACGACGCACCTGCGTGCCGGTTCTGGCATCGAGGCCTTTGACGGTTGTGTGGCGGCCTTCTCTTCCACCCCTAACGATCTTTCTCTACTGATGAGGGAAGTTATTCCGAAACCCAAGACATGTCTCGGGCGATATCCTAAAACCCGGGACATGTATCGGGTCTAGAGATTCATCAGTCCAACAAGTACCGACTTGCACCCACCTGGGTGATCCACTACAGAACTACAAGTACCAGAGTCCCGAGGGGCGATCCGGAGGAGGGGCTAGCGGTGTGCGCTCCATTGATGACTAAACACAATATGGCTCCCTTGAGCTTTGGGCCGACGGGCTCTTGGACGACGCACCTGCGTGCCGGTTCTGGCATTGAGGCCTTTGACGGTTGTGTGGCGGCCTTCTCTTCCACCCCTAACGATCTTTCTCTACTGATGAGGGAAGTTATCCCGAAACCCGAGACATGTCTCGAGCGATATCCTAAAACCCGGGACATGTATCGGGTCTAGAGATTCATCAGTCCAACAAGTACCGACTTGCACCCACCTGGGTGATCCACTACAGAACTACAAGTACCAGAGTCCCGAGGGGCGATCCGGAGGAGGGGCTAGCGGTGTGCGCTCCATTGATGACTAAACACAATATGGCTCCCTTGAGCTTTGGGCCGACGGGCTCTTGGACGACGCACCTGCGTGCCGGTTCTGGCATCGAGGCCTTTGACGGTTATGTGGCGGCCTTCTCTTCCACCCCTAACGATCTTTCTCTACTGATGAGGGAAGTTATCCCGAAACCCGAGACATGTCTCGGGCGATATCCTAAAACCCGGGACATGTATCGGGTCTAGAGATTCATCAGTCCAACAAGTACTGACTTGCACCCACCTGGGTGATCCACTACAGAACTACAAGTACCATAGTCCCGAGGGGCGATCCGGAGGAGGGGCTAGCGGTGTGCGCTCCATTGATGACTAAACACAATATGGCTCCCTTGAGCTTTGGGCCGACGGGCTCTTGGACGACGCACCTGCGTGCCGTTTCTGGCATCGAGGCCTTTGACGGTTGTGTGGCGGCCTTCTCTTCCACACCTAACGATCTTTCTCTACTGATGAGGGAAGTTATCCCGAAACCCGAGACATGTCTCGGGCGATATCCTAAAACCCGGGACATGTATCGGGTCTAGAGATTCATCAGTCCAACAAGTACCGACTTGCACCGACCTGGGTGATCCACTACAGAACTACAAGTACCAGAGTCCCGAGGGGCGATCCGGAGGAGGGGCTAGCGGTGTGCGCTCCATTGATGACTAAACACAATATGGCTCCCTTGAGCTTTGGGCCGACGGGCTCTTGGACGACGCACCTGCGTGCCGGTTCTGGCATCGAGGCCTTTGACGGTTGTGTGGCGGCCTTCTCTTCCACCCCTAACGATCTTTCTCTACTGATGAGGGAAGTTATTCCGAAACCCAAGACATGTCTCGGGCGATATCCTAAAACCCGGGACATGTATCGGGTCTAGAGATTCATCAGTCCAACAAGTACCGACTTGCACCCACCTGGGTGATCCACTACAGAACTACAAGTACCAGAGTCCCGAGGGGCGATCCGGAGGAGGGGCTAGCGGTGTGCGCTCCATTGATGACTAAACACAATATGGCTCCCTTGAGCTTTGGGCCGACGGGCTCTTGGACGACGCACCTGCGTGCCGGTTCTGGCATCGAGGCCTTTGACGGTTGTGTGGCGGCCTTCTCTTCCACCCCTAACGATCTTTCTCTACTGATGAGGGAAGTTATCCCGAAACCCGAGACATGTCTCGAGCGATATCCTAAAACCCGGGACATGTATCGGGTCTAGAGATTCATCAGTCCAACAAGTACCGACTTGCACCCACCTGGGTGATCCACTACAGAACTACAAGTACCAGAGTCCCGAGGGGCGATCCGGAGGAGGGGCTAGCGGTGTGCGCTCCATTGATGACTAAACACAATATGGCTCCCTTGAGCTTTGGGCCGACGGGCTCTTGGACGACGCACCTGCGTGCCGGTTCTGGCATCGAGGCCTTTGACGGTTATGTGGCGGCCTTCTCTTCCACCCCTAACGATCTTTCTCTACTGATGAGGGAAGTTATCCCGAAACCCGAGACATGTCTCGGGCGATATCCTAAAACCCGGGACATGTATCGGGTCTAGAGATTCATCAGTCCAACAAGTACTGACTTGCACCCACCTGGGTGATCCACTACAGAACTACAAGTACCATAGTCCCGAGGGGCGATCCGGAGGAGGGGCTAGCGGTGTGCGCTCCATTGATGACTAAACACAATATGGCTCCCTTGAGCTTTGGGCCGACGGGCTCTTGGACGACGCACCTGCGTGCCGTTTCTGGCATCGAGGCCTTTGACGGTTGTGTGGCGGCCTTCTCTTCCACACCTAACGATCTTTCTCTACTGATGAGGGAAGTTATCCCGAAACCCGAGACATGTCTCGGGCGATATCCTAAAACCCGGGACATGTATCGGGTCTAGAGATTCATCAGTCCAACAAGTACCGACTTGCACCCACCTGGGTGATCCACTACAGAACTACAAGTACCAGAGTCCCGAGGGGCGATCCGGAAGAGGGGCTAGCGGTGTGCGCTCCATTGATGACTAAACACAATATGGCTCCCTTGAGCTTTGGGCCGACGGGCTCTTGGACGACGCACCTGCGTGCCGGTTCTGGCATCGAGGCCTTTGACGGTTGTGTGGCGGCCTTCTCTTCCACCCCTAACGATCTTTCTCTACTGATGAGGGAAGTTATCCCGAAACCCGAGACATGTCTCGGGCGATATCCTAAAACCCGGGACATGTATCGGGTCTAGAGATTCATCAGTCCAACAAGTACCGACTTGCACCCACCTGGGTGATCCACTACAGAACTACAAGTACCAGAGTCCCGAGGGGCGATCCGGAGGAGGGGCTAGCGGTGTGCGCTCCATTGATGACTAAACACAATATGGCTCCCTTGAGCTTTGGGCCGACGGGCTCTTGGATGACGCACCTGCGTGCCGGTTCTGGCATCGAGGCCTTTGACGGTTGTGTGGCGGCCTTCTCTTCCACCCCTAACGATCTTCCTCTACTGATGAGGGAAGTTATCCCGAAACCGGAGACATGTCTCGGGCGATATCCTAAAACCCGGGACATGTATCGGGTCTAGAGATTCATCAGTCCAACAAGTACTGACTTGCACCCACCTGGGTGATCCACTACAGAACTACAAGTACCAGAGTCCCGAGGGGCGATCCGGAGGAGGGGCTAGCGGTGTGCGCTCCATTGATGACTAAACACAATATGGCTCCCTTGAGCTTTGGGCCGACGGGCTCTTGGACGACGCACCTGCGTGCCGGTTCTGGCATCGAGGCCTTTGACGGTTGTGTGGCGGCCTTCTCTTCCACCCCTAACGATCTTTCTCTACTGATGAGGGAAGTTATCCCGAAACCCGAGACATGTCTCGGGCGATATCCTAAAACCCGGGACATGTATCGGGTCTAGAGATTCATCAGTCCAACAAGTACCGACTTGCACCCACCTGGGTGATCCACTACAGAACTACAAGTACCAGAGTCCCGAGGGGCGATCCGGAGGAGGGGCTAGCGGTGTGCGCTCCATTGATGACTAAACACAATATGGCTCCCTTGAGCTTTGGGCCGACGGGCTCTTGGACGACGCACCTGCGTGCCGGTTCTGGCATCGAGGCCTTTGACGGTTGTGTGGCGGCCTTCTCTTCCACCCCTAACGATCTTTCTCTACTGATAAGGGAAGTTATCCCGAAACCCGAGACATGTCTCGGGCGATATCCTAAAACCCGGGACATGTATCGGGTCTAGAGATTCATCAGTCCAACAAGTACCGACTTGCACCCACCTGGGTGATCCACTACAGAACTACAAGTACCAGAGTCCCGAGGGGCGATCCGGAGGAGGGGCTAGCGGTGTGCGCTCCATTGATGACTAAACACAATATGGCTCCCTTGAGCTTTGGGCCGACGGGCTCTTGGACGACGCACCTGCGTGCCGGTTCTGGCATCGAGGCCTTTGACGGTTGTGTGGCGGCCTTCTCTTCCACCCCTAACGATCTTTCTCTACTGATGAGGGAAGTTATCCCGAAACCCGAGACATGTCTCGGGCGATATCCTAAAACCCGGGACATGTATCGGGTCTAGAGATTCATCAGTCCAACAAGTACCGACTTGCACCCACCTGGGTGATCCACTACAGAACTACAAGTACCAGAGTCCCAAGGGGCGATCCGGAGGAGGGGCTAGCGATGTGCGCTCCATTGATGACTAAACACAATATGGCTCCCTTGAGCTTTGGGCCGACGGGCTCTTGGACGACGCACCTGCGTGCCGGTTCTGGCATCGAGGCCTTTGACGGTTGTGTGGCGGCCTTCTCTTCCACCCCTAACGATCTTTCTCTACTGATGAGGGAAGTTATCCCGAAACCCGAGACATGTCTCGGGCGATATCCTAAAACCCGGGACATGTATCGGGTCTAGAGATTCATCAGTCCAACAAGTACCGACTTGCACCCACCTGGGTGATCCACTACAGAACTACAAGTACCAGAGTCCCGAGGGGCGATCCGGAGGAGGGGCTAGCGGTGTGCGCTCCATTGATGACTAAACACAATATGGCTCCCTTGAGCTTTGGGCCGACGGGCTCTTGGACGACGCACCTGCGTGCCGGTTCTGGCATCGAGGCCTTTGACGGTTGTGTGGCGGCCTTCTCTTCCACCCCTAACGATCTTTCTCTACTGATGAGGGAATTTATCCCGAAACCCGAGACATGTCTCGGGCGATATCCTAAAACCCGGGACATGTATCGGGTCTAGAGATTCATCAGTCCAACAAGTACCGACTTGCACCCACCTGGGTGATCCACTACAGAACTACAAGTACCAGAGTCCCGAGGGGCGATCCGGAGGAGGGGCTAGCGGTGTGCGCTCCATTGATAACTAAACACAATATGGCTCCCTTGAGCTTTGGGCCGACGGGCTCTTGGACGACGCACCTGCGTGACGGTTCTGGCATCGAGGCCTTTGACGGTTGTGTGGCGGCCTTCTCTTCCACCCCTAACGATCTTTCTCTACTGATGAGGGAGGTTATCCCGAAACACGAGACATGTCTCGGGCGATATCCTAAAACCCGGGACATGTATCGGGTCTAGAGATTCATCAGTCCAACAAGTACCGACTTGCACCCACCTGGGTGATCCACTACAGAACTACAAGTACCAGAGTCCTGAGGGGCGATCCGGAGGAGGGGCTAGCGGTGTGCGCTCCATTGATGACTAAACACAATATGGCTCCCTTGAGCTTTGGGCCGACGGGCTCTTGGACGACGCACCTGCGTGCCGGTTCTGGCATCGAGGCCTTTGACGGTTGTGTGGCGGCCTTCTCTTCCACCCCTAACGATCTTTCTCTACTGATGAGGGAAGTTATCCCGAAACCCGAGACATGTCTCGGGCGATATCCTAAAACCCGGGACATGTATCGGGTCTAGAGATTCATCAGTTCAACAAGTACCGACTTGCACCCACCTGGGTGATCCACTACAGAACTACAAGTACCAGAGTCCCGAGGGGCGATCCGGAGGAGGGGCTAGCGGTGTGCGCTCCATTGATGACTAAACACAATATGGCTCCCTTGAGCTTTGGGCCGACGGGCTCTTGGACGACGCACCTGCATGCCGGTTCTGGCATCGAGGCCTTTGACGGTTGTGTGGCGGCCTTCTCTTCCACCCCTAACGATCTTTCTCTACTGATGAGGGAAGTTATCCCGAAACCCGAGACATGTCTCGGGCGATATCCTAAAACCCGGGACATGTATCGGGTCTAGAGATTCATCAGTCTAACAAGTACCGACTTGCACCCACCTGGGTGATCCACTACAGAACTACAAGTACCCGAGTCCCGAGGGGCGATCCGGAGGAGGGGCTAGCGATGTGCGCTCCATTGATGACTAAACACAATATGGCTCCCTTGAGCTTTGGGCCGACGGGCTCTTGGACGACGCACCTGCGTGCCGGTTCTGGCATCGAGGCCTTTGACGGTTGTGTGGCGGCCTTCTCTTCCACCCCTAACGATCTTTCTCTACTGATGAGGGAAGTTATCCCGAAACCCGAGACATGTCTCGGGCGATATCCTAAAACCCGGGACATGTATCGGGTCTAGAGATTCATCAGTCCAACAAGTACCGACTTGCACCCACCTGGGTGATCCACTACAGAACTACAAGTACCAGAGTCCCGAGGGGCGATCCGGAGGAGGGGCTAGCGGTGTGCGCTCCATTGATGACTAAACACAATATGGCTCCCTTGAGCTTTGGGCCGACGGGCTCTTGGACGACGCACCTGCGTGCCGGTTCTGGCATCGAGGCCTTTGACGGTTGTGTGGCGGCCTTCTCTTCCACCCCTAACGATCTTTCTCTACTGATGAGGGAATTTATCCCGAAACCCGAGACATGTCTCGGGCGATATCCTAAAACCCGGGACATGTATCGGGTCTAGAGATTCATCAGTCCAACAAGTACCGACTTGCACCCACCTGGGTGATCCACTACAGAACTACAAGTACCAGAGTCCCGAGGGGCGATCCGGAGGAGGGGCTAGCGGTGTGCGCTCCATTGATAACTAAACACAATATGGCTCCCTTGAGCTTTGGGCCGACGGGCTCTTGGACGACGCACCTGCGTGCCGGTTCTGGCATCGAGGCCTTTGACGGTTGTGTGGCGGCCTTCTCTTCCACCCCTAACGATCTTTCTCTACTGATGAGGGAAGTTATCCCGAAACACGAGACATGTCTCGGGCGATATCCTAAAACCCGGGACATGTATCGGGTCTAGAGATTCATCAGTCCAACAAGTACCGACTTGCACCCACCTGGGTGATCCACTACAGAACTACAAGTACCAGAGTCCTGAGGGGCGATCCGGAGGAGGGGCTAGCGGTGTGCGCTCCATTGATGACTAAACACAATATGGCTCCCTTGAGCTTTGGGCCGACGGGCTCTTGGACGACGCACCTGCGTGCCGGTTCTGGCATCGAGGCCTTTGACGGTTGTGTGGCGGCCTTCTCTTCCACCCCTAACGATCTTTCTCTACTGATGAGGGAAGTTATCCCGAAACCCGAGACATGTCTCGGGCGATATCCTAAAACCCGGGACATGTATCGGGTCTAGAGATTCATCAGTCCAACAAGTACCGACTTGCACCCACCTGGGTGATCCACTACAGAACTACAAGTACCAGAGTCCCGAGGGGCGATCCGGAGGAGGGGCTAGCGGTGTGCGCTCCATTGATGACTAAACACAATATGGCTCCCTTGAGCTTTGGGCCGACGGGCTCTTGGACGACGCACCTGCATGCCGGTTCTGGCATCGAGGCCTTTGACGGTTGTGTGGCGGCCTTCTCTTCCACCCCTAACGATCTTTCTCTACTGATGAGGGAAGTTATCCCGAAACCGGAGACATGTCTCGGGCGATATCCTAAAACCCGGGACATGTATCGGGTCTAGAGATTCATCAGTCCAACAAGTACCGACTTGCACCCACCTGGGTGATCCACTACAGAACTACAAGTACCAGAGTCCCGAGGGGCGATCCGGAGGAGGGGCTAGCGGTGTGCGCTCCATTGATGACTAAACACAATATGGCTCCCTTGAGCTTTGGGCCGACGGGCTCTTGGACGACGCACCTGCGTGCCGGTTCTGGCATCGAGGCCTTTGACGGTTGTGTGGCGGCCTTCTCTTCCACCCCTAGCGATCTTTCTCTACTGATGAGGGAAGTTATCCCGAAACCCGAGACATGTCTCGGGCGATATCCTAAAACCCGGGACATGTATCGGGTCTAGAGATTCATCTGTCCAACAAGTACCGACTTGCACCCACCTGGGTGATCCACTACAGAACTACAAGTACCAGAGTCCCGAGGGGCGATCCGGAGGAGGGGCTAGCGGTGTGCGCTCCATTGATGACTAAACACAATATGGCTCCCTTGAGCTTTGGGCCGACGGGCTCTTGGACGACGCACCTGCGTGCCGGTTCTGGCATCGAGGCCTTTGACGGTTGTGTGGCGGCCTTCTCTTCCACCCCTAACGATCTTTCTCTACTGATGAGGGAAGTTATCCCGAAACCCAAGACATGTCTCGGGCGATATCCTAAAACCCGGGACATGTATCGGGTCTAGAGATTCATCAGTCCAACAAGTACCGACTTGCACCCACCTGGGTGATCCACTACAGAACTACAAGTACCAGAGTCCCGAGGGGCGATCCGGAGGAGGGGCTAGCGGTGTGCGCTCCATTGATGACTAAACACAATATGGCTCCCTTGAGCTTTGGGCCGACGGGCTCTTGGACGACGCACCTGCGTGCCGGTTCTGGCATCGAGGCCTTTGACGGTTGTGTGGCGGCCTTCTCTTCCACCCCTAACGATCTTTCTCTACTGATGAGGGAAGTTATCCCGAAACCCGAGACATGTCTCGGGCGATATCCTAAAACCCGGGACATGTATCGGGTCTAGAGATTCATCAGTCCAACAAGTACCGACTTGCACCCGCCTGGGTGATCCACTACAGAACTACAAGTACCAGAGTCCCGAGGGGCGATCCGGAGGAGGGGCTAGCGGTGTGCGCTCCATTGATGACTAAACACAATATGGCTCCCTTGAGCTTTGGGCCGACGGGCTCTTGGACGACGCACCTGCGTGCCGGTTCTGGCATCGAGGCCTTTGACGGTTGTGTGGCGGCCTTCTCTTCCACCCCTAACGATCTTTCTCTACTGATGAGGGAAGTTATCCCGAAACCCGAGACATGTCTCGGGCGATATCCTAAAACCCGGGACATGTATCGGGTCTAGAGATTCATCAGTCCAACAAGTACCGACTTGCACCCACCTGGGTGATCCACTACAGAACTACAAGTACCAGAGTCCCGAGGGGCGATCCGGAGGAGGGGCTAGCGGTGTGCGCTCCATTGATGACTAAACACAATATGGCTCCCTTGAGCTTTGGGCCGACGGGCTCTTGGACGACGCACCTGCGTGCCGGTTCTGGCATCGAGGCCTTTGACGGTTGTGTGGCGGCCTTCTCTTCCACCCCTAACGATCTTTCTCTACTGATGAGGGAAGTTATCCCGAAACCCGAGACATGTCTCGGGCGATATCCTAAAACCCGGGACATGTATCGGGTCTAGAGATTCATCAGTCCAACAAGTACCGACTTGCACCCACCTGGGTGATCCACTACAGAACTACAAGTACCAGAGTCCCGAGGGGCGATCCGGAGGAGGGGCTAGCGGTGTGCGCTCCATTGATGACTAAACACAATATGGCTCCCTTGAGCTTTGGGCCGACGGGCTCTTGGACGACGCACCTGCGTGCCGGTTCTGGCATCGAGGCCTTTGACGGTTGTGTGGCGGCCTTCTCTTCCACCCCTAGCGATCTTTCTCTACTGATGAGGGAAGTTATCCCGAAACCCGAGACATGTCTCGGGCGATATCCTAAAACCCGGGACATGTATCGGGTCTAGAGATTCATCTGTCCAACAAGTACCGACTTGCACCCACCTGGGTGATCCACTACAGAACTACAAGTACCAGAGTCCCGAGGGGCGATCCGGAGGAGGGGCTAGCGGTGTGCGCTCCATTGATGACTAAACACAATATGGCTCCCTTGAGCTTTGGGCCGACGGGCTCTTGGACGACGCACCTGCGTGCCGGTTCTGGCATCGAGGCCTTTGACGGTTGTGTGGCGGCCTTCTCTTCCACCCCTAACGATCTTTCTCTACTGATGAGGGAAGTTATCCCGAAACCCAAGACATGTCTCGGGCGATATCCTAAGACCCGGGACATGTATCGGGTCTAGAGATTCATCAGTCCAACAAGTACCGACTTGCACCCACCTGGGTGATCCACTACAGAACTACAAGTACCAGAGTCCCGAGGGGCGATCCGGAGGAGGGGCTAGCGGTGTGCGCTCCATTGATGACTAAACACAATATGGCTCCCTTGAGCTTTGGGCCGACGGGCTCTTGGACGACGCACCTGCGTGCCGGTTCTGGCATCGAGGCCTTTGACGGTTGTGTGGCGGCCTTCTCTTCCACCCCTAACGATCTTTCTCTACTGATGAGGGAAGTTATCCCGAAACCCGAGACATGTCTCGGGCGATATCCTAAAACCCGGGACATGTATCGGGTCTAGAGATTCATCAGTCCAACAAGTACCGACTTGCACCCGCCTGGGTGATCCACTACAGAACTACAAGTACCAGAGTCCCGAGGGGCGATCCGGAGGAGGGGCTAGCGGTGTGCGCTCCATTGATGACTAAACACAATATGGCTCCCTTGAGCTTTGGGCCGACGGGCTCTTGGACGACGCACCTGCGTGCCGGTTCTGGCATCGAGGCCTTTGACGGTTGTGTGGCGGCCTTCTCTTCCACCCCTAACGATCTTTCTCTACTGATGAGGGAAGTTATCCCGAAACCCGAGACATGTCTCGGGCGATATCCTAAAACCCGGGACATGTATCGGGTCTAGAGATTCATCAGTCCAACAAGTACCGACTTGCACCCACCTGGGTGATCCACTACAGAACTACAAGTACCAGAGTCCCGAGGGGCGATCCGGAGGAGGGGCTAGCGGTGTGCGCTCCATTGATGATTAAACACAATATGGCTCCCTTGAGCTTTGGGCCGACGGGCTCTTGGACGACGCACCTGCGTGCCGGTTCTGGCATCGAGGCCTTTGACGGTTGTGTGGCGGCCTTCTCTTCCACCCCTAACGATCTTTCTCTACTGATGAGGGAAGTTATCCCGAAACCCGAGACATGTCTCGGGCGATATCCTAAAACCCGGGACATGTATCGGGTCTAGAGATTCATCAGTCCAACAAGTACCGACTTGCACCCACCTGGGTGATCCACTACAGAACTACAAGTACCAGAGTCCCGAGGGGCGATCCGGAGGAGGGGCTAGCGGTGTGCGCTCCATTGATGACTAAACACAATATGGCTCCCTTGAGCTTTGGGCCGACGGGCTCTTGGACGACGCACCTGCGTGCCGGTTCTGGCATCGAGGCCTTTGACGGTTGTGTGGCGGCCTTCTCTTCCACCCCTAACGATCTTTCTCTACTGATGAGGGAAGTTATCCCAAAACCCGAGACATGTCTCGGGCGATATCCTAAAACCCGGGACATGTATCGGGTCTAGAGATTCATCATTCCAACAAGTACCGACTTGCACCCACCTGGGTGATCCACTACAGAACTACAAGTACCAGAGTCCCGAGGGGCGATCCGGAGGAGTGGCTAGCGGTGTGCGCTCCATTGATGACTAAACACAATATGGCTCCCTTGAGCTTTGGGCCGACGGGCTCTTGGACGACGCACCTGCGTGCCGGTTCTGGCATCGAGGCCTTTGACGGTTGTGTGGCTGCCTTCTCTTCCACCCCTAACGATCTTTCTCTACTGATGGGGGAAGTTATCCCGAAACCCGAGACATGTCTCGGGCGATATCCTAAAACCCGGGACATGTATCGGGTCTAGAGTTTCATCAGTCCAACAAGTACCGACTTGCACCCACCTGGGTGATCCACTACAGAACTACAAGTACCAGAGTCCCGAGGGGCGATCCGGAGGAGGGGCTAGTGGTGTGCGCTCCATTGATGACTAAACACAATATGGCTCCCTTGAGCTTTGGGCCGACGGGCTCTTGGATGACGCACCTGCGTGCCGGTTCTGGCATCGAGGCCTTTGACGGTTGTGTGGCGGCCTTCTCTTCCACCCCTAACGATCTTTCTCTACTGATGAGGGAAGTTATCCCGAAACCGGAGACATGTCTCGGGCGATATCCTAAAACCCGGGACATGTATCGGGTCTAGAGATTCATCAGTCCAACAAGTACCGACTTGCACCCACCTGGGATATCCACTACAGAACTACAAGTACCAGAGTCCCGAGGGGCGATCCGGAGGAGGGGCTAGCGGTGTGCGCTCCATTGATGACTAAACACAATATGGCTCCCTTGAGCTTTGGGCCGACGGGCTCTTGGACGACGCACCTGCGTGCCGGTTCTGGCATCGAGGCCTTTGACGGTTGTGTGGCGGCCTTCTCTTCCACCCCTAACGATCTTTCTCTACTGATGAGGGAAGTTATCCCGAAACCCGAGACATGTCTCGGGCGATATCCTAAAACCCGGGACATGTATCGGGTCTAGAGATTCATCAGTCCAACAAGTACCGACTTGCACCCACCTGGGTGATCCACTACAGAACTACAAGTACCAGAGTCCCGAGGGGCGATCCGGAGGAGGGGCTAGCGGTGTGCGCTCCATTGATGACTAAACACAATATGGCTCCCTTGAGCTTTGGGCCGACGGGCTCTTGGACGACGCACCTGCGTGCCGGTTCTGGCATCGAGGCCTTTGACGGTTGTGTGGCGGCCTTCTCTTCCACCCCTAACGATCTTTCTCTACTGATGAGGGAAGTTATCCCGAAACCCAAGACATGTCTCGGGCGATATCCTAAAACCCGGGACATGTATCGGGTCTAGAGATTCATCAGTCCAACAAGTACCGACTTGCACCCACCTGGGTGATCCACTACAGAACTACAAGTACCAGAGTCCCGAGGGGCGATCCGGAGGAGGGGCTAGCGGTGTGCGCTCCATTGATGACTAAACACAATATGGCTCCCTTGAGCTTTGGGCCGACGGGCTCTTGGACGACGCACCTGCGTGCCGGTTCTGGCATCGAGGCCTTTGACGGTTGTGTGGCGGCCTTCTCTTCCACCCCTAACGATCTTTCTCTACTGATGAGGGAAGTTATCCCGAAACCCGAGACATGTCTCGGGCGATATCCTAAAACCCGGGACATGTATCGGGTCTAGAGATTCATCAGTCCAACAAGTACCGACTTGCACCCACCTGGGTGATCCACTACAGAACTACAAGTACCAGAGTCCCGAGGGGCGATCCGGAGGAGGGGCTAGCGGTGTGCGCTCCATTGATGACTAAACACAATATGGCTCCCTTGAGCTTTGGGCCGACGGGCTCTTGGACGACGCACCTGCGTGCCGGTTCTGGCATCGAGGCCTTTGACGGTTGTGTGGCGGCCTTCTCTTCCACCCCTAACGATCTTTCTCTACTGATGAGGGAAGTTATCCCGAAACCCGAGACATGTCTCGGGCGATATCCTAAAACCCGGGACATGTATCGGGTCTAGAGATTCATCAGTCCAACAAGTACCGACTTGCACCCACCTGGGTGATCCACTACAGAACTACAAGTACCAGAGTCCCGAGGGGCGATCCGGAGGAGGGGCTAGCGGTGTGCGCTCCATTGATGACTAAACACACTACCACTTTACTTCTAAGGAAACTTACACATACTTACTCTCTTAAACAATCACTTATAGAAACACATACTAATTTAAACAGGAACTCTTAGAATCCCTCACTCTCACATATACTCACTTATATACATCAATATTCACATATACAAGATTAAAACATATGTAGTTACTGATAAAGACACTAGTGAGACAGTCATTCACTCACTAACACACACATATACACACTCATCCACCCATACAGTCCTGCACATATGCTGTCTTCAAAACACATACAAAGAGAGAGTCAGTCATTCATGCATCTATGTGCTAAGTAATACCCCCACCAAACCATACAAACACTCATACTAATACTAAGAAAAACATCTAATAACCCATATACATACACATGTACCTACTCACCAACCCATGCAGCCACTTATACAGAAAGTGAAACAATAATACATATATTTAAATATTTAAACATTACTCACTAATATTTATTTTTCACAAAGACACACATTCACTGGATGGTGTCATCAGTGATGTCATGAGTGATGTCACTGACCATGTCATGAGTGATGTAATATGTGACGTCATCAGCAGTGCATTGCACGCGAGTAAAATTTATGCGAGTAAAATTTCCAGCTAACTATAACTGGTGTAAAACCTATGTTTTTTTCAGTGAATTTAATAGGTTTTTTAAATGCTAATTCCTAACTATAACTGGGGTGAAACCTATGGTTTTTTCAGTGAATATATATATATATATATATCGTACTGGTGGTCGCCAGTAGGTAGCCATGGTTACAATCAAGTTTCTATAGGAAAAGCATTTTTTGATTTGCTAATAACTTTGGCGTCGTTTGATGAATATTTGCGAAATTCTACAAAGCAAAAGTCTATCCAGGTCAGCTCCTATCCTGAACGTTTGGGGCTGATTTATCAAGGGGGGGCTGAGAAAAAAGGGGATCCCAAAACATGTTTTCCCCATGTTAATTTCCATAGGAGGTTTTGCGACGAGCTACAGCTCGAACTGCTGAACGGAATTACCCCAAATTTGTCAGAAAGGTAGAGCTTGGTTCAGAAGGCGACCTTTTTTTTAAATGGTGTAAATCCATTTGGTAGTTTTTGAGAAATTCAAAAAATAAAAGTCAAAAGATCAATTTCCCATAGGAAACTTTGTGGAAGGCTACAGCTGAAACTACTGAACGGAATTACCTCAAATTTGGCATAAAGGTAGTGTGTGGGTCAGAAAGCAACCTTTTTTTGAATGGTGTAAATCCGTTCAGTAGTTGCTGAGAAATTAGAAACATAAAAGTTTTGATATCTGGGCGGACACTAAGTCCCGTGCACGACCTTCACTGAGATTGGCTGTCATTTATCTGCGAGTTTGTATAGCGCGAGAATCGACTCCTTCTGGAGTATCTCTGCGCTTATGGGCCGGTTTACAGACACAGGGGAGTGAGTAGGGCTGCAGTTAGATCTCATTTTTAAACAGCGCGGTTTTAAGGAGTTTCCTAAATTTGAGGTGTACCGTACACTGTCTGAGAGTCAGGGGGAGTCGGTTCCACAATGTGGGTCCTACTACAGATAGCGCCTTACCTCCGTGCCTAGCTTTTTTGGCACGAGGCACTACCAGTAGATGGCTTGCGCTAGATCTAAGCAGTCTGGAAGGGATGTAGGGAGTGAATTTCTGCTTCAGGTAGGTAGGGCCTTGTCCATTTATGCTCTTATGAATGATACAGCATATTTTGAATTTTGCCCTTTGTCGTATGGAGAGCCAATGAACATGGTTTAAAAGAGGTTTGGATGCTGTTCTTGGAGGGGCATTCATAACTAGGCGAGCCGCCGTGTTCTGGACTACCTGGAGTCTGGCCAACACGCCCTCGTTAGCAGAGAGAAGCAGGCCATTGCAGTAATCAATACGGCTCAAAACAAGGGCTTGCACTAGGGTCTTTCTGAAGGAGTCTGGCAATCAAGGAAAAACTTTTCGCAACATGCTTATGACATGAAAGCATGAGCCTGCAACGAAGTTGCTGTGTTGTTTTAGTGACAGATCCTGATCGAGGCGGATCCCCAGGTTTTTCAGGACCTGTTTGGGTTCTGGGACCATACCAAGATCAGAAGGCCACCAATCCGGGGTCCACAGAAGTTTGGCCTCTCCGAATAGCATAACTTCAGTCTTACTGACGTTGCACTGTAGATAGTTGGTAGACATCCACTGTGCAACGGCCTTCATGCCTGCAGAGAGGATGTATGACGTTACAACGCATACTTTTACCACGCATACCTTTACAACGCGGTTTTTACCACGCATACCATTACAATGCATAGCGCTTAGAGGTGCTGGATAGTGGTAAGTATAATTTTCTATTCCAACTCCAGTCCCAGTGGACACTAGGGAAGGTGTTGGATAGAAAATTAAACTTATTCCCTATACTAGAGCGCCCCCCAGCGCAATGCGTTGTAATAGTATGCGTGGTAATGCCTGCGTTGTAATGGTAGTGCGTTGTAAAAGTTTCGTTGTAAACGTTACATACCCTGCAGGGAAGGAGTTTTAAAAGGGAAGTGGAGCTGCGTGTCATCCGCGTATGACACGGGGATGTAACCAAATTTGCGCATCACTCTTGCCAGGGGTGCCACATAGATGTTAAAAAGTGTTGGGCTCAGAAAAGAGCCCTGTGGCACCCCTTTGGAAATCTCAACCTCCGCTGATCGATAAGCACCCATGGTGACAGTCTGGGTGCGATCGGTTAGGAAACTCCTTAGCCAGTCAAGGGCTTTGTTCTTAACTCCTACGTTCGACAACCGGTCAACAAGGATGTTATGTGACACAGTGTCGAACGCTGCAGACAGGTCTAGTAGCACTAGGATCACCGAGTGGCCCTTGTCCTGGAACATATGTAAATCATCAGTAACAGACAGGAGGGTGGACTCTGTATTGTGTTTCGGCCTAAAACCAGATTGAGAATAGTCTAGGCCGCCGGGGGTTTCAACATAGTTGGATAAGTGATGATTTACATATTTCTCTGTAAGCTTACCCAAAAATGGAAGCAGGGAGATGGGCCAGAGGTTTGCTAATTCGGTGCACGGAGTTGCAGTATTTTTCCTAATAGGCCTAACTAGCGCTTGTTTCCATTGTCTCGGAACAGAGCCTGTACTAAGTGACAAAAATAACAAGTTTTTCAATTGTAGGACCTAGCGCTTTCAGTAAAATAGGCATAAGTCTGGCTGGAATTATGTCATCAGGGCTGCCACTTTTAATCTGAATAGTGAGTGTTGACAGCTCTTTTGAAGTGATAGGGGGAAAGATCTCTAATGTGTGAGAATTTTGGTTATGCTGTCATCACTCCAAACCAGGAAGTATTGGCAGCAATCTTGTGGCTCGGTAGAAGCGAGTCACCAGACAACAGAGCAACAAAGGTAATAAACAAGAGAAGGGGGTAGGGTAGAAACACCCTTACCCCCTAGGCATGCTTAGGGGGTTTCAGAAGGACCCCCACGACCAAATAAAGCATTAAAAAAAAGTAGTCTAGCACTTGATAGAGTTGAGTGGACAAACCTGTTTTACACCGTCAAATGGTTTGAATTTGGTCTCAAATTTATATCTTTGATTTCTCTTCTTTACTCCAATCCTAAAGCGGCTGTCTGTGCTAATGGATTGATATCTCCATTTTTTGATTTGGAAAGAGGTGTGCGTCAGGGATGTCCTCTCTCCCCTTTCCTTTTTAGTTTGGCCTTGGAACCATTTCTCTCCAAATTACGTCAAATTCCAAATTTTCACGGCTTCCAAACATTACATTCCCATATTAAACTTGCAGCAAACGCGGATGATATTTTGCTTTTTATCTCTAAACCACATGATTCAATCCCCGCCTTCTTAACTGAAGTACAAGCTTACTCCAAAATCTCTGGCTACAAATTAAACAATGATAACCTTTAACAAAGTACACCTTTAAACCTGATTGTAATGCTTCCAATTTTACCTGGAGTTCTAATCACATTAAATATTTAGGTTTACATGTCACCTCTTCAGTTTCGTAAACATGTAACATTGTGCATGAATAAATGTATACAAAAGATCTCAGATCTGGCTACCAAATGGCACCCTCTCTATCGCTTATGGTGGGGTCGTTAGGACAGTATAAAGATGATGCAATCACCCATAATTTTATACACTATCTCCAATATTCCAGTTCCTATTCCATCCAAATTCTTTAGAAAGATTAATTCCATTCTCTCTTCCTTCCTTTGGAATAATAAGAAACCTCGAATGTCTATACTTAGATTAATTCGACCCAAAAATGAAGGTGGATTCAACTTTCACGATTTTCCAACATACTAAAAAGAATTTTCTGTACGTTAAGCTTCTTTATGGTTACGTGACCCAAAAGAAGAATGTCCTTTATGGACCACAATTGAACATCTTTTTTTACCCCCCTTTTCCTTTGATTAATACCTTTCTTTTACGCGTAAACCACAAGCCTCATCTACTCCCATTATTAAACTAACCTCTAAGCTTCTAATGCCTTTACTTTCTTCTCCTCCTTTTACTATAGATTCCTTTCTTAACTCTACAATATGGCACAATAAAAACGTACTCACTCGAAATAAACCATTTTACTGGAAAACTTGCCATCAAAGAGGTCTAATCTGGGTTCATCGGCTGTTTTCACATTCAGACTTTTTATCATTTTCCTCACTTAGTCATTCATTCAATCTACCAGCTCCATTCATTCACAAATACCTTCTACTCAAAAATTCTGTGATGAATACATGTACCAACTTAATAGCGACACTTAATGCTTCCATTTTCCAGACTCATCATCCCAACTACAAACCCTATTAAAAACAACACCCAAAGCATCCGCAATATACGATTTTTTACACAGCACTGAAAAGGTCTGGCAGAAGTCTAAAATTGAAGAGGCTTGGAAACGGGATCTTGATTCTTCTTGGCCAATATTTATATGGGATAAATTATGGGCCAAGATTCGTAAAACCTCTAGAGCCGCAAGCACAACGCAAACGCTATTTTTTGTTTATGATAGACTCTTGTTATCGCCCAGTGCTTTAAGTAGGAATTATACTACTGTTTCTGATATTTGTTGGACACGTTCTTCCACAAAAGCTGATTTATTTTATATGTTATTTCCTTGTCCTATTGTGTCTAATTTTTGGAAACAAGTTTGGTCTCAAATTCATTTGATTTTTCACACTACATTCTCCTTCTCTTACACTCATGTTTTTTTTGGAAGCCTATCCTCCTGCTGGGAGAATGTTATGCTCAATGTTAAAATTGTTGATTTATTACTAGCAGTCGCATTTCAGCAAATCACAGCAAATTGATGAGATTTTTCAAAAATTTCTTATAAGGCATGGTGGTATGCCGTTTACTATAATCACAGGTTGAATAATTCCTTTGTATATCCTATCCATATGGCTTTGAAAAGGCTGGATTTATGGTCACCTGTCACAACCTATTTAGATGTTTGTGCTGCTCGTTCTTTTCAATTGCGTCCAATTCAACGAGAAGTCTCAAAACCCCCGTGAAATGCCCTAACTGTACCTATAATATTTGATTTTCTAAGCACTATACATGACTGTTTATGGTATTTTATAACTTTTAATTCTATCCTCAAGTCCGGTTCGTTAATTATAATGTAATTCTCTTCTCTGTATGACATGCATTTAATATGTTGAACTATGTTGTGACACCTTGTATTTTTATCAATAAAATCTTTTTGAACTAAAAAGAATTTATGAACTGCAAGTAACAAAATGATCTCTTTGTTAAAAGCAGTAACCCACATTACTGTTTACATAAAATAAAAATCTGTCATCTGTGTGTTAGATGATGTGCTTTGCAGGAGACACATTTACCATCTCTACTACTTTGATTCAAATCTGGGGATTCATAAAACACAGAACCCTCCAGCAAGTGTTTGAACCACCAGAGTTGTCTCACCATTATTACTATTCCCTGAGATTTTATTGGGCACCTTCACAGCAGATGCCTTAACCCAATTTTAATATTTATTTTGAGTGTTTCATAAAGCGCACACATGACCAAAGGGTATCAGAGCGCAGTACAAAAGATTGAATGAACACAATGATAGGTATAGACAGGTGTCATGACCTGGCAATGGGCACTAGGACCCTGGGGTCACATATGTGGGGAGGGGACACCGGACACCACATCCGGTCAAGGGGCAGGACATGGGCATTCAGGGGGGCAGAGGGCAAGGAGCAGAACAGGCTGTTTGCAGACAGATAATAAAAGTACCTGAAAGAGACCAACTGCATTGCGTCATCATTGGGGGGCGAGCAGAATACCACAACTGGCGACGAAGCACGGATGATATACACTTGTGTACTGCCCGCCTGCCTCGCAATCTAAACTAGGAGCCCACCCTGGATTACGTCGTGTGCAGAAGAAAGATCGCCGCATCACAGCGAAGCCAGGGGCCCACCCTGGTTTGCGCCAGGAAGAAGAGCAACGACGCGGGAGCCCACCCCTACCGCTGCCGAAGGAACATCTCAACAGCCCGGTAAGCGGCGAGCGTGAGCGCGAGACTTTAAGAGATTGTGGCGCGAGCTCTCGCGAGAGTCTTGGCGGCTATTTTGACGCCAGGCAAATAGAGCCAATCAGCACGCGGGACGAGCTGGCGGCCATCTTTAAATCAGGCAACGTTGTGATTGGTCCCGAAGTCTCACAAGTGTATCGGCGGCCATTTTGGGGTCAGGCGAAAGAACTAATCAGACAGCAGGAACATCCGGTGGCCATTTTGAGGCCAGGCAAAACCGAAAATAAAGGAAAAGGGCCCAAAAGAGCACAAGCAGGGCAGAAAAAGACCAAATAAAGACAAAAAGAGCCTCAACAAATAAAGAAAGTGGGCAACAAAGAAAGTATAACAAGAAAGGGAAAAAAAAGAGAAGAAAATTAAAGAAAGCTCAAAGAGATGCCACACAAAGAGAATCAATAGAAAATAACAGGAAGTCAAGTATAAAGAGCGAAAGGCCACCAAGAGCACAAAGCAAAGAAAATGTCAGAGCCAAGGAGTGAAAGGCAAAGCGCCCAATATCGCAGACCTCTCCCATTCAACCTCTCGGAGCCACAAGTGTGAATAAGATGGGAGAGGTGGGTCGAAAGATTTGAAAGGTACATGGAAGCAACTGATGTAATAGAGGCAAAGCAACTAGGCCTGTTCCTCAACTTAGTGGGCGACGAAGTAGATGACCTACTGGTGACCCTACCAGAAAATGAGATATCAACGTACAAAGACCTAATAAAGTGCCTAACAAACAAATTTGACCCGCAAAGAAACATTGATTTCGAACAATATACTTTCACCATAGCGTTCCAACACACCGATGAGTCACTAGATGATTTTGCGACAAGACTAAGGAAGCTAGTAACTCACTGCGAGTTCGATAAATATGACAACGAGCAAGCAATTTGCCTACGCATCATTGAAGGGTGTCGTGACACAGAGTTCTGCACAAGGATTCTGAAGGAACCAACATCACTAGAGAACATCCTATCACTAGCAAGGGCGGAAGCAAGAGCGGCAATACAAGCGAAGGAAATGGAGCGAGGAAAAGAACAGGCACACCGCATGACAGAACACGGTTGCATCAACAACTGGAAGAAAGGAAAAAATAACCAAACGACAAGAAAACAACCAGTATCATCATGCTACAGATGCGGACTGGAATTTCCACATAGAGGCGCGTGCCCAGCGTTTGGCCAAACCTGCAGGAAATGCAACAGGAGCAATCACTTTGCCAGTGTTTGCCAAGGGCTGCAATTTAGAAGTGAAAGAGGAAGACCGGAAAGACAGCGGACGACGATGAGCAGACACGTCAGGCATGTCGAGACGGCAAACAGAAGCTCTTCAATAGAGTCGGCAGATGAAGAAGAAGACGAAGAAAAGGTAGAGCGACTGTACCTCATGTCAGACACTGCTGTCATGTCCACAGATGAAGACAAAACTGAAGAAAACATCCGCCTCGTAGACAAAAGCACCATAAAGAAGACAGAGTCTGTAACCATCGATGTAGGACCACACAGAACACGGTTCGTGCTCGACAGTGGCGCCACATGCAACATCATGTGTGCGTTGGAATATGAAAGGATGGAAGTGACACCAGCGCTGAAACCGTCGAAAGTTGAGGTGTTCACATGGGGGTCGAAAAGGCCCGTGACCAACCTGGGAAAATTCACAGAGAATCTAACATACAAAAGTCAAACGACAAAGGAAGAGATTCATGTACTGAGAGGTGACATTCCAGCACCGTGCCTGTTGAGCAACGTCACAGCCCAAGTGATGGGCCTGCTTGAGATGACGTATAACATGTTGGAAAAAAGAGCATCTTAAAAGAATATCCAAAACTACTGAAAGGGCTGGGGAAGCTAAAGAGGCGCCAAATAACGCTGCACATCGATGAAGCGATAAGGCCAGTTGCTCAACACCACCGGCGAGTGCAAATACACCTGCAACCTCAAGTAGAAGAAGAGATTGAGGCACTGCTCAAACAGGACATTATAGAACCAGCTGAAGGGCCGACGCCCTGGGTGTCACCAATAGTGGCCGTACCAAAGAAAAACACGTCCAAAATTCGAATCTGTGTTGACATGGGGGTACCAAACACAGCAATTGAACGGGAAAGACACCCTGGACCTCATATCGACGACATGATCAGCTGCCTAATACGGACCAGAAGATTCTCCAAATTAGACTTGTGCAAAGGATATCACCAGCTAGAGCTTGATCCTCAGTCACGATACATAACAACATTCTCCACGCACCTTGGTCTGTTCCGCTACAAGCGTCTGAGTTTTGGAATATCCTTCCTCAGCCGCCGAAATATTTCAAGAGACAATAAGACAAGTAATAAGGCCAGTAAAGAATAGCTTGAACTACAGCGACGACATCCTAGTGTTCGGCAAGTCGGATGAGGAACATGACAAGGCGTTGCGAGAAGTATGCTCTGTTATGTTATGTTATGTTAATTGGGTTCTTCTATAGCGCAACGGCTACTCGCAATGGAGTGTCCCGGCGCTTTGGCGAAGAGGACCTTTAATGGAAAGGAAACATAACTGAGGTTAAAAGACTTCACAATTCATAAGTAAAAAGCCAGGTTTTTAATGCCTTCCTGAAGGACATCAGGCTGGGGGCTTGTCTAAGGGCAAGAGGCAATCTATTCCACGCATGTGGGGCCAGGTAGTGAAAAGAGCGCCCCCCTTGTCTAGTTCGTTTGATGGAAGGAACGGACATTAGAAACAAGGAGGCAGAACGAAGAGCTCTGCTCGGTTTATACAAAGCAAGACGCTTTTTGATATACCCAGGGCCTGAGTCATGAAGAGCCTCAACTAGAGCAGGCAGGACTCACGTTAAACAAAGACAAATGTGAACTGGGGTGGGATGAACTAGTATTCTTCGGACACATTTTTTCAAAAAAAGGAATGTGACCAGATCACAGCAAGGTGGACACATTGGAAAAAGCCAGGCAGCCAAGCGATGTGGCAGAAGTAAGGTCATTTCTTGGTCTTGCCAGCTACTGTGCAAGGTACATCAAAGACTTTGCCACAGTAAGCGCACCATTGCGAGAACTGACAAAACAAGGACAGAGCTTTGCATGGACAGAAGAATGCAGCAAAGCCTTTGAAGAGATCAGAAAAGCAGTGACTGTAGTAGATCATCTAGCATACTTTGATCCTCGACTGTGCACTGAATTGACAGTGGATGCAAGCCCAGTGGGGTTGGGAGCAATACTGGCACAACACAGACCAGGAAAGGACTCACCAAGATGTGTGGTGGAATATGGAAGTAGGAGTCTCTCTGACGTTGAGCGAGCATACTCTCAACCGTAAAAAGAGAGTTTAGCAGTTGTGTGGGCCTGCGAACATTATCACATGTTCATCTATAGGAAACCATTCACGATAATAACAGACCACCAGGCACTCATAACAATCTATCGAAACCCCAACACAAAGATACCACCCCGGATAGAGAGGTGGGGAATAAGACTAATGGATTACAACTTCAAAATAATACACAAGCCTGGCAAAGAACACAACCCGGCTGACTACATGCCCAGAAATCCGTTGCCACACGCAACTGAGGCCACGACAATGGCTGAGGAATACCTGAACTTCATACTGAAACACAACACGCCGGCCTCAATAACAATGGCAGAGCTGGAACATGGGACCAAGCGGGATCCCACAATGCGAGCAATACAGAAAGTGACAAGACAGCAAAGGTGGAGACACATTAACAATAACAGCATCGTGGATGAAGGAGTAATGAAGGAGGAACTGTTGGCCTTCAACAAGATCCACGAAGAGCTCTCAGAGACCGAAAATGGCATCATGATGAGAGGAACGAGAATCGTGATGCCCCGAACACTGAGGAAGCAGATAATAGAACTAGCACACGAGTCACACAGAGGAATGGTCGCAACTAAGAAAATGCTACGAGAAAAAGTGTGGTTCCCGGGGCTAGAAAGCATGGTCGAGGCGACTGTCATGCGTTGTCACGTCTGCCAAGTGACGGGGCCGCTGCCCAAGCCAGAGCCACTTCAGATGTTTGAACTACCAAAAGCAGTGTGGACCGAGCTGGCGGCAGATTTCTATGGGCCACTGGAGACAGGAAGCTACCTTTTGGTAATAATAGAGGAGTTTCCACGTTTTCCAATTGTCAGGCAAGTGGCGTCAACGTCAGCAAACGCGACACTACCTGTCATGGATGACGTGTTTGAAGCATGGGGCTCGCCTCAGACATTAAAAACTGACAATGGGCCGCCATTCTCAGGAGAAGAGTTCCGGAAGTTCATGGATAACCTAGGCATCCGCCATCGGAAGATAACGCCTCTGTGGCCACAAGCGAATGGGATGGCGGAAAGGTTCATGGGGACAATAAAGAAGGTGGCGCAGAGAGCAAAGATAACACAAATATCAATAGGACAAGCACTATGCCAGGTACTGAGGGACTACAGGAACACGCCTCACAGCTCCACAGGCCGGTGCCCGGCCGAGCTTGTGCTCGGACGCTCGAGCAGGACCCGGTGGCCGCAGGTGGAAACGATGTTAAGTGTGGAGCGAAGCAACATAGCTGCAAAAGACGAAGAGGCAAAAGCAAAAATGAAGGCGTACGCAGATCAAAGAAGGCACGCCACCAAAGCAAAACTAAAAGAAGGGGACACATTGGTGGTACGGCAAAGACAGCAGAGGAAATTGGACAGTGCTTTCTCGAAGGACCCGCTGACCGTGACGGAAGTGAAAGGACCGATGATCACAGCATCTGCCGGGCGGTACTGCATCACGAGGAACAGCTCACATTTCAAAGAGTTGAAAATGAAAGAAGAAGAACAGCCAGCACCAGCGCCGGAGGCAACAAAAGAGGAAGAAAGTGTACAGGCGGACGACAGAGAAACAAGGCCGAGAAGGACATGCAAGAAGCCACAGAGACTGATTGAAGACATGTGGGGCGAGGGTCTGTGAAAATCTCTCTCTCTCTCTCTCTCTCTCTCTCTCTCTTTTTTTTCTCTCTCTCTCTCTCAACACTCAGTGACCAGTGGTCACAGGCCTTGTCACGACAAATGTTTAAATGTTTGTTTGCAACAAAGGGGGAGATGTCATGACCTGGCAATGGGCACTAGGACTCTAGGGTCACAGATGTGGGGAGGGGACACCGAACACTACATCTGGTCAAGGGGCAGGACATGGGCATTCAGGAGGGCAGAGGGCGAGGAGCAGGACTCACGACAGGCTGTATGCAGACAGATAATAAAAGTACCTGAAAGAGACCAACTGCATCGCGTCATCATTGGGGGGCGAGCAGAATACCACAACGGGTACCAATCAAATATTTTAATATGTAGACTTTGCAACCAATTAAGCATAACAGATATATTACCATGCTTCTCCTTGTTGCCAATTTCTTTGTGGCAGGGTTTAAAAAAATAAATGTATTAGTTGAGGCACAGATTTTGCGTCTGGATTGTGACACTTTTTTGGCACTAGCCCAATGCCAAATCTCATTTGGTAAATCTCATTATGTGCTTAAATGTACTCATGATATACCTGATAAACATGTGTGTGAGGTCTTCTAATGTCACTTCTTGTGATGTCACTTTCAGTGAGGTGCCTTCCTGTGATGTCACATGCAATGTCATGAGTCGTGACATCATGCGCTGTGATGGCGAGCGTCATGATTTTACTTGCATTCTGCCTCACCTGATAAGTCCCCTCACTGCTCTTTTTTAGGACTTGTGCCCTACTTAAAGTTAAATGGATTTTTACATAAAACAGGTGTACAGTTGGGTCCTGAGCTAGCGCACGACATCATGGCGGGGTCGCTGTTCTTGAGCGGTTTCAAAGTATCGATCCAATTGTGGAATGTGGCTGACGAAAGTCCAAGTCAAAGATCTGATCGGAAAGGAGGAATCTTGGTAACATGCTTGCTTGCCTAACTCACAGGGATAGAAACCATTGGACAAGTAACGGTAGTGCAATAGACGCGGTGGAGTATTGAAAACATACAAAGCTGTCATCATTTACAGCAAATATATACAGAAAGTCAAATTAAGTTAAATAAGACATTCCAATTCTTTACTAGATTTAACCCGGCTTCCAGTATAAAAAGATTAATCTTGACAAAAATAGACCCGATATTCGCCTTTTCAACAATAGCCGCCTTTTCACACGGAGGACATCGGAGCTCTCGGGATTGCTGTCTTCTGTCGGGTTTCTGCGCATCAAGGTGACATGTTTTGTTCTCGTGTCATGGCATGAGAGAGAGATGCAATTTTAGGTAACGGAAAATTACAGAAGCACCCCATTTATATTATGGTGTCAGAGTTGTGAAACTCCGTTGACAACTGGTGGCCTGTGATTTCAACATCCAGCAAATGGAAACACGGGCACCCTGCTGGCAGCACGAGCTAATGGAAAGGCACAGGCGAGCACACTGTGGCTTCCTTCTGCTTCGATGCTGATTTTATTCGCACACAATTTGGAAATATCGAGGCCTCAGTTTGAAACATCGCTTCCTATGTTTGTTTCCAGATTCCGTGACTGGAAGCGGCGGCGAGCTCGTTTGATTGTTTGGCGCTTGCATTTCTATGCATGCAATACTTAGCCCAGTGAAAACGTGGTTTCATCATCCTGGTTTCCGAACAGTGTTTCCTGTATATTTGGGGTCAGTGTTTTATCAAAAAGGTGCATGTCACAGAAGCGAGTGCTGTGACTGAAATTAATTGGTTTAATTAAAAACAGAGGCATCTGTCCACCTTCAAAGACTTGTCAATTGGCTGTAAGAAAACAGGATAAAAGGTTAATTTTCAAGTTGAATGGTAATATCAAAGAGCTAGAGAGTGTTTTGTACATTCCTCTTTGACTCGAATGAAAATGCATGAAAATAGAACGGCTTGTGGCATCGTTAATCATGCATGGCTGGGCTATTTCTAAAGAGATGTTTTGTCTGTGTACCTTTCTCTGTAGTGGATTTCTTACATTTTAACAGTTCTGACTGTAGCAAGAGTGCAATGAGCCCTAATACAAGCAATGAAAATAGGACTTTCTCGACCCGAAATGGGGAGCATAACACAGATATAGTTGAGATGTGGTGGGCCTCGTTCTCCGCTGACCCATGGTGTCACTGTTCCTGCTGCCCCATTGAAACTTAGCGACATATTTATGACTTTTGTGGTGCAGGGCAGTGCAGCAAGTCACCTTGGTGTGCTGCCTTGCGTCACAGGGAAACTGCAAAAAATCACTGTATTTATCCAATACGGTGCACTCCTGTCCTTTTCCCTTGTGCTGGCACCTTTTTTTCAACTTAGTGCCAAAGCAGACACCTTTGCACCATGGTGCAAGAATACCTGTGTTGTAGGCAGGATTGTTTTGTGCAGGAAGGGGCACTGTTGGAGAGTGGGTTATTAGTAGTGATAAATGTGCATCTAGTTTAGTTTAGTTTAGTTTTTTAATTTATAATGCGCGACAGCTACCCAAAAAGGGTTTCCCGGCTCAGAAGCAGGTCAAGGTGTGATAGACAGAAAGCATTCTAGTTATCGAACAGCCAGGTTTTTAGCGACTTGCGGAAATTGATTTAGTTTGTCTCATTACAGAGAGCAGTGGGAAGAGAATTCCAAAGTGAGGGGCCTAGGTGTGAGAAGTATTTTCCGCCCATCCGTGCTAATTTGAATTTCGGGACAACAAACCATCCTTGGGTGGCTGATTGAAGCTTGCGAGAAGGAAGGTATGGCTTATCCAGGGCCAACAGGTAGCAGGGAGCACTGCAGGATTTAATTTTGTACATATAGTTAAGCGCCTTGAATTTTATTCGACTCTCGATCTTCAGCCAATGTATTTTGTGTCGATAAGTCGAGATGGGGATGGTTTTAGGGACTCCACATAGAAGTCTAACCGCTGCATTTTGAGCCATTTATAGTCTGTGATTTACCGATTTGTTTGATCCCACATAGAGCACATTACCGTAGTCAAGCCTTGATGTAATTAAGGCATTGACTACGGGTTTTCTGGTCGCTTCTGGTAGCATCCAACACATTTTCCGCAGCCATTTAATGATGGTGAAGCAAGTTGCTGCGACTTTGACTGATTGGGGATGCATACTAAGTGCATCATCAATTATGATGCCTAAGTTACGGACTTGTGGTGAGGGGATGGAAGATCACCCATTTTTCGCGGCCAATGTTGCTGGTTCCAGAAGTCTTTCTGTTTTCCCAACACCAGTACCTCAGTTTTCTCTCCATTTAATTTCAGAAAATTCTTTTGCAACCATGATGCTATATTATTTAGGCCAGTTTTTAGAGTCGAGGGGGTAGTTCTATTATGTGAAGATAGGAAAAAAATAATTTGAGAATCATCGGCATAGGAAAACATGGATAAGCCGGATTTCTCAGCCATCTCAGCCAATGGTCTTACATAAAGTTTAAATAATAAAGGGCTGATGATGGAACCCTGTGGCACCCCATGAGAAAAAGACTGGACTACAGACCAGGCAGTTTGGGAGAAAACTTGGAAAGTACTGTTGGAGAGGAAGGTAATGAGTCAATTTAGGGCCGCCCCTCCAATACCCTGTGATTTGAGTGTATTTATAAGCACCGTGTGGGATAACGTGTGAAAAGCGGCGCTCAAATCCAAAAGAATGAGCGCCACTGTGTCCCTGTTGTCTAGATGGTGACGTGTGCCTTCCATAACCCCAAGTAGGGTGGTCTCAGTAGAAAAGCCCGCTCTGAAGCCTGATTGAGAGGAATGGAGAAAGTGGTGTGTTGTGGCATACTGAGTTAAGTGAACATGAATATGTTTTTCTAAAAAATTTTAAAACACGGGGAGCAATGATATAGGACGGTAGTTACTGGACAACTCTGGGTCCGCATTCGCCTTTTTAAGAAGGGGATGTATCATCGCATGTTTCCATGTTGAAGGGATCTTGGATTCCCCTATTGAAGCATTTAGGAGATGGGTTATCACAGATGGTGCTGAGGTGTTTAACTGTTTTAGTTAACCCTGGGCGTAGTGTGCGGAGTGGGGCTCCGCGGAGCTACGCGAAGTGGGCGCACAACTACGCCCAACCGCGCACTCCGCGTAGCCCCACTCCGCGCCGCCCGCCTCCCTCCCACCCTCCCTAAATACATAAATAAATGTATAAAAAGCTTTTAAAAACACTTACCTTGTCTGCCGTGTCCCCGGGGCTCCCTCTCGCCGTCCCGCCGTTCGCGCCGCCACCGAATCGGATCCTAATGCGCATGCGCGGGCGGCCACGCATGCGCATTCCTCACGAGAAATGCGCATGCGCGGCCGCCCGCGCATGCGCATTAGGATCCGAAATGGCGGCGCGCATCGCGGGACGGCGAGAGGGAGCCCCGGGGACGCGGCAGACAAGGTAAGTGTTTTAAAAAGCTTTTTATACATTTATTTATGTATTTAGGGAGGGCGGGAGGGAGGCAGGTGGCGGCCGGCTACGCTCCGTCTGCGGAGCGCGCGTAGTGCCGCCTGGCTACGCCGGCTACGCAAAATGCGTAGGAGGCGGCACTCCGTGCACTCCGTGCACGGAGCGTAGCTGGCCGCCCAAGCTTAGTTTTAGTATAGATACGGGTAATGGATCTTTTGGAGATCCAGATTTGATGTTCTTTAAGAGTATACTTACACTATCTGTTGTAAGTAGAGGCCATGCCCTAAGAGAATGATCTGGGTGATTGAGTTTTTCAGCTTGGTTAGGGGGAGAATGAGCCATACCAAGACGGGGTTGTGATGGATGGGTTATGGAAAGATGTGCTGTCTGTTCCGATACAATATCTTGATATATTTATTTATATAAAGAAGGAAGCTAACTCCTCTCATTTAGACTACTACTGGCAATAAGACAACTAACACAGTCTAGGGTTCTGAACAGGTCTCAATAAGTTATTTTCATGCTCAACGCTTGGTCGCGTGGCTGTGAGCAAAGAGGCTTAACTTAGGAGACAGGTATGTAAAGCATTTAAAAACACCAATTCAGTAAATAATTAAGACACAACACACAATAAAAATCGCACACTAATTTATATCTATAGAAATATTTGTATCTTTAAAATGACATCTAAAGTACAAAAATCCAATGATGGGAAACAGTGATATGAATTTTGAAAGAAACAACACTTTCTAGCACACAGTCACCTTATGAAGTTGTTTTCCAAAGGTGTTCCAAACTTCTTCAAAGTTCTGGAATATCTTCCTGAAGTTCCTCTTGAGGGTCCACATGGTCCAAAACACAATCCAAGGGATTGGAAGCTCCAGATGGGCCTTGAAATTTTGGGATCACAATTCCCACAATGCACCTGTCCAAAACCCTCAAATTTCCACTGGATGCACTCCAGGAAGGTAA
Organism: Lissotriton helveticus; assembly: GCF_964261635.1. NCBI lineage: Eukaryota > Metazoa > Chordata > Amphibia > Caudata > Salamandridae > Lissotriton > Lissotriton helveticus. Next base: position 728,784,524 of record NC_136059.1, on the reverse strand, counting down.
CTCTTGTTGGAGTGAATGCAGGGGTGCTCTGTTAACCTGCAGCTTGCAGGGAGCCCACTCTTTATTCCTCTTGAAGCAAGGTACATCCAAATGGCTGTAATGCCAGATAATGCAGCAGGTGCAGTTAGTCAGAATGCAGGCCCTGATGATGCAAATCAAGGGCCTCATTTGCAAGGAATATAATCCAGCGCAATGCCGCACGGCATTTGACAGCGCTGCACTGCTTTGATTCTGAAGCACTAGGATGCGTCATATCTGCAACAATATGATGGATCTCTTTGCTCTCCCCTGTGCTGGCCACAATTTGCTGCCATGCGCCGACACAGGCATTCTTGCACAATAGTGCAAGGGTGCCTGTATTGAGGATATAATTTTTTATGTGCAGGAAGGTGGCCTTTCCTGCACATAAATGATCTGAAATGGCATTTTGGAACATCTATGTGAGCTGCCTATTTCAGCACACATTGAAGTTGAAGATTAATTCAGCACACATAAAAGAGAAAAAAACTGTGGTGAAACGAAAACATTTCTCCTTGCTGCACCTCCCTACGCCTTGCCTGGGGAGGCGTAGCATTCAGATTCATTCCCAGGTTTATAACTTCTTGTAAATCCGGGAATGTGCCAGGTTCCATGGTTGTTGCATCTGCTCACCGAGAGCAACAGTCATGGAATGCCCGTTTCACTCAAAGTGTTGCATGGAAAGGGGCCATTTTGCTGCTAATGCACCACGCCCAGTCAGTCAAAATCCAGGGCTTGAGGTACAAATCAAGTTTTCAGCTTGGCAATCCTTCTTCTTCTCTTAGTTTCAAGCAGTGGAGCCGAGAGGCACTACCCAGTAGTGCCTCTCGGCTCTACTGGTCATAGTATTACTACACGTCAGTAGGAAGTGGAGGTGTTCGGCGGTGTTCAGGGTGTCGTCTGCGTGGGTGGCGACCTTGAGGGTGGACTTGTGGACGATGTCTATTCCTCCTCCGAATCCATTAGCGCGATCCCTGCGGGTAATCTTGTAGCCGCCCGGGATGGCTATGGCGATGTGGGGCGCTGAGGAGTCGTTCCACCAGGTCTCAGTCAGGAAGGCCACGTCTGGGGCGGAGGTGTTGAGCACATCCCAGAGCTCGACAGTGTGTTTGCGTACAGAGCGGGTGTTGAGGAGTATGCAGCAGAGGTGGTTGGGTCCAGTCCTTGGAGGTTTGGTGGCTCTGTCACAGGTGAAGCTGCAGGTGCGGCAGGAGAAGGGTCCGTGGGTCCGTTTCGGGGCGGCCTGGAAACAGGTGTGGTTTTGGCCGGCGTTCAGTGCATGGAGGGTGCTGGCATTGTTGTGGAGTCTGGTGTTCTGGCGTTCGCGCGGTCCAGAGGTTCTGGGCGCGGTCCAGGCGCGGATGGGCGCAGGCGGGTTTGCCTTCAGCGTGCCAGCGGCACGGCCGCTGCGTGCCTCCGCTGCGCGGCTGTGTAGCATCCGGCATATATGGGGAGGTGGGAGGGAGGAGCAGCAGGGAGGCGGGAGCAGCGAGTGGTCAGGGGGTGGGGCCGCAGGGGGCACAACAGCGGGGAAACAGTGGTACAGAAAGCAAAATGGGGCACAAGGGGGAAACGAGTGGCACAGAGCAGAAAACAAGTCACGAAGAGGGGGAAACAGTGGTACAGAAGGCAAAACGAGGCACAAGGGGGGGAACGAGTGGCACAGAGCAGAAAACGAGACACAAAGAGGCTGAAACAGTGGTACAGAAGGCAAAATGGGGCACAAGGGGGGAGAAACGAGTGGCACAGAGCAGAAAACGAGCCACAAGAGGGGGAGACAGTGGCACAGAAAGCAAAAAGGACGGAGGACACTTATCAGCGGCAGTGGCAGCGGCAGCAGGGGCACACAGTCGAAGCTGCGTGGAGGGGGAGCAACCTACCCGGAGGGTCAGGGGTCGCTCACCTCACCGCGCAGTGTCCGGCATATATGGGGAGGTGGGAGGGAGGAGCAGCTGGGAGGCGGGAGTAGTGATTGGGCAGTGGGCAGTCATGGGGGCAGGGCTGTAGGGGGCACAGCGGAGGGGGAAACGAGTGCAACAGAAGACAAGAGGGGCGCAAAAAAACGAATGGAACAGAGGGCAGAAGGGCAAAAAAACTAGGTAAAAACAAGTGGCACAGAGGGCTGAAGGGCACAAAAACGAGTGGAACAGAGGGTAGAAGGGCACAAAAAATGAGTGGAACAGTGGGCAGAAGGGCACAAAAAATGAAGGAAAAATGAGTGGAACAGAGGGCAGAAAGGCACAAAAAACAAGGGAAAAACGGGTGGAACAGAGGGCAGCAAGGCACAAAAAACGAAGGAAAAACGGATGGAATAGAGGGCAGAAAATGAGGCACAATAGGGGGAGACAATGGCACAGAAAGCAAAAAGGACGGAGGACACTTACCAGCGGCAGTGGCAGCGGCAGCAGGGGCACACAGTCGGAGTTGCGTGGAGGGGGAGCGACCTACCAGGAGGGTCCATGCTTTTCAAGTTACATTATCCCCTGAGGACCAAAGAAGGAGCAACCACTATGCTCTTCAGATGCCTGCTTCCGGGGAGGTAAGGGCCCCAGGATCAAGGTGGTATGCCTCCTCCACCTTCTCATGCTTGTGACTAGGGAAACAGGGAGCTGATGCAAGAGGGAGAATGAGGATTCTGGCAAACATTACCAAAGAAAATGTGCATGAGAGTGTACTTTTTAAACACGAACACACAAAAACTATGCTGTTGCTGCACAAGGCAGCATTTTCTTAGAGAGTTGCTTAAAGACAACGGCTTGCCCCAGAGGGCACTCAGGCGGCCTAATTTAAATGTTTCCCATGTGGTGATTATATGGGCAGGGACACCAAGTTTTGTAGCATGGGGGGAGGTCCTTAAACCACAGGAGCACATACCACATTATTTTCATAAAAGTCACCCTACCTCTTCCAAGTCCTTTCATATAGGACTTGTGGAGGTCTTTCTGCCTATTTCAAGTAACCCTGGGCAGAGCTGGCGGAGTGCAACTACGTAGAGGTCCACAGAGCTAGAGAACAATTCAGTGGAATTCCCAGACTGGCGGTGAGTCCCTCTTCTGCAGCCACACTCCCAATGCACGTCACTTGTATCCCTGCCCTCCCCCCGGACATGCACAACTCCCACTTGTCTGGCCATGCCCCCCTCCCGACGACTTGTCCCTCGCTACCTTCCTGCCATGCACCAAACATACTGTGCGAGACTGCACACGATTAGGACACTGTTGTAGCCACATGATGGCCTCTGGATTGACTCCCCTGCCTGCCAACTCTGAAACCGAGGTAAGCCCAGAGCCTTGCTGCTCTAACCTTTCTGCTCTACGTCCTCGGAGCCCGCCCTGCTCGTTTTGCTTACTCCATGCCTTTCCCCCTCCAGGTACCTGCCCTGGGACCCTGGCAGTGGATCGGGGATCCAACCCTGCCTGCAACCTCTCCTTGACCCCTTCAGGAGCCACACAGTGGATCGGGACTCCGACCCTGTGCCTAGGCTCCACTCACCATGGGTCTTGCATTTATTTATCACGTGAGTTGGCCCTTCGCTAGCGCTTTACTTTCCCCTCCCCAGCTCCCACGCTCACTTGTCCTAACCTCCGCTTCCCTCCCTATCAGGAATACGGATTCCAGTTCACTTCATCCGCCTTGTAAAGCATTTTACCACCAAGCCTGCGATTCTCCGGCTCACTCTTTACCTTCATGTAAGTTACTGCTGCTGCTCGCTCGCACTACCACTGCCTCTCCCCCCACTCCTCACCCACCCCTACCTGATCAGTCCATGCACTGCCCCAGCAACCTTCCCTTACCACCCATCTTATTCTTCACCCACTTCCACCTCCAACAGTTATATCCGCCATAAGGCTCGCCACCTCCCCCGCCACTACTCCCCTTCACCTCCCAGTTGGCCCCCCTTCTCCTGCCCTTTGCCTGACCTGCTCTTCCTGCACATTCCACCCAATAACACAGGCCACCACCACCTTGGAGACATTGAGTGCTGCGCTGCTCCCCCTTCCCCCACGCACCACCTTGCCTGCCATAGCCCAATTTCTTGGGACTTTGAACTCCTCTCACATTCGCCCTCACTCACCACTGAAGCCTGTCCCTCCAAGCACCACATCAACCAGTTCTCCTCTCCCCACTCCCCCTCTACCCTCATTGTCCCCGTTCCCCCGTTTTCACCCCCTTCACCACCGTCTTCGCCTCCTCTTCCTCAAAATACCCACACCCCCTCACCCCAGCCATACCCATTAGTCCCACCCCACCCCGCTCCACGCTTCACTGCGTTTCCTTCACCCTTGCTCCTCCTGTCCACCCCGCTCCATGCTTCACCGCGTGCCTACCACACTTGCCCCCATCCACTTTCCCATGCCCGACCCTCATTTCTTCCTCTCCTCTCTTATACAGCACCTCTAAAATGGCAACCGGGTCCTGATAATGATCCTGAAACGCCGTCGATCATACAGCGCAACTCACGGTGCATTCTCAACTTTGGTTCACAAACAATTATCTGTCTTCCATTCATTGAAGAGGAACCATTTTTTTGTATATATTGCTCTTCACCTTGTCACTTTGCGTTCATCGCTGTGTTTTCCACCTGTCACTCGCGCCGTCACTCTTTGTTTCACGAGCACCACATGCACAAAGCCCCCTTGGGTTGCAGCCGCATTTTATGCCAACAGTGCTGTTATAACTGTCTTGTATAAAGTGTGAATTCAATACATGATGCCATGAGCACTTTTTCAAAAAAGATATCAGGAGTCTCTCCTTTCTTTGCTACCTTGTAATGTTGTGTACATACTTGCGTATTTGCCTTTCGCATTAAATCCGGTTTAGACACTGTTGTTAAAACATGCTTTTTAAATAAAGCGTTTTTTTTTTTTTTAAATGCAGCATGTTTTCCTTAAACGTAAATGGGCTGCATTTAATAAAGAAAATGAAACTTTTCATTTTAATTTTTTAAGGGCAGACAGTGGTCGCTTGGACCACTGCCTGCTCCTAAAAAATATTTTTTCACACACTCATCAACGGGAAGGGGTCCCCTGGGGACCCCTTCCAGTTTGCAAGTGGTTGACCTCCTACTTGAAGTAGGTGGTAAACCGTGAGTGTTTTGGAGCCGAAAATGCAGTTGCAAAACAATTATTCATGGCAGTGAGCCTTGCTATTAGGAAGAGATGCCCCTTCCTAATAGCTAGAGTTGCAAATGCTATTTTACGAGTCAGTGACTCGCAAAATAGTGTTAATACATGCCATGACCATTTTTTGTGGTTGCAAACGGGCCGATCTCCTGTTTGCAAGCGCAAAAAAGGGTCGTACATCTGGCCTTTAGTCTGGTGACTTTAGTGTGGAGGAGCTTAGTTGTTTTGCAACCTATGTAAAAGAAAAAACTGCATGTGCACAGTTCATTCTATTTGAAATGCTTTATTTACAATAGTGAATTTAATCATGAATCATTATATGTATTAATTAATGTCATTAGAAAATAGTTTCACCTTTTGTTGTTTTTATGGCATTTTGTTGGTTTAATATGACATATTTCTGATTTTATTAATGTGATGATACCCTGACGAAACAAATAAGTCTTCCTTTTGGTAACTTTAATCAATCATATTGTGTTTAGTATACCTGGGGTGTATTATGGTTTATGAACCCAGTTCTCAGTAAAAGTATGAACTATTAAGGCACTTTTTATTTTATAAGCACATCAACTGACTGGACAAGGGGATGTTGTTTGTCGAAGGCCTAGGGCCTGGGAGACTAGCCTACACCACCTCCTCTGAGTAGATCCTGGACTGATCTGCCTCCCTATGCCAAGAGAGGTGAGTACCAGAAGGGGGTGCATGGTTAGCAGTACAGGAGAGATTGCAGACTTGGTAAGGACCTACATCATTCACAAGTAATAACCCTCTTTCTTACACTGAGGAATTGTACTCACATACCTAATCAGAGGGAGATTGACAAAATGAATATGGTATTATCACTTTTCTATCTAGGTGTTATGCATCGGTCTGCACCAAACTCAGTAATAAGATGTAAATATTCTCAACTAAGACAACTTTTATCTGGGTGGACCCAAGCAAAGGATTCATGATTTTAATAATTCTTAACTGCCCTTGTAATTTCCTTTCTGAATGACCATGTATCCTGTGGTCTAATTAGGGTTAAAAGTAATGCCTATGCTGTCCTTCACTTTTCTTGTGTGTACTATATTGTAATTTGTTTACAGCTTTCAACCCAAGACAAGGTGTTTTACTGTCAGTTGGAACATTACTTCACAGAGCCCATTGTTAATGCCTTAGTTAGGCACATGGGGGTCATTTAAGTAATTTTGTTCCTGTGAAGTGTCACGCAGAGTAGATTACTCAGGGTACTGATTGTCAACAAGGTTTCATGTTAGAGTTCACATGATTCATTTAGTAGTATTAGATGCATGCAATTGGTTTATAGTCTATTTGCATTTGCTGTGCCTCATATTTACATACATTAATTTGAGCTCATTATTTAGAGATTTTTGGTATTGATGCAATTGACGCAACCCAGTTGCCATATGATTTGGACACCGTAAGTATTACTAACTCCATGGTCATGCAATCGTGCCTACCAAGTAGGCACGATTGCATGTGATATTGATCTATGTGGTAATGGTTCACTTTGATGCCACTCATGTACATAACTTGATTTTCAGGTTGTAGAACGCTCTCGTTAACAAGAGCCCACAGGCCCAACCATACATTTTTTTAGTCTGCCCCGCATTTATGGTGGCTTCCCGGTAATTATACCATCCATTTATGTGTTTCCCTAAATAGATGGATTGCGTTAGTTTATTTATTTATATTCTCTCATTATCTTTAGGTGCCCCTCCCCCACCCCATTTCACACTCTAGTCCTGAAGAAGACCCCGGAGTAAGGTGCAACTCAACCTACACCTAGCAGGGGTCGAAACGTCGACTTTTACCTCTACACCTACCCATGAACAACAGATTATTGCTACTGTGTTTTATCATACGGTATAGGTTTTACAAATGTTGGACATACGTCTCCAATAAAATGCTTATGTGATGTCAACTATTTACTGTTGTGAGTACATTTGACCTTTGAAACTTTCACGCCGAACCCTATTCCTCACAATTCACTTACCTACCCCACCCCTTCCCACGCCTATCTCTGGGAACATTGTTCATTTGTATATATTGAATACATAAAATGTATGTGGATGAGGATATGAATAAAAAACATCACTAATTTGTTTTGCATAGAACTGTTTCAAGTATTTCATTGCTCACTAAGAAGCGCGCTTACTGGGACCCCTTTTCCTTGTAACATTGAATACCCAGGTCCCAGTACTATTGGGTCAACCCTTCTATGTAACATTACAATGGCGGGCATGTCCTAGGCAGTCGGGAAGACTGACTGCCACGGTTCCGATGTGCTCAAGGAGCCCGTCAGACTGTCGGAGGGGAATCATATCACTACAAAGGTGGCGGCGCCTGCCAGGCACAGCTGTAGGGATTATAATGTCCCTTTACGTCTGCCTTTTTCATGGTGGGTAATCAGCCATGAATAGGCAGGAAGAAAGGGAATTTGGGGGTGCCTAGTTTGCCGCCCTTCTCCCCTGCACCCCAGATATGGGCATTTGGGTGGCACCTATGGTTCCCCTCTGCAGCCAGCAGCACCCACAGCAATGTAAATTATAGGTATTGTGATCGCAGTGGTGGCGGTTGCATAATAATTACCCCTGTGGGACCGCCGCCTTGTATGCGGACAGTCCCACCCCCCGATACAAGTTCAGACGACTGAAGTCCATCCACCATCGTAATCAGCCCCTAAGTCTTTATTTGGATGCTATCACAACCATAAAAGATTTAAAAAAATACAATAAAAGCATCACTACAAATCCATTTGTGCAAAAAGAGGGGAATTCAAAATTCCTGATTAGTATTGATGAAAAACAATGTTCAAAAGATGCAAAGTCCAGATGACAATCAATCAGGTCTTGAGCGTCTTGACCTAATAGCAGCCCTCAAGAAACTTGTGACCATAAAAAGAGTGTGCTCATTAGGCAAAAGCTGCAAGTTCATGAGCGCTATATGGGCTATAATTGTCTCCTGGGGTGACTAAAATATTTACATAGGAGGACAAAGTTAAGGGTATCCTGTGGAGACTGAGAGTCACAGCCACAGGACCGTCTTACATTTGAAGGAATGAAATCAGTCAGGGATGCCAGAAGATGGAGAAGCTTATTAAATCTAAATTGAGTTACTAAAAACCTGTCCCTAACTTTTGTGAGGATAGACAGATAGTTATGTTGATGGGCTATCTCATGAGTGGCACTGCACTCCAAGGGATGTATGATAGGTGTGTTGTATTGATATGGTCTGTTTTGCCCCCTATCTTGTTAGTGCAGTGCACTGTGAATAGAGATGCAAAGTCAGATCTGCAACATTTGATGGCTGTGTGAGGGGAGAGAATGTTGTTTGGGACACAAATCGTTTTGTGTGCTATGTAGCGTTGGTGCCTTGGTATCCAATTCAGGATTGGTATGATCAGAATAACATTCTGTTTGTGCTTTGAGAGATGGTGGTATGAGTAGTGGCAAACCTTGAAAGGGGGATCAGTACTTGCTTTTTTTTAATACAGACTTGCTTTGGTGTGAATTACGAGCCAGAGGATTTGGCAAGGTCTGAAATAGTCTGTTAATTGAGGACTGTGCAAGGACGGAGATGAGCTGTTGGTCAAGTGATGACTGTGTGGGGACTGGGACATGTTGTTGGTCCATTTTTATCAATCTTATGCTTTTTTGCAATACTGTGCACATAAATAGTAGTTTACACAACATTGGGCCAATCCTTCCATCCTCCCTCACCTCTGGTTTTGTAGGCTGAGCAGAATACAAAGACTAGTCAGATGGTTGCAGTTTTCCATTACCCAACCACAATTATTCGATATGGGAGGCATGCACATTTTTAACTCATCTGCCGTGATATAAAATTATTAGTTTTGTTTACAAGTATAACGTCGCAGTAAACTTTGTTTTTTTCCAGTGAATGTTTTTTTAACCTAAAGTAATATATAGTTACCATACATTAATACAACCACCAATGTGTGGCCAAGCCCTGCAGCCAATAACCCAATATATGCACCTACACCACACTGCACACGGAGTGACTGGCTTAAGTTTTTTCCCCACTGGGCTTCAGATCTGCAGATCCTCTATTCTCCCCCCACCCCCAAAATTTACTGGTGATTCATTGCCCACGAGTGACCCCTAAGGGGTCCTTCCACATGCCCTATGGGGGGGTTAGGATACCTGTATTCTGACCCCTTATTAAGTATGGGCGAATTTTGCGAATTCGCAGTTCGCAAATTTGCACGAATTCGCAAAATTATCTGTGAAATGGCATATTTTTTGGCAATTGCACTATACTCAACTAGAGTACTTTCTACTGGCTAATCAGTAAGTGCTACCTCATTGGGTAAATGTATCGTGCTTTTCCTACACTACAGCTGCGTAAAGGCCCTGAAGAGTTGTCTCCAGTGACCCCGTGTGTCTGTAACTTTGCCACCGCGCCCATAGGCGCCGAGGTCCCTGGAGTGAGCTGTCCATCACAGTGGGGGAAAGGGCGGGAAAAGGTTGCATAGCCTAGTGTACGTGGGGCCGGGCTTCTGTGCGAGTTCACATGCCTCTTATTTATAAAGGTCAGAGACCGATCAGCGCAGCAGATGAGGAGAAAGCAGTAAGTGCTACCTCGTTGGGTAAATGAAATGTATCGTGCTTTTCCTACACTACAGCTGCGTAAAGGCCCAGAAGAGTTATCTCCAGTGACTCAGTGTGTCTGTAATTTTGCCACCGCGCCCATAGGCGCCGAGGTCCCTTGAGTGAGCTGTCCATCACAGTGGGGGATAGGGCGGGAAGAGGTTGCATAGCCTAGTGTGTGTGGGGCAGGGCTTCTGTGCGAGTTCACATGCCTCTTGTTTATAAAGGTCAGAGATCGATCAGCGCAGCAGATGAGGAGAAAGCAGTAAGTGCTACCTCGTTGAGTAAATGACATGTACCGTGCTTTTCCTACACTACAGCTGCGTAAAGGCCTAGAGGAGTTGTCTCCAGTGACCCCGTGTGTCTGTAACTTTTCCACCGCGCCCATAGACACCGAGGTCCCTCGAGTGAGCTGTCCATCACAGTGGGGGAAAGGAGGGGAAGAGGTTGGATAGCCTAGAGTGTGTGGGGCCGGGCTTCTGTGCGAGTTCATATGCCTCTTGTTTATAAAGGTCAGAGACCGATCAGCGCAGCAGATGAGGAGAAAGCAGTAAGTGCTACCTTGTTGGGTAAATGAAATGTATCGTACTTTTCCTACACTACAGCTGCGTAAAGGCCCAGAAGAGTTGTCCCCAGTGACCCTATGTGTCTGTAACTTTTGCACCGCGCCCATAGGCGCCGAGGTCCCTCGAGTGAGCTGTACATCACAGTGGGGGAAAGGGGGGGAAGAGGTTGCATAGCCTAGTGTGTGTGGGGCCGGGCTTCTGTGCGAGTTCACATGCCTCTTGTTTATAAAGGTCAGAAACCGATCAGCGCATCAGATGAGGAGAAAGCTGTAAGTGCTACCTCATTGGGTAAATGTATCGTGCTTTTCCTACACTACAGCTGCGTAAAGGCCCTGAAGAGTTGTCTCCAGTGACCCCGTGTGTCTTTAACTTTGCCACCGCGCCCATAGGCGCCGAGGTCCCTAGAGTGAGCTGTCCATCACAGTGGGGGAAAGGGCGGGAAGAGGTTGCATAGCCTAGTGTACGTGGGGCCGGGCTTCTGTGCGAGTTCACATGCTTCTTGTTTATAAAGGTCAGAGACCGATCAGCGCAGCAGATGAGGAGAAAGCAGTAAGTGCTACCTTGTTGGGTAAATGAAATGTATCGTGCTTTTCCTACACTACAGCTGCGTAAAGGCCCAGAAGAGTTGTCCCCAGTGACCATGTGTGTCTGTAACTTTTGCACCGCGCCCATAGGCGCCGAGGTCCCTCGAGTGAGCTGTCCATCACAGTGGGGGAAAGGGGGGAAGAGGTTGCATAGCCTAGTGTGTGTGGGGCCGGGCTTCTGTGCGAGTTCACATGCCTCTTGTTTATAAAGGTCAGAGACCGATCAGCGCAGCAGATGAGGAGAAAGCAGTAAGTGCTACCTCATTGGGTAAATGTATTGTGCTTTTCCTACACTACAGCTGCGTAAAGGCCCTGAAGAGTTGTCTCCAGTGACGCAGTGTGTCTGTAACTTTGCCACCACGCCCATAGGCGCCGAGGTCCCTAGAGTGAGCTGTCCATCACAGTGGGGGAAAGGGCGGGAAGAGGTTGCATAGCCTAGTGTGTGTGGGGCCAGGCTTCTGCGCGAGTTCACATGCCTCTTGTTTATAAAGGTCAGAGACCGATAAGCGCAGCAGATGAGGAGAAAGCAGTAAGTGCTACCTCGTTGAGTAAATGAAATGTATCGTGCTTTTCCTACACTACAGCTGCGTAAAGGCCCAGAAGAGTTGTCTCCAGTGACCCCGTGTGTCTGTAACTTTTCCACTGCGCCCATAGGCGCCGAGGTCCCTCGAGTGAGCTGTCCATCACAGTGGGGGAAAGGGCGGGAAGAGGTTACATAGCCTAGTGTGTGTGGGGCCGGGCTTCTGTGCGAGTTCACATGCCTCTTGTTTATAAAGGTCAGAGACCGATCAGCGCAGCCGATGAGGAGAAAGCAGTAAGTGCTACCTCGTTGGGTAAATGAAATGTATCGTGCTTTTCCTACACTACAGCTGCGTAAAGGCTAAGAAGAGTTGTCCCCAGTGACCCTGTGTGTCTGTAACTTTTGCACCACGCCCATAGGCGCCGAGGTCCCTCAAGTGAGCTGTCCATCACAGTGGGGGAAAGGGTGGGAAGAGGTTGCATATCCTAGTGTGTGTGGGGCCGGGCTTCTGTGCGAGTTCACATGCCTCTTGTTTATAAAGGTCAGAGACCAATCAGCGCAGCAGATGAGGAGAAAGCAGTAAGTGCTACCTCGTTGGGTAAATGAAATGTATTGTGCTTTTCCTACACTACAGCTGCGTAAAGGCCCAGAAGAGTTGTCTCCAGTGACCCCGTATGTCTGTAACTTTGCCACCGCGCCCATAGGCGCCAAGGTCCCTCGAGTGAGCTGTCCATCACAGTGGGGGAAAGGGCGGGAAGAGGTTGCATAGCCTAGTCTGCGTGGGGCCGTGCTTCTGTGCAAGTTCACATGCCTCTTGTTTATAAAGGTCAGAGACCGATCAGCGCAGCAGATGAGGAGAAAGCTGTACGTGCTCCCTCGTTGGGTAACTGAAATGTGTTGTGCTTTTCCTACACTACAGCTGCGTAAAGGCCCAGAAGAGTTGTCTCCAGTGACCCCGTGTGTCTGTAACTTTGCCACCGTGCCCATAGGCTCTGAGGTCCATCGAGTGAACTGTCCATCACAGTGGGGGAAAGGGCGGGAAGAGGTTGCATAGCCTAGTGTGTGTGGTGCCGGGCTTCTGTGCGAGTTCACATGCCTCTTGTTTATAAAGGTCAGAGACCGATCAGCGCAGCAGGTGAGGAGAAAGCAGTAAGTGCTACCTCGTTGGGTAAATGATATGTATCGTGCTTTTCCTACACGAAAGCTGCGTAAAGGCCCAGAAGAGTTGTCTCCAGTGACCCCGTGTGTGTGTAACTTTTGCACCGCGCCCATAGGCGCCGAGGTCCCTCGAGTGAGCTGTCCATCACAGTGGGGGAAAGGGGGGAAGAGGTTGCATAGCCTAGTGTGTGTGGGGCCGGGCTTCTGTGCGAGTTCACATGCCTCTTGTTTATAAAGGTCAGAGACCGATCAGCGCAGCAGATGAGGAGAAAGCAGTAAGTGCTACCTCATTGGGTAAATGTATTGTGCTTTTCCTACACTACAGCTGCGTAAAGGCCCTGAAGAGTTGTCTCCAGTGACCCAGTGTGTCTGTAACTTTGCCACCACGCCCATAGGCGCCGAGGTCCCTAGAGTGAGCTGTCCATCACAGTGGGGGAAAGGGCGGGAAGAGGTTGCATAGCCTATTGTGTGTGGGGCCGGGCTCCTGTGCAAGTTCACATGCCTCTTGTTTATAAAGGTCAGAGACCGATAAGCGCAGCAGATGAGGAGAAAGCAGTAAGTGCTACCTCGTTGAGTAAATGAAATGTATCGTGCTTTTCCTACACTACAGCTGCGTAAAGGCCCAGAAGAGTTGTCTTCAGTGACCCCGTGTGTCTGTAACTTTTCCACCGCGCCCATAGGCGCCGAGGTCCCTCGAGTGAGCTGTCCATCACAGTGGGGGAAAGGGTGGGAAGAGGTTGCATAGCCTAGTGTGTATGGGGCCGGGCTTCTGTGCGAGTTCACATGCCTCTTGTTTATAAAGGTCAGAGACCAATCAGCGCAGCAGATGAGGAGAAAGCAGTAAATGCTACCTCGTTGGGTAAATGAAATGTATCGTGCTTTTCCTACACTACAGCTGCGTAAAGGCCCAGAAGAGTTGTCTTCAGTGACCCCGTGTGTCTGTAACTTTTCCACCGCGCCCATAGGCGCCGAGGTCCCTCGAGTGAGCTGTCCATCACAGTGGGGGAAAGGGTGGGAAGAGGTTGCATAGCCTAGTGTGTATGGGGCCGGGCTTCTGTGCGAGTTCACATGCCTCTTGTTTATAAAGGTCAGAGACCAATCAGCGCAGCAGATGAGGAGAAAGCAGTAAATGCTACCTCGTTGGGTAAATGAAATGTATCGTGCTTTTCCTACACTACAGCTGCGTAAAGGCCCAGAAGAGTTGTCTCCAGTGACCCCGTGTGTCTGTAACTTTGCCACCGCACCCATAGGCTCCGAGGTCCCTCGATTGAGCTGTCCATCACAGTGGGGGAAAGGGCAAGAAGAGGTTGCATAGCCTAGTGTGTGTGGGGCCGGGCTTCTGTGCGAGTTCACATATCTCTTGTTTATAAAGGTCAGAGACCGATCAGCGCAGCAGATGAGGAGAAAGCAGTAAGTGCTACCTCATTGGGTAAATGAAATGTATCGACTCAATTCTTCAACTCGGGCACCTGCTTTATTTATATCTGTAAGTGCTTCCTGCTGAGGTTTAATTTTTGTTACAGGAGCCTTGCTGCCTAATTGTAACTATTCTCTGACCCTGCTTCGAGGGTCAGAGCAGGGTCAGAGAATAGTTGCAAGTAGGCAACGAGGCGCCGTTCAGGAAGCACTTACAGGGTTACAGCAGGTGCCCAAGTTGAAGTTAATTTCTTTGTAACCCTTTTGTAAATGGTTACAAAGAAATTAGCTTCAACTTGGGCACCTGTTGTAACCCTGTAAGTGCTTCCTGAACAAAATATGTCTCGCTGGCGCATTCGCAGATTTTGCCGCAATTTCACGAGATTCGAGGATTGCGAAATTGCGGAAAATCCGCAAATTCCGCGTGCGGAACGAATTTTCGGCCCATACTTACCCCTTATCTGTTTTCACACTTTATGTTGATGTCCCCCAGGCCAAGCCACAAACAAAATGGCTGCCACAGCTTTGTCCTTCAGGTTGTGGACAGCCAATCAAGGTCATACTTTTCGCCCAGGTCTGTGGAACCCTGCAGGTAGACCTGTGTACCTAGATATCAATAAAGGTATTTCTTTAATAACTCCCAAACTACTGAACAGATTTACACCAAATTACAAAAAGCACTTTCTGGACAACCATCTAGCTTTGCACCAAATTTGATGCAATTTCATTCAGTGGTTCCGGCTGTAGCCATGTCTTGAAACTGCAAAATCCGAATAGACATTGCATGGGGAAAAAGCATTTTAGGATACCCTCACATTTTCTCAGCCTCCGCTTTATAGATCACCCCAAAACTTTCTATACATAACTAAGCAAGGTAGGCACTTCCGTAAGTATTCGTCAAATTGCACCAACGTTATTGTCAAAACAAAAAGAGCTTCACAAATAGGAAACGTTGGTCCTAACTATAACTACTGACTGGCTATCACCAGTAGAGAGACATATATAATGATAAAGCATTAACATTTGTTTACGAGGTTGGGGGAGGAGCCACATTCCACAGTTAATTCTCTGCTCCGATTCTCTGCTCCGCTGCAGCCGTTTTCCTGATGGTTGCCGCTGTTTCCTGCTGGTTTGCCGTTCTCTTCTTTGCCCCTGCTCCAGCCCCCAGTCTGGTTGCTGCCGCTGTTGCTGCCACCGCCGCACCGCCGTGTTGCGGCTTGGCAACGACGCTGGGGATTGCCGGGTCTTTGGCTGGGGGGGACTCCCGCGTGCAGAGGAGCTGTGCGGATAAGCAGGGAGGAAGAGCTGGTGCACAGAGCGCGGAGTGTGTTGCCATAGACCATTTTCCCTGGCGTGGCAGGCAAAGTGATGCGGAGAGCCTCCCTGTGGAGGTAAGAGAAGGAGCCTCAAACATCCCTGAAGGTGGCTAAAAGTTGCAGAAGCCACAGAATACCCGTGAGCTCTGGGTTGCCTCCAAAACACGGCATGGAGCCAGGAGCCAAAACAAAAAGCAAAAATTTTAAAACCTTAACACTTTTTCGTACTGCGGTCAGTAGAGGGAGCAAGAGAGCAGCAGAGCTAGAGCTGCAACTGCGAGCAACGCCAGAAACGCGGAGCGGTGAGCGGGCTGTGGAAACAGGCTCCGAACCGCAGTTACCTACCGGCTTGCCTTGCCTCGCCTGTCCGCGAAAAAGTGATAAGTTGTAATCGCTGACCACCTGCTGCAGCCCACGGAAGCTTGCTGAGCCTTTCCCTTACCAGGACCAGGACCCTTGCTGGCTCTTCGCTCACCGTCGCCCACCGGCGGTCGAGTGGATCGAGTAGGTTGGAGCGGAGTGGATTGGCTGTGTTCTGCTTTCTGGGCCGGGAGAGCAGCTGGCGGCGGCTGACGGCCGGGGGTTCCTCTGAGAACCGGCGCCGAGAATGGTGACAGCAGCCGTTAAAGCAGGAGTCGGGAGATGTGAGCCGGTACTGCAAAGGTGAGCGAAAACAGGGTGGCAGAGAGTAGGCAGCTGCGAGCCGGTGGCAGCGAGCAGCCAACACCCAACTACCCAACAGCAAAATCACCCAACACTCAACTAGCAGCCACTTACTTGCCAGACAACTACCAGACTAGTTTTAATAGCTCCAGAGCAGCAGCAGCAGCAGCCTTCCGGAATCTGCGCAACCAAGCAACTGAGTGCCTCGCATCCTGTGGCTCCTCCGCCGCCCCATAGCGCGCCACAGCCCACCATTTGACAAGGTGAGAGGCTTCAAGCAATCAAGCAAGCCGGGTGCTGGGTGCCGGGCGCTGGGTGCTGGGTACTGGTGAATCGCCACAAGGCTCGGACGGTTCAAACACCAGCCGTGGGTGGGATTGTCGCAGCTCCACAACGAGCGACGCTAGCCAAAACCCTAGCTGCCACGGTTACGCACTCGGGTGTTTGAGAGGTCGAAAGGAGCAGAGGGCAGGTTCCCCTAAAGAGCCACACTCCCATCTCTACCATGACGTCAGGGAGACTCAGAACAGACTCAACAGCTAAATCAAGCATATGTAAAAGCAAAAGCAAAAGCAAACAACCATTACGTCAGAGAGTGAGTGAGGAACTTAACCACTCATCTGACGAGGACTCAACAGAGGACACCCTAGAGGCCCCTGACACACTCGCCAGCGTCTTCACCCCCAAAACACTGCAGAAGACCGCAGGTCTCAAAAACACCCAGATCACAGATTTTTTAACTTCAGCTACATCATCTGCCTCGCCAGTGTTGCAGGAGCAGAATTTAAAAACCGACATTAGCATCAAAAGAATGTCCCAGTCGGTGACTTCTTTAACTAAAACCCGGCTGCTTCAAAATAACCCTCAGAGTAACAACTTCCATGAGACCAACCAGCACCCCTGGGATATTCTAAAAAAAAATCAAATAAAATGATGAATCAATTCATAGTGAATGCCCAAATAAACACAAGAGAGGAAGTGGGCGACACTAACCTTGACATAGTGTCAAGTGACGAGCGCATTGAGGACACAATGGAAACATCGAATGCACAAATGGCACCCACCGCTCCAGTGACACGGCAATCCCGAAGTCTAGGTTCATACTTTGGCCCGGGGGGGGCTACGATTATGACCACGGGGCTGACATACAACCAGTTCTAAGAACGGACAATAAGGTCACATTGGACCCACTTGTTAAGGTCACCACAGAAGCTGATAATAAGGATCAGCTCTCAAGTGAAAGAAAGACACCCAATGGCCTAAAACAGCCAATGGAGGATCTGCCAGGCACAGACGCACAAATAAAGCCCAATATCACCCTAAAACTCTCTGCATGTGCAGATTCGCAGGAGGGTTACAACCCGACCAGTGTTCTCTCCACAACCACCAATCAAACGACCAACAGTAAAACAATAAATCGCCCGTCTGGGCTATTCCCGCTCCACTTCAACATCTCCCCACCAAGTATAACAACTTCACCAAAGAGCCTCGACCTAAAGAACAGAACGGCCAACCACATATTTACTCCGGACATGGGTCCAGGAGGAGACGTACGAGTGTCACCAGACTTTCGAGACCCACGAGCCCTGGGTTCAGCATGGACTAAGTTAAGGGACAAAGCTCGGAGTAGTCCCCAAGACCTTAGACACTCAGCAGAGAACAGCTTACCAGCGCATGCATCGTTGTGGCCACCGTTCATAAACATGATGGAAACCATCTCCTCAGCCTTTCTCCAACACTCAGAAAAGTTGGAGTCACAGATAGATATCTTGCAAATCTTAGCCTCCCATGTCGTGGGCATAGATAAAAAGATTCTCGAGCTGAATTCTTTCATCGAACGGGCACAGAAAGACCCGTGCACAGCGTACCACGAATGTCAGTGCTTTGAAACCATGAATCAGCTCAAAGTTTTACTGGCCATCTTAACTGACATTCTGGCAGAGGTACAAAGCAAACCAAACGACGCCTACAATTCTTCTGAAATTCCCGGGATTGGAAGCCCGCCTGTAAGCTCATCAAGCTCAATCAGCAACGCCACACCACATAGGGAGGATATGAGGGTGGACAAAACGGAAGGCAGTCCACTACCCCGTTCCTCGGTTACGCAGATAACAACCAATGAAGCCATTACACACTATCAAAAAGGCATCCCGGCTCCAGCTCATTTAGGAAAAGAAGTCCCCGGGCCATCGCAAACAAATGGGCACCAACCCAGTAGATCTATGGCCGAGTCGGAAAACCCATCTAGAGAAGACCCGGGGACAAGATCTAACGGGCAAATAAAACAAATTATTCCACTGACAAAGCGTGAACGCAAGAGACTAAGGAAAGCAAGACACAACAAGCTCCAGGGGAAAAAAGATGCTACAAGTACCATCACGCCAAACCTAATTATAGGAACGATACCACAAGGACCGAGCCGTAAGGAATCGTTCAACGTGGAACAGGAAGAGCAAGTGGACTGTGTGCGGGCTTCTCCTCCAGTGATTCCGCCCCAGGAAGTCAAATCAACAGTCGAAATAAAGAACCCAAACATCCCAAACTCAATACAAGCTCAAACAACCAGGCAATCGGTGGTCGGCCCTCCCCTGCAGAAGCCGCACGAAGAACAGAAAAACATTTAATACTACTTTCCGAAAATGGCGACGGCACCTAAAGTCTACCCCCCAGTAATCGAGCAACAACAGAGATTCATTCCACAAGCCCCGGTGGGTCTAAGATCACAGCAGGCGGCTCTTGACACTGAGCCAGCTCCTAAAAATAATCTCCCAATAATCGAGAAACAACAGAGACTCATTTCACAGGACCCGGTGGGCCCAAGACTACAGCAGGCGGTCTTTGAAACAATGCCGGAAACGCAGTCGATCGACCCAAAGCAGGGAACTAGAGCAATACCAGTAAAATTCAACAATCAAATCTGCCTTCTAAATCATCGTGAGATGCAAGGCGCAATCTATCCGGCGGGCTCGATTATGCATGAGATAATACCGCATTCCAACTCGAGGGGGAACCATGATATCTTAAATCGGAGTGCCATATTAAAACTCATTAATTTGTTCGAGACGCTAAAACATGTGAATACAAAACACATAGAAACAATCGAATTCAAAACAATCCCCAACTCAAATGGGAAAGAAATGATAGTGGCTACATGGAGTGACCACGAAATAGCCAAAGAAGTCTGGCGATATAGAGAAGAGTTCGCCAACTGGGGAATTGAAATAAGGCCAGTGCTGCCAGAAAGATACCCGGGCCCTTTATTAATAACGGCGGAAGAAAGACCAAAACCAGAAGGCGGACTTCTCCGGGGGGCCGTAGGCGGCACAGACACAATCAAGGGGGGATGGGCCAATCTCGGCATTATACATCAAGGCCAGTCAGGGGGGTCCAAAGAAGGCCGGACAATCCTAGCCCCAACACGAAATACATCAGAGGCAAGGATGGTGGAAGCATGAAAACCGACTCTGAAAGCCTGTTCGTGGAACATTAACGGTCTGGGGGCAAAACTAATGACGTAGAATTAATGTCATTTTTAAAAGAATTTGACATTATTCTACTCCAAGAAACCTGGCTAACGGCTTCCCAGCCTATAGATGGTTTTAAGGAAATCCAACTACAAGCCATCAAAAGAGGCTCTTCGGGAAGGGTAGCCGGAGGCCTAGCTATCTACCTCAACACTGGCATTATTTGGACTTTCCTTTCCATTGATGCAGGACTAAGCATGGGCGGATTTTGCGAATTGGCAATCCGCGAACTTGCGTATTTACGGATTCGTAATCCGCAAAATCCGCGAACTCTCGCGAATTTGCAGATTTTTTTTTTGTGTTCGCAAGGGTTTCTGCCAGTTCGCGAGGGTTGTGTACCAGTTCGCAATTGCGAACTTACTTGTCGGCTCGCAACGGCCGCGACTATGTTGTTTCTACGTCTGGTTCATCATCACAGGTTCACAGCACCCTCTGTTTCACCACTGCCACCCTCTGGTACACCCATGCCACCCTCTGGTACATCACTGCCACCCTCTGGTTGGTTTATCACTGTAGATTATGGGGGTGAAAAAAAGCAAGCACACCTGCCCTGCTTCAACTGACATGAATTAATTTGGGGTTGATTAATGTGTCACTGAATTTAAACTTCCAGTCTGGCTGGCACCTGCTTCCTTATCTGTAATTTTTTCACAGGACCTTTGTGGCCTACTCGTAGCTATTCTCTGAGCCTGCTGTGAGGGTCAGAGCAGGGTCATAGAATAGTTGCAAGTAGGCAACTGAACTCTGAAGGGGCCCCTCAGGAAGCACTACAGGGAATGGTTACTAATGATAAGATTGTACTTTTGCACCTGCTGAGTGCTTTCAGTTTTGTCTGTAATTGCTTTCTGTTGCAGTGTAATTTTTTTAACAGGACCTTTGTTGTATACTTGTAGCTATTCTCTGAGCCTGCTGTGAGGGTCAGAGCAGGGTCATAGAATAGTTGCAAGTAGGCAAATGAACTCTGAAGGGGCCCCTCAGGAAGCACTACAGGGAAAGGTTACTAATGATAAGATTGAACTTTTGCTGAGTGCTTTCAGTTTTGCAAAAATCCAAATATCCAGCAGCATCCACAAAAAGTAACCCTTCCAGGTCAAGATCCAAATCAAAGTGACCAGCACATGAAGAAAGCACTGGGAGGAGCCTGCTGGACAGGAACAGGAAGTTGGAGACTGTGGGGCACTTCCTTCTTCCCACCCCCCCCCAAAATGGACTCCTTGCAAAGAAAAAGTGCCGGCAAATGTCAACCTGAGGAGTTATTCTGATAAAAATCATAATTTTCAAGGTTTATGCTGCCTGCTGGTGGGTTTCTTGTGCGAAATTGCAAATTTTGCAATCTCGCAATTGCGAGATTGTCGCTGCCCGCCGCATCTACGTGTTCGCAAGTGTTTACTCCCGCGAAATTGTATAGTATTCTAGTTGGCAAGTGCGACCAAGCAAAAAATCCGCTTTGCACGGATTTTACGAATTTTCGGCAAGTACGCGAGAGTTCGCGGATTGCGAATTTGCCGAAAATCCGCAAAATCCGCGAGCGGAACGGATTTTACGCCCATGCTTATACAGGACAACAATGGATCCAGTGCATTAAACTTGATTTAAAGAAAGATCCCGGCAAAGGCACACAGAGGGCGCAAATTTCCTTGTCAATGAAAATTTGTAACACATACTTACACCCAGACTCCAAGAACAAAGTGTAGAAGATCCTGATTCTCAAAGCCTTCATTAAATCAATGCAATCCATCTATCCGCAGGCCGGGCTGGTTGTGTCAGGTGACCTGAACATGTTCTTGCTTGAAAAGAACCAGGCCCAAACAATGACTCAAAACAAACGGAACGGCAAATCTATCCCAAGCATTATTACAAATCACCGAAAAAAGGATAAGTTCGGTCAACAGTGTGCACTAATGTTCGCTGAGGTTGGAATGATTGCTTTGAATGGCCGGTTTCCACAAGATCAACCAGCGGCCCCCAACTAGAATAGCCAAATAGGATCAATCTGTGCTGGATTATACCATTGTGGATTTAGAGACCTTGCAAACCATTGTGAGTTACAAAATCATCCCCAAACTGGAGAGCGACCACAGCCTGCAAGCCTTCGAATTCAGAGTCCAACACAAAAGGGCCACCGCATGTCAAGCCTTGATCGAACCTCCAAGTCTCTATAATCTCAAGAGACTAGTATGGAATGGCAACAACATCAAAGAGATAATGACCTATGTGAAAAATGTACACACAGAAACGATCAGCGAAGATGCATCCGCCCTCCGGGACAACTGGGAAAGTCTGATCATAAAACTAATGGAGAGATTTGCTAACCATTCATTCTTAATCTTTATTTCGATCACAAGACCATAAAAGATATACACTTAATACTATACAAAATTTAAAAGGCATATTAAACAACATTGGTGATCGGCTAAAACTGAGTTTAAAATATGACGTAGTTTTAAGAATGTCTTGAGACTACAAGTTCCTAACACATCATTTTTAAGCAGCGACATCGGGCCTACCACATTGCAGTTAAAAATTTTGATAAAGCGAATACTACAGTAGGGGATAAGTCTGTTTTTAAGACTCTGTAGGCAGGTAGAAAAGTTCTGAATCCCAAGTTCTTAAGTAAGGGGACCAGCCAGAATTTCCTGCTTCTTGCATACCCCCTGCAAAAGAAAGCAACGTGAATGTCATTCTCCTTTGCGTAGCCACAAACCGGGCAGGTTTCTGAAGAGGAGTGAGAAGACCAGGATGCTGTAAAAGATGCTAAAGGGAGGGTTCCGTATCTCCATTGGAGAAATAATTTCCTTGTTAGTTGTGGAGATATGGGATCTAGGACGCTTTCAAGGTGGTAGGAGTCTTTTACTTGTGTGAACTTATTGGACAATGACCCCTCCCGTGCACGTGCACTCTCCATGGATCTAAGGAGCATGTGATTGTAATAAGCTCTCGCCAGTGTCTTTTTTGAAATTTTTGGGGAAGTGTTTAGTGGGTCTGTCCATAGTTCATAAAGTCCAATTGCCTCCAGCGTTCTCCTGATGTAAATCAACCATGGCATTGTTTTGGCATTAGGTAGCTCTAAAAATTCTTGGAACTCAGTTCTATAGCTTATGAGATCTGGACTGCTCCATAGACGCCGCCAAAATGTAAGGGGCTTTAGTCCCAGCTCCTCCGTTATAGGTCGAATGTCCAAGTCCAGTCTGAGTGGGAGTAGTGGAGTACTCTGTGGTAGAGCAACTATCCTTCTCAGAAATTTATTTTCAGTTATTAGTAGTTTAGGTGAAGGAATGTGCCCCCACAGCTCACCCCCATACGTGACACCACCCGTGCTTGGGCTTTATAGATGTGAATAATGGGGCTGAGTGGGCGGAAGGGAGATTTATTCGCCAATTTCATGATTCCACCCACCAACTGTGCCAGTTTGATATTCACTTTCATCTGGTGAGACGACCATGTTAGGTGTTCGTTTAGAGTAATCCCCAAGTATTCGATTTTATGGACTCTTTCCAGTTGTACTTCTCCCAACCTAGGCGGGGGTCGATTGTGCGGCCTAGGATTAAGGATCATATATTTAGTCTTTTGGGGATTAATTTCAAGTCCTCGATCTAAACAGAACTCCATAAATCCGTCTAAGACTCGTTGGATGCCCATCGGGGATTTGGACAGCAGCAGGGTGTCGTCTGCAAACATAATTGCAGGCACCCTGCTGCCAGTCAACCTTGGAGCATCGGTGTTCGGAATCCTGGTTAGGTGGTCAATTATCCCGTTCACAAAGAGGCAAAACAGGGTCGGTGCAAGCACACAACCCTGTTTTACCCCTCTGCGAACGGGAAACCTTTCAGTTAGATTGCCCCCTCTACCATACCTAACGCGGGCATAGTTGTTATGATGCAATCGCATCAATATACCCAGAATGTCTCCAGGGACTTTCAGCTCCTCCAACACCTTCCACAGCTTCGGTCTTGGTACCAAATCAAAGGCGGCACGCAGGTCCACGAAGACTGTGTACAGGGTGCCGCCCTCGATTATAGCTGTCCTCCAGTAGAGCATGTTCAACCTAAAAATGTGGTCTGTTGTGGATACTCCTTGTCTGAACCCTGCCTGGTAAGGAGTCAGTATGCCCATCTCATCAACCCAATTCTGCAGTCGGTTCAGAACCAATCTCCCGAAGAGTTTCTGTGATATGTCTATAAGGCTAATTGGACGATAGTTGGCTGGGAGCAGAGGGGACCCCTTTTTATAAATTGGGACCACCTCTGCGCCCAGCCTAGTATCCGGAATTTCCATGCCTCCCAGTATCGCGTTAAATATTAATGTGAGGTATGGGGCCCATATTCCTGGTTCTTGTTTAAATAAATCCCCAGGTACCCCGTCAAGACCGGGAGCCTTTCCAGCGGGAAGGCCCGCTATAGCCGCCCTCACTTCTTTTTCCGTAACACTATCGCCTCTTATACCTGGGCCTGGCATGCTGAAAGAGCTGTTAGGAGACCCTTCCTCTTCTGAGTATAGTGCCTCGAAATGGCTCTGCCATATACTGGGAGCAATATTAGGCTCTGTAGCTGAGGATAACTCCTCTGTACCGTTTGAAACCAGGCGCCAAAATTTGTGCGAGTCACGAGTACTTAATGACCTCGAGAGATTTTCCCAATATTCTTGGTCCCATTCGGTCCTTGCATCTTTCAGGAGCTTCTTATAAGATCTTCTCCTTGCCTGTATTTCATCCCTGTCCTTACCGCTCTTAATAGCAGATAGGAGTTTGGTCTTGGATTCCCGACAAGTAGCATTGTACCAGGTGGACCTGGCTAGGGGTCCCGGTTTTTTTCCTGGTTTGAAGAAAAGGTCCATCTCTAGGGTACCAATTAGCTCACCATGGACCCGAGCGAGCTTTTCCCTATTGTCTGGCCCTGGTACTTCTTTCCCAATCTGGAAGGCATTCTCCAGGTGCGGGATGATCCTAGCGTATAGTTTAGGTAGACCATCTCCCCATGTAGCTAATTTCTCCCACCTGACTTTCCTCCGGTTATTTTCTAGTAAAAGCCCTGACCCATCATTATCTATACGTGACATAGTGGGTTCCTCCCCTGGTGAGATATAGATAAGTTCAATGGCATTATGGTCACTGTCCCTTCTCTCGGTGATTTTCAGATCGACTACTTGTGGCCACATAGATAGTTTGACCAAAATATAATCTAATCTCGATTCTCTACCATTTTTATTATATGTGCAAATGCTAGGTATATCTGATTTGCAACGGCCATTGCAGGCCCTTAATCCTTGGTTAAGGGTGAGGGCTGTAATCTGCAAGGCCAGGGGAGTCCATGCTCTCGCAGGGGGTGACACAGTCGCCGGGATACGCCAGCGTATGTCTTCCTCCAGCGAGAAGCCATCAAGTAGACCTACTAGCGGTTCATACTGTGCGTTTAGGTCACCTCCCACCAGACAAGGCAGTTCCCCAGGGATGCCATCTAGGAACACAGAAAGTTGCTCTATGGTGTTTGATTCCTTGGACATTGGTACCGGCCTGGAATAAATGTTTACAATCACTAATTTCGCTAAATTTGGCCATTCCATCAAAACGGCCAAGATGTCATCTGAGTCTGTCTCTAGGGATTTCGCCTGGCAGCCTAAATCTGTAGCTATCCATGTTACAAGTCCTCCCGATGGTCTTCCCCTTCCACCCCATTTAGCAGGTTTGGAAAAAGATGCAAAACCCTGGAGCAATATTTCCTCTCGTGCCCAGGTCTCCTGAAAAAGTATAATGTTTTTGGATCTAATGAATGATTCCCAGTCAGGAGAATCAATCTTATTGGCCAATCCTGCTACGTTCCACGACACCAGAGTTAAGGGGCATGGTTTTGAAAGGAGTGGGCCCGTAATGGGGCTGTTATTGGGTTCCTGGTACCCATGAGTAGCCACCTGGTGCGCCGAGGGACGTCTTATTTTATTTTGGATCACATTAGGAACCTCTAATAAGGGCTCCAGTGCTTAGTTTGGTTCCAAAGGATTTCGTGTCCCTATAGGCAGAGTAGCTAATAGAAGTGGGCTATTCCTCATCCCTTCCTGTATTGTCTGCTTGTCCCTCATAATATCCATGTGTCAATCCACCATTTCCAGAGTACTATATCTATTATATACCGGGAGATGTACTGGATAGTGCATTCTATGGGGCCCTTGGATACCTCTTACGGGTCCTCCACCACGACCCCTCCTCCTTGTACTAATTTCCCAACCTTCATCTTGCTCAAACTGCGTGAAATGGTCAGTAGATTTTCCTCTAAAGTTGGGGGGGCCACTTCTCTCCCTTAGGCCATTTCCCCAATCATCTAGCAAGTCTTGGTGATGTCCCCATCTTTGGTCCTCCACGTTATATGGGCTTGATGGATAAAAGAAGGAGAGGGGGAGAGGTTGAATGATGCTGTCTTGGTCATCAGAGTCCCAGTCACAGATGTAGGCAGCAGTGCCCTGTTCTCTAAATGTGACCAATACACAGTCTCCCTTTACTGTTTTTCTGGAATATCCCACCCATGTAACCCGCCTGGCCATTGAAATGTCGCTAATAATTCCTCTCGGGAGTGGTCTATATGTGGATAGCCAACTAATAACTTTATTTCTGAGTGATGATGTTGATTCTATTATTGTGGATTTTAATTCTGGAACCCCTGCCAAAACTAACGTGTAAGGGGCAGCCTCAGGAGGGAGGTTGACAAATTTTGATTTGCGATTGTAGTTGGACTTATCTCCCGCAAGTGTTTGATCACCCTTGGGTTTGGACTGGGTAGGAGCTGTATCTTTAGGTGTGTTGGTAGTAGTTGGTGTAGCGGTTTGCGATTTGGGCATAGGTGGTAATGCCTTATTGGCGTTTGGTTTGGGCGGAGGTAGAGGACTAGGGGCAACTAGATTATTAACGTCAGTGGAGGATACAATGTTCTTTGCGACTAGGGTTTCATGATCTTTTTTTGGTTTGGGGTCATGTACTACTATGGGTGTATTAGAGTCAAGTTTCCTTGAGTCAGCTAGTTGGACAGTAGATCTTTCAATATTAACTAGCCTGGCCTCTATCTTGATCAATCTTGCTTCAAGAGGGCTCAGTAGTGATCTAAGTAGTACACCAATGTCCTCCAATGTAATATCATCACTGGAGTTATTAGCTGGAGTGGTAGTTGTGGGCATTACTGATGCCATTATAGTGTGGGTTGTGGGGGTAGTTGTTGTGCCCTCATTTTCTGGATTATGTTCAGTGGGACCTTCCATCATCCCTTTTCCCCTCGGGGGTTTCGATTTTGGGGATTTTGTCTTATTATCTTCTTTGGTGGGGACTCCCCTCTTTTTTTGTATAGCGCCTTCCCTTTCCCCCCTGTCTCTGTCAGGGTTGGGGTCCTGGGGCTTAACTACCGTAATTTTTGGGTCAAGCGGTAAAGATAATATTACCGGTGAAGTGGATGACAGATGGATGTTTGGCAAGGCCATTATACTAAAATCATCTATTTCACTGTGGGCATCGATAGTTAAGTCCGTGTCAGTAATATTAGGGTTAGGTAGGTGGAGTATTACCTGATTAGTACTTTCTTTGGTTAAGGTTTCACTTATCCCCTCGGGTGTTTTGGCTTGAGCTAAAGGCCCCATTGAAGAACGTCTAGCCCAGTCTATTTCTTGGGAAATTCTTCTTTCCAGGACCGCAATTTCTTCAATTATCAGGGAACCGGCTTTAACAAAGTAATTGTCTATTGGGCCCTTCGCGGCTCCTGCCGCAGCTAAAGTAGATTTACTTCTGGTTTCTCTGGTGCACATTGTTCTGTGTGGGAGAGGGGCCGGGGTTGATGAATCAAAGAGGGGGGGGCCCGGGCCGGGCTCTCACGTGCTCGAACGGCCTCAAACGGCCCGCTCTTTGCCCGGTCTTCGCCCCGTGCTTCGTCCCGCGCACGTCCCGCGTCGCGGTAGTAACTGAGCCAGTTAAGTACGAGTAGGCTGGGGGCGTGGCCGCCGGGGGAAGAGGCACCAGCTGTGTAAAGCTGAGGATGCTGGTCCTCGCAGTCCCCCGGTAGGCTCCACGCGCTATCCTCTGACCAGAGGGCTCTACCTGGTCCGTCTGTTACTGGGAGCGTGTGTGCTCTCCGTCGACTGCGGAGCCGCTCACACGAGCAGGAACGGACCCAGGGAGCAGATGAGCGGCACCCGCGAAGCGGGTGTCGCGAAAGGTAGCCGGGGAGATGGGGTCTAAGAGGCAGCAGAAGTCTATGGCAAGCCGCGTGTCCAGGGGAAAATCCAAGTGAGTCACTCGCTCAGCCGATAATCCCAAGCGTTAATGAAGTGCTGGAGGCTGGGGGCGTGGCCGCCGGGGGAAGAGGCACCAGCTGTGTAAAGCTGAGGATGCTGGTCCTCGCAGTCCCCCGGTAGGCTCCACGCGCTATCCTCTGACCAGAGGGCTCTACCTGGTCCGTCTGTTACTGGGAGCGTGTGTGCTCTCCGCCGACTGCGGAGCCGCTCACACCAGCAGGAACGGACCCAGGGAGCAGATGAGCGGCACCTGCGAAGCGGGTGTCGCGAAAGGTAGCCGGGGAGACGGGGTCTAAGAGGCAGCAGAAGTCTATGGCAAGCCGTGTGTCCAGGGGAAAATCCAAGTGAGTCACTCACTCAGCCGATAATCCCAAGCGTTAATGAAGTGCTGGAGGCTGGGGGCGTGGCCGCCGGGGGAAGAGGCACCAGCTGTGTAAAGCTGAGGATGCTGGTCCTCGCAGTCCCCAGGTAGGCTCCACGCGCTATCCTCTGACCAGAGGGCTCTACCTGGTCCGTCTGTTACTGGGAGCGTGTGTGCTCTCCGCCGACTGAGGAGCCGCTCACACCAGCAGGAACGGACCCAGGGAGCAGATGAGCGGCACCCGCGAAGCGGGTGTCGCGAAAGGTAGCCGGGGAGACGGGGTCTAAGAGGCAGCAGAAGTCTATGGCAAGCCGCGTGTCCAGGGGAAAATCCAAGTGAGTCACTCGCTCAGCCGATAATCCCAAGCGTTAATGAAGTGCTGGAGGCTGGGGGCGTGGCCGCCGGGGGAAGAGGCACCAGCTGTGTAAAGCAGAGGATGCTGGTCCTCGCAGTCCCCCGGTAGGCTCCACGCGCTATCCTCTGACCAGAGGGCTCTACCTGGTCCGTCTGTTACTGGGAGCGTGTGTGCTCTCCGCCGACTGCGGAGCCGCTCACACCAGCAGGAACGGACCCAGGGAGCAGATGAGCGGCACCCGCGAAGCGGGTGTCGCGAAAGGTAGCCGGGGAGACGGGGTCTAAGAGGCAGCAGAAGTTTATGGCAAGCCGCGTGTCCAGGGGAAAATCCAAGTGAGTCACTCGCTCAGCCGATAATCCCAAGCGTTAATGAAGTGCTGGAGGCTGGGGGCGTGGCCGCCGGGGGAAGAGGCACCAGCTGTGTAAAGCTGAGGATGCTGGTCCTCGCAGTCCCCCGGTAGGCTCCACGCGCTATCCTCTGACCAGAGGGCTCTACCTGGTCCGTCTGTTACTGGGAGCGTGTGTGCTCTCCGCCGACTGCGGAGCCGCTCACACCAGCAGGAACGGACCCAGGGAGGAGATGAGCGGCACCCGCGAAGCGGGTGTCGCGAAAGGTAGCCAGGGAGACGGGGTCTAAGAGGCAGCAGAAGTCTATGGCAAGCCGCGTGTCCAGGGGAAACTCCAAGTGAGTCACTCGCTCAGCCGATAATCCCAAGCGTTAATGAAGTGCTGGAGGCTGGGGGCGTGGCCGCCGGGGGAAGAGGCACCAGCTGTGTAAAGCTGAGGATGCTGGTCCTCGCAGTCCCCCGGTAGGCTCCACGCGCTATCCTCTGACCAGAGGGCTCTACCTGGTCCGTATGTTACTGGGAGCGTGTGTGCTCTCCGCCGACTGCGGAGCCGCTCACACCAGCAGGAACGGACCCAGGGAGCAGATGAGCGGCACCCGCGAAGCGGGTGTCGCGAAAGGTAGCCGGGTAGACGGGGTCTAAGAGGCAGCAGAAGTCTATGGCAAGCCGCGTGTCCAGGGGAAAATCCAAGTGAGTCACTCATTTGCTAACCAAACCCATATTACCAAAAGGAAGACCGGAAAACCACCCCAAGTGTCTCTGGGGCCAATAGTACGTAAGAAAAGGTCCCTAAACCAAGAAATCAGAAAGCTATATGCAATAGCCAAGACAAAGGGTGAAGACACCGGTAAACATATTTACAGTTTAAGACAAAACTACAAAAAAGAAGTATGGTTAGAAAAATCAAAATACCAAACTGACACCTGGCTAGCACTACTAGAATCCAGCAAATCAAACAACAACGGGAAATTTTGGGCTGAAATTAATAAAGTGGCAAATGGAGCGAAACAGGTCTTCAATGCTAACATACTTGAGGGAGACTGGATACGGCATATAGAGCAAGCCCAATGCAACAACAGTCAAGCAGGGTGCCCGGACCAGCAGACTACGCAACTAATAAATACCCAAGAAGCAGAGCTACAACCTGATGGAAATTGGATAACGCCATCTCAGGTAGCAATAGTACTCAAAAACGTGAGGTCCAAAGGTGCCCCAGGTCCAAACGGCCTACTGAATGGCCTGTTCAAACAAGACCAACAGTTTTGGGCAGAATATCTCACCCCACTTTTTAATAATGTATTTCAAACCGGAAGCATACCCGAGTCATGGAGAGGCAGCATTTTACATCCTATCTTCAAGGCTGGTACAAGGTCCGACCCAGGAAATTACCGCCTCATCGCACTCATAGACGTCGAGGCCAAAATCTATGCCTCGAATCTTCTGAGGGACTTGAAGATTGGATCTGTGCGAATAAGATTTTGCCGATCACGCAGACAGGTTTCAGGCCTTGAACCAATACATCATGCAACCTGCTGGTGCTAAATCTATTGGTGGACAAAGGAAGCGAAAAGCCAGCCAAGCTGTACACGTGCTTTGTAAACCTCAAAGCAGCGTTCGACACAGTCCCGAGGGAGGAACTATGGCGAAAGATGGCCAACTGGGGAATACCACCAAAGCTGTTGCAGGCCATTATAAATCTATACTCGTACACCTGGGTTAGAATAAAACTAGCTAATGGCGATAGAACGACAGAAAAAATCCCCACTTATGTCGGCCTCAAGCAGGGCTGTGTTTTGGCACCAACTCTTTTCAATATCTTCACAGCGGACCTGGACAAATGCATCGCGGAATAAAGAGTGACCCACCAAAGTTAACTAACCACAAAATTAGGAGCATACAGTATGCAGATGATATCGTTCTCTGCAGTCAGATCCCATTGGGTTTACAACGTTCCATCACGAAGCTCAACGATTACATCTGTGCACAAGGCCTGCAAATTAATTACAAAAAAACAAAGATCGTCTGTTTTGCCTCTCGGCAAGGGAAGAAATCCTTCAATTGGCACATTTCAGGCAATACAATAGAGCAGACCCCCACTTACAAATATTTGGGAGTAGTAGTCGATGCCAGGTGGTCGCTGAAAGATCAACAGTCATACAGAAAGGCTCAGGCTATCAAACTACGCTTTGCACTAAATTTATTAAAAACGAAACTGTATTGTCCATCTAATTCGCATTTGTTGAAGGTCATAGCTGCAAAATTTCTCCCATCTCTTACGTATGGGTCAGAACTGTATAGGGGAAAAGACGCTAACTTCTTGAACACACAACAATCAGAGCTGTTCAAATACATTTTCCAGATTCCAAGGTTTGTTTCCCAATCACAGATCCGCTTGGAATTTGGTCTATTAAATCAGCACCAAATCAGACAAGCAGCCATATTAAAAGCATGTTGGAAACTAAGATCAGCTGAAGAGAATACGCTCATGGGCCTCTGTTGGTTTGAGATGAACAACCAGAAAAAGTTTAAAAAAAACATGGAAAATGGTATGGGAGAATGCCGTGTCAAACCTCAAGTTGGAAAAGGCAATGAACACTAACCAATCATTTGCGGCGTTCAAAAAAGAGACCACCGCAGCAGCAAAGCAAAGATCATGGGCAATAGACAAAGCTGCTATAGCAAAGAAAAAGCACGGTTGGACTGTGCTGGCCACGTATGGGAAATTGGAGCCGCAACCATATTTAGTTAATCACATATCCCCAGCAGCTCAAAAAACACTTCTAAAATTACGGCTGGGATCCTCCATATTAAAAGATCAAACACCTGCATGGAAGCAAACATTGCCGACACCCGTTTGTAGACTATGTGGGCAAATGGAAGAAACTATGATGCACATATTGTGCATTTGTCCGGCTTTGACAAACTTGAGACGTTATTACCTACTCCACGTCTTCCGACTTTCTCAAATTAGATCATGCCGCCCGGCCGTCATGCTAGCTTTGAACAGTTACCAATTACAGATAGTCTGCAGGGCCGCTAAATTTTGTCAAAAGGCATTTCAGCTAATAGTGAACATTGAGAACAAGGATTCCAAAGGTCTGAACCCGATTGTGTGAAGTGCAATTAACCTGTTATATTCGTAAATATATCATGTACAAAGACTTTATAGAAAGTTTTCTTTTTTAATGATCCGTCAGCTAGTACATTATAGTTTTAAATCATGTGTTTCTTTTTTTCTTCTTTTTATGCTAACAATATTGTAAAGGTTTTAATTAACTACATACAATAAAAATTTACTTACTTGCATTAACATTTGATGCAGACAGAAGAATACTAATGTAGCTTAAATGCACACAAAAAAAACTAAAATCTGGGATCAATTCCTGCTTCCCCACATGACCTAATTGTGTGATCTTAGGTAAATATTTTATTTCACCACGAGTGACAGCACATTAAAATACTCCATGTTCAGTATGTGTGCTGTAGAAAAACTCGCTGGTGTTTGTTTTAATAGACAATGCAGTTGCACTCAGTTTTTAAAAACATTTAGGCCACATAAAGGCCTATGTTCACTAGTAAACAATCAAACAAAATGCGGAGCAGCGTTTTACTCCGACGCCAGGTGCACAGCGATGTTCACTAGTGCCATCAGGGTGAGGAAGTCAAGGCAGCAATGTAATTGGAAAGCTAATACTTTTAATAGATGTCTCAATTCAGTGATACACTGTGATGCACTGGTAAAATGCTTTTGCATGTTAAATACACTTTTATGAATTTAATTTTAGCTGTTAGCATAATTTACATGTCAAACATGTCTGTGGCTCGGTTGGTGCACAGGCTCCCGGAGCCACATCAGATACCCCTGGTTCTGGGTGGGTGGGTGTCTGTGTGTGTGTGTATACACACACATATATACACACACACACACAAACTCACTCACTTAGAGGACGAATGGAATTGTATGTACATTTATATTAGAGATGAGGCTAATTTGAGAAGCAAAACGTGATGTGATCCTGTAGGATCAATGCGTACTGCAACAAGTAGTGATCAATGTCTAAGGGCTTTATTACGAGTTTTGGCAGTCCTGGAGTGGGCAGCACGCCACGTGGAAAGTATATTCACACAGGCCTAAAAGATGAGTGGGGACTCGCTCTTTAAACTTAAAACTTTAACCAAAATTATGCAAAACGAATGAAAGGTAATTAAATAAAGTGGTACAGAAATGCTGCTTAGAGCTCAATATTGTTCCGCAGAATTTTCTTGTCTATGCTGCAATATCCTCGAGGGCCTACTTTATGGTGAAAAGGCAATCCAAGACTGAGACAACTAGCGTCCACTGGGAACTGAAGGGCGTTTGTTAATGCAGATAGTCTATTTTGCCACACAGTGGGCAGTTAAAATACTACTGATATGATCCTGAATCGCCTTGCCTGCTTAGTTCAGTTGGTGACTAAGCTGAGTGGGACAGACAAGGTGGTATGAAGCGGGGGGAGGGGGTTAAGCAATTAAATAACAAGCTCACCGGTGATGCAACCTGCTTGCAGGACAGTACAAGCTGGGTTAGGAATAGTTGGTGGACCTGGACACTGGCCCATTATACATTGTTTTCTTACCCTCTGGTTCCATGCACTCACAGATTGACTGTTCAAATACCCAACACAGCGTCTCTGTCTAACATGGTGAAGAAACAGTGAACAGATCAAGTGAAAACATGTACTTATTCACAAGTCTACATCAAACGTTGTTGTCCACTTATTTTACATAACTAAATAAAGCTCTTGCTTTTGCAGTGCCCCCATGCGTCACTGAGATCTTGAAAGACCTGAGCAAAACAATTGAATAGTACCTGATGTTTTGCCATCTTATCTGCCTCTTTGGCCTTCACAAACCAGAGGGAGACAGGACACTATGGGTAGCCATCAGAAGCCAACCAATCTCTCCTGAGTCAGGCAGCTGCACATCTGCTGAAACCCACGAGTGAAATAGAATTGCAGGCCTTGCTGATGCAGTACTCAGCAGACATCAGCGTGGCTGAGTTTAAGGAGTGAAGGTAGAAAGTGTGGAGGCAGAAGGGACACTGTATCAAAGCTCAGGTCAACACATCAAGACACAATACGCCCAACATGCATTCTAACATCAATAGACTTATATTCGGACACCTTACGCAAGACAGAATCCCCAGACACGCTACAGAAACGTCACCAGTATACATATTACTCCTGACTATTTTCTATAATATAGGACATGCAGATTTGGCAAAAGTGATTTTTTAGTTAAAAAATAAAATTCTCTGGGACACTAGACAAGAAGACCCCAGCGCACGGCTACTCTTAGGAGTAGCCGTGTGCTTTACAAATACCCCTATACCATAAAATAACAAAGATTCCGAGCTACAAAATAAGTACAAAAACAGTGAGTTCAACAGATTCGAAGTACGGACAAATGTTCATGAGCAAAAAATTACTTTAACCCCTGTCTCCATTGCTCTAATTACTGTCTATCTAACCTCAAGAAAAGGTGTTCCTGGTCTACCGTTACATTATACCAAATGCTCCCTAATTTCGAATTCTTGCAGACACAGGCTGAAAACTATTTATTTTTAAATGTGGATAAAAAAGAAACTGGATTATTTTTTGATTGGTTCTAAATCATGTCCATCATGACTGCTTGGCCAATAGCTGTGCAGATTGACAGGTAAAGTGTTAAAAAAAGAAACTTTTAGTATATATGCACAACCTTGATACAAAAATGTTCATGTTTTCATGTAAGTGCATTGATTTATCTTTTATGGATGGTCATATCATTAAAACGCATCAGGAGTTCAAGCAGGAATGCACATTCATTGGTTACATAAATGTGGAAATATACTAGTTTCAACTTAATTTTTTCACAAACTAAATAGGGACAAATATGTATAACATTGTCAAAAAAAATCAAAAATATGTAGAAATTCAGATGCATATTCTAAAAAAAAAATACCATAAAACCGGGAACCCTAATTATACCTGAAAGTCATACATGGGACAAATATCAAGAGATGTATTCCATATATGTTTGCACCACAACGTAAATTTAAATTTTTTTGGAACGGGCTGGTACCGCGGGCCAATTTAACAATACGATTCTGTGGGAGTGCAGTTTCTTGCACAATTATGGGCTTGCTTCCTTTGCTGAGACTGTAGATAGAGAGATGCACACCTCATTCTTCCTTTAGTTGTCCAACATTTGCTTTTAGTTCCACTTTAAACTTTGTCGGCGTGCTCGCTTTCCGTGCTCCGCCCATTCGCACTGCAAATAAGTGAAACAAGCATTTACAATGCAACGGTTTCGCCTTTGCAAAAGTTAGAGCTAATGGCATCGTAAATGACAATGCCATTTATTTATCTTTTTTCAAAACCAACACATAAATAAAAATGTTGTCATTTACAATGCCAACTCTAACTTTTGAAAAGGCGAGCCTGTTGCATTGTAAATGCTTGTTTACCACTGGTCTGCTGCCTCAAATATGTTCTAGGCTTATTTTGTGAAAAGGGGGAGAGGGATGAAGAGGGAGAGAGAAAAAAAGTGAGAGAGAGGGGAAAAGAGGATGGGGAGGAGAGAGGTGAGAAGAGGGAGAGGGAGGTGGGGGAGAAGGGAAGAAAAGGGAGGAGAGAAAGAGGAGAGGTCTCTCCTCCCACGCTACCCTGCACTGTCAAAGTCCCTGTGCAGCTTAGTGCACACCCAGGATGTTCGATTTAGATGTATAGAGTTTAACCAATCAGGGAATGTTCCTTTTTTACTCTACATGGAATTAAAGTACATGTATTACAAACGCATGGTGAATTAAACTCAAACATGTTTAAATCGTTTGTCACTTCTTATTGCAAAGTTGATGAGGCAAGTCTTAGTGGATAAGTCTTAGTGAAAAAGGGAGTAAAACAGCAGGCAGCTTGACTTGGGGTTATTGGGTTCCACTGCTGTCGGTGCCAATGTTAATTGGAGACCAGCACTGGCTCCATTATACAGTACATGGTTCGCTAAAGTGACGGGAACAGTAAAACATCCTGCTATGGAGACAGAGACACATATGTGTTTATTGTAGTGGATATACTGATTTTGAATGTATTCCTAAAATAGGAACATCACTAAGTGTGCATTTTCCTTTACAAATTACAAAATACTAGAGCCATTCTTTGCAGCATTGCTTACAATTACAATGTAGAAATGATGGGACCATAACACAGATGAAATGTCGGCTTAAGAAAAATTTATTTAGGTTAATATCTGTCAATTTCTTTGTTGATTTACTGACACTTTTTTTATCGAGTTATTTACTTTTCTAGCATATGGGAAAACAGTCGCTTTTCTTAACAGATGTTCTTTCCTGCACAACTTTCCATAGCAAGAACTACAATTTCTCATACTGTCTCTAGTGACGTCGAAGTCAAATGGGTAAACTCTGTCTGAACCCTGCACACGTTGTATCTCTGCCAAGCCTGGATACCATGATGCCCACGGTGGGGGTACAGGTGAGTTCCAATAGTAAGAGGGCGCATGAACGCGCGTGGAATCGGGGCGTCGCTGCGGAGAGGACTTTACCTATAAGATGCACTGTGCACAAGTTCCATGGCAGCATCTCTCCTGTTAAAAGGAACCAGGCGCCCCAAAGTCGGGTTTGCAGGTCAGACATCCAGTGAGTGTCGGGGTTGTGCACACTTCCCCACCTTGTTGCGTGAAGAGATGTAAGTGCTGCTAATGATACCAGCAATTAGATGGACCATTTATCGCAACGTTCAGGTAATGAGCTCGCTGACAGAGGTGAACACGAGACATCATTTAGCCAACAGAACATATGCTCAAAGAGCTGCTGGCATGACTCCAGAGCG
This sequence comes from Lissotriton helveticus, assembly GCF_964261635.1. NCBI lineage: Eukaryota > Metazoa > Chordata > Amphibia > Caudata > Salamandridae > Lissotriton > Lissotriton helveticus. Next base: position 728,747,828 of record NC_136059.1, on the reverse strand, counting down.
GAACATGGGTAATGCAGGTGTAATACAGGGGCACTGACTGCTCATTGTAATTAATGCGGCGATCCTGACAACACTGCCACGGAGACAACCTGGGAAGTAACGAGTGGACGCATTAATCAGGAACAACTTCCTCTAGCTCCCAGAGGCACAGAACCTCGACACAAAAGAGGTGTCCGAGAACGCAGCCTTGTCTGTCAATGGTTTTAGATGCCTTACCTTGGAATGTGCAGGCAGAGGTCCTGGGAACTCAGTGAATGAGCACGGTCTGTGGTATTCAGCAGCGCCCCTGTGTGATGACAGTATGTCGGGGTACGCTGCACATTATCACGATAAAGTGCCATCTGTTGTTTGACAGCCAGTATACTCCGTGCACAGGAGGCTGTCCGAGGTAAAACACCCCGTCATTTCTGCTCCACGTAGCCTCGCTTTAAAGCAGCGTGTCCGTCTGCAGCTCGTCCGACATCATACTCCGTGCACGGGAGGCTGTCTAACATCAAGACTAACTGCTCTATAGCACATTTAAACGCGAGCGCTCTAAAACAAAAACCAAAATCACCAGACTCTGCGTATTAAAATATTTTCTTATTGCCCCTAACAACATTTATCACTATCGCTTAGAAATAATCATGCTAGACAGAAAAAATTAACAAAACCTCCAGGGCCGGCTCTAGGCTCATGTTGGCCCTGTGCAGGGAGCGTAGGTGGGGGCCCCGGAAGAGGGGGTCCGGGCGGGGCGGAGCTCAGGGAGGTGTTTTAATAATAGAGGGAGGGAGAAAAGGCGCGAGCACGTGTATTCCCAAGGTCAGGTGATATTTTGCCACATTTGAGCTCTGTCTGCAGGTCCTAACTAGTTTTGATGCTTCTAGTGGCAATGTAGCCCTCTCTTGCTGGAGAAACTCTAGTTACCTGCCTAGTAGAGCATTCATGAACTATTAACACTTAACATATGTATTTATTTATGTGGTAGTATTGTGTAGCGTGGACAAGACCGGGATGTAACAGAGCGCCTTACAAAGGAGCACTTTTATTATTCTATGTAGGGCTCCCGGTTTTATTGCACTTCTTTTTTTGAACATTTCCGTCTGTGTTTATCCAAATTAATTTTGAGTTCATCTGAATGATATATATATCAAGATTTAATTGTGAACAACTGAGGCAATAACTTGTATATTTCCACATTTATGTACTGGCTAAATGTCAGCTCATACTTTGATGCCTGTCAGTTTTAACACATTACACAGCCAACAACAGTAAAACAATACACACACATGAAAAAAGTAACATGATATCATAAATTCATATTGAGATATGCATTGATTTAAGTAAATTTCATTACATTTTGTAACTCCCCATGCTGCCAATATGTACACCTAGTAGTCTGAAATGTATTACTCGCAGAGTGGAGAGTCACTCAAAAGAGGCCACGTTTTCTGTATTTTCCCGCTTTTCAAAATAATGACATCATAGCGCAGACAAAATTCTGTCTCCTACATAAAACATACTGGACCCCGGCTCGCAGCATCTATGGTTGCAGGAATGCAGCCCTGTCAATATCTAGCTGTTCTGCCGCCATCTACATGCACATCTTATGGAAACCATTCGAATGAGATAATATGGTCACATAAAGCCTTTGGTTTAAGGATTTGTATTATCTGCATATATAGCGCTCGGTGACAAGAGTTGTGTGTTGGCCGTGACAAGGGCTTTGTGTAGGCGCTCTGCGTGAGAAAAGATAGGGGCAGAAGCCATGCATAGGCTCGGCGGAGAGCACGGACCCTGCCGAGATGTGATCACCACGGCGGGCGTGACTCGCCGATAATAGGATTTCCTACTGGCAGCCGCATTTGATACACATTGTCATTGCCGGGTCAGGTGCACCACTGTGCAGGCACTAGTAGTAGGAGGGAGTCCGATGCCGGGGACGTTAAGCGGCGAGTATTGCCCTGCTGCGCGTGTGAGAATGCAGGCCAGTGGCAGAGCTGTCCGGTGTCCCTGTAAATGGAGAGGGAGGAGGGCGGGGGGCGGGGGGGCAAACAGTGTGACACAACACTAGGGGGCCATGTTCTAGGATGTTCCTTGAAGGCACAGTCACACATAAGCACCATCTGTGCTGAGTGAGAGAACGAAAGGTGTCAGTTGAGCTAGCCGGAGAAACCAAAATGACCGCTATGGCCTACCTCCTCTGAAGATACAGCCCAGTGGCCCTGTGTTTGAAATGGATTGGAGGCAGCACTGACTGCACGGCTCAGTAATTAGTCCGGGCCGTCCGACTCCGACCTGACACAGCAGCACCAGTCTCCCACCACAGCTGGAGACTAGAGAGTCAGAGACACATACGCCACCACACCACAAGTCACAACGCACGACATCGCGGGAAGCAAGTTAGGTTGACTCTGCGCGCTGCCGCGCAGATCACTCTATCGGCTTCCGGCGTCTGTGCCAGCCTGAGTGAGTCACACAATCATGAATGATTTAAACACCCCAGCGCCCCTGCTGCCCAATCAACGGGAGAACAGAGGTCGGTGCGTCATGCGTGCGGAGAGGCCGGCAGGGTCGACGTGAAAGGGGGGGGGGGGTGACACGGAACTGGAAGACAGTTAATTAGTAAAAAAAAGTGGAAAGCCGGGGTGAGGGTCGAAGGCCGGCAAATCCCAGGGGCCACCACGGACGAATATGTATGATATCACATTCCGATCCTCGGCTCGTCGTGGCGGCCCCTGGGGTTTGGCGGCCCTGTGCAGGTGCACACTTTGCACATGCCTAAGGCCGGCCCTGAAACCTCATGACTAGAGCTCCGACTTAGAGGCCCTTACCTTCAATACCGAACTGAATAAAAAAAACAAGTCAGGTCCCGGGCCGCGCTGTGATTGGCTGACGTCACGGGGGTGTCCCGGGCCGGCAGCCAATCACAGCGCGGCCCGGGAATGACGTCACGGGGGTGTCCCGGGCCGGCAGCCAATCGCAGCGCGGCCCGGGACAAAGGGGCGGGGCTTAAAAAAAGCACCAGAAACGCCCCCGAATCGCGTTTTCGTGAGAAAGCGCGATTGACAGCCTCTGCCTCCAAATGTCTAGCCTCCATTTATGGAGCTAGCCAATTGGAAACAGAGGCTGTCCTAACCTCACTATTAAAAACAATAGATTTCGATCTGGGAGGGGCTTCGCCCCTCGCCAGGTTACGAAACCTAAAAACGTAAAGGAGACTCATTTTCGGTCTCCACAGCTGCACAACCTATTGTAATGAATTTAATGAATACAATTCGTAATCAACGTATTATTTGTTCCTTAATTTCAACCAAATTTATCTTATCCTTTCTTTGCTCTGCTTTCTTTTTCAATTCATTCTATCCATTGTTCTTGGTTCTTTGACTTCGTAAAAAACACCCATGTTGGATGACTAAAGGAAGAATGAGGTGTGCATCTCTCTATCTACAGTCTCATTGAATGAATTTTTCGCCCAAACGAAGAGGTTGCACCCAAGAAAAAAGCGCAAGGAGCAATGAGTACATGGGACTAAGTTTGAACTTTCTGTGCGCCCAGGAGGTGGTTTCCTTGCCACATTCGTTAAACTAATAAACAATCAACAAACAAAAAGTTTTCTAAATAAGATTGGGTAATAAATGATTGTGAAGTTTTAGAACATAAGCATAAAGATAGAGGGTGTGGAATAACATTAATTATGTGAATGGCATTTCAAGGACTTCAGGGTCTCATATGTTTCAGTGATATGGAAACTGTATGGGTGGGGACCGTTACGGATGACATCGTTGTTGTGAGGAGTATGGAGGGGTTCTGATGTGGTGCCAGGAAGGAGCTAAAGTGAGATAGAAAACGCAGCGTCTGTAGTTCGGTGCGGAGCTTATTGCTAATTAGCGGACCACGTGACTATGCAGCTGAAAGGGAGAAAGGTGATTTAGGTGAGCGTTGACCAGGATTGAGTAAAGCCATTTCGTTAAATAAAGAGTGGGATTGTAAAGCAGTTCCGCCGAGGGATAAACGCGTAGCAAGGATTTTGTTCCAGTCTCTCTTTTCGGAACTAACATTGCCACGGTGAGCACGAAATATCAGATGTCTTTGAATGAGTTGAAACAAGGATTGTAGGGGAGTGGGCATTATTTCAAGAAACAACGAGCATGCAGCGATGTCGAACAAAGTTTAGATTGGGAGTGGAAACAGTTGAATATCGGGAACGTTTAAAGCATTTTTGACGTATACAAATTATGGTAGCAGTTGAGTGCGCTTAGAGAGAGCGATAGTAAACAATGCAGACGCTGTTTTTCTGCCATGTATAAAAATGTTGTTGCTTAAAAACGATTGTTTTTTCAAAACATATTTGCCATTTAACTGATAGGTTAAACTTCTCTTTTGTGTACTTTAGACACCCCCGAAGAAGGGAGTTTCTCCTGAAATGCATTGGGTGACTGAATAAATATGTGGCATAAGGAAACAACAATTCTCCTGTGTTTTTTACGAAGTCAAAGAACCAAGAAAAATGGATAGAATGAATTGAAAAAGAAAGCAGAGCAAAGAAAGGATAAGATAAATTTGGTTGAAATTAAGAAACAAATATTACATTGATTACGAATTTAATTCATTAAATTCATTACAATAGGTTGTGCAGCTGTGGAGACTCCTTTACGTTTTTTCACTTGCTTCCTTTGCCACAAAATGCATCATCTGCAGAACAATTAGCATATTTCAGCAGAAAATGTAGGCTCTAGCTGAAATGGGTCAAAAGTTACTAAAAAAAAAAGCGGCAATTGAAGCTGCGCATTGGAAGGCCCTTTTCAAATGTTGACTGGTCTCTTTATAGCTTATGGCTGTATTCACGTCTTAAACTGATACTAATTATGTAAAACCTTTGTCCAGGCAGTATTGACATGTAAAAATGACACTATTGAAGCAATACCATCACAAAATACCCCGCATTATGCTGTATGATGTGCTTTGTTGTGCTGACACTTTTCTTGACGTTGTGGTGGCGAAAGGGGCTTCACCTTATTCACAAGGCGGCGTTAATCCACTTAATGTGGGTTAATGCACCGTGTGAATTAGGCATCCTTTCAAGCTGTACTTAGCCTGAAAGTGGCGGGCAATGGGTGTTGTGGAGGGAGTTCCACTGCAAAAACACCCATTGATTTTGACGCTGCCCCATATTGACAAGGGTGGCATAAATATGGGGCAGCACCAAAATTAAGGCCAGGGAAAGCCTGGTCTTACCCTGGTGCAACAAGGAGAAATGTTTAATTTCTCCTACTTTATGAAGTTACCATGTGTGCTGCGATGTGCAGCACACATAGAAACCGCAAAATATCATTGATTGTTTATGTGCAGGAAGGCACATTAAAAAAATGACGAGTTACAACTTATATGTGTGATACTTTACGCAGCACACATAGAAGTTTCAAAATGCCATTTCAGATTGCGCTGGTGATAGGCACCTAAATTAGTTCCAGCACAGGGGAAAAAGAAAGGCTGCACCGAAATCTTGTAAATACAGTGCAGCCCTGCATTACAGAAGTGGTGGAGCGCGGTGTTAAGCCAGGGAGACTAATGGCGCAGTCCGCCACTTCCTTGTAAATATGCCTCTATTGTTTCTTGTTATGTTAGGCCTAAAGCACCTAAAGCACCTTTGTTCTCTGACCCTCAACCTGCATCATGTGATCTTTACTCTTTTGGAGATTATGGGGTATTTTACTATAAGGTTGTGCGCAAGTTCTGTGATGAGCATGTAGTTTGTGTGATAGTTGCTATTTCATGTAGACACTGCACATATATGGTATACAATATGTAGGATTGCCTTTTTTGTCATAAGGTATGCAATAAGTGACAAGGCCCTAAAAGTGGGTGAGTATGTATTCATCACACATTCTCACACTGTTGATCTCATCATAAGAAAAACCTTCTAACACATTGTTTAATTTCTGTGAGAACTGATATAAGAAAAGAGCAACATTACCTGTCTATACACAGAAGGGACCAAGCCATCATCCTGTGCCTATCTGGGCTGTAACCAGCCTTGGCTCAGATATAGAGCTTGTGTATATGCTTCTTGATATATGAGATTATTAGCTTCTAGAATTTAGAAACTTGAATGTGAATGACATAATATGACGTGTATATTGCTTGTTTTTTTGTTCTGTACACTTCTGATATGTTCGATATTGCTGAAATAATCTGGTTCCTTTCCACCTTTTTTGCAGTGATTGTGCACCAGATTATTTAGCGATAATAAATACCTGTGGTGTACAAATCCATATGTCCAATTCATCTGCTAACATATTGAGGGGTGTGAAATAAGGGAAACCCACTATCATTCTGCTGAATTTCTGGGGGAAAATCATGGTTTGCCCCTATAGGTACTTTTTAAATGGCATCTATAAAGGAGGGGTTTGGGGCCTTCATTTAACTTTCGCAGCCCATTTCCTTCTCTTCGTATGGGCCAAGAGGAATCTACAAAGTTTGTTGCAAAGTTTGGCATGCATTATTATGATCTTGGTAAAATGGACTTGATATCTATATCCAGCCAAGGCCCGTGGAGGGAGTTACGGTGGGGCAGGGAGGCGGGGAGGGGGAGGGGCAGGGTGGAAGGTGCTAAAAACCGGCATATGGATAATTGCAGGTAAGTAAACAATTTAATTAATAAAACGAATTTGGTAGCGCGCCTTGCATCGCAAAATGCGATGCAGTGCGCGCTACGAAATTCGTTTACTTACCTGCAATTATCCATATGCCGGTTTTTAGCACCCTCCTCCCCGCCTCCCTGCCCCACTGTAACTCCCTCCACGGGCCGCGGCTGTCTATATCTTTTTCCCTGAGTTGTCAACCTTATTTACAAGGTGGGAGAGCAGGATTTGCTGACCTTGGTGAGTACACAGAACTGTATATTATAATGTCTTTGGTTAGGGTGAAGGCCATGATGCACATAATACAGTCTATAGAAAATAGAAGCCTAAGGTCTTTCTCACTTCACTAGAGTGAGCACTCGCCCAATTAGAATATTAGATTGATGCTGAAAGTGATGCCATTCCAAATAACATAGAGCAACATTTATGGAAGGACGTTAACCGCAGAAAATTGGTCCAAAACTGGTGCCAGGCAATTTATATTCCTAACAGCATAAAATCATCTCTGCAGCCCAAGCCACTGACGTCAGAACTGCCAGTACTTCAACGTGGAAGCAAGGATATTATGCTTCAAGTCAGAGGTGGCAAAAGAACCATGAAATGAGAGAAGCCATAAAAATAATAAAAGTAACAGTGTCAGAGGGTATCAAACTTGCCACAGTATGGATCAGATGAAAAAAAGTGGTTTGTTTCTGATATACGGAAAATAACCCCCTGTCAAGTTATAAATATGTTCAACTGAATCGAAGAAACCAAAACCATATTTACAGTGGATAGGCTCCACAACAACAGAATCAGTCTTCCAAAGTTGTGGTGTCAAATTACTGAGTTTATGTTACTGACCAGTAATAATATGTTATGTTATGTGAATTTTTAGAGCACAGCTAATCACCCATGAGGGTGTCCAGGCACTGAGTAAGGCAAACCGGAGGAGGGAGGAGGAGATCACGCCTGTTTTGTCTGGAAGAGTCATGTCATGAGGCTCCTTCGGAAGTTCATGAGGAAGGGGGAGGTTTTAAGTTGTTTCAGGTCTTGGCTGCAAGGTATGAGAAGCAACGCCTTCCCCTTCTGGTCTTCTTGATGAGAGGGAGGTGTACTCTTGCCTGGGATGCAGATCGAAGGTGTCTGGTGGGTTGGTAGAAGTTGAGGCAGTGGTTGAGGTAAGCTGGACCAGTGTTGAGGTGAGGTTTGTAGACGTGGGTGAGTACCTTGAACGTACATCTTTCTTGCACTGGGAGCCAGTGGAGATTGGTGTGGTGTGGAGAGATGTGGTTATTTCGTGGCATGTTCAGGATGAGTCTGGCAGTGGCGTCCTGGGTGGTTTTGAGTCGGCGTAGGACATGGGCTGGGAATCCAATGTAGTGGGCGTTTCTGTAATCAAGTCTACTTGTGATAAGAGCCTGGGAGACTATTTGTTTGGTGTTCAGTGGGATCCACTTGAAAATCTTGCAAAGTATTTGCATAATATGAAAGCATGATGAGGAGATGGCATTGATCACTCTGGTACTGGAGAGGTTGGGGTCCAGGGTGATCCCAAGGTTCTTGGCACGGTTCACAGGAGTTGGTGGGGCTCCAAATCACCCTGTTGACTCCAAACTATTGACATGCAATAAATCTAGTTTGTGGGGTTCAAATGGTACATCCCTCTTTCTCCATGTAGGCTTATTTTCACCACAGAGTGCAGGATGACATTTTGGAATTGATATATTGACAATTCAGTGTGTCTGCTGATCTGTTTTTGATATTCCTCCCTTCTCATTCACCTTACAGATATAAAACCCCTACCTCAACCAGCAAAGATGAGCAGGTACTTTACTGCCCCCCCAAATGCAATACTTCAGCAATTTAGGGTATGCCCCACAACAAAGTAATTGCCTGTATCTGGAAATCTAGAACAAAGGAAAATATCTCTGATCTGAAAAGAAATATACAGAAAATCGCAAATTGCTTGGAAATATTTAAAAAGTGTAAAATAGCTCTTCCACTCTTGTCAACCCTCAGTTAATGTCAAGACTCACCAATGGTGCTAGTCAGTTTTTCGGTTGACGCATGGAAAACCATCTGTGAATCAGTATATGTTCACTTCTGGGAATTATGGTTTCAGTTGCTTCATGTCAATGTGACGGCTGCATGGCTAAAGACAGATGGGGGTTGCCGGTTATTGTGAACCCTGGTATGATGCAAACCAGCAATCAAGGCACCAGTGTTCTTTATCTGGACACCCAAGGCGGCACAGCTACAAATAGATGTGAGACATACAATTGACCATCTATTTCCTTCAAGAAGGCCTTTTCAATAGCAGGGAAGCTATATATAGTTAAGGAATCCCTTTAAAAATAAGTAGAAAAAGAAATATCCGCTTAAAGATGTGCACTATTGTTAAAGAGCCTGGATTTACAAGTCAGAATCCTTGACCCCTACCGGTGAAAGGGTTGACAGCTCAAAAAGTGCAGAGTGTTCCCCCTGAATTAATTCCCACTATCTCAGAAACAGAACACTGAGCTAGAGAGTGGAAGGTGGTGCTACTGCATTGAAAATTGCACTTGTCTACTGCATGGAAAATTCCAATTGTCGCCATGGTCTCTAATAACTGTAAATCAGAAATTATAGATCATTTATTTATTTATTTATTATTTATTTATTTGTGTATTTTATAAAGTGCACTGCTACCCCAACGGGGTGTCCCGGCGCTAGTGGACAGAGAGCAATTGGCAAAAAACCTAATCCTGGCGGCAGAATAGCCAGATCTTGAGAGATCTACGGAACTCGGGTTCCGACTGTATCATGCGGAGGTGAAGCGGAAGTTTGTTCCAACGAAGGCTGGCGCACACTTCGAAAGATTTACCTCCTAATCTAGTTTTTTTAAATCTGGGGGTGACAAGTAGAAGTTTGGTATTAGAGCGCAAGGTTCTAGCATGATTGTAGGGACGAAGTCTCTTTCTAAGATAGGCTGGACCTGGGGCCTTTGGCTGCCCGAATGGCCAAGGTCATAGCTTTGAACTCAATTCTTTTGATGATGGGGAGCCATTGCAGCTTCCGCAAGTAGGGGGGTATGTGTTGTCTTAGCGAAATGCCACCGACCAGGCGAGCAGCTGCATTTTGGACCGTCTGGAGTCTGTGGCATAGTCCTACTGGCAGACCCAGGTAGAGTCCATTAGCGTAGTCTAAGTGAGATGTTATGAGTGCATGGACAACAGTTTTACGAGGTAGTTGATGAACTTTTTTATTATTTAAATTTTACTATACCAGGCGCCAGAGACTGTTTGGACCTGAGTAGCAAAGGACAAACAGTTGTCTCACCTGACGCCCAGGTTCCTGACCGAATCTTTGGGAAGAGGGGCGATGCTCAATTCTTCCGGCCACCAGAGATTGGAGGCAAGGGGGAAGGTTGGTTCAGTTGGCTCAGTTTTACCCGCGTTAAGTTTAAGAAAATTGCAGTCCATGCAGTCCGCAATATTCCTTAGACATATTTTAAGAGGATCAAAGGTGGCAGTGGCTACATCATTATAGGTAAATAGGAGCTGTGTATCATCAGCGTAGGATGTTATTTTAATTCCTGATTCTGAGATCATTTCAGCCAAGGGGGTAAGATATACATTAAAAAGAAGCGGACTCGGTGAAGAGCCCTGTGGGACGCCCCATTTAAGGGGTCTCACAGTGTAAGTGTAAGGATGGGTTTGAACCTGTTGTTTGCGGTCTGAAAGGAAGGAGGATACCCAATCCAGTACTGTACCCTGGACTCCTATGGACAGACGCTTCAGGAGGATGGGATGTGAAATGGTGTTGAATGCTGCCGACAAGTCCAGCAGCACTAGCACCGCTTTGGAGCCCGCATCTAGTGTCTATCGTATAGAGTCAGCCATTTCAATCAGGGTTGACTCTGTGCTGTAACCGGAGCGAAACCCAGATTGAGAATCATGGAGGAGACCTCTGGACTCAATAAAACTGGCCAGTTGTTGATGGGCCAGCTTTTCCAAGATCTTGGCTGGTGCAGGAAGAAGGGAAATAGGCCTATTGTTACCTGGGGTCTCCGGGTCAGCATTGTTTTTTTTTAGGATTGGAATTAGAAATGCGTGTTTCCACGCCCCTGGATAAATACCCGATCTCAGAGAGGCATTCCAGATGGAATTTAGATGGGGATTGAGGAGTTGTGCCAGGGCTTTATATTGTTTTGCTGGCCAGGGGTTGCTGGGAGAGCCGGACTTACATTTTAGTAATTCCTGAAGAGAGGTTTCTTCTGAAATTTCAGTGAAATCAGTGAGTACTGGTGGGGGGATTTGGTCTACTAAATGTTCTTCACGGATGTCAGGATTGTTATCCAGTTTAGGGGAGGATGTGTAAATGAGAGCAATTTTCTCTTCGAAGAACTCAGAGTTTGTTACATAGAGTCTGTGACAGGGGATGAGAGCGAGTCAGGGCCTGGGGATCGGTGAAGGATTTGACAATTTTGAATATCTCTCTGGAGGAATTACTAGCATTATCAATTCTATCAGATAAAAAAGGCTCTTTTATGTTTTATGAGAAGTTTGCGATATTCTTTAAGAGCTGTACGATAATCAGTCTTGCTATCATTCTATAACTTTGCAAAATTCTCAATTGCTGTATAGATTGGCTATAGGGAAAAGCAATGCTATTTTCACGCAATCTGGAAAGCTCATGGTCACATTTCTGCATTGCTTCACAAACTTACTCGCAAAATAATTATTCAATGAGGTATGAAAAACAATGGTCGTCATATCATTTGGACCGGCTCTGCTAACAAGAAAAGAAAACCTGGGGAAAGGAATGCGTTGTTTTAAGCTAAAATTGTTGTGTTGTCCAGTAATGACACTGCTTTCCTTCTGGTATCACAGAGTATTTACAAATTGTCAACTGGAATCATAAAGTATTTGCAAATCAGCACCTTAGATGCTATTACATACGCATTATGTGATTGAACCAACGAGAGGAGGTGGAATACCTTCTAGCTTTTCTCATTTTGTTTCCTAACACCTCTTTACTAAGACTAGGGGAGGTTTGTTAGTACAACATTGTGTAGCTGGCAGACGTCAGGTAAACTTATAGACATATTCACCATTTGACAACTTGATTGCTCTATAGCATATACCATTTGCTCTGCTTTTAACCCAGGAGCACAGAGGACTATGATTATATCCTCCTTTTTAAAAAATATATTCCTTTTATTTTATTGGAAAGCACTGTTTATTGGTTAGTTTCTTGTATTTATGACATTAAAAGCATAGGTATCGCATACTTCATGACATTTTTTTCATGTCTGATTACCATGGATGCTTTTTCTTTAACAGAGCGGGCCTCTTTCCCTGAGCTGTAGCCAGGTGAGGTGAGGCTAGGTCATGCTAATCACAGGGGTACCCCTGCGCATATTGTTCCCTAGTGTATGGAGGTGTTTTCACTGTATTCTAAGTGTCTCTTAGCATAGCACTGGCTCTAGGCCTGGTTAGTCAAGGTTCAGTTACCACCAGTACCCATCAGCAAAATGTTGGGGGCATAGAGGACTTTCTGCTCCTCGGTTGGTTCTTTCTGCACATCTTTTCTTCTTCCTGCACTTTTCTTTGTCTTTCTGGACTTCTGTTGCCTCTTTCTGCATTGTCTTTCTGCATTTGTCTTGCTTCTTTCTGCGCTTTTCTTCCTCTTTCTTCACATGTCCTACCTTTGTAGGCATAGTTAGAAATTAGCATTTAAAAAACCTTAGAAATTCACTGAAAAAAACCATAGGTTTCAGGGACGTTATAGTTAGAAATTTTCATTTAAAAAACCTTTGAAATTGACTGAAACAAATAGGTTTCAGGAAGGTTATAGTTAGAAATTAGCATTTAAAAAACCTTAGAAATTCACAGAAAAAAACCATAGGTTTCGGTGAGTTAGTTAGAGGTTTCACTCGTACAAAACCATAGAAATTCAGCTGTTATAGTTAGTGGACTTATCTATAATTCGCACCACCGCAATGCACTGCTGATGACGTCACATATTACATCACTCATGACATATTCAGTGACATGACTGATGACATCACTGATGACATTACTGATGACATCACCTTTGACATCATCAACATGATCATCTGATGCACCTCCTCATACCCTAATAAAGCCTTTCATATACCCACTCTAAAATACAGACCGCCAATATCGAAACCATAGACAGACCAAAAGCAGTTAGTACACACCTGTTCAGTAATTTATATGGCAACACACACATCCACCCACTAACCCATACAGTCACTCAGTCAACCCTGGGGATGAAAGCATATGCCTAAACTGTGAGCTGAGTGGTCTGTAGCATACTGGCAGAACCAAAGTATTTACCGGTACCGGTGTGAAAGTGCTGTTTTGTCTAGAGTGAGATGGTGCAGAGGTGAGGTACCGTTAAAATCGGGGATGAAACTGTGCGCCTAAACTGTGAGCTGAGTGCTGTAAACTGATGTGCTCTGGGCTGTGTAGCATACTGGCTGTTGTAGCATATGTGTGCAGGTGGTGTTAGTACGCGTTTAGAGTATAGCGGGAATGGGAAGCAAAGTACTCACTGGTACCGGTCAAAAGAGTCAGGGATGAAACTGTGAGTGTAAGTCGTGAGTTTATTGTTGTAAAGTAACAGTGAATAGAGTAGACTGTAGACAGATGAAATCACAATTCGAATTATTTTGATTTATTTATTGTAGAGTTTTATGTAATTTATGTTGTTGTATTTTGTAAAGAGGCAGTGAGAAAAAGTATTGATGGTTGTGTGTGTGAGTACTGCCTTCAATTAACAATGCAGACAGTAGTGTTCACAATTCAGATTGAATTGTTATTGTAGATGATGCAGTCCTGTAAGAGAAGAGATTGCTGTAGTTTGCTCTGTCTGCACCACTTATATGCATCATTGCAGGTTCCGCACACGTTTTGTTTGCTTCGTGGATTGCAAACTGTAGAGCTCAAGTTAATGCCACATGGCTGTGGGCCCTTGCTGAAAGCTCACTCTGGCCTATACTGCAGAATTCAGTATTCATATTAGCAATTGAGTCAGTATTGTAGATGATGCAGTCCTGTAGGCAAAAACATTGCTCCAGTGTGCTCTGTCTCCACCACTCATACGAATCATTGCAGGCTTTGCACACTTTTTTATGCTTTGCGTATTGCAAACTGTGGAGCTCAAGTCAATGCCATGTGGGTGTGGGCCCTTGCTGACTGCTCTCTGTGGCCTACACTGCAGACAAAAGTGTTCACAATTGAGATTGAGTCATTATTGTAGATGAGGTAGTCCTGTAGGAAAAGACATTGCTCCAGTGCGTACTGGCTGCACCACTCATATGCATTATTGCAGGCTCTGCACACTTTTTCTTTTGCTTCGTGCATTGGAAACTGTGGAGCTCAAGTCAATGCCATGTGGCTGTGGGGCCTTGCTGACTGCTCTCTCTGGCCTACACTGCAGATAGTAGTGTTCATACTTGAGATTACGTTGCTATTGTAGATGAGGTAGTCCTGTAGGAAAATACATTGCTCTAGTGCGTACTGTCTGCACCATGCATATGTATCATTGCAGGCTCTGCACACACTCTTTTGTTGCTTCGCTTACAACACACTGGTCAGCTCAAGTCACCCTTTGTAGGTGTGAGTCGTTGCTGACAGTTCTCTGAGGCCAACACTGCAGAGAGCAGTGTTCAAAAATCAGATTGAGTTGCTACTGCAGATGATGCAGTGTTGATGGCAACAGATATTGCTCCTAGTGCGGCCTGTCTACAGAACACATAATTGCTGGCAGTGCACATGCTGAATGCTTTTGATGTGGCTATGTGAGTGCACTAGAACTGATGGAGTGTTTATGATGTAATCTTTTTGTGTATTATTTTAGATCTATTCATTATGTGTCAGTATACCACAAGTTGTAGTTCTTTTACAATAGAATTATTTCTACATTATTTCACATGCACTGTCCCTAACTTACTGCAGCACCAATTATTGATTCTTTTAATATTGAATCTCTATGTGTGATGCAATGATTACTGTTGTAGTTGATGCTAGCAGCAACTATTCCCTGAGGGCTGGATTACACTCGCCCCACACGCATCCAGCACCGACATCACTGGATATGTGACCCCGGTAATAAAAAGGAGTCAAGCGCACATGCCAGTACCCACTTCCACTATCTATCTGTATACGTGTGTTCATTATCTATGCATGATACCGTCTCTGGGCCGTACTATATTACGTTGTGCTGTGGACAGTGTATGCAGCCATGTTACATCTGGTTTTGGAGAACATTTCGGTATTGTAACTTTTAGGAGTATGGTTTTCACAGGTGGAAGGCTACTTTACAGAGCATGAATATTGATGAAATGATGGTTGCATGTTGTGTGTAGTGTAAGATATGTGTATATTGCAAAAAGTTTAGAACAAAGCTCTCTAAGCAGAAGAGGTGTGTTCCATGAAATGCAGTACAGATATTGACTACAATAGGTGGCGTTTTCGAACTGTTACAATAGGAAATGTTATGAACTAATGAAATGTTTTTTTGTATAGTCACATGGCAATCGCGCAGCTAGCGCACAATGAGATCGCACCCGATGTGATTTTGAGAAAATATATTTACTATAATATTTTTAATGCAGTTCGAAATATATAACTGTTTAAAATATTTGTAATTATCGCTTGCTCTCATATATACGTTAAAGTTATTTAGATATAGTTTTGAGACAAAAAAATGAGGGAATGGTGTATGTGGCGTGATATCGTACATCTATGATGTAACACAGGGCGTGGCAGTGTGCATTTGTTGCATTTGGAACGCGCATTGGGTGCCACCCCATACGTACATGACGTAATGCACCGCTCGGTAGTGTGTTACGGTCGCATCCCACAGTAGCAGCTGGCGAGACCGCATACGTACATGTTGTTACGCAGGACGCGGTGTCACAAACCCGTCGGATACGAAATGCGCATCATTTAAATGTGGTGGATAGGATTCACGTGCTGATCGAGCTTGGTAGACTACAGGTACGGGATTGTAGTTTTCTAAAAAAAATATATATATATATATTTGTATATATATATATATATATATACATATTTTTGGGGGAAGATATAAAAGATTGCATCATTTTTAAAGTTAAAAAAAGGATAATAGAGTTGCAAAATATTAAAAAACAATTAGAAAAATATACGTTTTATAAATATTAAAATATGAAATTAACATTTAAAAAACCTTTTAAATTCACTGAAAAAAACAGGTTTTACAGATGTTATAGTTAGGAATTAGCATTTAAAAACCTTAGAAATTCACTAGAAAAAACCATAGGTTTCAGGGACGTTATAGTTAGTTGGACATTTGACTCATATAAAACCAGAGAAATTAGCTGGTTACAGTTAGTTAAGCTAACTATAACTGGTGCGCCCGCAATGCACTGCTGATGATGTCACATATTACATCACTCATGACATGGTCAGTTCCATCACTGATGACATCACTGATGACATCTCAGATGGGAAATGTTTTGGAGTTTGTATCCAGACTTTTTCAACCCCCCTCCCCCTATGATCAAGGTGCATGTGCACCAAAACCCATAAGGGACAGAACACAGTCGGGCTGTTTTCATGGTTCTGGGAAAAAAAGATTTAGTGAAATCATCCTTCGTTGGAGGACCTCAGGACACAAGTGGACTTTATCCCCTGAGCAGCAGTGTGCCAGGAGGCGCGTTTGCAGAGTGATGTAAAAATTGGGCTTGGCCTCGGCCCACTTTCGGCAATCCAGTTGTGTGGGACTTACTGGAGGTACCTGGTGGCCTAGTTGGCACCCATGGACCATCATGAGGAAAGGGAACTTCATCCCCCTTCATTTCTCAACCATTCTGCAACCGCACCTCCTGGCAGACTACGGAATTGGTGAGGAAGTCCACTTTTCTCCTGAGGGACTTTGGGGGCCAAGAAGCCCTCCTGGTACCTCCTGTAAGTTTAGACAAGAGAGGTCAAAGAGAGCACAATCCTCAAGTACATGTCCATGTAAGACTAATGTGTTGTATAGTGATAACAGTATTAGATCCGAATATAATCTGCAGCTTGTAGTGTAGGACAGAACAGATCAGTAGATAAAGTTCATATTTATATCATCTTATTCTTTATTGATCCATAAAAGTTTTTTTCCAATTGATAAAAAGACAGCCGACACGTGTTTCGTCCGTACTCTCAATAAGTACTCAGACTTTTTCAAGGCTAATAAAGCTGGAATATGCGGCGCATGTGTCATCTAATCCTACGAATGTAGCTATGACCGTAAGGCTCCAAAGTAAATAACAAAAGTCCAAATTTATCCGATACCACCTGATACTGGCACCCTGCAAGCGCCAGATACATCTTTTTCACCTCACATACAACTGAGGCGACTCTATAGTACGCTTGTGCAACAATTCACCTTTACACGCTATTGCGACTCAGGATTGTGCCGTCAAAACGAATCTTGAAGTTTATTGACCTGTGCCTATGCGGAACATTATTATGCTCTTTTTTGTTATCTCTTTATTCGAATGAGGGAAATATTTAACTTGTGCTGAGTCCGTATTGACAACTTCATCTTGCCATCTACTTTGGCATTTCATTACGCTTGACTCATACGGATACCTTGGACTTTTGTTATTTATTTGGAGTTCATAGTGACAACCTCACCTTGACATCTACCCCGTTATCTCACTGCGCTTGACCCATTCGGATAAATTTGGACTTTTGTTATTTACTTTGGAGCCTTACGGTCATAGCTACATTCGTAGGATTAGATGACACGTGCGCCGCATATTCCAGCTTTATTAGCCTTGAAAGTACTTATTGAGAGTACGGACGAAACACGTGTCGGCTGTCTTTTTATCAATTGGAAAAAAACTTTTATGTATCAATAAAGAATACGATGATATAAATATGAACTTTATCTACTGATCTGTACTGTCCTACACTACAAGCTGCAGATTATATTCGGATCTAATACTGTTATGACTATACAACACATTAGTTTTACATGGACATGTACTTGAGGATTGTGCTCTCTTTGACATCTCTTGTCTAGATATACATTTGTCAATCTTTTTGTTTTGACAATTTTGATCCTTCTTGGTAGTGGGGGATAGTGGTCTATGCAGCACTCCGTCTTTGACATTTAGAAAGATTGTATTGACTTTTCCAGCATTGTTTTTCAGTATACTGTTATTAGTTTATGTGCGTTTTTTTTTCCAATTTTGAAAACACCACTACCTATTCTTGTATGCACCTCCTGTAAGTTCCTATGCAGTCGAATTCCTAAGTGCTGGTCGGAGGCCTGGCACCTTTTCTCTACCTCTCTGCAAACGTGACTACTAGTTAAAGAAGCATCTTTCTGTACCTCTGACTCAGAGGTAATGTACTATTGTTAATCCCCCTGCCCTATTATGTAGCAGGGCCTTACAGGGAAGATCATGCCAATCACAGGGGTACCCCAACCCATAGTGTTCCCTAGTGTATGTAGGTGTTTTCACTGCATTCTAAGTGTCTTTTAGCATAGCACTGGCTCTAGGCCTTGTTATTCAGAGTCAGTTACCATCAGTACCCGTCAGCATTTAGTTGAGGGCACAGGATGACTTTGCAACAAGGCCTCTTTCTGCACCTCTGTTGGTTTCTTTCTGCATGTCTCTTGCTTCTTTCCGTACCTTTCTTTGTCTTTCTGGACATGTGTTGCCTCTTCCTGCATTTCTCTTGCTTCTTTCTGTGCATTTATTCCTATTTCTGCACATGTCCTACCTCTACAGGCATTGTTAGAAATTAGCATTTAAAAAACCTTAAAAATTCACTGAAAAAAAACCACAGGTTTCGGGGATGTTAATGTTAGATATTTTCATTCTGAAAATCTTTGAGATTCACTGAAAAAATCATAGGTTTCAGGGATATTATAGTTAGAAATTAGCATTTAAAAAAAACCTTTGAAATTCACTGAAAAAACATTGCTTTCAGGGTTGTTTCCATCTCTCCTGGTGTGTTTGTGTTGATGTTGTTTTGTGAGTTTCTTGTACCCGTTGCTACTAGCTGCATAATTGTTTAGTATCATTTGTAACTTTTGCCTTGATCAGAATGTGATATTGACACTTTTTATATTAAATTCTGTTGGCCTGGGATTGGTTAGTACAAACTGTTTATAGATATTTGGTTTTTGTTGCATCATTGTGCCCAAGGGAGTGATGGAATTCCAATTTTGCCAATTTGCGCTCTTCACCCAACCGTATGTGTTTTTCCAATGTTTCCTTTTCCTAGTAACACTTTTGGAAACTTTGCATGTGAAACAAAGTTGTAAAGATTTGATTATATATTTTTTGATGATTTTATCTTACTGAATAATAGTGCTGTGCTTGTGTCTTCATTTCAGCCCTGGGGCAATTGTTCTAGCTAATGTTGGAGAATTGGAGATCTTCGGTTAGGAAGTTTGACATTTCATCCTTGTTGATAGGGTCCCAGCTAATCCCAGTCCTGCTTTCGGTTTCTAATTCCTCACTGGGATATCCTTCAACCACTCTGTCTTTTATGTCCATTTATGAAGGTCAGAATCAGTACAATGTGGTTGCTCTATATGCATCAGGGTGTCATTGTTTTATTGAGACATTGGATGACCTACATTTATAAAGATGTGGTCAATGTGAGACTGGGCTCGATGAAAGTGAAACATTTTGGTTTTGCCACTATGGTTAATGGAACTGCATTTGTTGTTGGAACTAGGTTAGTTTCAAGAAGCATTAGTTTTAGAATTAGGTTTTTCTTGTCTTTCTTTGGAAAGCTCTGAGCAATGGTAGGGGCATTTCTGCCTGCTTAAAAGTCTTCACTATCTCCCAAGCATACTGCTCAAGCAATTTTAATGGTTTGCAATGTTTTCTTTCAAAGTCTGTTGTAGTATTTCAACCTTCATGCTAAAATACTGGAATGATTGTGTGGAGAGGTAGATGTACACAATAATATCCAGATCAAGGAAGGCCCTAATGAGCACAGCATGGATGACATTTTTAATCATACAATGATAAGTACCCTGCATATATCCGTTCTGCAGCTAATCTGAAGTTATACTGAGTTCCTCTTGGAATATTAGTGATGAATCCCTAGGGTTCACAAGCAGTCAGTGGCCAAGTTTCTTGCAAATCTATGACTGAATGGCCAGTCAAGAAAGAAAAGTAGGGATCTCCTAGATGTGTGGATCCCTGTGAATCTGCATGACATTAGTGGCCATATTTATGATAAAACTCATTTTTCCAAAGGGTTGTTTATAAGCCTGTTAGTAACAAAAGTGTTTTTGTGGTGCATTCAGAGTATTCCTAAGGGATTTCAATGTTGTGGCATTCAGATGGCCCGGATTCCCTAGTTACAGTCTTCATACAACTAGGTTGTTCTGATCTGTTTTGGGTAATTACTCCATTGGTGAGGGATCCACTTGGGTTCATGGTGCTCCTTCATGAGTCTTTCAACTTTCACATATTTGGCTCATAGACTATTTCTTGGTCTTTCTGAATGTCAAATGGTTCAAAATTCAGTTGTGACTGCTCCTGCTTGGTCGTGATGATCTCTTTGGTTTTAGGAGCTTGGTTATCCTGTGAGTAGCAAGCAGAACTACATTTTTTATTAGGAGTGCTTTGCTGTGGTATTACTGTTGATACGTTTTGCAGTCTGGAAGCAAATACCAGCCTGTTTAGATACCTTTAACCCTCTGGCAATGTTTAAGCTTAGGTCACTCAACAATTTGAGCCAAGGAATCTGGTGTACTGTGACTCATTAACTTCCTGTGCACTTCTCGAGGATGCTGCATACATGGCCATTATGAGTTCTGTGAGACTACAGGATTATTTGTTGTATTACTGGGTTCAGAAACTCTTTTCCCCATGGATAGACACACTCAAGAAATTCATACTTGCATTTCATTGCTTTGCAAAACGCCTAATGCTCTCTGATCGAATAAAGTCATTTCTCAGCAATGAACAGAAAACACAAATTATTGTTCCAAAAGAATATTGAAAAGGACAGTTGGAAAATTTACAGAGGTTGAAATTTGTGAAAGCATAGAGTTCAATGTCCACTCATATGAGCAAGTAGTTCTCCGAAATAGAAAGCAATAGCTTAGACCCTGATTACGACTTTGATACAGTTGCACTGGCTCTCCACTGACACAGCTGCACCAAAGCCATGCAAGGACCACCTTAATACAAATCAAACTCATGTAATATGGACGATCCATCGCCTTTCCCAAGGCTGTGGCTGGAAAACAGCCATCACAATGCGAAAGGCAAAAAAGTCCCAGCACGTATGGACTGTCTGTGACATCCATGTTGTGCTAGAACTTTGGGGAAATACAGACAGGTGGGCACATGTCATGCGTTCCTGAATGTATACCCATGGTAGGGGGGCAAAAGACCTCTGTAGGACCCCCTTTATTCGTTCACAGCCAGCCTTTTCATGGCAGGGCTCCCGCCATGAAATGGCTGGCGGCGGCGGAACTCGTAATATGGTGAGCGGGAATGCGCTATTCCCACTCAGCATATTACAATGTGGCGCAGCTCCACCAACACCAGGGAATGCATGTTCTCCGGCACAGCCAACGGTCCTCTGCTGCAATTACTTTTGAAGGTGTAATGAGGTGGATGGACCACAGCCAATGGAAGTCTGGTGGAATCAGCCCATTAGTGACACTGGTACTCATTAGGCCTAGTTGAAAAGTAATTTCAGTAATTTCATGTTACTTAGTGAAATTACTGCAAGTTAGTCAATTACACTCATTAGCGTATCTGGAGAAATTTGGGACAAAAGTGCCTAAGGGAACATAATTATAGCGCAAGTGGCTTCTGGCTGCTGCTGTCCCTGTTATGTTGCTTTGAGTGCTGTTTGTTAAGTGCATAATGCATATTCTGATCCATTTTGTATTAAGAGAATAGCTAATAATGCAGCCGTATGTTCCTTGTGTAATTCTGCTTAATTTCATCCAATTTTGCTTTAATATTGCATAATTATGCCACAGCAAATTACGTGAGTTAGGCCTACCCCTATTAATCTTTTGGATACAATGTGGTGCTACACAACCATTAACCTCTCAGCAGTTTCATTTACTGTCACTTCTATGTTTCACTAAAACTCTGATCCACCAACCTAGAGCTCATAGCTACCTGGTACACTCAAAGTACCAAAAAAATAAATATCCTGTATGACAACAGGAAAATAAATGCAGAAGAACAAACGAATTCAAAACACTCAGCTGTAATTGCCAATCCTTCACCATCACAGCTGAAGCCTCTTACTAAACCTGTTCATTACCTCACTATCAGTGAGGTAATCAATAAATGCTAAACTATCTCCTTCAAAACTATCAAGCAGTGCACCAGTTATTTACAGTCCCAGATTCAGATGACAACCACATTCTTTACAAAGAAGATGGCCAAATCAGATCCAGTATCATTGCCACTTCCAAGGCCCTTCACTTCCCACTATTCCTGCCACCAAATGAACCTTGTTCAATTCAATCTTGCACATGGATCTTCTCAGTATCGTCAAATCTCTCAAAGCAACCTCCCATGGAAATGACAGGAGCACATCAGCCCTCCTCATCATGACTTGATAACATAAATATCCCCCGCATCTTGGCCAATTTTGATCTCTCTGCAGCCTTCAACAAAGTTAACCATGTAGCTCATTTTAACATCATGTCTTGTAAACATCAACATACAAATTTATCGATGTTTAGATGGTGCCCAACTGTATCTAAAAATATCATCAGAAACTCAAATCCTGCCTCAAGCTCACCCACTCTTGGATGTTAATAACTTCCTGTAGCTAAACCCCACAAAGGCTGAATTTCTCCAGTTTGCCACCAGCACCAAAAAACCCTGATTTAAGTTTGGGTCTCCAATTTAAAAGTGGCAGGCTTTACCACCCCACAACAAGCACACAATGAACTTCTTGGGTCTATCAAAGCTTGAAACTAGCAGAGGTCAGAGGGAGGTAAAACTGTGTCTCTCTAACAAGCCCTTATCAGGGAGCGATCCCTTTCAGGACGAATGCCCTCACTCACCAAAGGTGACATGCTTCATCATTTGGGCTTTCTCCTCCCAGTGGGAAAACCTAGTCCCACCAAGGGCTACCACCACCTCTCTAGGAGATGGGAGCTCTGGGATGTTTTATGTTTTAATTAATACAGTAGACATGGAAACTAAAATCCCAAATGTGAGCAAACTAGTGATGTGAGGGTGCAGCGCAATACGTAAGTGAAAGGTGAATTAAAACTGCCTAGTGCAGATGAAAAAAAACGTTATTAGCTCATCTGGGCTGGCAGGGTTAAAACGCAGTGCTATTAGCTCATCTGGGCTGGCAGGGTTAAAACGCAGTGCTACGCAGTGTCTATTTAAACTGCTGGGTTGAAAAGAGAGGTCGACATGTTTCAGCCATTAGCCATCTAACAAGTATGTTTGGCTTTCTTCAGGACCAAAAAACAAAGCTGCTGCTGTAAAGTGAAAAGAATAAAGTCTGATACAAAACCAGTAATCCTAGGTGAATATCGGTATCACTAGAACTTATCTATTGAGAAAATGAGACAGAGAAGAACACGATTAGTCAAAACTCATTGGGATTTCCAAACTTGTTGCAATGTGAAGATGACCCTTTAGTCATTCCATACGACAAAGTCCAGCAAGGTACTCTAAGATTAATTTACTCACCCAATATTGTAGGACAAGCAAGCCCACCTCTACCTGGTCACAACTCAGGGAAGGGAGCCCCGCTCTGAAACAACAAGGAAGCGTCACAAGACTGTGGTATGCAGTAAGTGCGCTTAATTATGCTAATAACAGCTGTGTGATTGTGGTGTCAAGGACAATGCTCGACAAAGAATGTGCACATATGGTAAAAAAGGTACTTGTAAAGGGCAGTTGCTGACTTAACTCTCAGGAAAGGAGTTAATATATGAAAGTAATATGCAGGTATACCACCCCCACACCAGGCTGTGAAACCATGCAAAATATTTTCACCAAGACTTTAATTTCAACTCTGCCTCTTTGAAAAAATGACATTGTTTCTTCTGGAAGACAACTTGTAAACAACCGTACGAGTCTATGTCCTCGCCCTTTGGGATAAAGGAAACATCCTTCTCAGTGATCTCCCTGAAACCACTCTGGGTCTCCTGAAGCATGTCCTACATGCAGTGGCATGGTTCATCTGGGGCTCAAAGAAATTCAACCACATCATCCCCTCATTATAGACCTCTATTGATTCTCCTTACCATGTCAGATCTTCCTTTCGATCAGCTGCATGAACTTATAAATCCCTTATCAATAAGACCACAACTTACCAGCAAATAAACTTGCCATGCCTAGACAGTACTACGCCAAGAGTGTGAATATTGCCAGACTGCAGACAAAACAATACAAGAAGAAAGAAAATAAAAGGCAAGCCTTCTCCATTCACATACTAGGTTCAACAACAGTATCCTCTGCATCGGATGAGCAGCAACCCACCTACATTTAAAAAGCATTACCTGTGGCCTGGCAGTCTACCCATTCCTCATTTCCAATAAGTATGCCATGCATTTTATTGCTCTTTAGCTGGGTTTGAGCTTTACAAATACTAACACAAATATGCATATTTAATATCCAGGTTTTTCTTGTGAGGCCATGACAGAGATTCCAGCTTCCACATTTTCACCCAGATTCATTTGAGTTGCTCTCTTGCAATAATAAGGTGCTCTGTGGTGAAATGGGAACCCTATCACCATAGGTTAATAGGTGAACCATTGGGGGCTGGAGGGAGTATTGTTACTTCAGTATCAACCAGCAGGCAGTACTGGATGAATGTGTTGCATCTGTGAGTTTAAAGGTATGCATATAGGTATGCATATTGAGTGTGGCTTACAAGTATTCCCATAGTTGACAGGTAGTCTAGCACAGAACATGTGTCTCTGCCAGATATACATCGTAGGAAAAGTGAAAGTTAAAATAAGTCCCCATTATGAGCCATCAATTTGATGATGCTTAGTAATATGTAAGCCCAAATGTCTAAGTGGGATATGACTATTGAATATTCACATACTTGAAAAAGGCAAAGGATTTATTGTCTTAACATTTCCCTTTTATATTGTCTATGGTGGAGAACCTGTGGCTGTTTCCAATGTCATCGAGATACTATATACAAGTGTGTCAAAGTTGAAATGAGAAAGACAATGCATTAGTCTTCATAGTGTTCAGGATCAATTTAGAAAATACTGTTATATGTAACATGAAAGAGATTGAATAGAAAGTAATAATGACAACCCCAAACAATTGCCTTTGAGGATAAGAAGGGCTTGTGTAATTTAAATGTAGTTACAAGTGTGCACTATTTCCTAAGTGTGCAGAATGTGCTTATTACTAAAGGAGAATAACACACGCTGGATATTCACATGGCAATAAACTTGGCGATAAATTTTATTCCATAATTATCATTTGATGATGGCTAAACAGTAACACTAAATAAGTGGATTCTGTTGGGGAGAGCTGCTCAGAATAATCTGTACGTAGATGCTAAACTATGCATAAATGGCTCCCTCATTTGACGACCAAAATATTTGACACCTAAGGTAATAGGTGTGGCCAATGTCCTCTTTCACTTACTATGGTAATAAAAATGAATTGGACGTGAGTGCCATCTTTGACAGAGAGAGAGGAAGAGAGAGAAAGGGAAAGAGAACATCAACTACAGGAGGGGGAGGGGAAAGAGAGAATAGAAGAGAGAGAAATTTAGCAAGGTAGAGAGAAACAGAACAAGAGATGAAGAGCAAGAGAAGCAGAGGGAGAAGAGAGAGGCAAAGACGGAGGGTGAGAGTGAAGGCATGGGAAAGAGGGAAAGATGGAGAGGGAGAAAGAGACAGGGGTAGAACGAGAAAGAGAGCAAGAAATTGAGAGAGGGTGAAAAAGAGAGAGTGTGAAAAAGAACTGGAGAGCCACATAGGCCTCTTTCATATTGCTTGTTTACTACAATGTCAAATGTTTAAAAGAAGAAATCGCTGCTGAAGAGAGACTTTAGGTGCTCTATGGTTGTACAACTACAAAAGAATAAGTCCACTGTCCCAAAAAGAATTGAGGAAAATCACATAGCCAAATGGCCCGTTCTTCTTTTAAGGTTGTGCTTCTAAATGCATTTGAGTGCTCATTTCCTACATAATCTCTTAATAGATAATAATAGAGAAATTCTAGCAAACTCCATGACCTTGTTTCTTCTCTGACTCCTCACAGCCTCATCTGCCCAATTGCCAGCACCTAATATCAGTATTTGTGAGAACTTAGCTGGGATGGACAGGTGCTCAACACAAGTAATAAGGTCACCATTCCTGGCAGATACAAGATCCAGAGGAAGGACCATACTAACTCCCCATAAGAGGACTCGCCATCGTACACAAGAGCTCCCTCTGACTCTCCACCTCGAGCACGAGCATCTCCCCTCCCACCACCAAATACCTCCACTTCCAGATCCAGACCAGCCCCAGAAATACACTTGGCAGCACCCTTGTCTACAGACCCCCTGGGCCTCCTGCTTTGTTCACCACCACCATCGCCGACCTCATCGCAGCCCACGCCATCACCTCCATGGACTACATACTCATCAGAGACATGAATTTCCACCTCGACACCTTCAGCCACCCCAACTCCACCGCCCTCCTGGACAACCTCACCAACATTGGTCTGAAACAGCTCATCACCAGCTCCACCCACAAGGCAGGACACACCCTTGACCCCATATTTGCAGGAGGGAATAACATCCACTTCAGCAACACCACACAGCCTCTCTGGACAAACCATCACTGCGTACACTACTCTTTCTACACTACCACCGCTCACAAACTCACTCCACACCCACCGCATAGGAACCGGAGCAAGGTCACAGAGGAGCACTTCAAATGCACCCAAAACCCCCCGCCTTGAAAGATGCTAATTCTGCCACCAAGGAGCTACACCGATGGATCACCACCTGTGCAGACAAGCTTGCACCCCTCCGCAAGCCAGACAGACAATGCCCCTTGAAGGCCACCTGGTTCACCATTGACCACCAAGAATCCAGACGCATCTGCTGACAGCTCAAAAAACGATGGAGGAACAGCAAAAGCACCGAAGATCAGACCATCTACAAGAATTCCCTGACAGAATACCACCACTCATAAGATCCACGAAAGGACTTTCATTCGAAACAAAATCCTCACTCACTCCAGCATCTTGAAGGAACTCTTCAGCATCATCCAGCAACTCACCAAACCCCCAGCAAAGCCACGGACGTCACACCCTCCCAGGACCTTTGCAACAAACTCCGATCCTACTTCCACCTGAAAATCAAGGCCCTCTACGACAACTTCAGTGAACAGACTTCTGAAGCCTCCCTTCCCACCAGCAACAACAGCCAGCCCACCACCTGGACCCCGGTCACCACTGAAGATACCACCTTGACCATGAAAAGCACCCACTCAGGAGCCCCCATGGATGCCTGCCGCAACACATTTTCCACAGAGCCACCACCACTATAGCACCCGTGCTAACTTCACACATCAATGTCACCTTTGAATCTGGCACTTTCCCCAACGACTGAAAATGCACAGAAGTCAAGCTCCTCCTCAAGTAGCCCTTGGCAGACCCGATGGACCTGAAAAACTGCCAACCCATCTCTCTCCTTTCCTTCGCAGCCAAACTCACCAAGAAGATTGTCAACTCTCAGCTGACGATCATCTTCATCGAGGAGAATGCCATCCCCGACTTCTCCCAATCGGATCCCACAGTAACCACAGCACCGAGACCGCCCTCCTCGACGCCACAGATGACATCCACAAGCTCCTCGACCAAGGCCACACCGTGGCCCTCATCCTTCTAGACCTCACAGCAGCCTTCGACACTGCACTCTTGCAGCCAGACTCCACGACGCCGACATACAGGGAACCACCCTCGACTGGATCTGCTCCTTTCACGCTGGAAGAACCCAAAGGATCAGACTCCCGCATTTTCCTCTGCGAACCCACAGAAATCAACTGTGGAATTCCCCAATGATCGTCACTCAGTCCCACACTCTTCAAGATCTACATGGCCCCCCTCGCCGTCATCGTCAGACAGCATTGAATCAGCATAATATCCTATGCCAACGACACCTAGCTCATCTTCTCCCTCACAAAGAACCCTGAAGACGCCAGACTCATCTTCCAGGAAGGAATGAAAGACGTCACAGCTTGGATGAGAAGCAGCTGTCTGAGTTCAACTAGGAGAAGAGAGAAGTCCTTGTCCTTGGACCCACCCCTTCAGCTTGGGACAACACGTGGTGGCCCACTGCCCTCGGCAACCCCGCCTCCATGGACCATGCCTGCAACCTCAGCATCATACTCGAGTCCTCCCTCACCATGACCCTCCAGATCAACGCCTACACTTCCAGCTGCTTCCACACCCTCCGCATCCTTCGGAAGACTTTCAAGTGGATCCCCCAAAAGCCAGAAAGACTGTTACCCATGTACTCATGCACTCATAGCCAGCAGACTGGACTATGGGAACGCCCTCTACTCCGCAATCAACAAATCCCTGCTATGCAAACTCCAGACCATCCAGAACACCACGGCCAGACTCGTCCTTGGAATCCCACAACTTGAGCACATCACCCAGCACCTTCGAGACCTCCACTGGGTCCCCCTCGAGAGGAGAGTAACCAATAAGATACTCACCCACACCTTCAAATCTCTCCACAACACCTGACCAAAATACTTCAACGAAAGAGTCTCCGTCCACCTACCCAAAAGAAACCTCCGCTCTGCCGACCTTTCCCTAGCAGAAACCCTGCACATCCTCAGAACCAGAGCTGGGAGAAGAGCCTTCTCCTATATCACAGCCAAGCCTGGAACAAACTCCTGGTCAACATCAGATGCTCCCCCACTCAGCACATCTTCAGCAAAAGCCTCAAGACCTGGCTTTTTGGTTAACTCTGAGCTGCACCCCCCACACCCAGTACCTTGAGATCCCCATGGGGTGAGTAGCACACTTCACAATTCCCTGATTGATTGATTTTATTCTGTGAGATCAAATCTTTCATGGCTGCTCTCAGGTGACAGACAGTAGATCCAGTCATCTTCTGTTCTTCCGCAGGTCCAGAAAGTGTTCCCAGGAGCTGCATATTTCCACCTGGCACCCGCTAGTTGGTGTGGGTAACCTCTCGGTATGCCCCAACTAATGGGGCAAAAGTTCCCAAGGACAACACAACCCACTATTTATCAGTCCCTGTTGCTTTACTGCATACATTTCCAAAATGTATGTGCCAACCCAATGTCAAGATTGCCAGAGTATTCAGTCACACTAAACCTGGACTCTGAAGGATGGGGCATGTAGGCAAGTGGTCTATGGAAATCACCTAAATTCACTCACAACTAACAATACAACCCAGTTTGAAGCATACCCTGTACCCACAACAAACCAGGAGACAGAGGTCTTGTAAGACAAAAGCACTAGACAGGAGATACACAAAATTTCCCTGGCATTCTGTTTGCTCGGATGTGGCTCAAAAAGCCCTGTCAGGCTGGATTTGAAATTATGATGCCAGCAGAATGGCAGCCCCCCAACCTTCTGCTGAGCCCAAATGAGTCATCCCTGCCCATTCTGGTTAACATGGGGATTGCAGTAGAGTCAAAGCAAATTAGCCTTCATGTACTTCAGGCAGGGAAAAGGTAACTGTTTTTTAAAGTTTGGTCCTCCTTAATTCTTCTTACAAATCTGACATCACCATTGAATTGGATTTTTAACAACTTTTAAAAATAGTGGTTTAATGATTTTTCTTCTGGTCTTGTTCCCAACATACAGTATTTCAACCTGTACTCCTATTTTCAATAAAGAACTGGTAGGCCTGCCCCTGTAATAATTGCTTTTTTGCCATGTCAATGTGAGGACATGGTCAAAATAATTTCTGCATGTCCCACTTCTAAATAGCATTCACCATACATTGTAGGATACAGGGCCTACACAGGGATAACTTTTACGATTTAAAATGGAGGCTTTAGCATAATAAAAAAGGTTCATTTAACAGATCACTCTGCAGGTTTCACACTGCAGCAGTAAGGATACAATGGTAAACTGAAGCCATGTTTTCCTTTGTCACACTAGTGGATGACACAATAAGTGCCTCAGTCCACAGGTGACATTTAACTTCCCATGCCATGATTGTAGTTTCTATACCACATACTATGGCATGATAGGAAGGTAAAACTATCAATCAGGGAGTAACCAAACTTTCAATGTGTTTGAGAACATAGACTTGGCACTGGACATCACTGCCTAAAGTCTAAAAACTAGCAATAATATTCAGCAAAAAAAGTGGTTGACTCTCCAAAAAGGACATTTTTTCACAGTATTAATGTTGAGCCATCAATCAAAGATATTCACAAAATCAGAATTAGCTGTCTAAGGGCCTGATTTGAGGTATGATTGGCTTCACTATGTCCATCAAGATAGCTAAGTGTCATGTACTAACCTGGTCCCATCCACGGAGACAACACTGGAGCTAATGCTGGGCCTCCTATCCCACCCGAGATCAATGCACGTCAAGGAACCAAAACATTAGATCTCACACTATTGCCACTCCCCAAGATACACTCAGAGCAAAAGTTGGGGTTATTTGAACTCCTAAGGATACACTCGTATTTCACAAGGTAAACATAAACAAACAAAGTAGGTCACTTCAGTGCCAGGGGCTACTATGAAAATGTGTGCTTTTTATAACAGGAACAGCAAGTTTATAGCCAATATTTGTTTCTATATTAGAAAGGGCCCAGTAGCTTATGCAAAAAAAGTGTTGCAAAGCGATGAAAAACAAGTTTTGACAAAGCCAAAAGTCTAGCTGGTAAAACCAGCCACATTGGATTTGCCAGTGCTTGTTTTTAAATGTATCGGGGAACTTTCTCTGAGAATCAGTGTCAGTGTCTAAACGCCTCATTGGGAATTAAGGAGCAAGGCCAACCTTCTTCCTAAAATTCCTAAAGTGACTCTTAAGCTCAGAGGAGGGAAATCATTATTTTATCTAGTCCTGTCTTTCTGTACCTGTCAACCCAGTAAGATACAACATTGTCCCTCACTAGAGCCATTCAAAAAGGCCCTAAAATGCTTATCTGAGGCACTTGTTATATCCATGTCAAGAGACCCTCTGCTCAAGTGTGCATAATGCAATTATTTCATGAATGAATCAAATGTGTTTGCTTTTTAGGGCCTGATCTGATCTGATTTGAACACAGCCGTACGTAAATACCATAATTGGCTGGACCTGTTGCTGACTCAGTTAGCTCCAGCAAAACAATCTTTAAGTCATAAGACCAATCCTTACAAACCCTGGTTCAAAGACGATCTCAGGAAAAAAAAAGCAGGAATGTAGGAGACCAGAACGTAAATGGAGATCTCAGCTTAAACCAGCAGACAAAGAAATATATTGACCACATGCTGTTGGCCCAGACTACTTTATACAGAATTTTCATCGATATATCCCAATGCGCTCATCCACTGTGGAAATCTGGTTATCCCCAGATTTAAGAAACCCAACTGGGGCGGGAGAGGTTTTATTTTATGTACATAAAGATTATGGAATCCTCTTCCTGGAGAACTGAAATTCAAAACAAAGTTACTAGAGTGTAGGAAAGATCTAAAACTTGGCTTTTTTCCCAATAATTCTGCCATCTTCTGGATTTTCTCAGCCTGTCAGATTCTGCTTAACGCCTAGATCATTTCATTCATTTAATCTAGAGTTAGGCAGACCGAGTCAATATATCCAGTCTATTTTATTAAAAAAGCGCACATTGCCATAGTAGTGCCTGGCACTGAAGTGACATACTGTTGTAATTTTTCCTTTCTTTTCCTCCTCCTTTGGTACGTTCCTCCATGCTTTCCCCCCTCCCCTTTTGGTATGTTCTGCCAGAGTTTGCCTTAGAATGTTGGCATCCCTCTGGCAGTCTTGGAGAGTGGGTGACCGAATAAAGCTTACTTCTACTTACCTTTGCCTCAGAGATTCATCTTTATAACACTGGCAACGAAAGCGGCGCAGGGGGCCCTTCTGTCACCTCACCTTTTAGTACTTTGTCCATTCTCTTCAAGTGAGAGATTCACGGTTGCTGTTCGTGGTTGTGGAGAAGTTTTGTTGTTCATCCATGCTGCACTGTCGCGATCCCTGCTGCTACTGTTTGGGGAGAGCCTCGCAGAGGACTTGCCTGCTGCATTCCTAATTACTATTGTGATGTATTTCTATAGGTACTGTATCGATTCCCCTATTCCTGACCCTGGTTTGGTTAATAATTAACTAGCAGCCATCCAACGGTGCAAAAACCGTTATCTGATTAAGCCACACCACGGCACAGAAGCGCGTTATCTGATTAGGTCATAACGCATGCCATCTAATTAGGCAAGCGATATTCCTCCAGCCCCTGATAAGGCATACGGAGTTCTCAAAACAAATCAAACCTACAGCGACCTGGGAAATTCCCATAGCCATTGTTTTGATTTCACCGAGAGCTTCAGTAAAAGAATGTGCGAACGAACCTGTTCGTATGACATCCTTATTGACGTATATATGTCCATCCTTACGTCAATCTCGGCACCTTTCAGGTATAAATATTACCGACATTGCCTTAAGCAAACACACGCGGTGGTGACGAGATTGGAGCAGCGAGACTTGCCGAGGAGCCCAGCAGAGAGCGAAGCCCACAGGCGCTGCCCCGCCTTCCTGACGCGCTGAGAACGAGACGCTGCCTTTCTCCTGCCGAGAAATCCAGCTCCGGTGCTTCCACGCAGCCCTCGCAGGCAGCTGGAATATCAAGACCTGGGATAAGAGATACCAGCCCTCCACCATTCTAGATCTGAGGTACAGAACTGAATAACCCCTTGCAGAGAATTCTTGAGTCAGTCCCTTGGCAAAACAAACTTAACTTAAACTGCTACTTATCTACTCCCGCCCACGTATTAGGCTTAGGTCAGGTACACTGGAGTAGGCGTGGTTAGAAGCACCAGTTGAGTACGATTAGTCAAATGTATATATGTATGTATCTATTTTATCCATTTTAAAGTATCATATGGCTCAGAAACCATATCAATGCTTTTACAGTATTATTTTATAATTCTGTCTTTACTGTATGCACTTTACTTAACTATAAGTATTGCAATAATAGCGATTCATTTCTCTTGTACGAGAAAAGAGACTGATCAATAAATACCATCTTTTATTGAACACGCCTGTCTCTTCCTTTTCTCTACAATCTGGTGAAACTAAGAATGCACTGAACTGACTGAGTAAAATAAGTTGTCTTTTGTTTTCACATGACTCTAGAGAAACACTCTTGATTAGGGGAGAGCAAAGTTGTCATGTTCTATGGTTGTCAGAAACTAAATCCCTTCTTGTCTATCCAGGGAGGTTAAAATCCTCCTTGCCTATTCGAGAAAGTTTCTAGTGAACTCTGAGCTAGCTGGCAAACACAAAACTTTAAGTCTAATATCGTCGGTAGAAGACCTAGTTAACCTCTGCCCTAGGTCTATACTATTGAAGATATTATTCCAATGCGCAGAGCCTATTGGGATAATAGGAACTACACCACATGGCGCCCAAACGTTTGGATAGGCGATAAAACTAACGCAAGACATTAGAGTAACTCAGTCGTGCTTTTTCACACAGAGCCCCTTTTTCCCATAATACTCCAAAGACGTCTGGAGTGGGTGAAAGGTCATATCCGCCATACTTCGCAGGAGGAAACTCCTATGTATGGTTCTTGGTTTATTCAACGTTGAAGGATACACTGTTCCAAAATATTGTGCATCTAATCTTTGTTTCCATAGAAACCTGATCTGCAAAAAAATAAAATAACCTTCTTGACAGTAGAATGTCAGAAAGTGAAGAAGAAATTCCAAGAGCACCTGCTCTTGTTTAATGGCGCCCTAAAACATAATAATCACATCACCAGGCTCGGTCCACTAGGTAGACCAGGAGCAACGCGGCCGGTCCTAGCCGGATACACACCACATCCAGACATTGAAGAAATGCCTGCAGCAGACCTTTTAGCACAGCTTAAACAATTAATAAAAATACATAGACAATTAGTCCAATATGTAATGCGGACTTCAACAGTCCAACCAGCAATTAAAATTCCACAGCTGACCCCTCATCAGGGGAACACAAATAAAATTACACCACAGAACATATTTATTTATTTATTATATTCTTATAGCGCGCATGAATCAGCCCCGAAGGGGTATCTCCGCGCGTAGCTTCTGTATGAGTCGGACAAACTTTATTGAGCAGATGACAGAAAGGGGAAAAATAAAAGAAAAATTAATCTTGTGTGAACAGGTATGTTTTTAGTTTTTTTCTAAAGGAAAAGAGGTTCGAAACTTGTCTCAGCTGAGGTGGAAGGGAATTCCACAGCAAGGGGCCTTTAAGAGAGGGTGCTCGGCCACCCTGTCTCGCTCTAGTAACTTTGGGTACATGTAGCAACATGACGTTGCTGGATCGTAGAGCACGTCCGGGAGAATAGGGAAAAAAAATGTCTTTTAGGTATTTGGGACCGGACCCATAGATGCACTTATGCATAATGCAGCAGAGTTTAAAATGTACCCGTTATTGTACTGGAAGCCAGTGGAGATGGGAAAGGAGAGGGCGGTACGGGGGGGGGCATTCAGGATGAGTCTTGCCGCGGTGTTCTGCACCACCTGCAGTCTGCGTAGTTGTTCATGGTCCTGTCTAGGTAAAGTACCCGCAAAACGGGAACAAATACCTTTCTGGCTAGCACAAAAAATCACTCAAATAGAGGCTGTGTTCCCAGATACCACCTCTGTTGAGAACCATAGGATTCTGACTATCTGTCTTCCAATGGGAATCGCACCACACGTGGAGGACTGTGACACTTGGGGAACAGTCTTTGCTTCCATTTACACAAAAACACATGGTGTACCATCCATGTCAGTAATACCAGATGTGCTAAAACAGATTCAAGATGAATACGGTCCAGAACCCGCTTTAACTCTCGGTATGAAATTACTGAAAGACTTCAAGCAGGTCTTGGCAATATTATTAGCCAATATAAAGGGAGAGGCAGCAAATGTGGCGATCCGCCAGAGGTTAAAAGAGACAAATATAGCAGACCAACCATCTGAAATTGCCAGAATCATAGAAAAATCCCATGAAGAACTAGGTAGAGATAGTTTGGGTGGAATACCAGTGAAACCCCAACTAGTTGAAAGTCCTGAAAAGGTATTTATTAAAAATAATTTAAACACTCAAAAAAAGAGCTGGGATGGAAATAAACAATCCAATCCTAAAGAAAAAAGATTCCAGTCCAAAGGAAGGTCTCCTCGGCGGAGAGAAAGATCTCCTGACCAAGGACGCAAGTCTCCCCAAAGGGAGCCCTCTGTGAAAAAATACAACCTTAGAAATAGGGATAATATAAAAAAACTGATAGATATCAAGATATTGATACACGTCCCTCTCAATCTTTTCAGACTTCCTCGCAGAAATCGGAAAGAAGAGGACGATCAGAACACAGGGAAGAGCACGTCAAGTCCAAAGACAAAGAACCTGCTCATCTGAATAAAAAATTACAATTTCCAAAAAAGAAGGTAGCCAGTATTAAAGTAATCAACAATGCCGAGAATACTGAGGACACAGCTGAAAAATGGAGAATGGGCTCAGACAATGCTAGACAGCGCAGCAGAAGTGAGCATAGCTCGCAAAGTCCTTATGAATCATCTGGAGACAGTGGACACGAATGAATACATTCAGGTGGAAACTGCCGATACCAGAGTTAGCAAACCTCATAAAATATATGAAATAACATTGCGTATAGAGGGGGATAGGACTAGAAAAATAAGGGGTCTATTTTGGGATAATCTCTCCAAGGGCTATGACATCCTTCTAGCTGAGAGAGACTGGCCACCAGAGTTTGTCAGGGAGTGCCCACATGGCGAAGAAATAATTATGCCTGCCTTCTCAAACCATATTCCAATTCATAAAAAATATACACTTGCAAGAAAGTGGGCAGTAGCTCAAGCCCCTGCCTTATATTAAAATCATGTGGGATGGGATGAGGACTCTCCTCCTCACAAAATCCAGTTAAAATCACAACCTACTGCACAGAGGCAGTACCCGATTAAGCAAGAAGCTAAAAAACAGGTAAAAGAGATCCTAGATCAACTTGAATACCAGGGGGTGATTGAAACTTGCACCTCACAAATGAACAACCCTTTGTTTCCTGTCTCCAACCCAGACAATTCATATCGTCTTGTTTTGGACTACAGACACCTTAACTCATGTTGCAAAACATTTGCAGTACAAAACTCGCATAGTGCTGCACTAATGAATAACATAGTGCGCAAAAAATACAAAACCACATTAGACATTTCTAATGGATTCTTTTGTCAAAATATAGCACCAGAGAGCAGATATTTGATGGCGTTCTCAATAAATGGCACGCAAAAAAATTTCTGTCGTTTGCCCCAGGGGTTCAAGAACAGCCCAGGATTATTCTCAGCGAGAGTAACAGAATTACTACAAACATATGATGACGAGGCATTATCTTATGTCGACGACATCTATCTAACAGATGATGACTTGGATACTCACTTGAAGAGAGTGAACACCAAAATACTTGGGTTCGCAGCAGAAAGTTACAAATTCAACTTTAAAAAGTCAAGAATTGCCCATCTAACAGTCCTGTTTTTAGGATATGAACTATCAAGTGAAGGCAAAAGCCTGGCTGACAATTTCCTAGAGAAATGTGCTGTAATCCAAGCACCTAGAACACCGAAAAACCTACAATCAATTCTAGGCTTCCTGAATTTCGGAAGAACTTACATTATAAATTACGCAGAAAGGGTCAAACCCCTTTATGATCTAATAAAACCAGATTTTAAAAGAATCAATTGGACTCAAAAACACACCGAAATTTTGAGATCTTTACAAACAGACATGTTAATTAAAACAAAATTACAAACACGTGATAACACACGCAACCTTGTGATTCGAGTCATCCCAGGAAGATGCGGATTCACATACCTGACCTCTAATGAGGGAGAAAAGGTACCAATCGCATACAAATCACACTTGTACACAGAAGCTGAAAAAACGTTCAGCATTAAAGAAAACATTGTTCATGCGGTTCAAACGGCTGTAGCAAGAGAAAAAGACCAAGCTGACGGTAGACGTATCACAGTCAGAACAGCAGAATCAGCCTTTGAGGCATTAACAACCCCATGTAATTTACCGACTACAGCATTGAATCCAGAATGGATACAATGGGTAAATTCAATTGCTACGGACAAAGTAAAATACTATTTTGATCCAGAATTGAATGAATTAAAATATCTAGAATATGAGAGACAATACCCTCTGCCAATCGACATTCTGCCCTTACGACAGTACGCCTGTGTAATTTATACAGACGGCCATGCTCAACCAACTGGGTGGGGAGAACAAGCGTACAACCCCACATGTGAAATTATAAAAGAAGTATGCGTGGAGGAAAAATGAGACCTCTATTAATAAAAACACACTCAGTAGAAACTAATTCAGAACAACAGACTGAAATAATAGCATTGAAAATGGCGATAGATAATGCCGATCGCGAATTCCCGACACTTATAGTGTCCGATTCGTATTACTGCGTCAAATCATACAATACCGATTTGCAGAAATGGATTCAGAATGGTTACAAAGATGACACAGGTGCCACAATAAAGCAGAAAGCGCTTTGGGAACAAGTAGTTCTTTTAACGAAAGAACTACCAAAAACTCACGTGATACATTCAGTGAGTCATCAACGTGATGGCGTTCACGTTGCAGGGAATTCATTGGCTGAGACAGCCACAGCGGTAGCAACTAAACCGGCTTCCGTAGCTACAAAAAAGCGTACAGTAAAACACATTGACGGTGAAACAGTGCTGGCGGTGAAAACGTCATTAAAAGGCGACTGCTCAGCGCTACCGATAAATTACCCACTCAACTATACATACATAGTCGATGCAAACTCCGTTCCTTTTGCTCGAATCCCTGGAGTGGGGGATAGAGTAATTCCAAACACGGACAGGAGAAGCTTGTTAATAGCGGACGCACACATGGGTGAGGGTCTTACTCACCTCAAGCTTAAAGATTCTCTGGAAGAATTACAATCAGTGTACTGGTGGCCAGGCATGAGCCTGCATCACCACATTTTAGTAAAAAACTGCCCAAACTGCAACAGAGATCGCAGCGGCGAGAGAAACGGTGTATTACCATGGCGTTTCACTCCAGAAGAGCTAGACAATAATCAATAAAACCAACAAAAAAAAAAGCGTCAGATTAACACAAAAAGACTAACTTTCACTTATAATGTAGACCCCGGCGCTCGGCTGACGTCTGAACTGTTATAAAAACATTTGCGAGTCTATAATGGCATATACGCTAGGAGCATGCTACGTTTTGACTAATGTTTTCCCTTTAGCCCTCAAGCTTATGGGGAAGCATGGCCAAATGAGCATTGCATAGCGGGACTCTTCTCACTTCCTTCCTGAGGGATACGGGATGGTGTAAAGAAAAAACCAAGGCATAAAGCTATCTATAACGGAGAAGGTATTAGGTTCGGGAGCTGGGTGGGTCAAACATTTAATAAGTGTCCAACGTAGTCTAAATAACCTGCCAAGAAATTCTCTGAAAGGATTCAGTCCGTACGAACTATTGTTCGGGACTAGAATGATGATCCAAGATCTTGATAGTCAGACTTCAGTGGTTAAAGACAAAAGCTTTGATATCAAAGATCGTTTGGCTATTTTGCAGGACTTAAATGAAACAAGAAAAGACCTGAGCAACATAAAGTTGAAACAACAGCCAACAACCACTGAAGAGAAACCACCTGTCCCAGCAAGGCCTGTCTGGATTCCAAAAGTCGGGGATCTAGTCAGAGAGAAGATCGCAGTAAAGAAGGAATTTGGGCCTTCTTACAGGAAAGCAGTTCCTGTCTTGTCTATCAACGGGACAAGATCAGTAGTACTACCGCCCCTTGCTGGTAAAAAGGAGAACAGAGTTGTATCCATCGACCTGGTAAAACCACAATCATGTGGCCGATAACAAACAGTAGGCCAAGTGGACTCCCAAGAAGTAGTAGAACACCAATGTTTGCTACGAATACAGGGGTTCAAACTAAGAGGCTAATCACATTCGAAATGCCTACAGAACATCAACAAGGATGCAACAAAGCAATGGAACTTGAACCTCTAAAAACCCAAATAAAAACATTTAGTCGAGACACACCAACCTATGATGATGTAACTATAGACTTTGCTAATGAAACAAAGCAAAATCCAAAAGCAAAAAGTAATCCAGAAGCAATTGGAACAATTGACAGAACAGCATCCGGCTACTTCATCAACTTCGATGATTCATCTGAAGATCTGAGTGAATCTAAGAAACAGCCATCAACAAAAACTTTTAAAGATAAAGCTAAGGAACTCTTTCAACAGCTGAAAGAAACCTATCTGATTTCTCCATGGATTGAATTTTGGGTGGCATTAGGCGCATTTATCCTCATACTTTGGCTCATCATGGTACTATGCTTGGGACATTTCATTGAAGGAAAATATGCTAAAATGGACACAGCAAGCCAGAAAATCAACTTGGTCCTTAAACCACACACATCTTCACACATCGAGAAAAGAGAACTTTCTTCAGTGAACTTCACAGCCAATCCTATACCAGGCGGTGTAGCATGGGACAAAACTGATTATGAAATCTATGGTCCGGTTGAAATCCTGAAGTATCCACACCAATTCAAGATCTCATTGAGTGACTTTGTAAAACCAAGCACATTTGCTGATGATTGGGACTTTGAAAGTATTAATGATATGATGTCTGATCTTGTGATGTCTGCTAAATTTACAGAACATGATTATTTGCAGGGTTCGTCTAATGATCAGATGTTCTGCTACAACCACTATGGTAACCATTATCTACATAGATCTGCACAACCTAGAAATGTTTTAAATTATAACCAATGGGAACATTGTGCTACTCCTCCAAAAGGTAGCTCGAAAACATTTTATGATAAATATTCATACTTTTCAGGGTTTAACACAAGTAATGCAGAAACATTTTATTTCAAATTGTCAAATAAGACAGGTATGAAGACCATGCTTACAAACACAAAATTGATATATTCGGATTCATTTTTTGAGCAAATAAATACATTTGGTTTTGATTTCTGGAACAATAATATTGAAGCAAAAACTGTTTGGGGTACAAGAGATTGGCAAGTACAAGGTATAGAATCATTGTTTAGAGCCTGCATGATCCCAGAACAAATTATATTTTTGAACAACACTATTCAACAAACTACCTGTCTTGGCTTAGCCAAAATCAAAGATTTGAACAAACCGTCTATTCCAAAGCCAACAGTGAACATTAATAGCTCCATAGATGTTGAGATAGACGTAAACCATATATTAAACCAAACAGAACACATCCTGAACGGAAAAAATGGTTCATCTGGCCCACAGATACAAATAACTGTTAAGACAGATTCCTGAACAAAATACAGGGGTTCACATTGACTAGGCCAGACCCTAGATATTCCCAAAGACAACATCCAGGGATAGTAACCACCTACAGCGTGGGCAAGCTCTGCCTTCAATGGCTACAAACGTCCACACTGGCTGAAATTAAGCAACACCTAACTTTACTTACAGAAGGTGCTGACTTGCGTGATTTCATTATGGGACCACGCAAACAGCGTCAAAAACGTTTCATAGCGGCCTCTATATATGCAGCTTATAATGAAGTTTGGAAAGTAACTCAAATTGAGACAGCAGAAAAAATACGGGAAATTGACCGTATTAATTTGGAAAAATCACTTTCTGTGGTGGACAATGGGTTAATGACTCTGTCCTCCAGAATATATTCTCTGGACAGCATTGTGTCTTCAGCAATCGATATAATATCGCAAGACTTACTGATGTTACAACACGGTCAGTCCCAATTGCGTTCTATTGTACAGCTTGGCTGGACGTTACAAAATCTGCGTTCAGGCTATGTGCCTTGGCGTTTAATCAACACAACGTCACTATTTAATATCTTTAACCTTACTGATAAACAAATCAGTTTGGCACAGAAGGGTGCTGACTATACAATTCTGAGCATTGAAAAACTTGAGAGATTACCATTTACAATGTCATAACGACCTGTCATTGAATGGATAATACATGGGATAATAAATATTCCGATAACAACTTTCCAGTTTCAATACTGCCAAAAATATATACAGGCAGGCCAGTATGAAAGGTTGGGTAAAGGGTACATTAAGTCAACATGGAACTTGCCCTATACACACGAATGTGTCAGTAATAAAGGCCAGAAAGTGTTTCTTAGTGGCAATAATTGTGCAAGATCACTAAGCGGTACACTTCTGTGTCAGGGTATTAGCTTGCATGGAGCCTGTGAAGGGACTTCAAATAACCTTTCATGTTACCAGCTAGGCACACCTGCAACACAAATAGAACCATTCTTTAGGAGACTCTCGAACGGGAGTTACATTCTAATAGTAGATCGTTGTAGTTTGCTGCCCGGAAAACCTTATCTCATAACCGTGACTAGGAAGGTCATGTGCTGTGAACGAGTATTGTTCCCAAACGATTCTCCAGACAGGGAGGCAAGGTTATGGCCCAGTTTGAAAATTGCTTCTATTCGAATTGATACTTTAAGCAGAATGAAGACAGTGCTCCTACAGACGCCGACCAGGCTAACGTCATCAAAAGAAACGTATGATCTCCAAGTTGCAAGGACAACGGCAGAGATTCATTCATTGTTATCAACTAATTCCCCCATACATTTCGTAGAAATACTGAACGAAATCTTAAATATTTCTGATACCAGTGGTGTCTTAAGTGTATTTAAGACAGTGTTTTCAGGAGCTTTAACACCATTCAAAGCCATCCTGGGTATTTTTCCAGACTTTGTCCATTCCATTTTTGGCGGACTTCCTCTCCTTTTGGGACTAGTGGCAGGTATCCTATTTTTGATCCTGTTATTTCGCTATGGCAAACCATGTCACAGACAAAACACCTGCGACAAGGGAAGAAACGATCCTAGCCATTGGCTACCGGGACCGCATAACTAAAGTCCTTGGACTAGCACGGCTTCGGGACCTGAACATGACTTGGTTTCTTTCATTTAGACCGATGTGGCAACGTTGTGTTATGCCTGTATTAAGGTGCTTGCTATGTGGCGAAGAATGCGTGTTGGACACCTGTCTGGCACTACAATCGGATGTGCCAATGGACGCAGAAACCTTGTTGGGTCCGGTAACGGCTCATACATTGTGCTGTCCCCAGCGGCTATCTATCCTGATGACGGCATTCGTGGAGACTTCACCACTACGATTGAGGGGTAGTGAAGTACAAGATGAAAGCAGCATCGATCAGGTACGACCTTCAGTCAGCTATGCTGATCAAAACATCAATGAAGGCAATCATGCTCATGAATGCATGGTAACAACTTTTTCCGAGTTAGTGGAACTTTCGCAAGAAGCTGTTGACAGTTTTTTCGACAGTCTAAATGATATGATGTTTTCACCAGAGCAGAAGGAATGACTTTGAGCAAGCTAGCACTCGGAGTTCCCTACATCCTGAATTTGGCCTTCAACTTTTAAAAAAGCGATATGGGAAATTTTTTTCCTCAGTTTTTCAGACAGCGAGAACCTTTTTCGCCGATTCCAAAATATTTACGATTTTTTGGGACACTTATCTTCTGCTTAAAGTAGACATTATTCTTAGAGAACTGAATTTCTATTTTAGGTAGTCAAGAGACATTAGCTACCCTCTAGCATTTTTCATACAAAACTTTATGATTGTGATGAAATGGTCTCGCACTTTTTTTTCTGTATTAAGAGACATTTCATGTGTAGTTTTCGCGTTTATTCATGCTGAATTTAAAATATACGTTATATGTTTAGCATTATTACACTGCTTGTGCATATAGTACATGTGATTGTGTTTCGTATATTTCATAATTCCAATTTTCAGAATACATATGTATGTATTTTGGGGTGGTACGGTATACACAAACGCTACTAGTTTCACTATGCCTAGATTTGTAAATATGGACATAGTCTACGTGGAGTGGGTGTGATGTATTTCTATAGGTACTGTATCGATTCCCCTATTCCTGACCCTGGTTTGGTTAATAATTAACTAGCAGCCATCCAACGGTGCAAAAACCGTTATCTGATTAAGCCACACCACGGCACAGAAGCGCGTTATCTGATTAGGTCATAACGCATGCCATCTAATTAGCCAAGCGATATTCCTCCAGCCCCTGATAAGGCATACGGAGTTCTCAAAACAAATCAAACCTACAGCGACCTGGGAAATTCCCATAGCCATTGTTTTGATTTCACCGAGAACTTCAGTAAAAGAATGTGCGAACGAACCCGTTCGTATGACATCCTTATTGACGTATATATGTCCATCCTTACGTCAATCTCGGCACCTTTCAGGTATAAATATTACCGACATTGCCTTAAGCAAACACACGCGGTGGTGACGAGATTGGAGCAGCGAGACTTGCCGAGGAGCCCAGCAGAGAGCGAAGCCCACAGGCGCTGCCCCGCCTTCCTGACGCGCTGAGAACGAGACGCTGCCTTTCTCCTGCCGAGAAATCCAGCTCCGGCGCTTCCACGCAGCCCTCGCAGGCAGCTGGAATATCAAGACCTGGGATAAGAGATACCAGCCCTCCACCATTCTAGATCTCAGGTACAGAACTGAATAGCCCCTTGCAGAGAATTCTTGAGTCAGTCCCTTGGCAAAACAAACTTAACTTAAACTGCTACTTATCTACTCCCGCCCACGTATTAGGCTTAGGTCAGGTACACTGGGGTAGGCGTGGTTAGAAGCACCAGTTGAGTACGATTAGTCAAATGTATATATGTATGTATCTATTTTATCCATTTTAAAGTATCATATGGCTCAGAAACCATATCAATGCTTTTACAGTATTATTTTATAATTCTGTCTTTACTGTATGCACTTTACTTAACTATAAGTATTGCAATAATAGCGATTCATTTCTCTTGTACGAGAAAAGAGACTGATCAATAAATACCATCTTTTATTGAACACGCCCGTCTCTTCCTTTTCTCTACAATCTGGTGAAACTAAGAATGCACTGAACTGACTGAGTAAAATAAGTTGTCTTTTGTTTTCACACGACTCTAGAGATACACTCTTGATTAGGGGAGAGCAAAGTTTTCATGTTCTATGGTTGTCAGAAACGAAATCCCTTCTTGTCTATCCAGGGAGGTTAAAATCCTCCTTGCCTATTCGAGAAAGTTTCTAGTGAACTCTGAGCTAGCTGGCAAACACAAAACTTTAAGTCTAATATCGTCGGTAGAAGACCTAGTTAACCTCTGCCCTAGGTCTATACTATTGAAGATATTATTCCAATGCGCAGAGCCTATTGGGATAATAGGAACTACACTACACTATCAGCTGCTGTTACTGTGCCAGTTCTTGTGAAAATCCTCCAAGTTGTCGGCTATTCTGCCTGTGCTTAGTTCCTGAGTTGACTGGCTGCTGTTTGTGATACCGACGGTGTAGGTTCCAGTGGGGATCCCAGTTCGACGACCTTGTCAGCTGCCCGTGTGGTCCAGGTGGTGTGAGCACGGTGGCAGCCCCGGCAGTTCCT
The DNA here is from genome assembly GCF_964261635.1 of Lissotriton helveticus. Taxonomy (NCBI): domain Eukaryota; kingdom Metazoa; phylum Chordata; class Amphibia; order Caudata; family Salamandridae; genus Lissotriton; species Lissotriton helveticus. The sequence continues at coordinate 728,703,529 of NC_136059.1, read as the reverse complement.
GTCAGCCGCTTCACAATCCACTGGACAACGAGTGGGAAGAGCCTTGCGTAAGACTTGCCTGCTGCCTTCCTTATTGCCATCAGCTGCTGTTACGGTGCCAGTTCATGCGAATATTCCTCCAAGTTGTCGGCAATTCTGCCTGTGCTTAGTTCCTGAGTTGACTGGCTGCCGTTCGTGATACCGACGGTGTAGGTTCATGTGGGGATCCCAGTTCGACGACCTCTAATCAATACCAAAAGCGCTCTTGACATCAATGATGATGGGATTTTTAAGATCAGACCCAGAGAAGTTAAGGCTGAAAAACCTGTTAGCGTAACTGAAAGTTTAAAATGTTTCAGGTGTGGCAGCAGCAACCATCTTGCGAACAATGTTCATTGCACTGCCCGCAATGCAACATGTATGAAGCGCAATAGGAAGGGTCACTTCGTAAGAGTGTGCAGAGAGGGGGAGAATAATCGGGTAAAATTGGTTTGCAGCGGAGAGGAACATACTCCTAAGTACATATTTCAAGTGAAGAATGTTATTAGTAATACATCTACAAACTATCCCATACAACATAAGTATCCTAAATGTACCATTTTCCGTGCCAAAAAACCTGTGGTTGTTTATGCTGACTCATGTTCTCTATTTACTTTGATTAATCAAGATGATATGAAAGACCTATTTGGTATTCCTAAGCTTAATGTGTTAGAACCTGACATATCTCCTATAAGTTATGCTAAAGAACCGATACACCTGGTGGGCATGGTAGAGATGTGTATTGATTTCAGGGGAAGATCCACTAGTGGTAATGTCTACATTGTAAACGAAGGGTCAAACCTGTTAGGTTGGCACCATCAAAGAGAGTTAGGGATCATGTCTGCCTGGGAAAAAATAATCAAAATCAAGTATCTGCCTTAACAGAGAATGAACGGAGAAATTGTACTTCTGAGGGAGAAAATTTAAGCATGTCAAGGAATCCAGATATAGTATCAAGTATCCCGTGGACTAGATTTGCCTTAAAAGTAATTGGTCCTTTAGGCCAGTTAGAAGCCAAAAAGAAAATCCTGTTCTTGCTCATCGACTACACTTCCAAGTGGATCAAGCACGAGTTTGTATCTGACGCAACAACAAGCGCCCTCGGTGAATTTTTAAAAGATTCATTTACTTGTGAAGGTGTACCAGAAACCTTAGCCACTGAAAGAAATTTAATTTTCTCTTCTATCGAAATGAAAAAGTTCATAGAAAATTAAGGAATCAAACTCGAAGGAACCAACATTTGTGCTTCTATAACCAATGAGCTTATTGCCAAGTCTGTTCAGATAATTATCAAACACATTCAATTTGCTCTTGTCAACAATCTGGATGTGTCCAAAACTACAAGAGATGATATTTGGAACTATCACACATCTCCCGTTGAAAAAATGAGAATCTCCCATTTTTCCTCCATCAGAGGGAGAGAACTATGGGTTTACAACAATCCACACAGTACCACTCCTTGTTAGTTTCAGGTCAATTATCTGTGGCAGATGTTGTGGATAATGTTTTCCTTTAACTATAGGGAAAGTTATATCGTTTTGCATGATGTTTTTCATCCTTTTCCATGTTTTATCTACTGGTGGGGATTTCCAAACTGTTAAATCTCTGTAGGTTGGCCTTTGTAAGCTCACACACGTTGTATTAATTCCTTTTATCTCTTTATGTTGACCGAAGGGAGATGTGTTGTAATCTTTCCTTTCTTTTCCTCCTCTTGCTTTGGTACGTTCCTCCATGCTTACCCCCCTCCCCTTTTGGTATGTTCTGCCAGAGTTTGCCTTAGAATGTTGGCATCCCTCCGGCAGTCTTGGAGAGTGGGTGATAGAATAAAGCTTACTTCTACTTACCTTTGCCTCAGAGATTCATCTTTATAACACATGCTTTGCTTGTGGATGTTTACCTTGTAAAAGAGCAGAATGCTGTCACTCACAGTGAAGCTAGCTATTGGCTCAAGGGAGCTGGTCCATTGCCTTATGTTATTCGCTGTAGAGAGTGGAAGAAAAATGTGAATGACACAACTCACCAGTTTAACAAGAGGGCTGGCTGAAAATCCCATTAAGTAATCATATTACAAATATATAATTTTAGTAAAATCAAAAGGTCTTATCTAATACCACACCCCACACCGTTTCTGATTTTGCATGGGGTACAGTCTCCGACAGGGAGCCAAAAGAGTAATTTTCTAATCTATGCATGATGGCGCGATTTACTACAGTCGTTCACGTCTCATCAACTGCTTCCTCAGTTGGTTTATGTGCTACAGTTCCAGAAATTGTGTCTTCTGTTCTGTTTAAGTGTCACTGGGCAAACTTTTCAACGCCCTATAAGGGTCATGTGCCTACTACTACTTATTGTGCCGTTGTTTGCAATAAGCTGCCTATACTTAAACGTCCCCCTTCATATTAATGAGCGGGCGCCATGTTTGCTTCCTTGCTCAGTGCCCTCTTGTTCTGTCGTGGACTAATGAATCCAATGCAGAGCAAATAAGCCGATTCAATGCAGAAAATGGCAGCGCAAGCACAGCTCCGAGCTGTGAACTGTCCAGATGACTCGTCTGGTGGAAAATGGCTACGTAAAAAAACGATGTGAAAGTCCCATTTAGGAAGAGCGAGATCGAAACTGCACTCTCTATCTAAAACTTTTAATGCGTTCAATGCTGTTCTTGTATTAACTCAATTTTCCCAGTCAGATAGAGATTGCACAGCCTCGAGGCAAAAAGCCCGCCTTCTGCTATCAGTGTCCGCTCTAAGTACACGAAGCAGAATGCCATGAGCTCACAGATGGAAAGAGTGTTTATTTAGTGCAAGACTGTCAGAGGCCATATATGGATGACACAAAAGAGAAGCGATAAGACGGAGTCCTGGGAACATTTCCAATCCATGAGCTTCCATTCAATTACATAGCCCTTTTTAAAGCCATCAATGCACTGCCAATAGGGACTTCAGGTCTTACAGTTCCCTTATTTTCAGAACTGACCCCTTAAATAGAGTATTCACACGAGGACGGATATTCGCTCTTCAATCTATTGATGTGAATCCAGACCGAGGAAACAGCAACTAAACAACTATTTGGAGTTAGGATGATACCCAACTGCAGCCTGAACTGAACAATATCAAGGTTAACACAAGGCTTTAATTGGCCTCGTCCCTTTTCCTCAAGACTACTGCCATAGCAACAGATTTGCACAGATAGTTTAAGAAGAGGCGCGTCATTTCAGTAGGCACGATGCATCTCAGCATGATTGATGTACAGAGCAGTCCTTGTATCTTGGCTAAATGACCAGATAAAATACACGTGTCATCTCCCATTGAACCAAAAAGGCATTAGATGTGTAGTAGCTCATTCCCTCAGACATGCAAAGAGTCAGAAATGGGATGATTTTATTTTTCAGCAGATTGTATCCCAGTGGCTATATCATCTAAATCACTTGTGCACTAACATAAGGGGTTATGGTTAGAAAGGTGAAATGGATTATTGTGGTTCGCATTCAATCATATTTGTTGTATCTGGCCCTTTTTGCATGGTTATCCCCAAACTTTTTGCCACCTTCCTCCTATTTTTTCTGACCTGTTTTTGTTGGCTCTAGGACTCTGGGCACTTTACCACTGCTCTTGGGTGTAAATAGTAAATGAGATTGGTTATCCATGATTGGTATATTTGATTTACTGGTAAGTACCTAGTAAAGTGCATTATGAGTTCCCGGGGTCTGTAAATCAAACGCTGCTAGTGGGCTTACAGCACTGATTGTGGTACCCACACGAGTAGCCCTGCAAACATATCTCAGGCCTTCCTCTGGAGTGCATGTAAGTGCAGTTTTAAACTGCCATGTCAATCTGGGAAGTGCACCCACTTGCCAGGTCCAAACCTTCCAATTTATTACAAGGAAGGCACCCCTAAGGTAGACACAAGGTAGCCTCATGGGTGGGGTGAAGTGCATGTGAAAGGTATGACTTGTTCTGGTGTGTTTTACATGTCTTGATAGTGAAATACTGCCAATGTCATTTTTCACTATTGTACAGACAATCTCTCCCATAGTTTATCATAGGAGCTTTTAGTGAAGGTCATTTTTAAATTGTGTGGTTGAAAATGGCACTTTCATTAGTGGGCCTTTTTCTTGCTTTATCATCCTGGGCCTCCGCCTGCATGTGGAATCTAAGTCTGGTTTAGACTGACTGTTAGGCCGTTTTGTGCATTCACTCTAGACAGTCACACACAGTGAGCTGAGGTGTGCCCTGAATAGCCTGATGAACCATCACCAGGCTGATGGGCCTTCCTGAGCTACAAGGGTGGGAGAAGTTGTCAATGACACCAGAATACTCCGGTACATGGCCTCTCACAGTGTTGTTTCCACCCCTGTAGTGTGTCTGGAGGCAAGACAGGGCAAGGCAAGATCTGTGCACTTCAAAGACCATCCTTTGAAGTATTCCCCCTCAGCCATGAGTCTAGCGGTGATTTTCAATAGTGACCACACTATGAAATTCCAGATAGGAGTAGTAACCTCCACCTGTTTTTTTCAGCTCAGAAAGATAAGAAAGATCAGGTGGTTACTTACTCGGGAATCTCTGATCCAGGTGGTCCTAGCCATGGTGATTTCACATCTGGACTATGCCAACACTCTATATTTCTGCATACCTCTATATCTCACTAAAAGAGTTCAGTTGGTGCAGAATCAGGCAGCCAGGCTGATATTTTAGCAACCCATATGGGAGCATGTTTCACCCATTATGGAAAAATTACATCGGTTTCCTATCCCACAAAAATGTGCATTTAAAGATGGCTGCCTCATTTTTAAGTTCCATAAACAACAGTTGATGGACAGAATGCAGAACAATGTCATACATTCACCCCAGTACAGAGATCTGGGCCTAAATCCATTGTTTTTTGCTCACCATGCCATTCTAGTTTGAACCCAGCCATATGCAAATCAGTCTTGACCCTGTGCCTCATGGAAACAGATGAATGCAGCGCCTGTCCTCAGCTTAGAGAACCACTGCAGCCTGAGTCCAGAGCGCCATGTCTCCAACGTCTGAGACTCCAGCTCCGTCTCCGACGCATGCCCTGCTGTGTGGCTGAAGGAATCAACGCATTACCTATTTGTAGCTGGGAGAATCAATTCAATGCCTGGTTTGGCACCACTCCATTGAAAATCCAGTGAGTTTGGATTTTCCACACATGGCACCTGTGTGCCAAGTCTACATTGAAACAGGGCTTTAATGAGGAACCAATACCACGTGTCTGGAGAAACGATATATCACCTCCCCGCACAATAAGAAACAGACACAGCACCTCCCCTGCATAACAGTAAGGAACTGATGCATCTCTTTCCCTGGGAGCAAGGAACCAATGCATTACCTTCCCTGCGTGTAAGGAGTTGATGCATCACTTGGCTTTCCAGTGCCTCACCTACCCTGTGCCTGTTTTCATCTTGTTATATTGATGCATCTCAGGTACTTTGCACACAAAGTGACAGCCATGGTGTTATATGGACTAAACTGTTTTAAAACTTTTTAAAGTGATTTCTTGATTTATATATGTTGGATTTTTATCGTTTTAGTCTTTTGTGGTTCAGATAAAGACTGGTTATTTCTCTAAACTGGTGTGGTGTCCATCCGTAGTGTTTTCACTGTGTTACTGTGTGTTTATGTGCAAATGCTTTACACATTGCTTCTCAGATAGGCATGACTGCTCAGGCCATGCTAGCAAGGGGGTGAACAGGGGTTATCTTAGCTGTGTAATCCCCTTACCGTGACTTGAAGGAAGCGTCCCTAATTGGACAGGGTGCAAGCCACTGCCAACTAGAGATCCAATTTCTAACAATAGTACTAATGCAGAACATTTCGCTGCTGATAAAAAGAAAAATGAGTAATTTGTTACTACTGTTTGTATGACACTACAGTATGACAAAAAATGTGACATGAAAGCCTTCCTTTTCAAATTAATGATATATGGCACAGTGCGTAATGTGGAAATTCCAGGAGAGTGGAGACCAAATGGAATCCATGGAAGAAATAAATGATTTATGTTGCCAGTGTCTAAGACACAAAGATATACTGTAGAAGCATGGAAAGCAGCACATAACTTTTGATAAGTGTGTGCTTTCAGTAAAAGTGACTTTAGTAAAGCATACAGCATCTGTCGGCGATGAGGTCTTTGCATCTTTCACTTCTTTTTTAAATCTTCAATTAGCAGTAAAATAGGAAATCTATTTTTGTTTGGTAGAATTCAATTGATACTGAAGTAATAACTTGACATTATAACGTTTCTCATTCATTAAAGCTCTTTCGAGGAGCTTAACCTTGTTGGATGACTTGGTGACTTTAAATACTGCAGAACAATTCAAATGTAAAATACCCATTGCATTGTTCAGCAAGGTAGCAACAACTGATGCAGACCGCTGACCCTGCAAACGACACACATATATATATATATATATATATATATATATATATATATATATATATATATATATATATATATATATTCACTGAAAAACCATAGGTTTCATACCAGTTATAGTTAGCTGGAATTTTTACTCGCATAAAACCATTGAAATTCCCATGCTATAGTTAGTTGGACTCACTATAACTTGCGCGTGCAATGCACTGCTGATGACGTCACATATTACATCACTCATGACATGGTCAGTGACATCACTCATGACATCACTGATGACACCATCCAGTGAATGTGTGTCTTTCTGAAAAATAAATATTAGTGAGTAATGTTTAAATATTTAAATATATATATTAATGTTTCACTTTGTGTATAAGTGGCTGCATGGGTGGGTGAGTAGCTACATGTGTAGGTATATGGGTTATTAGATGTTTTTCTTAGTATCAGTATGAGTGTTTGTATGGTTTAGTGGGGGTATTACTTAGCACATAGATGCATGAATGACTGACTCTCTCTTTGTATGTGTTTTGAAGACAGCATATGTGCAGGATTGTATGGGTGAATGAGTGTATATATGTGTATGTTAGTGAGTGAATGACTGTCTCACTAGTGTCTTTATCAGTAACTACATATGTTTTAATGTAGTATATGTGAATATTTATGTATATAAGTGAGTATATGTGAGAGTAAGGGATTGTAAGAGTTCCTGTTTAAATAACTATGTGTTTCTATAAGTGATTGTTTAAGAGAGTAAGTATGTATAAGGTTCCTTAGAAGTAAGGTGGTAGTGTGTGTATAGCTGTATATGCAAATAAATGTTCAATAGTTTATTTGCATGTGTGAGTATGTGTGTGAGTAACCTTTGGATGACTGTCGTTGTGTAACAGGATATATAGGTAATCACTATATATGATGACTGAGTATATGTATGAGTGACTACACAGAACTGTTGGTGAATGAGTGGATGTGTATATAGATGGTGGAATTACTGAATTGGTTGTTGTAACTGGTATGGGTATCTCTATTTTTTTTTAAATTTTAGTTTCTATTTTTGAATATCTGTTTCAAAGGTTACATTACAGTGAAAGGAGGTCTGTCACTCTGTCACAAGGATGGTGTCATCAGTGATGTCATGAGTGATGTCACTGACCATGTCATGAGTGATGTAATATGTGACGTCATCAGCAGTGCATTGCACGCGCAAGTTATAGTGAGTCCAACTAACTATAACGTGGGAATTTCAATGGTTTTATGCGAGTAAAAATTCCAGCTAACTATAACTAGTATGAAACCTATGGTTTTTTCAGTGAATTTAATAGGTTTTTTAAATGCTAATTCCTAACTATAACTGGTGTGAAACCTATGGTTTTTTCAGTGAATTTCATAGGTTTTTTAATAGCAAATCTCTATAGTTTTGAAAAGTAATAATTTTTATAACGAATTTTATATTGTGTAAATATGTATTTTATTTTATTTTTTTATTGTTTGCCCCGGGGCGCGTACCGGTGAACGTACGGGTAAGCGCAATGTTACGAAGCGCCCCAGGGCGCGTACCGGGGAGCGTCCCGTTAGCACTATTGCCGCGTACGAAAACAACATCGTGACGTTTCGCGTAGTCGCGTGATGCGTCGTATGACGCACTGCGTAAGTGCACCCGGAAGCACGCGATCGCATACGATTGCGCAACGTCTCGACTCGCTTACGCAACGCGCCCGGGGCGCGTAGCGTAAGCGCGTCGGGTCATGTGATCTGAAAATAACACTTTTCATTGGTGCAGATCAGTTTTGGTTTCCAAATGATGAAAGCCTGGATCATGTGACTTGAAAGTAACACTTTTCATTGGTCCAGAACACTTTTTTGTTTTCCAAATGATGAAAGCCCCCTCCCTTTTTCCTTATTCTGACTTTGTCCTTTGACTGAGGAAGACCTGTTTCGAGTTCTATCTCAGAAAATGGCTACAGTAGTATCAGCAGCTGGAGCATCTGGCCCACAACCACCACCACCACCACCATCTAAAACACCACCACAAGATTACCTTGGTGGTCAAGAGGAAGAGGAGGAGGATGATGAAGAGGAGGCACAGAGAAGGGAGTTCCTGCCTGAAGATAAACAGCCCTACAAACCCAAAGAGCACTTTATATGGCAGTTCTACAAACTCCCAAGGGGTTTAAAAAAAGTAAACGCAGCAAAGGTGACTTGTTTAATTTGTGGTGATCAGCTATCCAGGAGGAACCCTAACAAAAAGTATTCCTTCGGGAATCACACGATGATTCGCCACATGATGCGTGCGCATCCAAACAACTACTCTAATGCAGAGTTAAGGGACATCTGCAGTAAACTACCCCCATCAACGTCTAGACGCTCAACATCAAAACAACCCACTCCATCGGGTCCGGGGGCAAGAGACACATTGGCTACTATTCAACCTAAGTTTGCGGATTACAAAATCTTGTGCAAATTTTGTAACAAGACACTTTGCTATGGTGAGCAAAGCATCAAACTTATAATGGTTGCTGGTGATAACCATAAGTGTCCAAAAAAAAACTAATTTTTCCTGTTTTTTTTTATGCTCCAGTTGAGCCATTTACAATTCCCTGTTTTTTGTTTCTCCCCATAAAAAATAAAAAAAAAATATAAAAGTGTTCAGAAAAGCCAAAAAAAGTACAAAATGTTCATAAAAACATAAAAAAAATATAAAACAACAAAAAGAAGAAAAAACAGTTCTTTTTAGAACTACCTTTACTTTATAAAAATAAACCTATATTTTAAAAGAATCTGTATCAACCTTTTTTCTGCAGGGTACGCGTACCGGTACGTGCCCACCGGGGAGCGCACCAAAAAAAAAAAGAAAAAAAATTAATGAAGGAGTTAGCTTGAGGGAACAAACACAAAGAGAGTAATGTTAAGACAAAGAGAGCTAGAGGGAGAAACACAGAGGGATTGTTTATTACATATTTAAAAATAGAAAAGGTGTAATAGGGTGAAAGTGAGAAAAGTAAAATCACTAAAGGAGCGAAAGAAGGGAAGAGAGAGGAAGAAGACTAAAGTAGAGATAGTGGGAGAATGTGAGTGGGTGTTATAAGAAAAAGATAGGACAGAAAAAAATTGAGAATGAAGGGTTAGTGGCGTAACTGGGATAAATGAAGAACGGTGAGGTAGGGTAAGAAAAGACCAGTTAGTATAAGTAAATAGGGGTGAAAGAGAGTGAAAAATTGAATTAGGATAAGAGATGGGGAGTGACAAAGAGAAGGGACAGAGAGAATAAAGGAAACAGTACCTGAATGGGTTTGAGTGTAATAGCAAAGAAAGATAAGTAATGCAGTGTGTGTGACTTATAGGGAGTCAGTGGGTGTAGGTCGGGGTGTGGGTGTGTAAGGTGTGTTTGTGGGTGTTGCTGTGTGGGGTGTTTTGGTGTGCGTGAAGGTGAGGGTGTGTGAAGTATGTGTGAGCAGTGTATGGGTGTGGGGTGTATATGTGTGCGATGTATGTGTGTGTATGGAATGTGTGTGTGTATGTGAAGAGTGTGTGTGGGAGGATTTTTTGTGTGTATGAAGTGTGTGTGTGGTGAGTGTATGGGGTGTATGTTAGAGGTGTGTGTATGTGGCTCTTAGAGCTACAGCAACAACTGTTTGCGCTGCTCAACATGCTCCTCACACTGAAAGTCTCCTCCTCGTGTCAGCCTCCAATGCAAACGGAACTCTTCGCGCTTGACTTGAAAAGTTAACTTCAGCTGGATTACCTTGGTGCCTGTACAAAACCTGCGCTCCATTGCAGTTGGTCTGAATTTTTTACTTTGTCTAGGTCTAGAGCAAATGTTGTATGAAACGTAAAAAATGAACACGCTGTAGAAAATATTAAAATATCACACACCATCAAGCCCAAGCAGAAACCACACAGCTGTTTGTGATTAAAAACCAGTTAAGGCCACACTGACATGAGCAAGGTGAAAAGTTCACTTTAGAATGTAGTGGAAAAGGAAATTCTAAGGAGTTTTCAGTTAAATGCCAACTCATGTCTAACAGATTTGAAAGCATTTATGGCTTCAGCACACAACTACCCCGGCACATACCGTGCCTTCAAACAGATTGTGGCCTGGTTAGACAATGTGTTTATTTTTTAATGACACAGGCAATTGATTAAACAATAGATGCAGGAAAAAACTAAGTTCTGAGCACATGAAGGTCTCGAGCACACAATGCTGCCAGCACACACTGCAAGTAAATTGCATCTACCATGAAACAGACACACATTCATAGGCCAAAGCATGCTTTAAGCATTGTCAGAAGTATAATGAAGAATATGTAATGGTTTAGTTCAGGAATTTAGGGTTATGAGGTCACATGTCTTTGAGTGGTTTTCACATCCTAAATCAGTGACTGCAAGTCAACTATTTTTTACTATGTGTAATAAAGTATTGTATTGAATTGTAAAAAAAGGCCTGTCTGCACACAGGCATTTGAGAAACACTTCAGCGTTAGCTTGAGCAGGGTTGAGGTGCAATCCGTAATGTTTTTCTCCCTGTTGCGACAGTTAGTAAATACTGTCTTTGCATTGCCAAGAAGACTTTGTGTGCTTGTTCCAGTATTTGAAGCTTTTGTCATCCCACAACACAACCAAAAACTGGATTTTGATTTTGAAAAGCAACTAGTGACCCACATGCCCTGGGGCTCTCTCCAAATGCGTAGGAGTCATTATAATTATTTCCTGTCCATTAATCACAAAGTCTCCTGGCACTGAGGGACAGGAATAAAATACATTACACCATTCACCCTAAATAGGGCAGATGATGTAATGTCCTTCCTCTGATGGTACCCACTCTATCAGGCTGCCCAAAGAAGTATTCTGTTGATAGAGCCAATAGGGATCAATCCACGGATCACTTAAGGCGTACCCATCTCTAAATGAGGAGGATGGACTGAGGGTTTGGCGGGCAGGGTACTCTGTTGCATTTCAGGCTAAGAGGCTCATTAGGATGGGGGTCGTAGGCACAGTGCTGGTGGTTACGGAAAACGTCCTTTTCCGCACTCCATTGGCAGTCCTCGCGTCCGCCATATTACAATGGGCAAAGATAGCCCATTTTCTGTCTGCTGTGGAGTTTTGGGATCCGCCAGAAATTTCTTGCCGCAACAGTGGTGGAGGTAGTCAAACGGGGAATAACGTCCCGACTGCCTGAGAAATCACGATGCCTCAAACAGCCCATCAGAACGCAGCGGAGAAACCAGCCACTCGTAGACGGTGAAAGCACTACTGCAGAGAGCGAAACTCAAATCCCGGTCCCCTCCACGTGAACCTGACCGCTATGGTTCCAGCTCTTCAAACCCTTCCGCTGTTGTACCTTATCCACTACCAGCAAATAAGACGTCCCTGCAGTCAACATCACAGGTACGTAAAAACACATCTCCACATACAACAACAACACACAACTCCTGGGCTTAAAAACAGTTCCTGTTCACATCAGACACTCTGGTGGGGACAAGAACATATCCCCCAGTGTACTTACACATGTCCTGCCTGCTAGAAATCCTCACCTCTGCATCCGGGTTACCCATCAACCGAGAAAGCACTGCAATGCCCCGGGCAAGTCACCGCAGCTGTGAAGAAGCGGGAAAACCTGCACAAAATTTAGTAGACAAGGCCGGCACCAGGCATAGGCAGTCTGTGCAGTTTCCCAGGGCTCCACCCTCACCCTATCCACATTATACTTCCCACACCCATTTCTGCACATGCTGTATGCCCCTCCTGTGCCCCCCTCCATGCACAATTTATCAGCCAGGTATGGCTCGACCTCGCACCTCACACATCAAAGGGCAAGGTAGATTGACTGGGAAGGTAAGAGTGAAGATGAACACCCTGCACAGAAGGTCAGGGGCTGGACAACCCTCCTCCTCACACCTGCATTCCACTCATGTGAATCAAACTGGCTATAATTAAAAAATGAAGATTCATACTGCATATGAACAACCACTGAACTGTTCACACTGCATGTCAAGTCAAGTCCCTCAGAAAAATCCCACACTGACACTCTGCCACATACTCATACCATAGGTCAGCAGCAATATAAGACAATAAATGGGCTAGCCCAAAGAAGTGAAGTGCACAGTGCTGGAAAACCATGGAGCAATCCACATAGCATGTGTACATCACATGCAATAGGAGGGACATATCACACTACCCTTAGACCCTCAAATCAGACATGGGCGGCACAGTGATTGCCATTAAACCAAAGTGACATCTGTGCAATATCTCTGGGAAATAGCAATGCAAACTATGCATAGGCACAGTGACCAGCCACACATCTGTGTCAATGTTAGATTTTGGGGTCTCTGGTTGGCACTGGTAGGTACTTGTGACAAATAGGGACCCTTGCCTCTTGTCAGGATAAGGGGATTACACTCCTAAAATAACCCCTGCTCACCCCCTTGGTAGCTTAGCACGAGCAGATAGGCTTTATTTCAGAGGCGTTGTGTGTTAAGCATTTGTGAGCACATACAGTAACCCGGTGACAACACTACAAATGGACACCACACAAGTTTTATATAAAAGATTTGTAGACTTTATATCGAGTTTCCACAAGACCATAAACGACAAAAATACACAATACTTTTACTTTAAGATGGTAGATTAAGCTTAGTTCAGTTCAGTTCTTAGATGCGACACTTTGCGTCAATGTACCTTAGGTTGTGTTGCGCTTCCACGACAAGCAATGTCGCAGCGAGGGAAATGCGGCAAAGTTCAGATACAAAGAAATAAAGATGTGAAGGTCTTCCAGATGCGGCACGCTTCTCGGAGATTCGAGAAGTTCTCGGTTTGATGCGTGGACTGCAGTGGCGACACCCTGACGATGCAACGGCAGCAGCTCCAGCGGCGACACTCTTCTCCCACGATGCAGGAAGCTTCTGATCATTGCAACAAATACAGCGGTGACATCTACGATGCGACAGCAGCAGCTCCGATGGCAGCGCACTTCTCGGGATGCGAGGTGCTCTTCTTCGATGGAGTGCAGTGCGACAGTTCCTTCAGAGTTGCGACGGCAGGCACAGCGATGGCTACATGCTCCAACCTCGTTGCAAGATTCTTCTCCTGATTTGGTGCAGTGCGACAGTTACAGTGGCGACACCCTCCTCCGGAGTTGCAACGGCAGCAGCAGGGACGGCGACATGCGTCCTCTCCGTTGCGGCGCGCTTCACTCCGAAGCGTTGCAGTGCGACAGTTCCAACGGCGACACCCTCCTTCAGAGTCGCGACGGCAGGCACAGCGACGGCGACACGCTTCCAGCTCCTTGCGACAGGAAGTTCCTCAGAAGGCCCAAAACAGCAGCAGGCACTTCCACAAGAACTCTGGGGAGTTAGGGGTTGAAGTCGTGTTATCCCTGAGACTTCAGCAGGAGGCAAGCTCTTTGCCAAGCCCTTGGAGATCCTTCACAAGTTGAAAGCAAAGAACACAAAGTTCCTTTCTCCTTCCTTTGGCAATAAGGCAACCACTGTAGGCCAATCCCCCAAGCAACACTTCAGCTTGGGAATAGTCTCTCCTCAGTATCTTCAGGTTCCTCTCCTCAGTAAAGGTTTCTTCTTGTAGTCCAAAAGTGATCTAATTTCATGGGATCAGGGTCCCAAATAATTAAACCCCCAAATCCTTTGTTCTCTAAGCGGAAAGGGACCTTTGCCCAGTCCAACCAGTTCTGAAGCACTCTTTTTACCAGACTTCTCCTTTCCTTTCACAGTGCAGGGCAGTCACATCAGACACCCCACAGGAGGTGGAGCCAGCATTGTGGAAGGCAAGTACAGTCCTGGAGCATTTTGCTTACAGGACTCCTTCTCTTCTTTCAGTAGGCAGGGCAGAGACATCAGCCGCTCCCCAGGAGGTGGAGCCAGCATTGTGGAAGGCAGGCATAGCCCTATTCAAGGTTCAGGTGCAACTCCTCCCTCCCATCTAGATGCAGCTCTCTCTATTCACCACTGGGTGACTCAGCCTGTCTTTTGGAATCCCCCAGCCCTGTCACTCACAAAACCAGACAAAGGAATGCACAACCAAGCAAAGGCAGGTTTGAATGGTTAGATAAGCAAATACCTACTTTCTAAAAGAAGTATTTGCAAACACAGAATGTTAAAACCAACTTCACTAAAAGATGTATTTTTATCATTCTGAGTTCAGGCATACTAAACTCGAATTTCTACCATGTTCTCTGAGACAGTTAGGATTATAAACATGTTATAATCTAACAGCTCATTCTGACCTATGGAGAACAGGTAGCCTTGTAATAGTGAAAAACGGAAATGGCTGTAATTCACTATTAGGACATGCCACACTCATCAGGGCTTGTCCTACCTTATACTTACAATGCACCCTGCCCTTGGGCCTACCATAGGGGTGACTGATATGAAGAAAAGGGAAGGTTTAGGGACTGGCAAGTGGGTTCACTTGCCCAGTCAGCATGACAGCACCAGACTGCATGCAGGTTCTGCAATGGCAGACCTTAGACACATTTTACAAGGCTGCTTCTGTGGGTGGCACAACCAGTGCTGCAAGCCCACCAGCAGCATTTGGACTTACACACCCTGGGCACACTCAGTGCACTAGACTGGGGACTGACAAGTAAACCAAATAGCCAAACATGGAACCACTGATTAATACATCAATTTACAATAGGGAGCACTTGCACTGTGGCACTGGATAGCAGTGGCACAGTGCCCAAAGCATCTAACACCAGCAAAAATACATGGGGCAACAGCAAAAATGGAAGGGAGACCCACACCAATGGTGCCAGGTCTAACAGTCAACTTACTTGACATGTGTATGCCACCAGCACAACACACATGGCTCATTATCACACTCCCTGACTGTCAAACCCAAGTAAGACCTTCCCACATACCCCTCATCTACCCATTTCACACCTGCAACACTCAACACCTGTGAGAAACACACATAAAGGTGCAAATAAGGTCCTGTGAGTTTCCTGACAACCAATGACACACCCTGGTGTGCATCTAAAAATGTCAGACTCACACTCAGGGATGTCTGAACCAATGTTGACCCAAAAACAATAGCCAAACACAAATCTCACAAACAACATCCACAGAAGTCCATCAAACCCAGCCATGTGCAGGCAAACAGTGGATAGACAATGTGACCATAGACAGAACAGGAATACACAACATGGTCACTCTGAACAAATCCACAGACACCATTCCCCAACACAATCAAGAATTGCATCATCAAATGCCAATCATGAACTCTAACTGGAATCAATGGGGCAAATCAGCTAACACAGACATCAACACTGCTATTTTACAGTGGGTGGCTCAAGACAACATGTGACAGTGTGATATCACAGTAATCAGTGGATCTTTCAATTCAATGTGTGGTTCCGTCCCTCACACGCGGAGATTTATTCCTGCAGAGACACACCAAATCTTTCAGATTACGTGCGGAACTCCGGACAGATTACAGACGGCCTACCCAGGCACAGACTGATATCAGTGCCCACAAGCAGGTCCAAGACACCCGGTGACTGGACTGGCCCCATGCTTCGCAGGTGGCCCCACATTACCTGGATGGTTTGCTAACTAGCCACCCTCCTTCTGGCTCTCCGGACTACTATCAAGCACGCCCCTAATCAGACAACCCAGTCCTGATGACGATCCTAATCAATGAGGATCGAAACGCCGTCGACCTAACAGCCCAACAATAGGCGCACCCCTTCTTCGTGGCCCAACATTGAATTGAAAGATCCACTGATTACTGTGATATCACACTGTCACATGTTGTCTTGATCCACCCACTGTAAAATATTTGCACTTTTGCTCACAGTGCGCCGCCTGTGCTGTTCACTTCTTCACTTGCGTCGCCACCTTCACTTTGAACACCTTGTGCACCGAGTTTTATATGGTTGTCTCTAATTCAGTTTATGCAGTGCTGCTTCTAACTGTATACAAGTCCGACCATGAAATTAATGTTATACTATAAAGATGATTAACTATCTTTTCGCATACCAATGACTGTTCTCCTTCTTTCCTTACAAGTAATGCTGTATGCATGCATGTTTATTGTCTACATATCTTTACCTCTCAGGACATTGTTTCTTTGTTGCAGTATGTGAGTAAGCAATACCTACAATACAATGATGTGTCGGAGCAGACTCACTGTGTTCAACACTACACACCCCTCAATGTCCTTGGCCAGTGAATGGCTACCTGTGTCCTGGTGGTCACATTTAGGGCCATGATCTTACATTCCCAAACTCTTCTCACAAGGTGAAGTCCTGTCTTGTGCAATCCTCAGGCCTAAGATAGCTTATTGAGAAATAGGATGGCAGACAACACATATGTTTCACTCAGTCCATTTACTGATCGGTCCTTGTAAAATTGGGCAGTTTCTGTGCAGGCCAGTGGGACTCACACTGAGGTTAAATGTGGGCCATCAGAAAAATCCATGCATGTACAATATGAGAGGGCAAACAATGCCTAGACATGCGAGACAGAACACATAATGAAATCAATGGAAGGATGACTTCTCCAAATTACATTTATCTGATGTGTCACAGGTGAATTACCACCAAGAGTGTTACACTCAAGCATTTTAGTCTTGTGCATAATGCAACAATAAGGTTAATATGAAAAGTGTACACACATTCTTTTGTACCCTCTAGACAAAATACATTTGTAATGTCACAAATGAGCATGTGAAGACCTCATAGACTATGACATCACATAGCACATGCAATGTTTGTTCAGACTTTGACTGTCCAAACCAGCGGTGTAACTGTATGGCTGCAAAAACACTGCATGTCCCTCCCATTCTTCAATCTAGCCATGCATCCGTGGAAATAAGGCTGCACACCCCATTGACATGAAGTCAACATGCTAGGCAGTGTATCACACATTTACATTACCCAGTCTCAGACCAACGTTTGTTTCTTTTTGCTGAAGAAGGGCTGTAGAAATGTCCATGTTGCCATCCTCCCCAAATAAGCAAGTGCAATTCTTCCTAGGCCATGTATGGAGCATGGTATATGAAAAATAAGGATGCAATTCACATTAACTTGTACTCACAGTCACATACTACTGCAGAGCATTATGTGTTTGTATTTATATAGCGCACTTCTACCCAGAGGTCTCGTAGCGCTGTATTCATACCGCTGTGGAACCCATCCTGGCTTTCCTGTGAAATGTCTACACCTGGGCACCCCCAAGGTGAAGCCAGGCATCCAAGCGCTGCTGGGGCCGTTGTGGAGATTAAGCAAGCTATTGCCCAGAGTCACAGAGTGGGACCCATGATTACTCTAGGCACCGAGGCGAGAATTATCAGGTCCGGGGAAATTGAGTCCATGAACCACCGAGGCGGGAATTGAACCCTGGTCCCGGGCCAGACCTCTGCATCAGGGTCTGCCGCTCTAACCATTGAGCTACGCTTCTCCACCATCATTATCATGTGAGCACTCTGATAACTCTCAAACTTTAACTCTGAAACACTTACTAGTTCATCTGGCGCACAATATAGCCTCCCTTACTGTGAAAGGACCTTGTCCACCAGGACCTCCAGCTCCTCTGTGGTGAAGGGACAGGCCCTGATGTTTTCAGTTCTCACCATCACTGGGTCCAAGAGACAGGAACAGCAGCAGTTGGTGGTGAAGAATGGCAGGCAGCAGTGTCTGAATGCAATTGAAATGTGTGGCTCTCTCACAGACATATATAGGCCCCTTGGGTTGTTTCAGTGGTACTCAGCTGCTGCAATTGATGTTCCTGGTTAGCATTTTTCAATTGTAACCCATAATCGGGACCGCTTTAGCGGTGCACGCCTACCACGAGATTCAAATTTGTAATTCACTACCGTGATCGCGGTTCCCATTGGCTGCAATGGCATTGGCACAGGCGGTGTCACGCTGCAGGGCCAGGCGATCACTACCGCAATCCTGTATCTTCCAATTGTAACAAAGACCGGGCCTGCAATAGCGGAGCACGCCTACCGCGGGTCTCAAATTGGTAATTCATTAACGTGATCCCGGTTCCCATTGGCTGCAATGGCATGAGCACTGGCAGTGCCACACTCCGGGGTCCAGGCAGTCACTAGCGCAGTCCTGCATCTTTCAATTGTAACCAATGACCGGACCCACGGTAGCGGACCACGCCCACCGCGGGTTTCAAATTTGTAATTCACTACCGCAATCATGGTTCCAAATAGCTGGAATGGCATGGGCACTGGCGGTGGTATATCGCGGGGTCCAGGCAGTTGCTACTGCAATCCTGCATCTTTCAGTTGTAACCAATGACCGGGCCCGCGGTAGCAGAGCACGCCAACCGCGGGTTTCAAATTTTGTAATTCACTGCTGCGATTGCGGTTCCCATTGGCTGCATTGGCATGGACATTGGCGGTGGCACCGATGGGGGCCTGGCGGTCACTACCGCGATTTGGCATCTTTCAATTGTAACCAATGAACGGGCCCGCAGTGCCGGAGCACACATACAGCACCTATGAACACACTATGCTCTAGCAATGGCAATAGCCAATTTTCATCATTGAACACTAGACCTTCACAATGTATCACAGCACCTATTTACAAAATTGAATGCTAATGTGACATTCAACTCACTGATGCCTACACATGCCATGTCAGTGCACATGATTAAATGCTTTGTCATGTACTTACTCATATTTCATCTATGATATTTTTGTGCATGTGCACAGATTTGGTGTGTAATGGAGTCTCATATTTGTGTGCATGTCAATGTGTGAGATGGCCAATCAAACCACAGTAATGATGGGCTGACCACATAATGTACCTATTTCACTGTGTACAGTGTTGTGTTCATATTGATAGTTGATCAGCTTACACACACTGTGCTCATTGTGTTGAAAAATTGTGCTCTGTGCGACTTACGCAAGAAGGTGTGGCAGGTACAGCAGCTACGTAGAAGTCAGCAGTGTTGCTGTTTCCAACATGTTTTGTGTCACCCACACACAGGGCTGTGACACACGATGTATGAGTGTAGCATTTACCATTCACATAGTCACAATCTGTTTTGGAGGTAGTCAGTTTGTACATACTGACCACATGTATGACTACATGAGATTAAGGTGTCTCTGCATGTGACTTGTGCATTAAGCTGGTGTTACGGTCCAGTCATTGTTGGCGCTGCGTCAGTCATGATGTAAGATGTTTGACACATCTCATAGGGGAATTAATTTGACATGTGTCCCCTTTCATATCATGTAGTAGATGACCAAATGGGCATCATTCATTCCCAGTGCTGGCGAACATGGAGGATGAGGACATCCTAAGGAAATTCCGTCTGGATTGCCTTACCCTTCAAGACCTATGTGGTCAGCTGGAGCCCCATCTGAGGCCTCGCGGAACCTAACCGACTGCTTTGACGCCAACAGTAAAGGTGATGGCGGCCCTGCATTTCTTCGCCACAGGTTTGTTTCAGTACACGGTCGCCATCGCCGGTAGGATGTCTCAAGCTATGTTCGGCATGGTGCTATGTGATGTCCTGTCCTCAATGATGACATAAAAGGACCGCTACATCCACTTCCCAAGGAGACATAAATTGGCAGGTGTGATGGGTGATTTATCTGACCTTGGACACATACCTAATGTTATTGGCGCCATTGACTGCACACATTTTGGCCTAGTTCCACCACAGGCACGTGAGCACATCTAGTGGAACAGGCAACATTTCCATTCCATTAATGTGCAAGTGGTATGCAAACGGATATGATTATCTCCCATGTCTGTGCCAAATTCCCCGGTTCTGCACATGACTCTTACATACTGCGTAACAGCATTGTCCCATAATAGATGGCAAATCTGCCTCAGGAGCGTGCGTGGCTTGTTGGTGAGTATGCAGAGTCAAGTAGTATGCTATATGTGTGACGTGCTGTTCTCAGCTACTGTTTATATTAGTAAATTGCTCTCTGTATCTCACACCTAGGTGACTCTGTGTATCGCAACCAGCCTTGGTTGCTGAGCCCACTGAGGAATCTAAGGACCCCGGGGGAAGCCCGCTACAATGATGCATATGGGAGGACAAGTCGTGTGGTGGAGCGTACTTTTGGCTTCTGAAGTCTAGCTACCATTGTCTGGACAAGAGCAGAGTTGCACTACTCTACTCTCCCCAAAAGGTGTGTCAGATCATAGTTTCATGCTACATGCTCCACAACCTGGCCTTCGCACAGAGATCCCCTGCTGCTGGATGTTGATGAGCAGCAGATGCCCCCTTCCAAACCCACAGATGCCCTGTTTCAACGATAGTGGAGAAGAGGAAGGTGTTGACCTGCGTCAACCACTTATCGACAACTACTTCTCTTGAGTGTGAGTTACATTGTACAACAGTGATATTGTCTGTTGTCTTTGATGGTAGTGGCAAGGCATAGATGATGTTTTTGACTTCTGGCTGTTGTTGGCTCTGTGCTAATGGCTGATGTGTGTGGCACAGGGTATTTATATCCAGGTACCTTGTGTCTTTGTTGATATTGTTGCTCATTGTTTTGTTAGCTAGTTTGTGTACGTTGATGATTAGTGGTGTGTTCTAGCTGTAATGTCATCACCTGACAAGTAAATCTCATTCTCTTGTGTCTTTCTTGGTCCCTTCACCCTCTCAATACCTCGTCACAAACAGAGCTTGTGGTACATTGGAATCTGGGTTGACTTGTACATACTGTGATAAACATGGAGCTGACACAAAGACGTAGGTGTGTAAAGAGTGTTTATTTACAATAAGTATTTGTGACAGAAAAGTGATTATTTAAGAAATTGTGCAAACTGAAATTATGAGTTGTCATGAGACAAATAGAGTAGCCACTACATTGATGTAGTCACACAGTCCAACAGACTCCTGCCATCAACATGGCAATGTGGGTAAGGATAGTCAACAAAGTTAATGTCTAGGGGAACACCATCATGGCTGGCTCAGCGACCAGCGTTTGGATGGTGCACTGCCACATGATCCTCCCCTGATGTTTCTCAGATGGCCCCTTGTGCGTTTGGCATGGGGGGTGGGCTCTGCTGCAGGCTCTGAGGAGTCATTTTGTTGCAGCTCACCCCTCTCTGTGACCGCAGCTGAGGTGGTGGAAGTATCTCCATGCGGGCCACTGAAACGGGGTTGAGCTGTCATTTGGGCCGCATGTCTGTCCCTAAGAACACCCACACGCCGGGCCATGAGGTCCACAAGTTCCATACGCGTGTTCATGGATCTCAGCAGCAGGTGGAGCTCACACACTTCTTCCACAACCTGGCCCATCTGTCCCTGGGTCTGCTCATATGCCCCAAGGAAGCTGGCGATGATGGCCAGGACTTCGGTCCTAGTGTCCTCCTGTATTTGTCGCCCAGTTGCCCAGCTGACCCATACCTGTGGTGTTGGCAGTCGACACACCTACAACCTCTCCCTGGCCTCCTCTGATTGTGTTGTGGTGTTGGTAACCACTGAGGCAGAGAGAGAGATGCAGGCAGCAGTGGTGATGGTGATGGTTGAGGCTGTACAGGTCATTGTAGCAGGGGTCAGTGCTGTTGTTGTTGGTGTGGTGGTGGTGGGGACAATGAAGGCCTGAGATGTGGTACGGCTAGGCAGTACAGATGGGCCAGGTTGTTGCTCCTCATCCGAGAAACGTAGGGAGTCTATATCCGAGAGTTCATGTTCCGGGGAAGAGGGGGAGACTGGCTGTGCAGGTTGGTGTTGTCTTCTGCTGCAGTTGCTTGTGGATTTCCACAAGCTTGGTGTTAGACGTTTGGATGTTAAATGTGATACACCACACACTTCACATTGCAATCACTTGATATGGCTGCAAGATACTGGGCATCAGGATATGAAGTTGAGGTACATACATTACTTGTCCATGGTGTGACATGTAAAAAGAAACCTTGTGCCATGTACAGATTGTGTGATTACAAGGACATGTCGTCATCAAACAACTAGCAGCACATCAACTTTATGTGATGCGTCTTTTTGGTTTGCTCTGCATGGAATCACGTTCAGCTAAGCAAGAACTAGCCATTGTAATGTTATACATACCTTTTTCATATCATGTACTTTACTTTGTTTGTCCCATTGATCATGCATGTTTTGTGTTCATATGAATCTTCATGCTCTGACACAATGGGACTTACACATTACATTCTCTCCTGTGCATGATTGCGTCCTGAATTTCTTCCACATGTGACTTAGTGAGTCAAAGTTTAATTTCTGTGACAGTTACGTATGATTGGCCGTCTGCACGCTGGATGTGGCTTTTGGATCTATGTCAAGTTGGATGACATGTGAGGGCTGGTGTGGTCATATGGCTCCATGCATTTTGAGAAGGATGGCAGAGTGCATGCACTGTCTACTTACCTGTTCAGTGACACAGTGGAGGGAAATAGCTGCCCCGTGGGTATGAGTGCGAGGAATGTACCAGCCTGCTCAGCTATGTGACAAGGAGGCCGGGTGGGAGTTGGAATGCTGGCTTCCCACCCACAAACACCACTCCCTATTCAGAAGGCTACATACCTGTGAAGTGGAGCAGAGGAACGGAATAGGTTACACATGGCTCTTGCGTGGGGGAGTGTTCCATCCTGCTCAGGGATGAGACAAGGAGTATGAGAAAGCTACCTACCGGTATGTTTAAATTGAGCAATGCAAAGGCTGCCACATGGTTGTGGGTGGGGGGAGTGCTCCAACTTGCGGAGCTGTGGGACAAGAGGGCCTGGTGGGAGTGAGAGTGTTGGCTTCCCAACAAAAAACACCCCTCCCTGTTAAGATGGTTACCTACCTGTAAGTTTGAAGAGAGCAATGCAGTGGCTACCACATGGTTGTGGGTGGGGGAGCGCTCCATCTTGCTGAGCTGTGGGACAAGGGGGCATGGTGGGAGTTGCAGTGCTGACTTCCCAACCACAGACACCCCTCTCTGTTAAGATGGCTACCTACCTGTAAGTTTGAAGAGAGCAATGTGGCTGCCATATGGTTCTGGATGGGGGAGTGTTCCATCTGCTCAGCTGTGGGACAAGTAGGCCTGGTGGGATTTGGAATACTGGCTTCCCAACCACAAACACCTCTCCCTGTTAAGATGGCTATCTACCTGTAAGTTTGAAGAGAGCAATGCAATGGCTGCCACATGGTTGTGGGTGGGGGAGTGCTCCAACTTGCGGACCTGTGGGACAAGAGGGCCTGGTGGGAGAGGGATTGCTGGCTTCCCAACAACAAACACCCCTCCCTGTTAAGATGGCTACCTACCTGTAAGTTTGAAGAGAGCAATGCAGTGGCTACCACATGGTTGTGGGTGGGGGGAGCACTCCATCTTGCTGAGCTGTGGAACAAGGGGGTATGGTGGGAGTTGTAGTGCTGGCTTCCCAACCACTAACACCCCTCCCTAATAAGATGGCTACCTACCTGTAAGTTTGAAGAGAGCAATGGAATGGCTGCCACATGGTTGTGGGTGGGGGGAATGCTCCAACTTGTGGAGCTGTGGGACAGGAGGGCCTGCTGGGAGTGGGAGTGCTGGCTTCCCAACAACAAACACCCCTCCCTGTTAAGATGGCTACCTACCTGTAAGTTTGAAGAGAGCAATTTGGTTGCCACATGGTTCTGGATGGGGGGAGTGTTCCATCTGCTGAGCTGTGGGACAAGTGGGACTGGTGGGAGTTTGTGGTTGGGAAGACAGCACTCCAACACCTCTCCCTGTTAAGATGGCTATCTAACTGTAAGTTTGAAGAGAGCACTGCAATG
The DNA here is from genome assembly GCF_964261635.1 of Lissotriton helveticus. Classification (NCBI taxonomy): domain Eukaryota; kingdom Metazoa; phylum Chordata; class Amphibia; order Caudata; family Salamandridae; genus Lissotriton; species Lissotriton helveticus. The sequence continues at coordinate 728,679,428 of NC_136059.1, read as the reverse complement.
GCTGCCACATGGTTGTGGGTGGGGGGAGTGCTCCAACTTGCGGAGCTGTGGGACAAGAGGGCCGGGTGGGAGTGGGAGTGCTGGCTTCGCAACCACAAACACCCCTCCCTGTTAAGATAGCTACCTACCTGTAAGTTTAAAGAGAGCAATGCAATGGCTGCCACATGGTTCTGGGTGGGGGAAGTGTTACATCCTGCTCAGCTCTGGGACAAGGGTGACTGGTGGGAGTGGAGTGCTGGCTTCCCAACCACAAACACCCCTCTCTGTTAAGATGGCTACCTAGCTGCAAGTTTGAAGAGAGCAATGTGGTTGCCACATGGTTCTGGATAGGGGAGTGTTCCATCTGCTCAGCTGTGGGAAAAGGGTGCCTGGTGGGAGTTGGAGTGCTGGCTTCCCAACCACAAACACCCATCCCTGTTAAGATGGCTACCTACCTGTAAGTTTGAAGAGAGCAATGCAATGGCTACCACATGGTTGTGGGTGGGGGGAGCACTCCATCTTGCTGAGCTGTGGGACAAGGTGGCCTGGTGGGAGTTGGAATGCTGGCTTCCCAATACAAATACCCCTCCCTGTTAGGATTTCTACCTACCTGTAAGTTTGAAGAGAGCAATGCAATGGTTGCCACATGGTGCTGCGTGTGGGAGTGTTCTATCCTGCTCAGGTGTGGGACAAGGGTGCCTGGTGGGAGTTGGAGTGCTGGCTTCCCAACAACAAACACGCCTCCCTGTTAAGATGGCTACCTACTTGTAAGTAAGAAGAGAGCACTGCAATGGCTGCCACATGGTGGTGAGTGGGGGAGTGCTCCAACTTGCGTAGCTGTGGGACAGGAGGGCCTAGTGGGAGTGGGAGTGCTGGCTTCCCAACCACAAACACCCCTCCCTGTTAAGATAGCTACCTACCTGTAAGTTTAAAGAGAGCAATGCAATGTCTGCCACATGGTTCTGGGTGGGGGAAGTGTTACATCCTGCTCAGGTCTGGGACAAGGGTGCCTGGTGGGAGTTGGAGGGCTGGCTTCCCAATCACAAACGCCTCTCTGTTAAGATGGCTACCTACCTGTAAGTTTGAAGAGAGCAATGTGGCTGCCACATGGTTCTGGATAGGGGAGTGTTCCATCTGCTCAGCTGTGGGACAAGTGGGCCTGGTGGGATTTGGAGTGCTGGCTTTCCAACCACAAACACCTCTCCCTGTTAAGATGGCTATCTACCTGTAAGTTTGAAGAGAGCAATGCAATGGCTGCCACATGGTTGTGGGTGGGGGGAGTGCTCCAACATGCGGAGCTGTGGGACAAGAGGGCCTGGTGGGAGTGGGAGTGCTGGCTTCCCAACCACAAACACCCCTCCCTGTTAAGATAGCTACCTACCTGTAAGTTTAAAGAGAGCAATGCAATGGCTGCCACATGGTTCTGGTTGGGGGAAGTGTTACATCCTGCTCAGCTCTAGGGCAAGGGTGCCTGGTGGGAGTTGGAGTGCTGGCTTCCCAACCACAAACACCCCTCTCTGTTAAGATGGCTACCTAGCTGTAAGTTTGAAGAGAGCAATGTGGTTGCCACATGGTTCTGGATAGGGGAGTGTTCCATCTGCTCAGCTGTGGGAAAAGTGGGCCTGGTGGGATTTGGAGTGCTGGCTTCCCAACCACAAACACCCCTCCCTGTTAAGATAGCTACCTACCTGTAAGTTTAAAGAGAGCAATGCAATGGCTGCCACATGGGTCTGGGTGGGGGAAGTGTTACATCCTGATCAGCTCTGGGACAAGGGTGCCTGGTGGGAGTTGGAGTGCTGGCTTCCCAACCACAAACACCCATCCCTGTTAAGATGGATACCTACCTGTAAGTTTGAAGAGAGCAATGCAATGGCTACCACATGGTTGTGGGTGGGGGAGCACTCCATCTTGCTGAGCTGTGGGACAAGGTGGCCTGGTGGGAGTTGGAATGCTGGCTTCCCAATACAAATACCCCTCCCTGTTAGGATTTCTACCTACCTGTAAGTTTGAAGAGAGCAATGCAATGGTTGCCACATGGTGCTGCGTGTGGGAGTGTTCTATCCTGCTCAGGTGTGGGACAAGGGTGCCTGGTGGGAGTTGGAGTGCTGGCATCCCAACAACAAACACGCCTCTCTGTTAAGATGGCTACCTACTTGTAAGTAAGAAGAGAGCACTGCAATGGCTGCCACATGGTGGTGAGTGGGGGAGTGCTCCAACTTGCGTAGCTGTGGGACAGGAGGGCCTAGTGGGAGTGGGAGTGCTGGCTTCCCAACCACAAACACCCCTCCCTGTTAAGATAGCTACCTACCTGTAAGTTTAAAGAGAGCAATGCAATGGCTGCCACATGGTTCTGGGTGGGGGAAGTGTTACATCCTGCTCAGGTCTGGGACAAGGGTGCCTGGTGGGAGTTGGAGTGCTGGCTTCCCAATCACAAACGCCTCTCTGTTAAGATGGCTACCTACCTGTAAGTTTGAAGAGAGCAATGTGGCTGCCACATGGTTGTGGATAGGGGAGTGTTCCATCTGCTCAGCTGTGGGACAAGTGGGCCTGGTGGGATTTGGAGTGCTGGCTTCCCAACCACAAACACCTCTCCCTGTTAAGATGGCTATCTACCTGTAAGTTTGAAGAGAGCAATGCAATGGCTGCCACATGGTTGTGGGTGGGGGGAGTGCTCCAACATGCGGAGCTGTGGGACAAGAGGGCCTGGTGGGAGTGGGAGTGCTGGCTTCCCAACCACAAACACCCCTCCCTGTTAAGATAGCTACCTACCTGTAAGTTTGACGAGAGCAATACAATGGCTCCCACATGGTTCTGGGAGAGTGCTCCATCATGCTGAGCTGTGGGAAAAGGAGGCCTGGTGGGAGTTGGAGTGCTGGCTTCGCACCCACAAACAACCCTCCCTGTTAAGATGACTACCAAGCTGTAATTTTGAGGAGAGCAATGCAATGGCTGCCACGTGGTTGTGGGTGGGGGGAGTACTCCATCTTGCTGAGCTGTGGGACAAGGGGGGCTGGTGGGAGTTGTAGTGATGGCTGCCTGCCCACATGCCCCAATGGAAATATTATTAGCAATCTTTGAAGTGATTCAGAGGAACAAAATGTTAGATATGTGAGACATATGTTGAGAAGAGTGTTTTGTAGGTAAGTGCATTTGGGTCTAGGATGTGTAGCTTTCTAGTTGGGCAATACAGTACATAGCAGTGTAATGTGAGACATGTGTTGTACTTACCAGCCTCCACTCCCCCGGGTTTTCCTGTGTAGAGTAGTTCCTATTTCCCTTATAGGCGTTGCGCATTGGAATAATATACACTATAGGTTTTGCATAGGACTGAGGTCACTATGACTTTATTGAGTATATTAAACTTAATTACTTTGTGTGCCAGCTAACTCAGAGGTCACTAGAAACTTCTTGAATAAACAAGAAGGGATTAGTTTCTGACAACTGCATAAATATGACAACTTTGTTTCCCTTAGAATCAGAAGATTTCTCAGAATCGTGGAAACAAAAGATAACAGTTTTACTCAGTCAACCGTGCATGCTTAGTTTCTTCAGAGTTACTCAGAAATAGATAGACTGGCGTTTCAATAAAAGGATTTATTGAAGAGTCTTATTTCTTGTCCAAGAGATATGAGCTGTTACAATCGCAAGACAGAATGCAAGATATAAAATGTACAGCGTGAGCAGTAAGTAGAAATAATACTGCAATAGCATGGTCTTTTAACTATGACATACATTCATATAAACATACATAATAAACACAGGCTCAAATGTGAATACTCATCTGATGCTTCTAAATAGTTCTACCCCAGTGTACCTAACCTAAGTGTAGTACGAGGTAAGAAGTAGGTGCTGTTTTCTATAGTATGATATATTCTAAGTTTGTATGCCAAGAGTCCCTCTAGGTTCTAGTCTGCTCCATACCTTAGAATGAGAGAGGTGGGAATCTCTTTCCGGATCTCAATCTATAACACCCCGCGAAGGGAGTCAGGACACTGAAAGCTCGATTCTCTGCAAGCATGATGACAGCGTCTGGTCAGTGCGTAAGGCGGAGAATCAAATTCCTTCTGAACTTGCCGTAGCAAGCCGTATCGAGCTGTGTATCCAAGCTAGGGTTTGCCATGGTAAGTGAAGGTATATTTATACCTGGAAGGTGCTTAGGAATGGTAGCATTGACGTAAAGTCGGGCAGTGGAAGACATCATGCATGAACCCCTAAGGAATAGTTATTCATGCATAATACATAAGTTCTTGGAGAAACCAATAACCCAAGCAGGGAAAGTACTAATGGCTTACGGCTCTGGTTTCTAAGAACTTGTTGGGACGTGGGATAGATGGATGTAGGTGACCATGCCTGTTTTTGGATAGCATGGCTGATGCCTAAATAAGGACTGGGATTCTATGCCTAAATAAGGGCAATGTGAGTTGTGCCTATATAAGGACATGATTCGGGAAACCTATGTACTGGTATCTAAATTGAAACACAACACCTGTGAGACTCTCTGGATGCAGTGTGGCAAGCATGATCTCCTCCCATTCAGTGAATGTTAGTGGTGGAATGGGAGGGACACGGCCAGTCCTCTGAGCCAGATCATGGTTCTTGTTGGCACGCTCTTTCACCCTGGTCTTAAGTTCATGCCACCTCCTCCTGATGTCCTTCAGGGTGTGCGGGGTGGTCCCTTACGCATTGACTGTGTTGACTATCCTTGCCCACATTTGTTTTTTGTGGCTACTGGTGTCTGTTGGACCATGCTTCCAAACAAATGTGGTTCTACTCTGATTACCTCATCTACCATCACTGATAACTCATTGTCAGTGAATTTGAGCATCTTCTTCTGTGACGTGGTGTATGATGTGCAAGTGGGGGGAAGTGCAGGTGTGAAGGTGGTGGTGGTGATGTGTGTGGTGTTTGTGTGGTTGTGATGGTGTGATGTGAGTTTTGATTTGCCTCTCCTTTGTGCTGTGGGGTTGGGCTCTTCAGTTGTAGTGTTGTACAAAGGATTCTGGGCAGGGAAGGGGCTAGTTTTATTCTCAGCTCTGTGGGTGGGTCAAATGGAGTATTCATGTCAGCTGTGTTGTATGGGTTGACCTGGGATTTGTATTTTTTACTTGCCATGGGGATGTGTCATTGGGGTGTGTTAGGTGTTTTTTGAGGCTGAGCCAGATTTATAGCCACACTTGGTAGCCTTGTATGGTTGCTTTCGACCGCCATTACTCTTCTGGTGCGACCGCGACGGACACAATGCAACAGCCCTTCCAACGGCTCTCCCATTCATCATTTGTTGCGATTGTCGCAGTTGGAAACAACTGATCATTCCGCTGGCACTGCCATCGTATCGTAATTTCACGTGCGGTCATTCTGCTTGTTGAACTGCAGTTTTGGGTCTTTCTGCAGCAAATCTGACCGCCGCAGATGGATTTTCAGCTGTTCCGGAACTTCCTGGCAGAGTTAAGTGGAATCCGTCGGCGGAAGTCAGATTTTTCTGGCGGTTCATCCTAATCTGACCACCGGTTTGGCTGCGATACATGCGGATAGTTAATTTCCTCTACCTCTGTGGTAAGAATGCTTTTCCGACCGCCTTCATAATCGACCCCTAAGTACCCTGTCTGCCAAACTCCAAATTGGGCTCCTCATTTCATGTTTTTCTCTGCATGTAAAAATAGTTATGAAGACACCTCTTCCTCAGCAACTCAATTAACTATCAATGTTTTTTTTTCTCTTTCCCGTTACTAAAAGGCTCTTACTCCAGCCTTTTATATGTGTAGATTTTAAGTTGTGACTTGAAAAATTGTTCATGAATCCCAAAACTGAATGGATGTGTAGGTGCAGTCCATTATAAATTGTCTGAATCCACTATTTTAGTAGACCTATTGTATTCGTAAGTTCAATTTATTCTAGAAAAACCAGAGCAATAGCTCATGAAAAAGCGAGATTGGCGAAAAAACAGTAGCCTGATCAAGTTATGCACAAGGTGCATCCTGTTTAAAGATATGTTTGAAAGACATGTACAGAGGTATACAGAATACCAGAATAATTTAACAGATTAGCAATGTACCACATGCAGTATTGCGCCATGTGCAATTCGACTTGTACTATTTTCTCATGTTCAATTAGCAATAACATTTAGACAATGACTTGTGGTCCTCTGTGGTATTAGCCTATGCTATAGAACATTACAGTTTGATACAGAACCATTAATCCACGTTGGAAACAAAACATTAGCCCAAAAATGGGATCACTCAAAATGTGGTGCTATGAGTGATCTGGGTTTTCAATAAGCCACATGAAGCTTTTTTAAGCAAACAAAGAACACATAGGTCCTCATTTAAAGCTTGGTGGGAAGCATACTCTGCCAAAAGGTGGCACAAAAAGGTGGAGGAGTATATTGTTGTCCAAAATGATGGTCTGCCTGCTCTATTTCTAGTCGGCAGACTGTCATAGTTCCTCCGGTGGTCCCCTCGCTGACTCTGCTAGCAGAAACATTACACTTAAGGCCCAACTGAATTGTGGCTGTTGGTGGAAGTACCTCAGTTTATCCACCCCATTCAAGGTGGACATTCTAAGGCATTTTTTTCTGCCTGAGTCCATAAAGGAAACTCTGGCGATCCCAACCTGAAAAATAATGACCCCCACATCTGGGAGAAAAATAACATAGTTTTATGGTTATTATATTTTGTTTTACAAAAACATACTCCTACTTGGGGAGTTTGTTTTTGTAAAACAAAATATGTTTCCTGGGAGGCTTCATGAAACCTATCAGCCACTTAGCGAGCATTCAGTGCCTTCAGAGGAGCCACCATGGCGGCAGCTCCTCTGAAACCATAGCGTTCTTTGTTTCACATTCCGAGATCCTTAAATATGGCAAGCGATAGTCTGCCTGGGAAGCAAAGGTTATGACCTCCCCCTGCCTGGTGGATGGAGAACTGCCTGCCCGCTAATCTCTAAATGAGGGTCAGAATTTGTAATCTCAAAAAGTATAGTTTTTTCACAAACGAAAACAAACAGTGTGTTCAAAATATTAGTTAATTGAAAAGATAAAACTATACAAATTTTGTACCGCAATGTGATTTTTCTTTAGATTATGTGATACCCAGCCACATTTTCAGTTTGGAAGTCCATCATCATTATTGTGTAAACAGAAGAATATTAATTTCATTCAACATAAAAGTTAGTAGCATTTATTATGCAAAAACTGATTGTATTACACAGCTGCACGACTGGGCCATTTCCATTCAAAACTAACAATCAAAATACTTGTGCACTTCTGTATGCTCTGTTTTGAACCTTAAAACTTTATCTGCTGAACTTCCCAGTCCTCCCTGAAAGGCCGTCAACACCCAGCTAGCACACTTCACTGAAGCCAACAACATCCTAGACACTTCCCAATCTGGATTCCGCAACGACCACAGCACCTAGACCGCCCTCGTTGATGCCACAGATGTCATTGCGCACTCCTTGACCAAGGCCAAACAGCAGCCCTCATCCTTCTGGACCTTTCAGCAGCCTTTGACACTGTGTCTCACCACACACTAGCCACCAGACTGCATAACGCGAGCATCAAAATTAGAGCCCTAGACTGGATATGGTCATTTCTCACCAACAGAACACATAGAATAAGCCTCCTGCCCGTCCTCTCGGAACCAACAGAGAATAGAAGCGAAGTACCCCAAGGATCCTCCCTCAGCCTCAATCTCTTCAACATCTACCCGGCGCCCCTTGCAACCATAGCCAGAAACCATGGGTTCAACATCATCTCCTATGCCGATGATACCCAACTCATCCTCTCCCTCACCAAGGAACCCAACATCACTAGGCACAACTTCCATGGAAGGATAAAAGCCGTCACAACCTGGAGGAAGAACAGCTGCCTGACATTCAACTCAGAGAAAACTGAAATCCTCATTTGCGGCTCCACCCCCTCAGCATGGGATGACACCTGGTGGCCCCTGTAGTTGGAAGCCCACCCACCCCGACAGACCATGCATGCAACCTCAGCTTCATACTAGACTCATAACTCAAAATGAATCGCCATATCAATGCCGTCTTCTCCGCATGCTTCAACACCCTCTGCATACTATGTAAAACATTCAAATGGATACCCGCAGAGTCCAGGAAAACGGTCACTCATGCCCTCATTACCAGCAGACTGGACGAGGGCAATGCCCTCTATGCTGGAATCAACAAGAAACTCCTCTGCAAACTCCAGACCATCCAGAATGCCGCAGCCAGACCAATCCTGGATATCCTCAGGCACAACCACACCTCCGTGACCTCCACTGGCTCCCCGTCAAAAGAAGGATCACTTCAAAGATGCTTCCGCATGCATACAGGCCCTTCACAATATTAGACCTCAAAAACTATCTCTCCTTCCACACGCCCAAGAGAAACCTATGATCAGCCGACCTCTCCATAGCCACCTTCCCATGCTTCTACAGGAGCAGAGTGGGTTAAAGGTCCTTCTCCTACCTTGCAGCCGAGACATGGAACAAACTCCCCCTCCACATCCGGCAAAGCTTGACACTGGACCAATTCAGGAAAAACGTCAAGACACGGCTCTTCGCATGACGCAACCAGAGCTGCACCCCCCTCCACAGCGCCTTGAGACCCTAACGGCAGAGGAGCCCACTTTACAAGACAAAACACTGATTGATTAATTAATTCATTGAATACTGTACACAGTTTAGCACACAAAAACATACATGCACATGCACACACACAAAAACAAACACACACAGAGTAACTTCTACACTGTAACAGAACGCAATCTAGACAGATAGCAAATACCACTTTGTGCTCCAAAAAACAAGACAGTTAGAGAGCCACAATGGTACATTTTAGCAGATTTACACCATTGATGTTAACGGACAGCCAAATGCTACAGGCCTGTATCAAGGATTTGTCGATGGAGTAGAGGTCTTCAGGTGCTGGAGGCCACAATGACAAACTACCATCCACCAAAACAGTCATCTTTGTACATTGAAAGCAACCGCCATTTAAAATTCCTTATAAATTTAGCTTACTATTTATTGTTTCTTTAAACGGTAGCTGTGCACCAAGTCTGCGTGCCAGCAGTTGTTTACTGCGTGGGTTCACATCCTTGCAAACTCTAATGCAAAACTCCGCAGAGCGAGAATATATAGCCTAAATTAACTATGGACTCAAATGAATCAAATTAATTTTTAGTTCCTAGCTCAATTGATATGCTTGTCTTTAAAGGCAAAATACAGATCTACTGGGGAGGAAATGTTTACGACAGTAACAAGCAAGGCCTATATGCATTCACATGAAAACAACGTTTCTTACCTCCAGTATCTGTTAAGCTAAGTATTTGCTTCGTTATTCTAAGCCTTCTTATCGTTCTGTGAAATCAGTTTACTTTGAAGCAATAACTTGACTTTTTCGTTTTAAGTGAAACCTAGTCAGATTTCAAAGGCAGCAGTCTTTGAGAGCAAAGACATTATCTGAGCTATTGTAGTCTAATGGTGTATCAATACAAGAATTCAGTTCTGACTCAAACTCAAAGGTTCATTTAACCATTGAAGCAGCAAACGTTACTGACTGTGAACTAGCTGTATATGGATTTTCGAGGGGATGGTTGTCAAACGTGCTTCTGTAGAACCCTATGGATTATGTTCAGGAGCTATCCATTGGTGTCATCAGATGTAGTCTCGCAAATACAGCAGTTTTTTGCCTTTTCTTGTATGCATTTTGTCAGGAAGTACTCAGGAGTAGTTGTACAATAGTAAGCATGTGTGCTACAAAAGAGATGATGGGCATTTGTTAAATGTAGGATGTGAGGCGGACATTGAAACGGCAGAGCACAACGTGTACATCAATAGCATTGTGGGCAAGCTGTGGAAGCCCAAGGTGCGAGTATGGTACGGGAGTGAGATTTTTGTTCATAGATGTAAGAAATTAGGTTATTGGTTAAGTGAGGTGGAAGCCCCCCACAGGCAACATCCACAATATTTCTCAGGGTGAACCACAGAGTAGCAAAATTAACCTTTACTTAACCCTCTGGTAGCTCGGCAATAAAGCAGTCAGGCTTAACTTAGAGGCAATGTGTAAAGTATTGATGCAGCACTCAAACAGTAGTAAAGGATAAAAAGAACACTAGAAAAAAAATAACGAATTTAGAAAAATAAAGTAAATAATAATAAATAAAATTATACCAGAACAACACAGATCCAAATATTAGAACCTGAAATATGCAATCCTAAAATTCTGAGTAGATATAGCGCATTAAAGCACAACTGCTATCTGTTGTCATCTGGTCTTGCTAGACCAGAGGGAAATCACAAGTTCAGGCTGACCATGATGGAGGGCAGGCTGAGTACAAGGACCCGGGAATTTCCTGCTGAAAAAGATACCTTCTCAAGTTTGGCGTGAAGGGTTTTGTTCACAGTGGAGTAACCCACAAGAAGCAGGGAGTGTTGCAGATGTTCATCGCTGTAGCATGTAGAGCTGGCCAGGGTACACGGAGTGTGGTAGCTCTTGAGCGAAGAGTCGGTTTGAGGTGGAAGATGGTTGTTGCTAGAGCTTTGTGTTTGCAGTTCCCGCAGGCTGTTATTCAGCAAAGAAATCAGAAATGGGCTACATTTTCAGCAGTTTTTATTCCAGTTGGCTATATCCTCTAGCTAACTATGGGCCTCATTATGATGGGACAGAGAGGCCTTACAAGTAGGGGAAAATGATTTTGGGAGTTTTCACTACCAGGTCATGCAAAATGTAAGCACACACGTACTACTTTTTAAGTACAATACGCCCTGCCCTATGAGTCAAAACAGGAAGGTCTCGGCCTAGCAAAAGGTGTATTTTAGACAGGTGGAAATGGCAGTTAAAAACTACTCTCCAGGCTGCAGCGGCAGGCCTGAATATTATTACCTTGTATTACTTTTAATAAACTTATTTTATTTTTGAACTAAAAAACAAAACAAAAAAAAATGGTACTTTCGTGGGTAGCAAAATGAATGCTGTAGCTCAACTAGTAGGATTTAATTCAAGGGCCCTGGGTACATATCGTGCCATTTACTAGGCACTTACAAGTAAGTTAAATGTGCCAACGTAGGTGCAAGCCAATTTTACCATGCTTTAGGGAATGAAGGCACAAGCATTTTAGCACTGTTTAGCAGTGTTAAATTATGCAGAGTCCTAAAGCCAACAAAACAGTGCATATCGATTTTGTAACTATCGATGGTGAATATATTGTACATAATATGGACTTTGTATTTTTTTTATTTGATAGTAGGTATTTTATATTTTTCAATGTACTTTTTATGTGAAAATGTTTTTTTTTTATTTTAATTTATTTTTAGGAGCGGGATGTTGGGTTTATTGGAGATAAGGGTGGGGAGTAACTTAAAAAATGTGTTTAAAATTTTAAATCATTTAATATTTTTAAAACTGTTTAGGAGCGGGAGTTTGGGTGTATAGGGGATAAGGGTGGGGAGTAATTTAAGAATGTGGTTTAAAAAACATTTTAATATAAAATAATACTGAATGATATAAATAATTTTGAAAAAAAATTGAAATTGAACATTTTCAAAAATGTGACAAATTTCATAGATGCTGAACAAATGGGGAACTGGGGCGGGGCTAATGTTTAACGGGGTCCAGTGTATAAACCCCTGAAGTAGTCAGACAAAAAAGAATACACTGTTCCCCAAAGGTTGGAGAGAGAGAAATGAACCAAGGGAGGTTTAAGAGGGGGAGGCCCCCTTTCGGAGCTAAAACCCTCACACACCCAGCAAGCTAGGTGTCATGCTTCATCATCTGGGTTTTGCTCCTCGTCAGACTGGCGCTGCAATGTCTGACGGGCACCCGCAAAGGGGCTCTTTATCGGAGATCTTTTGTTCCTGCCAATGGGTGCATGTGGGTATGAGGGTATTAGGTGAAGTGTAGACGTGGAAAGTGGTGCAGAGGTGCAAATTTAAAAAAGGTTAGATAATCCACAGGGAATTTTTAATAGTGTGGTTAGCTACCTTGTTAAAAACAAAACAGGAAGGCACACACACTGTTACAAAGATGCGGTAGGGTGTGCTTTACCAAGTGGTCGACATGTTTCATGCTAAAACTAGCAATTCATCAGGACCTAGACAAAGTGTCCTACACTTGTGCGGAAAGGGCAAGTATTACCTTCCTCACGCAACTGATGGCAGGCCAATTGGTCCTGCCGTATGTCAGTGGAACCCTACTGATGGAATGTATGGCGTCACCGGACTTCTCCCGAGCGTAGGCACCACTGTTGTTGGTACCTGGCGGATGGACGGACTCTCGTTAGATCTACCCACACGCTTGCAGGAAGGAGAAGAAGCCGGAGCCGTAGAAATTTCATAAATGCTAATATTTTGACGTAAGCTGTGTAAAATAATCTATATATTTGTTATAAACAAATAATTAAATAACTATATGATTGGCTTGTTATTTGAAAAAAATTACATAATATTTTTTTTTAAGTTTCAGTTTTAAAAAAATTAATAATTTTGAATTTCAAAATTTATACATTTTAATTGTGATTTAGAATGTTACATATTTTTTTTATTTTTTGTGAGAAGGGGGTCTCAAATTTATAATAATAATTTGTTAAATATTTATATTTTGCAATCATTTATTTTGTTAAAAAATCTTCATTAATATTTTTGGGGACAAATAAAAAAAATTGTCTTACATTTTACATTTAGATTAAAAAAAACATTTTAGTTTTTTATAGTTTTGAAATATTTTATATTTTTACATATTTGTAATTTTTAAAACATAACATAACCTTGATCCGAAAGGAGCGCTTTCATTCATCAAAATTCCCAAGTTAATTACTCTTATTATAGCTCAATTCCCAAAAAAGTCCGTAGGCAGTTTTATATGTATCCAATAAATGCATTTTATTTCACAATATTCACTTCATAACTCCAGATCACACCATAATAATCAATGTCAACCAATGCGTATCGTCCATTAGGAACATCATTAGGGCTGTAAGTTAAAGAAACAATACATACATGAGTGATCCCCCAAAAATATAAATTTCTCAGTAAAACCATCAATCATACAATGTACAATGCATAGTAAAGGCTAACACATAAAAAGCTAATCAATAGTCACTGGCTATATCCAATCTTCTTTCACCACAACACATAAGTAGTAGCCTCATGAGAGTGCTTCAAAGTGTGAAACCAGTACACATCCTGTACCTTCACACCTATACTCTTCTTTAGGTTCAAAATCATTTTTGCAGTATCATTCATGCATTAATGTACCCTTAAAATCCTTCCTCTTCCTTCATTTATTCTTTATATTTATTTTATTTTTTATTTTTTATACCACGTCCACCTAATACTATCCCACTTTACTCAGAAAAAGAGTCTCTATGTGACCAACCTCAACCAAAACGTATTTTTACCATATATTTTAAATAATTACCTTTAAACATTATTATTCGCAGTTAGCTTCTAACCGGATACCCCTCTTGACAGCATCCGTCTGTCCTTTTAATTGTATGTGTGACCTGGGGGAAACGGGGAAATGGTATAACTGTCAGTTCAATGATGAGGGTGTCCCTCAATGCACTTAATCCCAATCACTCTTCATTACTATCACCCAGTGGCGTAGCTAGGGGGGGCAAGGGGGGCGGTCCGCCCCAGGCGGCACCATTATGGAAGCGGTTGCGGCCTCGCAGCTCTGGAGGGCATTGCGGCCGCGGCGGCATTTATAATTTATTTGGAAACAAACACAGTGTCCCCAAGTAAATTATAAAGGCAGCCGTGGCCGCAACGCCCTCCAGTGCTGCGGCCGCCTGCGGCCCAGTTTAAAAGTGGAAAGCCACGCTGCACTCCACTCCGTCTCCTTCTGATCTGCTTTGGTAACAGCTGAGTTTCTGCAGGTAAGAAGGACCCGGCGCACGGTGAAAGGAAGCCTTGCACTGCTGTTGCTGGTTGAGACTCAACCTCGGTAATTAGGAGCAGCCATTCCCATCTGCAGGTTCTCCTGCCAGAAATTGCTTCAGAGTGCCATTGTTAAGTTTTAAAATAGGTGAAAGAAGGCGCAGGGTCCCTTGACCGCTGCTTGACCTGACTGCAGTGCAAAATCCATAGAGGACAGCGAAGAAGCGCCTCGCTCTGTGCATCTAGCAAACGCGTCTCTGAAAGAAAGGAAGGAAGTAGATAGAATACAGCCTGATGGCTAAGTTCAGGGCTTTAAGGAGACGGAGTGGAGTGCAGCGCGGCTTTGCACACAACACAAATGCGGGACTTCGTTTTGGGTAATTTAATTGAAAGCACCGCCTCAGACTCCTCGACCGTTGTTGCCTGTTGCCCCTCACAGCATCAGACAGAGTCCAGGGCCGTCAATCTTGTAGCGTGTGCGGCGTGCGCAAGCGCTACAAATGACGGACCTGTACAGTGATATTTTGGCCAGCCCTCACGATGAACGTAGCAGTGACGCGTTACGCGCTTCACCACTACGCTCTTGCAGATGATTCTAGTGCCGGAAAGGACAGCCAACCCCCAGAAGGCTCTATTGCGGAATTCGAGGACTTGTCTGGCAAGCAGTGGGGTAAGCATGCTCGTGGTGTTTCATGTTTGCGTTTTCACAGCTGTGTTACGCCTAGTTAGTAAATTATATCAAACTAGTCGCACTGAATAGAGAGAGATCGATGGCATTTCAGGTTTCAGCCGTAGTCTACTCAAGTGAATGTCTTTAATCACTGCACAAAATAAAATGCCATGGTTGTTTGACACGATTTTAATCCTTTTTGCACAATGTCTGTGTGTGTGTGAGTTTAACAATGCTTGCAACGATGCAAAACAAATCCTTCCCCCTGGCTGGCACAGAGGCTTGTGTCCTTCATCTTGTTTTGAGCTACAACCTGTCAGTGGTGACTAGAAGTGGCCTCTAGGACCTAATCTACACCACAGAAAAGAAGAGACCTTAAACAACTCAACAACCTGGGAGGTGTTAGTAGTGAGCAAAGGGCGGACAGATTGTAATGAAGAAGGTTGAGTGAATGTGCTGGACAGAGAAAGTGGTTGATGCTCGGACAGCAACATGATAAATGTGTGGGGGCAGGAGTAGTGTGAAGTAGGAAGGCTTTCCAACCTCAGCTGTTACCAGGAGGGGACCCCAGGAGCTATAGACCACTGACAAAAGGGTCTGCTAACACATGTGGGCATGTTGAGGGTGCTCGCAGAGCATAGAGTAGCACAGGTGTTTCTAATGTTTAGAAGGTGGTGATGTTCAGGACATTCAGGGGACATAAGGCATGCTACCTACATGCCTCAGAGTTCCAGAACAGGTAAGACTGAGTTCTTGGGGGCATAAATTAGGATTGCACAGTGGTCCTGGTGAGCGCAATCATGTTCACACAGACAATCTTTAAGGGTTTAAGGGCGTAAATATCACACGGAGGGCTAAAATGTTGTTATTGGTCTAGAAGTGCATCAAATAAATGCTATAGGGTATCACAGACTATTCAAAAAGCAAAACAAGGGTAACCACTGAAACGAGCACACCGGGGCGCCACAAGATCACAGAGCCAAGACTCTTCAAATATTAAATAATAATTCATTACCGCCATACATAACAAAGGTTTATGGAAAGCACATGAAGAATATTAAGTCACTGGTTGTATCCTTGGTGCCTTACTATTTCTGACATGCAGTGTCTCAAATACTTATATATTTGACTAAACTAGTTGAGCTTTGCCAATTTTTGGGATCTGAAATCAATGTATTATTTAGAATTTAAAACCTAAATTAAACATCTCCCAGTTTATTTGTTATGGGGAGCTGACATAGGATAGACAGTAGAACTGAAATAAACAAGCATTTGCAATGCAATAGGTTTTGCAGTTGTAGAGTTTGAGGCATTGTAAATGGCAATGCCTTTTATTTATGTGTTGGTTTTTAAAACGTAAATAAAAGACATTGTCAATTACAACGCCAATAAGTTAAACTCTCGCAAATGCGAGACCTATTGCATTGCAAATGCTTGTTATTCAATGAAGAGGTATGAGAGACACTAGTGGCCTGTCTGCTCCCTTGTTATTCAATGAAGAGGTACAATATACACATATTGGCATGGTGGAGCTGACTGACCCCTTTGTGCTGCTTTTAGTTCTAAGGGCACACAGTGAGTCATTTCCTGTGAATAATTAATTTGCGTTTTTTGAAAGCTAAAGAATCACAGGCTTCAACACTGTTAAGTTGGTTTTGGGTCCCCAGAGCACATCACGTTTGTGCAGGTCCCCACTGCTTTAATGGGGGGACTATGATGTATGGTCATTTAATGTCAGCTGTAGATGATGGTTCCCTGAACAGTGTCATGTATGTGCATGTTTGCATTGTGTTGAGGGGATTACCTGGTAATTGTTCACGCAGCTCTCTGATGGATGTCACATGCGGTTTTTAGGAGTCCCCAGATAGATCATGCAGTCTGTGTGTTCTCTTTTGTACTGCCAGTCACCGGTGTATTCAACTGTGTAGCCTTTGACCGTGTCATGTATGTGCATGTAACTTGCATGATCGAGGTAACTATTAGTGGCCACTCTCAATAAAGATCTTCTTGATGCTATTGAGCAAATTTCCCCCTTAAAAAACCTCTCCTCTTTAAGATCTAAACCTTCGGCCCCTTGGTTTACCCAGCTATTGCGAGATAATAGAAGCCATTGTAAGAAACTGGAGCGTAGTTGGCGCCGTGAATATGACTCGGAGGCTAAAGCCCGCTATAGATCTGCGCTAAAAGAATTTCATAAACTGAAACGCTTGACCATGAAAGAGTACTTTGCAGACAAAATTAAAAGTGCGGAAAATTCTACCAAGATCCTCTTTAATATTGTTAAGGAATTCGCTAACCCCTCTGCACTAGAATCCCCAATTATTCCAACCCCCTCCTCAGTGAAGGACTATCTGACTTTTTTTATGAAAAGATTAATAACATCACTATAAACTTCCAGCATATTCCCCTCGCTATACCGCCAGCTCAGGTCAGTAACGATGCGGCAGTGTTCACCTCATTTCAGCCACTCATGGAAGACCATGCTCTATCTCTGTATCTGAAATGTAAATCTGGCTCTCCCCTGGACCCTGCCCCTGCCCTTGTTTTGAGTGACTTAGCACCAATTCGGATGAAGCCCTTGTTAGATATTTCGAACTCCTCTCTGCAGTTGGGTCTTTTTCCTTCTCCATGGAAACAGGCACTGTTGATACCTATTCTAAAAAAAAAGGCGCCGACCCACTATGCTTCAACAACTACCGCCCCATCTCACTGCTCCCCAAGCCCGCAAAAGTGTTGGAGAAAGCGGTACAGCAGCAGCTGTCTGAATATCTGAAAGCTAACCATCTTCTCCATGATACACAGTCAGGATTTAGGCCTGATTTCAGCACAGAATTAGCACTGCTGGAAGTGTCTGAATCTATTCGCGAGTGTGTGGATAGGGGCGAGGAGGCCATGTTGGTCCTCCTCGACCTATCCGCAGCATTCGATACCATCTCACATGACACTCTACTGATTCGCCTACAGGAGGTGGGTGTAGGAGGAACTCCCCTGGCTTGGGTGAAATCTTTCTTGTCTGATAGATTTCAACAGGTCTCCCTTGGACCTTTTGTCTCCTCCAAAAAATCATTGAGATGGGGGGTACCGCAGGGATCTGCCCTCAGTCCCCTTTTATTTAATGTATACCTGAGCCCATTGGCGGAGTTAGTTGAGGCGTGGGGCGTCAGAGTGATCTCCTATGCTGATGATACTCCGCTTGTGTTTTCTTTTAGGGATCACTCTGACAGCACCATGGCTCACTTCCGCCATTGTCTGGTTAACATCGCCTCTTGGATGTCCACCAACAATTTAAAATTGAACACCGACAAAACTGAGGTGCTATTTTTTAATCAAAAATCTCCTATTCCCTCCAACATTTGGTGGCCATCCCAACTCAACCCCCCCCTGTACCTGTGCAAGCTGCCCGTAATTTGGGTTTCCAATTTGACACAGCATTGCCTTGTAAAACCCAAATCACTAAGGTTTCATCAGCCTGTTTTGGTAAACTTCGAATGATTAAAAAAATCATTCCTTTCATACCTCTCGAATCCCGCAGAGCAGTTGTATATGCTCTAATTACATCCCACCTGGATTATTCCAACAGCCTTTATGTTGGTGCCCCGGCATATCTCATTAACCAGCTGCAACTTGTGCAGAATTCAGCAGCCCGGCTGATATGTAACATCCCTTATCGCCACTCGATTTCACCCTACCTAGCCAAACTCCATTGGCTACCTGTGAGATATCACATTCAGTTCAAGGCTCTAGTCCTGGCCTTTAGAGCTCTTAACGACCGTGGCCAGGCTTTTTTAAGGCATAGAATCAGACGATCTCTTGCTACGAGGGATCTAAGATC
Organism: Lissotriton helveticus; assembly: GCF_964261635.1. Lineage (NCBI taxonomy): Eukaryota > Metazoa > Chordata > Amphibia > Caudata > Salamandridae > Lissotriton > Lissotriton helveticus. The sequence continues at coordinate 728,661,073 of NC_136059.1, read as the reverse complement.
CAACCATCTTGGATTTATGTTCTGCCCTCGCTTTCGTCTGACCCGAACAGGCGGTAGAGCATTCGTCGTGGCCACTTCTAGATTGTGGAATGCTCTGCCAGTAGAACTTAGACTCCTTTCATCCGAGGTTGTTTTTCGCAGGAAACTCAAAACCTGGTTTTTCTCTCAGATTTAACCCGCAGGAACTCTCTACTGAACCTTCTGGGACTTCACTTGCTGTCAGCGCCGGGACACCCCCGTTGGGGGTAGCTGTTATGCGCTTTACAAATGACTAAATAAATAAATACGTGTCTCTCGGACATCTTTCAAGTGCTCGCCGTCCTTTTTCCCCAGCACCACCCGTCCCCCCCAAGGGGTGGCAATCTGAGGGATAGCCCCGGGCGCCACAAGCTCTAGCTACGCTCCTGCTATCACCACCCTTGTTAAGAAAAAGTAAAAGGCATACAAATATTCCAAAAGCCTTTCTATTATTAAAGCAAGACCTGCCCCTCTCAAATCTTGGCATGCCCTCCTTTCCCCCTCAATGGGCCATGACTCAATCCTATATCAAAACTAACCTTTCAGTTCCTCGGTTCAATTCAAAATGAAGTGTTTCTGGTCGTTTTGATCCTTCCTGCCAAGCATTTTCACCACAAACTTGTCTGCTATTTGTACATTTACTCCTCCAATCAGAAGAGAGGATTTTCCAGCCTCCATTATGCTAATCTCTTATTGCTCCCTCTCTGGTTCTCCCTGTGTGTTCAGCCAATCATCATGCAGTGTCAGAAACTAAGTAAACCGGCAAGTATTTTCACTACAAACTTGTCCGCTATTTATGCATACACTCCTCCAATCAGGAGAGCAGATTTTCAAGCCTCCTTTATCCTAATCTCTGACTGCTCCCTCTCTGGTCCTCCCCTTTGTGTTCAGCCAATCATCATGAGGTATCGGAAACTAAGCAAACCGTCACTGCAATGCGGTTTCTCTTCAAGTCCTCAAAGTTACTGGAACCTGATTGGATAAAGAAACTCCATGTATGTAACAATGATAACCATCTGCCAACTCTCCACAACGCTAACCCTGCCGCAACCTTCTAAACCTGTTGTGAGCTATTTCAAGCACACTTTCACTGCATGGTGAAGCTAAGTCCCCATGCCTGTAGAGCATTACAATACATTTTAAATTGTATCCACCTCATTGCCCTCATTCCAATTCGTACCAAACAAAATCGGTCTGCAAATTCTTATTCAACATCATCAGCCTGTTACAAATATGCCGAAACCATCCCTACCCGATATCATTATAAAAAATCTTTTTTATTCTGTCGGTTAAGTCAGATAATGTTGTAATGCAGGATCCGCTATATAAAAATTGCAATTCTTTGTTATTGGCTGGGTTCCAGTCTCTAAAAAAGGTGAGGACAGGATTAAAATCACTTAGAATCAGAGTAAATGTTTGGCCTTAACACCATTTATTCCATTGTTCCTGTCCAGCGTCATGCTAAGCCTATCCCAGTCTACAAGTTTGCTACTGGTTCGCCATATGTATAGACATATCCTTTTATCCTGGCTTAAATGAATGCACATTTTTGATGCAGTATTTCAAAAGATTTTAATTTGCACCATCACTGTTTTTATTAAAATTTCTCGGGTTGCTGACACTATTTTGCTTCACCATGTGCACTTCTTTATTCTTCACACTTGGACCGTTTTTCTCTTCTTTTGTCTGCAAGAACCGCAAGTCCAGATTAAAACTCTTGTTCAATTTTTACTCTAAATCATGGATCATCTATGAAAGGACTGTGAGCTAACCTGGATCAACACTTGAGAGGTGTATAATGATTAGTTTCTGAGGCCTCTGGGTGGTAACAGTTGGCAGTAAAGTCATTTAATATTTATTATTTCTGGAATGTATATTAGATCACATACTATAGAGAGAGTATAGAACTAGACAATTGTGGTGTCAGCCCACTGGGGCTTTATGAGTGGGTTAGTAGGTAACATTGTCTTGAATATTGGGTGTCAGGAAGTAGTAATTGTGCTCACTGGGGCTAGATGTGTCCTTTAATTGTTACTTAATAACTGTAGCACTGTTTATCATTACCCCACTAATTTGGTACTATCTCCGTACACTCTGTCCACATGATGTGGTTTGCATGGAATATATGGCATACTATCTGCATTAGTACTTGACTCCGGGTTCTATCAGGTGTACGCATTATCTCTGTTTTGCGAACCTAGGACCCTTGTCATATTGCATCTTAGTCCATGCCTGAAGGACTAAGCAGGTAGCCATTGAATTTGCCTTTACATGCCATTTTGGGTGTTCTATTTCATGTCATTTATTAGACTGAAGCATTATTTACTTGACACCATAAACCCTCATTATGACTATTTAGTTTGACGATTTGGATGACTGGGTATCCATGCGGCTGTGATTTGTCATTGGCACACACAGGCCTTTTAATCTTCCTTTTGCTCTCTCTTCGATTATTGCACACATAGGGCCTGATTCTGATCTCGTCTGGAAGGCCCTCCCAGAGCCGTTCGTAGCCTTACCTTCTGACCGACTTGTACTGTGAGTCAATACAACCAAACCAAACAAACTCCCCAAGTAGGAGTATGATGAGCAAAAGTCTCCAATTCCCAAACGACTCATACGCTCCGATTCCGCCTCCATTTTCCAAACAAGAAGCCTCTGTAAACGCTGAATGGAGTTGTCTGGAGGTATTTCCCAATCAGTTTCCTGCCGGCCAAGTATGATGTGTACTTCCTATGTGACTAACAGGTCGCCACCTCGAGCACGTCAGAGCATCTGGAGGAGCAGTATTTCAGCTCTGATTCACGCCACAGCGCGATCCTGGTGAACAAGACGTAGCAGTCATGTATCCAAACATGCATGTCATTCTTATACTGTACGCCTATGGTTGATTCTACAACCCTAACCAACGCATTCGTCAGAGACGGTAAGCTAGACCTCTACCACATACAAAAACTGCACTACTCTGCTAAAGGCAACATAATACACAGATTGTGAGAAACCACTGTCAATACTGGAGTGGGGGAATACTTGCAGCAATGTAGAGGCAAGGGTGGTGATGGATTGCAAACACTCCCTGCATTGTCCACCCCATAGGGGCGTGGATGCCTAACACTCCCCCTGCGTTGTCCAGCCCACAGGTGGTTGGTTGCCTAACATTCCCTGCTTTGTCCACCCCATAGTGGGGTGGATGCCTAACAGTCCCTGCATTGTCCACCTCATAGGGGGGTGGATGCCTAACACTCCGCCTGTGTTGTCCATCCCATAGGGGTGTAGAATGCCTAACACTCCCCCCTGCATTGTCCAGCCCATAGGGGGTGGATGCCTAATGGTCCCCCTGCATTGCCCACCCCATGGGGGTGGATGCCTAACACTCCCAGCCATCTAATGCCCATATGGGGGTGCTTGCCTAACACTCTTCCTGTGTTGTTCAGCCAATAGGCGGTAGATGCCTAACACTCCCCCTGCATTGTCCAGCCCATAGGGGATGGATGCCTTACACTCCCCCTGCGTTGTCCAGCCCATAGGGGGATGGATGCCTAACAACCCCCTTGTGTTGTCCAGCCCATAGGAGGGCGGATGCCTAACACTTCCCCAGCGTTGTTCAGTCTATAGGGGGGTGGATGCCTGTTTTGATTGTGCCTAACAGATAACACAGAATCTTCCACACAGTAGCCCAACACCCGGGACAGTCAAAACACTTTAACACAGCACCTTTAGAAAAGGGTTTTATTTTACAAAATGCAAGGACATGTCTTTTGAATAAGGCTTGGGGTTTATTTTATACAATGCTCTCAAAAGCTTTCCCAGATGTCAAATACAAAATATTCAAATATACAAAGAGATATATATGTTTATATGCAAGCAATAACCTAAATGCATGGATAATATTGATTAATAAACAAGTAGCAAATAATATGAGCTAAGACTCAACCAAATATACTGGACGTCCTGCAAGAGATCAGAAAGCTATGTGTACATCAAATGAGTACTTTGGAGGTCCACCTTGACTCACTCCTGCATCACAAAGAAAGCACACGCCCTCACACATGACAAAGACATCACATCAAATGATCACACCCACTGGCTCACAGCACAATGGCAATAATCAAAACTCAATACATCACCTGGTGCAAAACACCACATTTCAGACTGGGAAAGTAAACAGCCATGATTGAGAGACTTCAGCAACCAGTGTCCATGCTCCGAGATAGACGTGTCCTTCAACGCTCAGATTTCGAAACTCCCGGTTTCCAAGTCCACAACCCTCAGCTTTAAGCACACTAGAAGATTCGAGAAAGACCTCCCCCTGGGCCAGAGAAATCTTACCAGAACTGGCCAAGTTCCATGCAAGCATTCCCACGGCAGAAAGGAGCTCTCAAGTCCTCTTCTTCAAATCGTGCATGTTCCAGCCTTTATCTTGAAGCTCACATGGCTTTCAGAATACATAAACAATCCCTCACGAAAACAAAAAGACCATGAACGTGAATAACCCAAGCAGCTTGCAAGCACTGCTGTGCATGCAGGAAAGCTGAAGCAAGGTAAAGTCAGAAGCACAGCAAAGCCAGGTAAAAGGATGACATGAAGCCATGTCAAAGCCAATAGTAAGCACTTCATACTTCATCACTGGCCGCAACAATGCACTTCAATACCAAAGAGTACATTCCACACCTATCTCTCCCTTTCACGCTTTCAAATGCACAACCCACATGTTCTATTATTGGCAAGGCTGTCTTACTCCGTGACAGCTCCCACTGAAAGACAGCAAGATTACAAGAACAAAACTTTTAACCCCTTAACCGTGGGGGTTTAGCTGAGTGGGTGGTGCTGCGTGGGCCAACGGATGTGCGCAGCACTACAGAGGTAGTGCTCGCGGTGGCCGTTGGCCTACGAATGCATGGAAGGGGTTAAGAGTAGCAGGCATATGCAGAACATCGTACATCCAGGATAGGATTTAATAACACACTAAAGTCAGCTAAAAATAATGGTAGTCAAAGGTCATCACAGGATCTCAAACCACAAGAGTGCCTCTAGCACTACATTGCCTAACACTCCCAGCCATCTAATGCCCATAGTGGGGTGGATGCCTAACACTCCCCCTGCGTTGTCTACCCCATTTGGGGGGTGGATGGCTAACACTCCCGGCATTGTCCACCCCTAGGGCAGTAGATGCCTAACACTCCTCCTGTGTTGTCCAGCCAATAGGGGGGTGGATGGCTAACACTCCCCTTGTGTTGTCTAGCCCATAGGGGGTAGATGCCTAACAATCCCCCTGTGTTGTATAGCCCATAGGGGATGGATGCCTAACACTCCCTGCATTGTCATGCCGATTTGGGATTTTGGCTGCAAACAGGTAGCAATGTTTACCCATAATGTGGTATTGGGGACAACCCCGCCAGCATGTTAGTGACAAAAACTAGAATTTGGGGCTCAACACCCCTGCATAGTCCTGCAATTAGGGTTTTGGGGGGTAACCCCACCAAAAATGAGAATGTGGTGCTCAACCCCCCAGCATAGACCTTCAATTAGGGTTTTGGGGGGGTTTAACCCCACCAACTCTTTAGTGACAAAAGGTAATTTTGGGGCTCAACCCCTCTCCATGGTCCTGTATTTAGGGTTTGGGGGGCTAAGCCCCCAGTACTTTAGTGACAAAAATTTGATTTTGGGGCTCAACACCCCAAGCATGGTCCTGCAAATAGGGTTTTGGGGGTTACACCAAGAGCAATGTGGTGACAAAGTGGTGTATATGGGGCAAACACCCACAGCACTGTTGAGGCAAAGATTGTTGTGGGTGTTACATACCCTCAGCCCTGTGTAGCCAATCCGTGCTTTTGGGGGCTAACACTGCCAACAACTTTAAATTGGACAATATGACATGGGAGCATCAAAAATGCATCACCAAACATGTCTGCTACCAGCAGTGGCAAATACAAATGATTTGATCACAAAGTCCTGTTTTGATGACATCAAGTTCCACACTGTGGCAGCAATGTTTACTGACAAACGCAAGGAATGTGCGAAGTTGAGATGTAGAAGGCCCATGGCCAGTAGAGAAAGAAACAAAACACACCATCCACTCAATGCCCTTTAAATACAGATAAAATACATGGGGGGAGATGCACAAAGACAACCGACCACCCACACACTGCTGAACAAACACAACATGTGCGTGAGTGTGGAAGTTGGCTTAGCCAGGGAAGACACACATAACAGGGGATGAACACCCCTGAGCCATCTGTGTGTTGAGTCCAATCAGTATTCCATGTAGGGCTTGGATTGTCAATGTGTGCAATCAGGCATTGGTGGATGAGTCACATGATGGGCTAAGCATGGGGGAACACCAAAAACCACGTCAAAAGACTGACTCACTTCCACAGTTCCCTCCAGGCCACAACACTGTGCTGCCAGTATCATGTCTGCTTAGCCACAGTGATGCAAATTGAGTATGGGGTCCAGACTTGTCAGCAGATTCACAGTTGTGCACTGTGTCACATGCCTTGCAAGAAGCACTATGAAATGAAATGAAATGAATAGTTCTTTTATAGCGCATGGCTACCCGGAGGCATCCCAGCGCTTACAGCTTGACGAGAAAGTCAGAGGTGGGTAGAGTAAAGAAAGATTAGATTGTAGGAAAGAGCCAGGTTTTTATTTTTTTACGAAAGGAAAGGTGATTAGGCTCCTGACGAAGGGGAAGGGGCAGAGAATTCCACAACTTTGAGGAGTTGTAAGAAAAGAGACGACCACCCGTACGCGCCTTGTTGATTCTGCTCACTCGAGCCAGGTTAAGATCATTGGAACGGAGGTTTCTGATGATTTTATGAGGTTTGATCAGGTTGGCAAGGATCGGGGGCCTTTGCCCTGCAGATTGTTATGGGCAATACATAGGGCTTTGAAGTGTACCCGTTCTTTTATAGGTAACCAGTGGAGAGATCTCAACGCTGGCTTGGCTGATGAGCGATAGTTAGTGCTCGTCAGCAATCTAGCAGCAGAATTCTGCACTACCTGTAGTTTCTGGATCACCGGGACCGGAGCTCCCAGGTAGAGCGCGTTACCATAATCCAGCCTTGACGAAATCATGGCTTGGACCACGATTTTCTTTGCTCTATCAGGAAGTTGAGGGAGGATTTTACGAATAGATTTTAACAGACCAAAGCAGGTAGCCACGATTTTTCTGGCTTGTGCTTTGAATGTAAGTTCCTCGTCTAACCAGAAGCCCAGGCTCTTGATCATGCATTTTGGCATAGGGCTGGCACCCATAGAGGGGGGCCATAGAGTGGGAGAGTTGAATGAGGCCTTGGGAAGAGGTGTGGCGCCGCGGCCAGGGCGACTGACGCTGGAATCTGGGGACCACGGTTCGATCCCCGGCTCCGGCGGCAGGTCAGCACAGCACCATGTGACTCTGGGCAATAGCTCGCTTAATCTTCCCGACGGCCCCCAGCGCCTAGAGACCCTTACGGGTGATTGTGCGCTTTATAAATGTGGACTTTACTTTACTTTTTCCTGTCCAGTAACATCAATTCTGTTTTTTGGTTATTTAGTTTTAGCTGGGAGAGGCCCATCCATTTTGATACCTCTTCAAGACAGTCACTCAGACTCGTGTGGGACAGATCAGACTGATTCAGGGAAACCACGAGCTGAGTGTCATCGGCGTAGCTGATAAGTTCAATTCCATAAGGGACAACTATCTGAGCTAAGGGAGACATATATATTAAAAAGTGTGGGGCTGAGGGAGGAGCCCTGTGGTACCCCACACTGCAGCGGTAGTGGCGAGGAGTGACAGTCTCCTTCAAATACTTTAAAATACCTCTCACAGAGAAAGGATTCCAGCCAGGAAAGAGCTTTTCCCGAAACTCCAATTTCATTTAGGCGGGCTAGAAGGATACGGTGATTTACAGTATCAAAAGCGGCGCTGAGGTCTAGGAGGATGAGGGCCACATTGCCACCTGTGTCCAGGATCCTCCTAGACTCTTCCACCACCTTAAGAAGTGCCGTCTCTGTCCCCTGCCCCGGGCGGAAACCTGCTTGGGAAGGATGGAGTAAATTAGAGGTTTCCAAGAATAAGGACAGTTGCTGATTTATACGTTTTTTTGCCAATTTACTGATGCCCGGGAGCAGGGAAATTGGGGGGTAATTGGAGAGGTCTCCTGGGTCAAGGTTGTGTTTTTTTTAACACAGGTTTGACCATGGCCATTTTCCAGTCCCGTGGGACTGTGCCTGTTTCAATCGAGGTGTTGATCAAGTTGATGATTGGGGACTCCATGATAGGCAGGTCTAACTTCATGGTGTTGATTGGAACAGGGTCAAGGGGGGAGCCGCTTTTAATTGAGTTAAGATGGGGGGGTAACAGTTCCTTAGTAAGTGGAGCGAAGGAAGAGAGTTTGGGGGAGGAACCTTGGGGGAGGGATTTTGGTAACGGAGGCGGATCGTGGGTGATAAAAGATGGAACATACACAAACATGACTCCTAGGGCATGGCTGGTGCAGGGAGGCCGCATTGTAGGTAGAAGGGGCCTTGCCGGGAGCCAAAGCACATTTTTCCATTCCAAACACCACCCACCTTGCTCAGCAGCATTGTCCCTCATCAAAAACTCCCCTGACAAGTGACATTGAATCCATTATTGACCAGCCTCATTGTGATCACAATACAAACCCAGGTCAATGTACTGCCGTGTATGCCCAATGGTAGAATCTCAGTATCAGGTAGGTACACCCAGCACGCCACATCCTAGGACAAACATACATCTGTTGGTGGAACAAGTGGTGACAGACACACATATGTATGTGACAAAAACGCACATCATCTGTCCAACACAACAGATACTTAAACCCTACAGGGCAACAGGAGTACACCTACTCACAAAAGGATGTCATTGTGATGAGTCAGTGTCCAATGAAGCACAGAGGAGACTGGCTCCGAACCCACACAAGTCCACAGACACACAAAATTGAATCATTAGCCTCCCACTACAACAAACCAGAAGTGGTTGTGTCACAGCTGTCAGTGCTACATGTCTAGACCACATTTTCACCTGCTGTGAAGAAAAGCATGAACCAACACCAATGTAGGAGACACTCACCATGTGTGGCCTGGGGGCGTTGCACACCGATTGTTCAAAACATTTACACTGTCAACTTGTTTGCATGTCAATCCCAGCAACTCTGCATTTAGCTACAAAAGCTGCATTATGTGCAGCTCCTCACTAATCTCATTTTGACAATGCATAGTGGAAACTGCAGAAGTCTTGGAAGGCATATGGGTCACCAGATAGATGAAACAACAACAGGGTTGGTAGGCACTGAAGCATAACCAAATGTGAAAGATAATCTGCCTGCACTGGTGACAACGCTGGTGGGTTGTCAATCTGTGGCTCACACATCAAACATACATAGCTGGACACAAGGCATGGGCAATTTAAACATCTGGTGAGTATGGTGTATGTGTGCATAATGGAATATGCATTGGCCAAATTTGGAAGTTGAACACTGTCTCTTAATCCTGAAATCCGTCAAGGAGACTATGAATAGGACATGTTGCCTGCAGGCTACATAGCAGGGTACAATGTGCTGATTGGGCGCATTCTCTGACACATACAAGAACCACACTTGAAAAAAACAGATTACAGAATAAAAACATGCTGATGATTAACCCTGGGCGGTGGTAAAAAAAATCTGCCGTACTGGGCGGATCTCCGCGAGTGGCCGAGTTTGATAGAAAAATACCGTTCTCAGTGATTGCACAGAGCTGGATGCTTTTCCGCACTGCTCCGCTGTGCGAAGTGCAGTTTTTGGGAACTCTGCAATCTCTGCGTAACATGAAGTGCGGAAAACTCTGCAAACTCCGCGAGCAGAGCAGAGTTCACCGCCCAGGCCTACTGATGATACTAACACAAATGGACTGGGTGAAATGTCTCTGTGTCACATGTTAGTTTGCTCACAGTGCAGGCTCTCGTCTCTCCACAACCAGGGGTTTCATCACAATGATTCCACTCTCCTAGTCCCCCCACACCTTGGCCAGTCAAAGTCACAATGCCTTGATTACACATGTGTGAGTAGTCTACTGTGAAGTGCATGGATGCATATCTGGACTAGTTGGAGCACAAGTGGCATATCAACGGATGTATGTCGTTACAACGCATGCTTTTACAACGCATGCCATTACGACGCAACTTTTACGACGCAAGTTGTTATAACGCATTGCGTTGGGGGGCGCTGGATAGTGAATAGTTTAATTTACTATTCCAACTCCAGTCCCCGTGGATAGTAGGGAAGGTGTGGGATAGTAATTAAACTATTCCCTATCCTAGAGCGCCCTCCAGCGCAGTGCGTTGTAATAACTGCATTGTAAAAGTTGCGTCGTAATGGTAGTTCGTTGTAAATGTTGCGTTGTAAAGGATGTTTCCCATATCAACACACATACGTGCCTATGCACTAGAGGGGACAATCCTCCCTGAGCAATGTTCTGCCAGCCAATGTTCCCCTATCATGATTTTACATCAGAAGCAACCGCCACCTCCATTTAAGGCCACCATTACAGGGCATTAGGGAACAACCATTGGCCAACTCTGACAACAGAGTGCTACATTGCACTCATTCCCACACACGACTTACACAAGCCAAGGCTAGGTGGAGGCCACTCCACCTGTGATGCGAATAGGTATTGCACACACCATTGTATGGACGGTGACCATCACAAAAAGCCTACATGAACATACATTGGCGGACAGTAAGTTTCATCAGATACCTGACCCTGCCACAGATAAAATCTGGCAATTCTTACTGCCCACACACATGCACATGATCAACACATATGCACATGTCAACTTCAACACAAGTTGTGAATTAAATCAACAGATGCAGGAATGATCCCTACAACACATCTGTCTCACTACACGTCCATCTCTCAAAACTTACAAACACACAGCCACATCATAGGACACCTCTGGTGTATCTCGATGGAGTAGCATGTTTGCACCATGAGCCCCAGCCGAGTATACATACCATTACATCGCAAGATACACAAAAATACGTGTGCGGCCCTCATCACATCCACAAATTCACTTGCAGTACCACTCTCCATCACCATGCACACAACTTATCTCAGATACATGCTATGCACGCAATGTAGATTACAAATTCCCTCATCAGCAGTTGACAAACGTTACATGTCAGATGGACCACTGTCATTACGAATAGGGCATGTTACAATGCAACATTTTACAAAGCAGGCCTTTACAATGCAGTTTTTACATTGCAACATCCATTACAATGAATGATTTTACAATGCATGTCATCACAACACATTTTTTGAAACTACACTTACAACGCATACCATTACAACGCATAATAATTTTATAGCAACAGTAGTGTAAGTGTTGGATAGTGCAGGGGTAAAAATTACTATTCCCCCTCCTGTGAGTGCAACAGTAAGGTAAGTGTTGGATAGTGTAGGGGTAATAATTACTATTCCCACTCCAGTGAATGCAACAGTAGGGTAAGTGTTGGATAGCGTAGGGATAAAAATTACTATTTTCCATTACTTACCTTATAATACGTTGTAATGGCATGCGTTGTAGTGACATGCGTTGTAATGGCATGTGTTGTAGTGACATGCATTGTAGTGACATGCATTGTAATGGCTGCATTGTAATGGCATGGGATGGAAAGGATGTTGCGATGTAATGACTGCATTGTAATGACTGCATTGTAATAGTTGTTTCCCTCTCATTACCATCTGCACACTCAGTGATGCCTTGGACTGCACTCATGCCACACTGTGTAGCATCACAGCACACCCACATATGCACACTCCTCACATCACCACATCTCACAACAAGACACATATATAGTGCAATGGCTGTGTATTCTGTCATTTGCATATCACCACGTAATCCACCAAAACAGCACATGTCCAAAGGATTGTCACTTGCAGAAAATATGCATACACATATTCAAACTACTCATACTACAACTGGATTACACCTCACATGTCATTATCCGCACAAAGTATCACATCCCTGGTGTACATACCTTCACATACACAAATCCACTCTGACCCATATGACTAGTCAGACCTTGTCTCAATCTTTCCCTGTCACAGCTACATATGACTTCCATTACCAATATCCCCATGGACTCATGCACAGTATCAACAAACATCATGCATCCAGAATTGCACCATTACACTCAAATCGCACATTAGTACAACAGACCACATCTCTCATCACATTCCAAAATACAACATTCTCCGGTGGGATATAGCACCATCACATCCACACATATCTACCACACCTTGTGTAGGGTGGGAGCACGAAATCAAGCCCACATAATTGGATTCACACCCCCACATGACAAGCACTCACCTAGGGACAATGTACACACTCTATGACCCCCCAACATAACAAATATAAGTGATCTGAAGTCACACATTACACCTCCTGACACTATCTCAAATTGCCCTGCTTCCATCATATAGGAGTCCACACTCCATGCATACCTATGACACACCTGTCTCCATCAACTCTACCCTTGTGTGTGCAAGCTCACCACATGCAACATCAACCATGCTAAGTACACCTGCAGCTAGGGTGCACCAACAAACTTACTATTACTCTCTTGTGTGCCAATGAAGAGCATAGAAGTGACACAGGCTCCAGTGGCCTCTGTATGACAGATGGACACACTACACACCTGTGCACCAACACTCCATTCTGCTCAACACATGTCGCACATGACCAAACCACATTCATCCCTGCAGCTATATGCCAGCTTCGTGTGACCAGGTACAGTATCCTGCATAGCTCAAAAGGACAGCATTATTGGTCAAGCAGAATCACAACCCACACCAGATACTTATTCCCAATTACATCAGGAGTGGGGGTGAGTCAAAGCACAGACAGACAAAACACCTACTCAACATGATATAGCCAGACCAAAGAAGGCTGGCACAACTCTTAATAGGTTCAGAAAGCACTGGACTAGTCAGCCTACAGAAAGGTTACCAAACAGGAACATCTGTAGGGACTTGAGTCTTTGTAGGAAAGGGGGTTTGAAGATGGAGATTCTGGCTCATGTCACACACACCCTGGTCTCAGGATACGTCACAGATGAACACACTGCCAGGAGGGGAATTCCCTACAGTACAAGGCCACTTGCGGCTACCTTTTTCTTGGCAGGGGTCTACCATGTCACAATGAGACTCAGACACGGCTCCGACACAAGTCACATAATACTTTTGAACCCTCAGCCTGTGTACATGGGTGTGTCCAAAGTCTCCTGCAAGTAGTAAAACGTCATGTGTGCCCAGTTGTACTGATGAGACATCTGACTTGTTGCACATCACAACGCTAAACAACATGGACATCCTAGATGGTTGCACTTTGAGCGACATGCACAATGTTTACAAATGTCTGCCCAACCTATGTGCAAACGTGTAAATCAAAGATGGTCATTTGGGAAATTCATGTACCCTCATGGCCCAAAACAATGTTGAAGAAGACACCCTGCAAATGTAGACAATGAGGACTCAAGATACATACTGTAATAGGTCACATATGCCATGGACTACATGCAGTCCATCACATCACAACATCATTGTATATCCGCAACATGATATGCATATTAATGACAGCGGACTTACTACCAAGTTTTGGGACACCAGAAAGCAGCATGCTTTATTCAGCATTTTTTTTTATCATGAAAAAAGGCCAATTGCCAGTCCATTACTATGAGTCCTCGAGGGGGTCAGGGCAAATCACCCTCCATCGCTTGCCTGCACTGCAACCAAAAGGGAACACCTTCCCTCAGAGGGGCATCTACGGGGGCATGCCAGGCACTGCAGGGACAGGACTGGGGGGGGGGGGGGGGGTTGTGTAGTGGGAGGGATGAGAGCTGGTGTTGTCTGTGAGTCCACTGCAGTGGATGGGCCAGATTGAGGGGAGCTCCACTGCAGTGGGCTGGCCATATTGAGTGGGGTCCACTGCAGTGGACTGCCCCGATTGAGGGGAGTCCACAGCAGTGGGCTGGACAGATTGAAGGGGGGTCCACTGTAGTGGGCTGGCCTGATTGAGGGTGGGGGTCCACTGCAGTGCCAGGAACAGACTGAATAGGGGGGCCATTAGAGGGAAAGTGCTTTTGGTAGAGTGTGAGGGTTTGATTTTCCTGGGGATGGTGTAATGGTGGATGTTGCAAATTGGTATGGGGTCTGTGGTGTGCCCTTAGGGAGAGGGGACCTGGGACTGGGAGGAAGTGGATTTTGGTAGGGAAGTGTGGGTTGGTGGTGGAGTTTTTGCCTTTTTAGATCGGGGATGTACGGGTTTGGGGCTCACTGCTCTTCCTCTTAGGGGAGGGGGTACGGGCAGGTGTGGATTTCCTCTGTGCTGTGGTATTTCCTCTTCCCCTTGCAAGGGTGGTCTGATGGGTCACTGGGGAAGAGACCAAGGTCACAGAAGAAGACCAGGTGGGAAGAGGGGGTTGCAGGAGAGTCAAGGGTAGGGGTTGTAGATGAAGATGTAGCTGTGGAAGGCGAAGTGGTTGTTGATGGGTATTTGACTTTTTTTGCCCTCTCCCCAGTGTGTGTGGTGTCAGTCCCCTGGGAGTGCATGTGTGTGTGTGTTTAGACTTTTGTTTGGGTAGTTGTGTGCTGCATGTGTCTTTAGCTGTGTGTGCATGTACCTGTGTGAATGTGCTTGGGTCAGGTAGGGTAGTTGGGACTGTGGAAGGGACAGAGGAAGGACGGGTGAGGGACTGCTGCAGGAGTGACACTGATGTGGTCAGTGAGGAGGCCATGGCCTGATTTAGATCGCTGTAGGGCAGACATGTCTAATGAGATGCCCTTCATGTATGACACCAATTGTGTCAAAAGACTAGTGTGTGCATGGAGGACATTCAACATCAATGCCTGCCCCATATGGATCTGTTTGAGCAAATCCACGGCCTCCACACTCAGGACAGCAGGGAGACTGATGCAGGGGGTACGGTGCCTGGCCCGAAGGAAACATGCTCATTAGCACGGGGGTTCACGGACACTCGGAATGGGAGCAGCTGTGAGGGTGGAGATGTTGGTGGTGGTGGGGGCAGAGTCCGATGTTGTGGGATCTGATCTCGCAACACCCACTACCACAAGGGAGTCATAACTGGAGCTGAAGTGGTCTTCAGTTGATGTTGTAGTCTCTGACCTTCTCTCAGTGTGGCTCCCCGCACCCTCCATGCCACTGGGTCCCTCTTCCTCCACACTGGACCAACTCTGGCTAGCTGCTTCCCCTCGGTCCATGGAACTGTCTCCTCCAGTAGCGGTTGCTGATGCTGTGAACAAGGATGAGAAAGAGATTCACATCAGTCATCTGCATAGACTTGACACATGAGTATCAGTACAACACTTCACAGACCAAGCATATGAATCATTTTGATGGCAGTTTTGTAATCATTACACATATGTGAGCATGGCACTTGTCAGTCTGCCAGTAAACTATGGTTCCCAGACACATGAGGTCACATTGGGTATATCAATGTCAAATACCACAACAACCATGTCAACTACTACACTATGTAGCAGGTGGTCTGATCTGTAGTGCTCCTGACGGTCTTGTGTCATTACATACCTGTCTCATCTCCAGCAAGGGAGGCTTGAACTGACACAATAAATGGGATGCACATGTGAAATGTGACATTGTAAACATTCTTGCATCCCCAGTCATCATGATGGGCACCTATGTCTTTTTTTTATTTTTTTATTATTCCTTATTTGCCATTTTTCTTATTAGGCGTCTGAGGATCTAAGCGGCTGCAGCTGAATGAAGGACCTCAGCCTGTCTCCGAAGGGAGGTATATAAAACATCCCGAGTGTTATATGTGCTGCCAACCTGGGACTGACTTCTTTAAACAGGTGTTGAGCATTGGACCACGATACTAATGAAAGAAGGGACTCCTCCCTCCCATTCAAGCTACCTGTATATCATGATGTTAATTATTGGACCAATGAAAGTAAAGTATTCAATCTGAAAAAATAGGAAAGTAAAAAATTAAAAAAAGAAGGAAGGAAAGAAAAGAAACCAATCAGTGGCATGCTGTCTTAGCCCAAAGATCCCATTGGTCCCAGAACCTCGCTCTCTTAGAGTATACTGCAGCTCGGTCCAATGTCACTATTCTTTGTATTGATCTCACCCACTCCACTTCTAGGGGAGGGCATGGGCAAAATCCACTTAATACAGAACTCTTTACGTGCAAGGAGAATTTACATGGAACTAGGTTAGTGGAAGCCCCTTCAACCACTTTCACTGCGGATGCTACTATCTCCATCTATAATAATGAGATAATCTTCATCCAAGCTGCAGACTGCCGTCTAGGGTCTTTTGAGAAAATGTTTCACTTCATCAAAAACTCCATCTCTAACCAGGTTCCTGACACTACTACGTTGGGCTTTTTGACCCCTCCTTGTCTTTGTCCCTCCAACCGACCCCCTCTGGTAACTTCACCCGGAATGCGGTCATACAGAACACTGCTCTCCTCCCCAACACACCGTACCTCTACTCACCCTGCATTAACCCTGGCCTAACTGACACTGCGGTCTACACTTCTTGCCCATTGGCTAGAGAGATGTCTTTCCTGAAGCCCGATTCCCCTTCTATGATCTACTCCAACACCATGTCGTCCCCCGAGAACCTAGATGATCAGCTTAATAGTTCTAATGTGCCATCTTAATAACCTTTCCTTGTCAACCAACCCCTACCTGGATCTCTCTGGCCATCAACCCACAAACGCTCCCATCAGTATTCTGGCTCAGCCTACGTGTTCCCTGACACACTCCTCGGAGTCTCATCTACTCTTTGTACCATCTTCCGCTTTGAACACTATTGAGTTTGATAGCCAACAACTCAAGGCTGACTTACAAAAGCTCATACTCTTCACCACCAAACTAGCTAACGATAGATGAACAGACAGGTCTTCTGGAGTCTACAGACACACTCTTACACCTGATACTTCCCTCCACTACAAGCTACCAGTCGCCCCCTGTACCATTGATTGTTCTCAGTCGCATGTGCCCACTCGTTGGAGAACCATACCATTCCTGAACGCTCCGTCTAGACCCATGAATTCCTTCCCAGGGAATGATATCGACACTCTTGTGTGCTCCTATATTCCCTCTCTCCTGGACAAGCCAGATAATCAGGAACACACACTAGCCATTCCTCTGAACCCTCTCAGAAAACCCAGTCACTAATGTCTCAGGCCACTTCCTCTGTCACCACTCCACATCTGAAGTGCATGCTCATCAACTGTAGATCAGCCATGAAACATCCCACAAACATTGCTGAACTCATTGTGGCTCAGGATTTGGACATATTCATACTGACGGCAAAAGGACTGTTCGGGTTCGATCCTTGACTTACTAGCACCACCGAACCATATTATCATTAGGCTTGACAGAGCGGACGAACCTGGTGGTGGGATTGCATGTATATATCATATTAGTCTCATTCTTAAACAATCTCACATAGATGCTGTCTCTTCCTGCGAATACCTCTGCATTGATATCATCAGCAACAGCCGGCCATTATGCAACTTGCACATTTTCTACCATCTGCCAGGTGACAACCTCCTCTTCGTTGAAGATATCATGGAAATCATTTCTTCTAATGTGGGTCATTATTAACTCCAAATCTTCCTCAGAAACTTCAACCTGGATTGGAATGACTTGAAAGATCCGGTAGTGGCCACTCTCAAAACCTTCCTGGCGGACCTCAACCCAATACAAATATGTGATAGTCTCAGACACATTCTAGGCTTGATACTGGACCTTATTATAGCTAAACCCTATGCTATTCAATTGGTCTCGATAGCCGCAAGTGACTGGTCTGATCATCATCATATCTCCTTCCACATCTTCAAACCCTGGTCCAAGAAAAGCTCACAAGTCAAAAATCCCAGGCTTTAGAAACAATCCCTCCGAAACTCGAACATGAATGACCTGATCTCTCTCAGCACGAACACCTCGTTGCCTCCTACTGACATGTCCGAGGTACAGGACCTCACGGAACATTACAACAGCTCTTTACTGAGTATTTTAGACTCTGTTGTCCCCTTACAACTTAAAAGAAAGTCCTCTAAAGACTCCGTAACTTTGTTCAATGAGAACTTAAATTCAGAGAGACGCAATCTTAGACTGGCCGAACGATCTCGGAGAGGAGATCCATCCCCGGAACATCTCCTGCTCCTGAGATCTAGAAGAAGCTCCGACAATAAACATATCAGAAGTCAAAATCTAATTTTTTCAGAAGCCCACTAGATAATGCCAGAAACAGACCAAAAAAACTTTTTGAACTGATCAAACCCCAATCAAACTATCTTCCCACCCTTCCGCTATCTCAGGTGCCTACGCAGCCAACTTGTGAAGTGCTTGCCTCTTTCTTCCTTTGAAAACTATTAAGATTGGAAATGAACTACAAGCTCTACAAGGCTAACAGACAACTTTCCGATGCCCGACTAATCCAACTTCCACACATCCACCTCATCCTCTGCCTGCTATTGTTCCCCCACCCAAAAATATCTCTTTCTGGAACCAACTCAATACACCTAAGCCTCCACCTGACATAGGTCTCTTATCCAAAAATTGCGCCTGCTGGAGCAAATTCACTCCCTTTGATGAATTCTCTATTTTCAACTTGCTCTCTACTCTGAAACTCACTAACCACTTCAGTGACCCTCTGCCTTCTAGTTTCTTCAATGAGATGAAAGGGTCCATATTCCCCCTCTGGACCAAAATAGTAAATGCCTCCCTACGTCAAGGCGTGATTCCTGACTGTCTGAAGGCAGGGCAGGTGTCGCCCATTCTCAAGAAACCCATGGTGGACCAAGAGGACCTTAAAAACTTTCGTCCTATCACTAGCATTCCATTTCTTGCAAAGCTCCTTGTGTTCTTGTCCAACTTTATAACCACCTTTTTTTTGTGTGTCCTCATACATGCCATTGGAGAACGCTCTAGATGGAATATCTCCACACCCTTCCAACAAGCCCTTATTGGAGAGCGCCCTTATGGTGAGCCTGAAAGAAAGGTAGAGTCTTCCCAGAGGTACGGCTGTATCTTGGTCCCACTCCCGTTCACAACACCTGGGAGACCACCTGTTACTAGGGAGGACCGGACCGACAGACCTCCGGCATAATCATAGGACTGATCTTACTTCTCTCTCCAAACCTCTAGAGCTGCCCAGATTTTATTGGCACTAGAGTTATCACAGGCCATATCAGATTGACTAGTCATGATGATGTTCTTTAGGCAGACCGCAAAGGAAGGAGGCGCCTCAAGCTTCCACGATCTACAAATTTCCCTCCCAGCAATGATTACTACATAGAATGCAAACTTTGATGCTGGAGCATTCATACAATAGTCTGGCAAAAGACCGAAAAAAATTAGCCTTGCACTTACTTCAATCTGCATGAGCAGCACATCCTCCAGAAAACCACACACCTCAGTCCAGAAGGGGCCGAACTTCGGGCAATCCATAAATATATGCAGATCATCAGCAGCAGGATACTTACATCTGGGGCAGTGGTAGATCGTTGCAGACATCTTAGATAGTTTACCCGGAGTCCAATACACTCTATGAGCAGTGTATAAAGGGTTTCTCCTGAGATTAGCTGGTTTAACCACAGCCTGTAACATAGAAAAGGAGTCACACCAGAGTTTCCGTAAATCATCCCCATTTTCGGAGAGGACACTGCCCCAGCGTCTCACCAACTCTAAATCTAGACAATCCTCCGTGTCTATGAATGCCCCATACCAGAAGGACACTTCACGTTTCCATGATCCTGTTCTAGAAATAGAGTCAATGGTTGTACTCAGATCTTCATTGCTCCACGACTGTGTTGCCCACCATGCGGACAATTGGTAGAACTTAAATCTCGTTAGTGTCCCACTGGTTATATTAGACATTGAGTCCCAGCTGATAAGTTGTGAATCCTTCTGGAGATCTCCCCACAACCTGATGCCTGCTAATCTAGGTGGTTGTGACAATTGGTCCTGAAGGCATTCCGGGGTACCTGGAGAATCCCAGATTGGGGCCTGTGACGTGTAATATGGTATTCACAATATTTTCCTACTATATCCCCAGTTTTTTAGTGCAGCTAATAGGACCTTAAGTCAAACTTTTTTGTAAAACTTGGGGTCCCCAAATTTATAAAGGAAAAACTCCTGTCCCTGCGGAAATCATGTAGCAATGCCCGAAACAAGAGGCCCATTAGGGAAGAATCTACCTTGTTGGTTAACATTCTAAAATGTTTAAAATGAAAAGCATGGCAATAAGAGAGTAGGTCGGGTAGGGCCAATCCTCCTATCTTTAGCCCTCTCCTAAGCTTTTTCCACGCTATTCTCGGGGGGTTTTGTGGCCCAAATAAATGACCCGATTTTACCTTGAAGGGTAGCAAGATCTCTGACATTAAAGGAAAGTGGGATTGAATTAAACAGAAAAGTTAACTTAGGCAAGATTATCATTTTTACAAGGTTCACCCTCCCATATATGTTCAATGGTAAATTCACCCAGCGTGACAATAGGCAGCCCACCTCCTTAGAAACCTTCTCCCAGCTGATCCTAGATGTATCTATCGATTTCTGCGCTAAGTGGATCCCTAAGTATCTCATCCGACCCTTAGCCCCTGGTATTGCATTCGTGCATTTCCAACTCATTAT
Organism: Lissotriton helveticus; assembly: GCF_964261635.1. Taxonomy (NCBI): domain Eukaryota; kingdom Metazoa; phylum Chordata; class Amphibia; order Caudata; family Salamandridae; genus Lissotriton; species Lissotriton helveticus. The sequence continues at coordinate 728,640,379 of NC_136059.1, read as the reverse complement.
TTCAGCTTTTTCTGTATTCATTTTGTAACCAGAGACCTTACCGAATTTCCCAGCTAACTCGAACAGCCTAGCTATGGCTTTTCCATGGTCAGATGTATACATTAAGAGGTCATCCGCATAAAGGGCAAACTTAAGTTCCAGGTCACTGATCTTAAAAGGCATAATAAGGGGATCTTCTCTAAGGGAGCAAACAAAAGATTCAATATATAAATTAAACAATAGGGGTGACAGGGGGCAGCCCTGTCTGGTGCCTCTTGAAATACTAAACCATTCCAATAGAATACCGTTAACTAAAACTTTTGCTCATGGGTTCGAATAAAGAGATTTGACAGCCTCAATAAAATTCATAGGAAAACCAAAACTACACATGGTCTCCCAAAGATAATTCCAGCTGACCTGATCGAACGCCTTAGTGGCATCGATTGCAACAAGAGTTAGTAGCAGCCTTTTTTCAGTTGCAACATCAATTGCCCCTATGGCTTGAAAGGCAAGCTCATTGAGCTGCCTTCCAGGTTTAAGCCCCCTCTGATCGCGATGTATGATCGTTTTATTGATTTTTGCCATCCTAGCAGCCAGAATCCCAGAAAATATCTTTAGATCGGAATTAAGTAATGAAATAGGCCTGTATGCCTCCATTTTTTGAGGATCTTTATCTTGCTTACGGATCAAGGACACCGTCGCTTCTGACCATGAGAGGGGGATAGCTTCTCTGTATAGATATATTTTGTTAAAAAGAGTTTTTAGAACTGGTACTACCCTATCTGATAGGCCCAAATATATCTCGACAGGGAGCCCATCTGGCCCCGCAGCTTTACCCCTGCTCATTTTTTTGAGTTGTTCTCTGATCTCCCCCTCTGCGATACTAGTGGATAAGTACATCCTGTCTGTCTCGGACAGGTGAGGGAGATCCCTCATGTTCAACCATGTTTTAGCAGCATCCGGTCTGTAATCGGTGCCCTCCTTATACAGATCGTGCATGAAGGATCTAGCCTCCTCCCTAATCTCATCATCTTCCTGCAGCAGGACGCCAGAACCTCTTTGGAACAGGCTCTTGATATGGTTCCTAACCCTATCCACTCTAGATTTCCAGGCCAGCAAGGAGCCACATTTTTTACCATAGGCGAAATGCTGTAGATTACCGGCATTCCATCTACCCTTCACAGTTTTATCAATCCTGGCTTGGAGATCGGCTTGCAGGGAAACCAACTCTGTCTCTAATTGTGGCATAAGGCTTCGGGAAGTCAGGGCTGCCTGTTGCAGCTCTGTCTCTTTTTCCTTTATTTTTCCTGAGGTTATCTATATCTGCTTCTTTAGCTATTCTGCTTTTATTGATCATTAAGGAGCTCAAAAGTCCCCTCAAATATGCTATGAAAGTCTCCCACACTTTTTGATCACTAGTGGAGGCTACGTTAAACCTTAAAAACTCTTCTGCTTTTGTGTCGAGCTCAACCCTCACCCTCTCCTCTAATAGTAAGGTCCTAAAGTCCATCTCCTCTGGCACCCTTTGAGCTTAAGGTTGAGCTTCAACTCAACTGCGGAATGATCAGATATTGACGCAGGAATATAGGCTATGGACTTGAGGTCTGAGAGCAGACTCTGATCCACTAAAAAGTAATCAATTCTTGAATATTTTCTGAATTTCTTACTGTAGAAGGAGTACTCTCTAGCGTTCCCTTGATCCACTACCTAAATATACAGCAACCTAAACTCCTTAACAAGAGTCTTAAGTGTGGAGAAAGTTCTAGGCGGCACATTGTATTTTACTTTAGATGTACGGTCCAGTTGAGTATCAAACACTAAATTAAAGTCTCCACCAAGAATAACTGGAGCAGATGTGTATAACAAGCTGGCCTGGAGATTCAAAAGAGGGCCCGGATTATCATCATTAGGCCCATAATAGATGGCCCATACTACTGATGGTAAACAGACATAATATCGACTACAAAATATCGAATGGACATAATATCGAGTACAAAATATAGGCTGGACAAAATATCGAATGGACAGAATATAGACATCAAAAATATCGTTTTGAAGGTAAGTAATGTAATATTGAATGTTAAAAATATAGAAAGTTAAAATATCGAAGTATATAATATAGGTTATTAAAATTATCGAATTTTTAATAATATCACATTTTTTATAGTGTTTGTTATGTTATTATAATAAAAAAATTATTATATGTGTAAAAGTGTGTATTTATGTTATAATTAATTTTAATTAATTAATTTTGTTTTTTTAATGTTTGCGTAATTTAACTCTGTAGCGGGTTGTGGGTTTATAGGGGAATAGGGTGGGAAGTAATTTAATTATAATTAATTAAATATGTAAATGTATTTATTGGTATTCATTTTTAATTAATTGTTAATTAATTTATATCTGGTAATTAATTACATTATAATTGGCAATTAATTTTCATTAATTGAATAATTGCTAATTATGTTAATTTTACTAATTTATTTTCTGTAGCGGGTTGTGGTATTATAGGGGAATTGGGTGGGAAGTAATTTATTTATAATTAATTAAATATGTAAAACATTTAATTGGTATTTTTTTAGAATTAATTGTTAATACATTTTTTATGGGTAATTAATTAAAATGTAATTGCCAATTAATTTATTTTAATTGATTAATTGCTGATTATGTTAATTTTACTAATTTATTTTCTGTAGCAGGGTTGTGAGTTTATAGGGGAATAGGGTGGGAAGTAATTTATTCATAATTAATTAAATAATTCAATTTATTTATTTGTTTTTGATTTAATTGTTAATTAATTTTTAATTGATAATTAAATAATTGTTAATTTGTAATTAATTTGAATAGGTAATTAATAGTAAAAATTAATTGTAATTTGTTATTTTAATTGATTAATTATTATATTATATTAAATTGGTAATTACTTTTACTTAATTTTTTATAGATATTAATTTATACTGTTTTTAAATAATATAAGAAGTATTTACTTTCCCTACTGTTGCACTCTCTGGAGTGGGAATAGTAATTTTTACCCGTATGCTATCCAACGCTTTCCCTACTGTTGCACCCACTGGAGTGGGAATAGTAATTTTTACCTCTACGCTATCCAACGCTTTCCCTACTGTTGCACTCTTTGGAGTGGGAATAGTAATTTTTACCCCTACGCTATCCAACGCTTTCCCTACTGTTGCACCCACTGGAGTGGGAATAGTAATTTTTACCCCTACGCTATCCAACGCTTTCCCTACTGTTGCACTCACTGGAGTGGGAATATTAATTTTTACCCCTACGCTATCCAACGCTTTCCCTACTGTTGCACCCACTGGAGTGGGAATAGTAATCTTTACCCCTACGCTATCCAACGCTTTCCCTACTGTTGCACTCACTGGAGTGGGAATAGTAATTTTAACCCCTACGCTATCCAATGCTTTACCTACTGTTGCACTCTTTGGAGTGGGAATAGTAATTTTTACCCCTACGCTATCCAACTCTTTCCCTACTGTTGCACTCTTTGGAGTGGGAATAGTAATTTTTACCCCTACGCTATCCAACGCTTTCCCTACTGTTGCACCCACTGGAGTGGGAATAGTAATTTTTACCCCTATGCTATCCAACGCTTTCCCTACTGTTGCACTCTTTGGAGTTGGAATAGTAATTTTTACCCCTACGCTATCCAACGCTTTCCCTACTGTTGCACCCACTGGAGTGGGAATAGTAATTTTTACCCCTACGCTATACAACGCTTTCTCTACTGTTGCACTCACTGGAGTGGGAATAGTAATTTTTACCCCTACGCTATCCAATGCTTTCCCTACTGTTGCAGTCTCTGGAGTGGGAATAGTAATTTTTACCCCTACGCTATCCAACACTTTCCCTACTGTTGCACCCACTGGAGTGGGAATAGTAATTTTTACCCCTACGCTATCCAACGCTTTCTCTACTGTTGCACTCACTGGAGTGGGAATAGTAATTTTTGCCCCTACGCTATCCAATGCTTTCCCTACTGTTGCACTCTCTGGAGTGGGAATAGTAATTTTTACCCCTACGCTATCCAACGCTTTCCCTACTGTTGCACTCTCTCGAGTAGGAATAGTCATTTTTACACTTCCGCTATCCTACGGTAATATTATTGGATATTATTTAATTATATTATGTTACTATATATATATGTTTTAATAAATATGATCGTAAACTTTTTTTATAACTTTCATTAATTATTTAATTATTTTAAGGTAATTTAAGTATTTTTATGTATATTTTAGTAATTAATTTTCAATATTAATTAAATTTAACATTGTTTTTAATAAAGTCGATATTTTTATAAAGTATATTTTTGTAAACAATATTTTCTACTCAATATTTTTGTACTTACCTGTTTGTAGATCCAAAGTCGATATTCTGTCTGTCGATATTTTGTCGCCGATATTTTTGATAGTCAATATTATGTCCCTCGATATTATGTCAGTGATCCACTACTGATATGCCACAAATAGAGAGAGTTGCCACTATCCACCTCCCAGATTGATCAGTGCCCCATTTCGCCACCTTGATCCCCATATTGGCTCTTATTATCATAGCTTCCCCTCTTGTGCAACACCTAAGATTTGAAGACATCACTTCCTGAAGCTAATCTTATTAAAACCTTGTTTGCATTCCTGGGCTTCTAAATGGGTTTCCTGCAATAGATAAATATGAGCCTCATTCTACTTTAGAGACTCACACAACCGGGATAGGTTCCTAAGGCCATTTACATTCCAGGAGAGGAACCTAATCTCCCGTAACCTACTCATACCCAATCCAGAGAGAAATTACCCAACTTGAGCTATTAAACTTTACTATTACTTGTGTGAGGATAATTTTCCAATTCTTCCCTACCCCCCTCCCACCCACCTGCAACCCCCTGTACCCACCCTTGAGGAACCCACCTTTCATCCCTTGGCACCAAAAAACGCCAGATGGGACCCTCCAAGGAGTAACCTTGGCGTCTCGCTATTATTCCACTGAGAAAAAATAAATACATAAATAAATCTCACCATAGTCGAGTACCCGATGGGCGTGGCGATCAAGCAAGGTTCATACAACATTAATAGATTTCCTTCCCACACCCCTTTTTTTAAAAAAAATAGATTCTCTTTATTTTGTCTTATCCTTTATGTATTTTTTTTAACCTTCACTCTTGTTCTCACCCTTTTCTCTATGATTTTTATTTTTCCCACTCACAACTCACTATAAATCTGAAAACCCTAATGATCCTACTACCATAAGGCATACTAAGCAGGCCAGCCATATGAAACCTATACAGAGCTATTCGGAGCTACCCCCTCATCTGCAGCAAAAGAGCATCTACATCCTCTGGGGAGCTGAAGTTATGCATCTTGTTGTTCCACATTACCTTTAGTAATGCAGGAAAATTCATTTGGACCTGTGCTCCCAAACTCCTGAGTTCTGGCATTCTAGAGCCCAGCTCCCACTGCCTTTGCGCTGTCCTGCTGCCTATAGCAGAGCGGATTTGGTAGGCCCCTGCCTCATGATGTAGTGTCGCCCTATGCAAGGACCTCCCCAAAATTAGCTCTTTAACCGCATAGGTCTAAAAATTAACTAGGATTTTCCTCTGGGCTTTCCTATCCGGGTGGAGCTTAAATGGGTCCCTATGGACTCTCTGAATCTCTGATTCTGGTCGATATCCTCTCGATCTTTCAAAACTCCCTCCCTTAACAGTTTACATATGAAGGCCTTAATATCACCCTTCTCCACTCCCTCTGGGATTTTAAGGACCCTCAGGTTGTTTCTACGGGCCTGTATTTCTAGCCTCTCCAAGTCCAACTGTAATGCTCAATTCTGCAATTTCAAAACCTCAATATCCTTTGTGTTCCCACGGACCGATTCCGAGAGTGTTTTGACCTCAAGTTCAAGGGACCCTGTACGTACACAAATACCATCCAGCTTGGACTCTAGTGCTTCGCATTTTTCATGTATCCCCCTTTGATTTGCCTCTGAGATTGCAAACTTAGAGAACAGGTCGCCCCTTAGAGCCTGAAGGAAAGACCCCAACTGTAGCTCATCTCTGCCTGTTCTCTCTCCCCCAGGGGCCAGTACTACAGGGCCTTCATGTTCTAACTCTAAGCGAAACATATCCGGGGGACCACCATCAGCAAGTTCTAGATCTTGTGGATTTGATTGAGTAGGTGCTTGGAGGGCAGAAGTAACCATAGCAACAGCCATGTCGGGGGTAGGGGCATCTAGCAGACTAGCAGGGCTCACAGTGCCAGTACCATTTTCGATTTCCTGGATCCCCGCCAGGGGGGAAAAACAATTCTCAATATGGATTGAGGGAGGGCTTCCTCTCAGGGCTGGGACTGGTTCCTTTAACCTCACAGCTTACTCCATTATGTTGAAATAAGATTTGAGTGATGGAGTAGACCTTACGAAGGGACAAACAGCTCTAGGCCCTTTAGATTTCACGGTATCCCCAGGCTTAGCGTTTTTCCTCTTACGGGGGGTCGTAGGTACCACTCTTTTCGAGCCCTCTGTGGAATCCAGAGTGCCCTTGATTTTAAACTCAAACTGAGTCTGGCACCACAGCTGATATCTGTTTTTTGCTACAGTGGTCCCAGGGAGAGACACCTCTTTTCTCTTCCCCTTCCTGTTCTCACCTAAGGAGCACAACTCTCTGGGAATATTGACCCCCCCAGCCGAACTCCGAGCCAAATCTAATGCCAGGCTGAATAGCGGAGCAGAGTCCGATGCCAAATCAGAGGGAACAAGAGCCATACACCTCTGCTCACCGCCCACTGATAACCCACTTACCAGACTTGCACAATGATCTGGGGGACAGTGAGACCAAGGCGCCTGGAATTATGCGCAGGGTACTCCCACCGTTCAGCCCTCAAGAGCAAGTCCGTGCGGCCGCAGCCCGTATCCGCGCCCATAGCCTGGCTCGGCGCCCCCCGAAACCACAATAGGTTGCTGGCTCTCCCTCAGGCTCCGCCTCCGCTTCCTGAACCATCTGGGCCTCCCGGCCCTAGCGTCCACCTCCGCAGCACCCACTGGCAGCAGAAACCAACACAATCTCGCAAATAAAATAGGGAAAAAGGAAACAGCGTCAAACAGAATACGCCATATGGAATCCACGCAGACGCCACATTCTTACCGGGTACTTTTCAGTATGCCGCGTAACAGACGCTATGCTGCTCCCGGCGCTAGCCCGTCGCCATGTTCCTCCGGACTTTATAACCACATTGATCACTTCCAGCTTTTAGATCACTTCCAATTGGGTTTTCGCGAGGGCCACAGTACTGAAACAGCTATTACTCACATAGACGATGACGCCCTAAAAATTCTGGATCGGAAGAAAGCTTGCCTCCTAATCCACCTTGACTTATTGTCAGCGTTTGATACGGTCAAGCATGATAACCTCCTGAACTTACTGGAACGGAGGATGGGTCTCTCTGGTCCTGTATTAAACTGGTTTGCCCCCTTTCTCATCAACAGAACGCAAAGATTTGAAGTCAATCATTCCCTTTCAAACTCCCTGCCATCCACTCTTGGAGTCCCTCAGGGATCTGCACTCTCTACCAAGCTCTTCAGCTTGTTTGTGGAGCCTCTTAGGGATTTACTCAATTCATCCAACATTCACTATCACGTGTATGCTGATGACATCCAACTTTACCTGAAAATCTCTTCTCCAGATGACATCAAATCACTCAACTCAACACTACTCAAAACTCAACACTGGCTAACTTTCCAACATCTTAAGCTCAAGTCCTCCAAAACGGAATTCATCCTGATAGCACCAACCAAACAGACAGCCATAACGCTGAGTACTTGAACCACCTAACAGCTCTCAACTGTACCCCATACATTATTGACTCTGCTAGGTCTCTTGGAATTATACTTGATAAATCATTGAGCATGCAGGAGCAAATTAGCTCAGCCACCAAAGGTGCCAACTTCCACTTGAGTAATCTAAGAAAGATAAAACCCTTTTTTCCCCCGGACAACTTGAAGTCTGCTGTTCTATCACTAGTAATATCCAGGCTAGACTATGGCTGTGCAACACTCTGTGGGCTACCAAGATACAATTTGGCTCCGCTCAGGGCTTTCCTGAACTCAGCGGCAAGGCTCATCACAGGTTCCAGAATAAATAGCCACATATCGCCAGTACTGAAATCCTTAAACTGACAGCCTTTGGAGGCTAAGATTCATCTCAAGATTGCATGCGTGACTCACAAGGCCCTTCACTTTGACACCCCTCTGTTCCTAGCCCAAAAACTGGAGCTCTCTGGTGGGAGATGATCTTCTATGAATTCCAGCACTCTGCTGCTGAAACCTCAAAAATTCCAGAAAAAAGAAAAACTTATAATGGGATGATCTCATGTATTGCCCAGAGAATCTGAAACTCCTTGCCTCCGCACATCAGACTGATTCCCTCTACGGCTTTATTAAAAAAAGAACTGGAAGTCCTATGGAAGAATGCCCTTGTTTGATGGCACCTACCGTCAGTAGATGGTCCTTTGCTTTTGACTATGTCTACGATGTTGATTTGTGCTCTACACCCTCGATTTGTCTGTTGCACTTATATGCTACACTATTTCCTCTTGCCCGGGCATATTTTACTGCTCATCGATCGTCTCCATTACTTTGCTTATCAATCTTATTGTTTTTTACATGCAAATCTGGATAGAGAGACACTGCCAGAACATGTGGGTTTCATTTGCGTTGACCTCACTGCACTTGGGACACCTCTTCTCCACCTGGGTTCCCAATTTCGAAAGTCTCCAGGGCGTCCATTAGGCCTTATGGACTGTAAAGCGATGATTCTTCACGAGTGGAGCAGACTTTGCATATAGCCATAAATAAGACATGGATACTTGTCATATCTGATCGAGGTCTAGAGCTGGGAGATTCCTCCTCCAGATCGCCACAGGTGGAGCTTGCAACTCAAAGATACCAAATGGTTATCGGTGTCATAGGAGAGAGAAATGGGTGATCTAAACAGAAGAAAGAAACCCATCAGCCCACCAGTTGGCGGAACTTCATCATCTGGGTTTTGTGGAGAAAGATGATATCCGCTAGACACCTCCTCAGTGCATTCATTGAGGACAGCTAGAGTCGGATGATAAGAAGAGGAACACCAACCAGAAGATGAGTATTTAAAGGCTGAAAGGGTGAGTTGCAGTGCTCAAAAAGTGTACAGAGTATAAACAAAGTTAGTGGTGATATAAAAATGCCTGTTTTGATGTCTAGAGAAAATTTTTAATAGATGCGGCCATCAAGACGGCATACTTAAAAGCAGAGTGAATATAGTATGTAAAAAATATTACTATTCATCAAAGATATAGGTTGGTCGACATGTTTCAGCCCCTCCGGGCTTTCATCAGGACCTATGATGTGCACTACTGCAACACTTACCACAAGACGTGATAATATAGATTGTGTAGACCTACCAGTTGTATGGTCTTTTAATCCAGAAACTCTCCTATGAAACAGGACACAAAAAGAAGAAATATACACAAAACAAAGCCAGTGTTAAAATTAGACACGCATATTTGTTGTGTTATACTAAGTGTATCCACATGGGTATAATCCACTCACCCAACATTGTAGGGAGGAACGGCCTCACCTCGCCTGGCACTCGCTCAGGACTAAGAGGCCACGCACTAAATAGAGAGAAAATACATCGTCAATTGTATTAAACATGTAAACATTGATGCCAACATGTATTGACTGTGTACCTGTGTGCCAAGTTTGGCCAATTTATATGTCCACCATTTCGAGACTCATCATGTCCTCAACCACAACAATCCGTATTTCCATCAAACGGTGTTGTGGAAGAGGTACATAGATGACATTCTGGTGGTATGGCGTGGAGATAGTCAGTCAATACTGGCCTTTCAGACATGGCTTAACAGTCAGAATCCATTTCTAAGATTCACTGTAGATTACAGCAAAACGGAGCTCCCATTTCTGGATCTGTTAATCATTCCTAAAGAAGGACATCTTTCAAGCAGTTTGTATCGCAAACCTATGTCACGTAATTCCCTACTGAGATTCGACAGCCATCATCCTCGATCCCTGCGAGAAAACCTCCCGTTCGGGCAATTTCTCAGGGTTCGAAGAAATTGCTCAGAACAACCAGATTTTCATAACCAATCCAGAGATCTATCTCACAAACTCAAGCAACGTCTATACCCGAGCACGCTGATCAAACAATCATGCAAAAGGGCCTCTAATAACCATCGAGAGGCACTACTCGCACCTCCGGTTGAGAAACCACCTTTGAACAGACTAGCCTGTGTGACCACTTTCAGCAATGCCTCATCAAGGATTCAAAAGATCATTAGACAAAAGTGGCGCATTCTGAACAGTGCAGGGGATAACATCCCGTTACCTCTTTTCTCCTTTAAGAGGAGCACACCAGACCCTGCAGCATGATCCGAGATACCACACCGAGATTATGGAACCTTCCTCCGGTACAAGGTCACTATCCTTGTGGCAACTGCTCGGTGTGTCCTCAGACCAAGTAAACATTATCAGTTGACATCGGTACAACACGCCCCTGGCAGTTAAAACAACATACAAACTGCAACAGTGAGAGGGTCATTTATCAGATCACTTGCCCTTGTGCCCTCCGCTATATAGGGATGACAACCAGAAAAATAAAACTGAGGATACAAGAACATAAAAGCACCATTAGATGCAATAGACAAGCAACCCGGATGACGTCCCATTTTCTCACCATGAAACACTCTGCAGAGGAGCTAGAATGGCTGGTATTGGAGCAGCCATTTATACCTCCACATGTTAGTGATATTTCTCACTTCCTGCTCAGAAAAGAGCAAAAATGGGTTTTCAAACTTAAATGTGATACAGAGGGGTTAAATGACGAAATACCTTGGTTACAGCTTTAATCAATCCTCCGTCCAATTACAACTTGCCATCTGCTGGGATTGAGAACACAACTGCCAAAGAGCGATTATTTCATTCATAATCCCTCTTATTCGAGACATGTGCATACGTTTATCTGATTAACAGCTGTCTACCTCCAACTTGACCGCACATGCTTGAATTTAGTGTGTAATGATCCCTTTATTACTCAAGTTCTAGATTGATGACTCTGAACTGTCCGCCGGATTTGTATCGTCTCCTCACCAGGGGATACATCAGTTCTGTTCGTTGCACGTTTTCAGGCTCGCACAACTTTGTGGTGCTTGTCTGACCACACTCAATGACTATAACACACACTACATATAGGTTTTGCTATTTCGAGTACCTTTATAAGCAAAAGAGGGCCAACACATGTGACTATATCACACCCTACATATCGTTTTTGCTATTTCGAGTATCTTTACAAGCAAAAGAGGGCTAACACATGTGACACCTTGACGGCTGTACCATAGTACATTTATAAGCATCAGAAGGTTAACACACAAGACATCATTTTGCTGTGTTTGTTTGTGTTTTTGCTGTGTTTTCTCTAATTGGTCTGCTTAGCGTGCCTTTGCGCATGCGTCTACGTGTTAGCATAACCAATTGGAGAACTTCAATACCACATTATGGAGTTCCCGGGATGGTCCGCCCCACGTCCCATTCTTCGCCTATCGCGCAGTATTTATTCGATAAACTGCTTCCTCTACACAAGACATTTCTGTTGTTGAGTTTTCTCAAATTGGTCTGTTTAGCGTGCCCCTGCGCATACGTTTCCGTGTTAGCACAACCAATTGGTGGACCTGAATACCACATTATGGAGTTCCCGTGGTGGTCCGCCCCACGTCTCATTTCTGGTCTATCACGCAGTGTTCAATCGATAGACTGCTTCCTCTACGGCTCCGCATTTCCGGGATCAGCCACCTACCAATCAATAACTCTATATGATATGGAGCGGTGTTTACCTTTCACAACGGCTCTCATTGGGTCTTTGGAGGCTTGGGCCATTATTTCCGGTTCCGGTATTATTTTCCAATCGAAGCAGTCCTTACATCAGTGATAGTGACATTTCATTATTACCGTGCTATTACAGGCTTCTCCCCACATTGAATAGCCTATCAGGAGACAGTCGATCTCAGTGCGAGCTTTCTATCATGTCCGCATCACGTATTCTTAACCTACAACAGCACGCAGCCTCACCACCTTCCCCTCGGCTCAGTTGCCAGACTGAGGCAAAGACGGAGAGGTAAGTGAGAGCTGCGTGTAGTTACTCTACTAGTTTAAATAGCCATTCTTTATTTAAAAGTAGGTCTACTTGAATGAAAGGCGCTATTTTTAAATATTTTTAAACATTCATTTTGTTAGATCTTGAAAGATTGCAGTATGATATACCTCGCCTCTATTTTGTATCTACAGGCAATTAATATATATAGAGGTTTTTGTAACATTTGTTTACTGCAATTCATAAATAAGTCTGTAGGGATATGTCAAAGAGTTGTTGCTCGTGGTTGCCATGGACCTGCCTCTCTGCCTATCTGCTTTCATTCTAATTTTTTGAGGTACACAGTCAATACATGTTGGCATCAATGTTTACATGTTTAATACAATTGAGGATGTATTTTCTCTCTATTTAGTGCGTGGCCTCTTAGTCCTGAGCGAGTGCCAGGCGAGGTGAGGCCGTTCCTCCCTACAATGTTGGGTGAGTGGATTATACCCATGTGGATACACTTAGTATAACACAACAAATGTGTGCGTCTAATTTTAACACTGGCTTTGTTTTGTGTATATTTCTTCTTTCTGTGTCCTGTTTCATAGGAGAGTTTCTGGATTAAAAGACCATACAACTGGTAGGTCTACACAATCTATATTATCACGTCTTGTGGTAAGTGTTGCAGTAGTGCACATCATAGGTCCTGATGAAAGCCCGGAGGGGCTGAAACATGTCGACCAACCTATATCTTTGATGAATAGTAATATTTTTTACATACTATATTCACTCTGCTTTTAAGTATGCCGTCTTGATGGTCGCATCTATTAAAATTTTTCTCTAGACATCAAAACAGGCATTTTTATATCACCACTAACTTTGTTTATACTCTGTACACTTTTTGAGCACTGCAACTCATCCTTTCAGCCTTTAAATACTCATCTTCTGGTTGGTGTTCCTCTTCTTATCATCCGACTCTAGCTGTCCTCAATGAATGCACTGAGGAGGTGTCTAGCGGATATCATCTTTCTCCACAAAACCCATCAACAGTGGATGGAATAAAAATATTTCTGGAACTGGTGGTGCATTCCACATTTGTGTGACATTTGACATTAGTCTTGGTGACTGCTCCTTGGAAACAGTGGGACCGGTGGAGATGCACAACTTTGAGCTAAACGATTCATAGCTTTGGACTCCTTTGTGGGGGATTGCTTTGTGGGGATTAGCGTCTCAAGTAAATTTTTGTGTACAGGTTCAGCTTACTGTTTCATTTGGAAGTGTGTCTTTATCAAATTAGATCTACCTAAGGACGATAAAGGAAGGGTGCTCCAGGCCTGTAGTAGTTTCTGCACACTTGACCCTAGATTATCAAAATTCACCTTTGCCATATTCTCTAAGATTTGCACAATTTGGATGCCTAGATACCTCATGTTATGTCTAGTTAAATCAGTTGGAAAGTGCGTGTTCCACTGCATTACCTCAGTTTTTTGTTGATTTATGGCATACCCCGATATCTTTCCAAAACCCTCAAGTGTTTCCAAAATTGCTGGAAGTGACGGAGTTAAGTGACCTGTAAAGATCATCAGATCCCCGGGTACAGACCAATCTTTTTCTCCCAACCATTACACACAAAAGAGGAGATATTCTTGCATGATCTTAGTTTTACTGCCAGGATCTCAAAATATAGATTAAAAAGAAGTGGCAATAGGGGGCATCCCTGTCTTGTCTCCCTGCCAATGTGTAAGACTTTAGACAGATTACCGTTGACTAACTCTCTGGCTGACGGTTTCTTATACCGAGAATTAACAGCTGCCAATAAGGTCTCTCCTAAATTAAATCGTTGGATGACCTCATACAAAAAAGGCCAGTTAAACCTGTCAAAAGCCTTTGCAGCATCTAAAGTCATAACCATCAGTGGGCTGCAATACTCTTTAGCAATGTCAATTGCACCGATTAACTTGTGAGTCCATTCGTGCAGCTGTCTCCCTTTTATAAAGCCTTTCTGATCAGTGTGGACCAGAGTTCCCACAATCTTGTCTGGACGCTTAGTTAGTGTCTGGGATTAGATCTTATAATCACTATTGAGCAGTGAAATAGGTCTATATTACTCGCAAGCCCTAGGATTTTTGTTTGGTTTAAGAAGGATGGTAATAGTGGTGGAGTCCCACGAAGATAGAAAATCATGGTCGGAGACAAAGATGGAGTTACAAAGTTGCTGCAAAATAGGAGCCAACTCTTCTTTTAGTATTGTATATATATCATTTGGAAGAGCGTCCCGGCCTGCAGCTTTCTCCTTCTTTAAGCTATTAATAACTTTAACAGCCCCTTCCATACAAATAGGGCTATTCAATTGTTCCCTGTCTGCCCCCTGGAGATGTGGGAGGGCTAAATCTTGAAAAAAAGCCTCAATGTGTTCCCTGTTTGGTATCGTGTCTTCCAAGTATGGGCCTTGAAAAAACTGTACAAAGGCATTTTCAATTTCACAAGCTTCCGAAATTATTTTTTCAAAATTCCTGGACTAGTTAGCTTTAATCTTCCAAGCTAAGAATTTTCAGCACCGCTCCTCATATTCATAATGGGATAACCTACTGTCCTCCCATTTCTGCCTTATTTTAGCCTCCAGAAATTCAGCCAGCTTGGATTTTGCTAGTTGTAGTTTCTGCCCGATTTGGTCTATACTTAAAGGGGTAAGGGCCTGTGCCAAATCACTTTGCAAAGATTTTATGGAGGTTTCAAGAGTATTAATTTTGTCCCTGACCTTATTGCTATGGTCAGAACTTAAGCTTGATAAGATACCTCTAAGGAACACCTTATATGTATCCCAATCGATATTTAAAGGGGCTGAATCGAGGTTAAAAAGAAAAAACTCATTTGGACTGCTCTGAGATTGTCCACAACCAGAGGAGCTGAAAGCAACGTACTATTCAATGTCCATCATCACAGCGGGCCTTGTCTCTGGACAAAATCTCAAGAGAGACTGCAGAGCGGTCCGATAAATGTTCAGGAACATGCAAGACTTTCCTGATTTTCTTTCTGATAGTTGATTCTACCAGGAAAAAATCTATCCTGGAACAATGGCCATGTTTTTATTGTGGAAGGTGAAATTTACTCCTTTCATCCCATACCTACATCTCATAGTCCACTAAATATCTGCAAGACCAGTGTCAGCTATCAGTTTTTTCAAAGCCCCCCTCATATTAGGGGTTAATATCGCTGCCCTCTTGGAGGTTGTGTCTTTCACTGGATCCGGACAAACATTAACGTCTTCCCCATATTTACTAAATGAAAACATAGGGTACATAAGGGTGCCGGGTCTTCAAGGTGAGGGCCATAATATCCTACAAAAGCCAACCAAACATTAAATATTTTTTGCCTTAACTATTACCCATCTGCCCAATGGATCTATTACACAGTCCCCCAGTATGGCTTGAAAGTTCTTTTTTTTTTTAAAGGAAGGACAAACTCTTTCACCGTACAGGACTGAGAAGTATATATGCAATGCTTGATGCATTGCTGGCCCCTTAGGATGGCAGGCCATTCTTCCTTGGCTAAGTGTGATTCCTTAAGTAAGTAGAAATCTATGTCTTTAAAACTTAAATAATCTAAAAATGTTCTCCTTCTTGCAGGAACCCTGAGACCATTGACGTTCCAGGATAGGATGTTTAAAAGCCCAGGCTTATCCAAATTTGTCATATATTGAACAATAAATTAGAAAATGAATGCCTAAAAGCTTAGTTCTTCTAATCAGACTAGGAGGCGTACATAACTGAAAACAGAATCCTGGTCTAAAATTTACAAAAGAGAACACTTTTTTTTATTTTTTACCACATGCTCCCCCACCCAGCACAAAATAACTTTGTTAACATTTCCTTGTGAGTTTTCCCTGCTTATTGATATCTCCTCCCCCGGGGAACTCTCCCTGTAAACTAGAGGTTTACCTCATATGAGCTCTCTCACTGTGCTACAGCGGAAGGATT
The DNA here is from genome assembly GCF_964261635.1 of Lissotriton helveticus. NCBI lineage: Eukaryota > Metazoa > Chordata > Amphibia > Caudata > Salamandridae > Lissotriton > Lissotriton helveticus. The sequence goes on along the minus strand of NC_136059.1, from coordinate 728,624,293 downwards.
ATACTTGTTTTACCTTATTCTGGTCGATAAACATGATGACTTCACTTAGATCCCTAAAATTATACATTTTGTTGTTTTGCATCACCCTCAGTGAGGCTGGAAATCATATATTTGCTGTGGCTCCCACCTCCCTCAATTCTTGGATGAATTTGCCCAATTCCCACCGCCTATCTTGAGTGGCGCGTGCTAGGCGGAAAGATCTCGCTTCACTAATGTACCCATGCCAGGGTCCCACATTGTACAATGGGGGAACATAGCAGCTTACAACTAGTGCTGGTCGCAAGCTCTCGCACATGCAAGGCGGAAAGATTTTGCTTCACTAAGGTACCAGTGCCATGGTCCCACGTCGTATAGCGGTGGGGGCCTGGGTGTAGAGTGACGGCAGTTTGTTTGATGGCCGGGTTGCATTCTCGAGTCCCGGTCTCTTTGTTGGTGGTCTATTTACAGTGAACGCGACGAAGGTGAGTCCAAAGAGAGGAGTGTGAGAGTAGGCTGCAGCCGCCGCGCTGCCGTGAGGATCGGCTTCACAGGAAGAGGGTGTTGCCTGTTTCCAGGTCAGGACAGGGGCTGTAGCTATTGGCAACAGACACTGTGGGGGGATGTCATCTACTGCCCCCTGATGACACCAGTAAGGAGCAGGGAACGGGCTTCTGTGAATGTTAATGCCAGTGCTAGTATGGAGGTAGTAGGTCAGTCTAAGCATAAGGTGTCCACTTCCAACAGTTACGAAGAAACTAGGGAGCGATTTTTGTTTGGCGTAAATAGGTGCATGCTCAGGAGTAGGGACATTTGGGGAAGAGGGGATATTGCCTTGAGTGCACTGGTGGAAAAGGTCTTCCCCTCAGCTTCTCTGCCACCCCTGAAAGTTGTAAGCAGTAAAACATCTTGAGCCCCTCCTCAGTCCCCGCAGTCATTTCATGCCACCCTGGTCAAAAAAAAACTCCTGTGGAGAAAATACCAAAGAAAGCAAGCACCAGGCCTACAAAAAAGGAGACAGAAAATATAAAAATAACTCCATCACTCTGCTCATATTTCAAAGTTCAAGCCCTAGTCCAAGGTACCCTAGCTGTCTCTCCCTCAGCGACATTGTCACAATTTGCTGAGAGAAGAACTCCCCAAAAAACTATGGAGAACCCAGGTTCTACTAAGGCGGGGGAGACGTCCTTCGATTAGAAAACAGGTTTGATCCACTGGCAGAAGGAGGCCCGACCCCAGAGCAACTTAGCCCCAGCTCCAGCCCCATGACCTCAGAGAGTCATTTGCAGGCTCAGGACGGATCACCTACTGTGGTTACCAAACAGGCCAATAGTCCTGAACTGGAGAAGCTGCTATCTACCTTATTAACAGAGGTTAGGGAGAAGTTTGTGATTTCTGAATTAAATCAGAAAAAAATAAAGGGCACCGTGGAGGCCTTGAAAGTTAAGATTAACAACTTGGTGGAAAGAGTTGGGGCAATGGAGGTATCATTAGAGGACCGTTCCAAAAAAAGTGAATGCCAATAAGGGAGAGAAACAGACTCTGAAGAACAGTGAAAAGCATCTGAGAGATAAGCTGGAATCTCTTGAGAATAATGCCAGAAGAAACAACATTCAAATTCTAAATATTCCTGAAGGCCCCAAAGGGGGGGACATAAGGTGCTTCATGATAAACCTCCTGAAAAAATTTAATATGTAAATTGATCAGTTCTGCTTAGAAGAGGATATCCAAAGAGTACATAGGGCTCCATTCACGAGGTGACCGGGAAGGAAAAACCCAAGAAGGATCCTTGTGAATTTCAAATCCTATACCTTAAAAAAATAATTCTCTCAGGAGCCCTCAAAGCAGGAGTCTTTAAAAAAGATGACTGCTCTTTCCCATTAGTGAACCTATGTCTTGTACGTCAATGGAAAAATGGTCTGCATGAAGAACACCTAACATGCATAATTAGTAAGGGCCAGATGTAGGTGAAATAGATTTACCGATTTTAAATTACCGAATTTTACCGATTCGGTAATTAAAAATCGGTAAATCTATGGAGTCGACATGTAGGTATTCCAGATGTGCTGGAATACCGAATCGGATGATTTCGGTATTTACCGATTCGGTAAATACCGAATCGGTAATGCCCATTCATTCCTATGGGCTATGAAGCCCATAGGAATGAATGGGCATTACCGATTCGGTATTTACCGAATCGGTAAATACCGATTACCACAAGGGTGCAGGGGGTGTCACTTTGACACCCTCTGGCACCCCCAAAACAGGCTGGGGTGCCATGTGGCAGGCATACATGCCCTAAGGGCAGGTCTGCCTGTCACATGGCATAGGTGTGCATGCACACATGTGCATGCACACCGGAATCGGTATTTTACCATCAAATTTATTTGATGGTAAAATACTGATTTGGTAAGGCTCCTGGGACTCTGAAGAGTCCCACCTACATATGGGTGGCTCAGATTCGGTAAATTTACCGATTTTTTATTTTACCGAATCGGTAAAATTACCGAATCGGTAATTTTACTGATTCGGTAAAATAAAGCCCCCTACATGCCAATCACCTATTTACCGATCGGTAACAGCCGAAAATACCGATTTTCGGCCGTTACCGACCGACCTACATCGGGCCCTGACTAATTTCAAACAGATAAGAGTGATTGTGTGCATGTGTCCAGTGTCTTTGGTCCACTGCTTTCTGGTCAGACATCTGAATCTTACTTCTGATACCCCAAGGTAGTAGGCCTAGCCAGGGTGACACTTGAATGCCCAATGTCTTGTCTCAGCTATGGAGGGTGTTAGGGTGAATACTGTGGATGTCTTGCACATTGTATCCTGCTCACCAGTTACAAACATGAAAATTTTTCAAAACAATTCCAAGTATAAATACTGCATCATCACAAAACTTCATGTGGCACACTATGGCACTGGCCTGGCTGGCTGCACTGTCTGTACAGACTCTTGGTATAGGATATGTACATCTCAAGTTTACAGTCAGCACTGTGTCACAATCCTGTCTTTACTGCTTCAAGCCACATCTGTAGGTGTCAAGTACACATTTTCCTTACATACTAGTCACAATTTTAAACCTTTGACAAGCTCACATTGCCCAAGATAGCCATCAGATTATGTGAACTAACAGATGTGTTTACATTCATATATATATTTTTTTTTAAGCTATATTTTGCAAGTTTTAGCTTTATAACATTGTGCGATGTGAATCTTAATACACGTTAATGTATGATACAAAATTCAGATTCGTACATATGATAGCATTGAAAGGAAAAAAACTCCCCCCCTCTTCCCTACCTACCCCCCTCCAACTCCCCCCCTCCCCTTTATTCCCCCAAATGTAACAACCAAGAGAGGAACAAGATCAACCAAAGTGTCCATAGATGATTCCAGGCTTCTCAGTCTGTGATTGTGCTCTTCAAGTAAGGCAATGTCCCTGGAGCAGGAGTAGCGGTCTATTCAGAGCAATAAGGCCCACCCCACCTCTCTCTCCCCCACGCACCCCTTCGACTCACCATTACCCGCTATTCCATGTCCCAACCACATTCACTCTTCTGAATCACACCACAGTCGCAGCCGCATCTCCAATGTCAACAGTGTCTTCAGCCGCCTGCTGGCTCAAAAGGTATGATATCAGGAGCTCCCATATATCTCTAGGCCGGGACTGCAGTGGCAATTGTTCTGCATATGCTTGGAGATGCTCCTGCCAGGTTGACAATTTAACCCTGGGCGAAGAACTACGCTCCGTTCGCGGAGCTTGCGGAGTTTCGGCAACTCCGCGTTCTACGGAGAACGCGAAGCTGTCGATTACTCCGCGATCCGGTGCGTAGCGTAGTTCTCGCGCGCTGAATAACATTATCGCGTGCGCGGCAATGGCTTACCTTGGTTCTGCGTTCGCTTTTTCCTGGTCGCGTGTGCCACCATGTTTGGAAACACTCTCGCACAATCCCGTGCGACTGTGCGAACGCGATAACGTCATTTGGATGCGCGATAGCGTCATAAGGATTCGCGAGGATGCTTGTTGGTAAGATCGAGTTGCCGAACACGCAGAAACTGCATTCTTGCACAGAATAACTCGCGAGCATGTTAAAACCATAATAAATTACCATTTTGGTTAGCAAAAAAATGAAAAAAAACCTTAAAGTTGTACCTTTGGCTGTATTTTTTGGGGGGAAGGAGCCCTCTTTTTGTTTCTACTCTTGTTTTGAAGAGTAAGGAGGAAGGAGGAAGGGCCCTTGAGTTTACAACTTCCTGTTCCTGTCCACCAGGCTCCTCCCAGTGCTTTGTTCATGTGGTGCTCACTTTCCTTTGGATTTTGAGCTGGAAGGATCACTTTCTGTGTGTGTTGGCTGCATTACTGATTTTTCTTGGATTTATTGAGGACTTTTGGATTTGGAATTCTCTTTTTCAAGTAAGTTTGTGTAATGTATGAGTGAGTATGATGTAGACTTGTGTTTGTTTGATTTGATTTTTTTTAACTACAGTATTCAATCCTGGAATTAAATTATTGATGGAGGCCTGTACTTTTATGAGGTCCCAACTTGTATTTTTTTTTAAAATTTCATCCAGGCTACATAGAGAGGTACCCATGGGTCCAATCATGTTTCTGTAGTCTGTGTTTACATTTTTATTCCACTTTGTAAACAAACATCATGGGTGGCATTGGATTATGTTCATTATGCAATAGCAATGTCTGTTGTGGAATTTCTGTTTGTGGAATTTAAAATGTTTTTATTTTTTAAGCCAATAGCTGACCCTAGTACTCCATGTAGTTAGTGTGTAGGCATGCTTGAGTTCATTGTATTAACTTTCTGTGGTTGGCCTGGCCATGTGTTGGCGGCCATTTTATGTTTCCAGCCACTTTGCTCTTGCCATAGGCCTCCAACCTTGTGGCCTACTCTGCCAGTAGGCCAGAGGTACTACTCATAGGGTCATGAAAGTTAATCAACTGTTTTTGTGGTGTACCCTTAATTTGAAAATCATGGATGGCTTGGATTGATGTAGAAAATATTATTTTTATGTGTGGGGTATTTCAGGTTTTGGGTGTGTTTAAATACTCTGTCAATTTCTGCCATTAGGTAACCCTAGGAATACAGCTTGGGTAGTTTTGGTAACTTCGCACAGTGTGAGAACGTGACCTTACATTTTTTGTCTTGTTCGCGCACTCAATGTACTTGCTCGGGAACGCGAAAACAACGTTTTATTCCATTCGCGCTGCCGAACACGCCGAAAATGTTTAATGTGTTTCTTGTGCTACAAAAAGTCCTCATTTATGTTGTCATTTGGTTGTAGTTTTCTCTTTTTGGAGCATGGACCACTTTCATTTTCTGTCCTCTATGTAATGATTTCTTGTTTATGGGTGGGGTGACCAATTTGGGCGGTGGTGGTGTGTCCATTTTGTGAAGCAAAGCATTGTCCCTTTGCCATAGGCATTATTGTCTGTCTTCTCTTTCTTTTCATGTTGTTGTTGGTGGCCAGGCCATGTGGTGGCGGCCATTTTGTGTATGCTTCCTTTGTGATTTTGCCATGTTGTTGTTGGTGGCCAGGCCATGTGGTGGAGGCCATTTTGTGTATACATTAAAATTTTCCATGTTGTTGTTGGTGGCCAGGCCCTATGGTGGCGGCCATTTTGTGTATGCTTCCTTTGTGAATTTTCCATGTTGTTGTTGGTGGCCAGGCCCTATGGTGGCGGCCATTTTGTGTGTCCTTCCTTTGTGCTTTTGCCATAGGCATCCAAGGTTTTTGACTATTCTGGCAGTAGGGCAGAGTTACTACTACTCATAGCCATAGGTGCATTAAAGTGAATCAACTCTCTTGACACGCGACATTACATTTTTTGTCTTGTTCGCGCGCTCAATGTACTTGCTCGGGAACGCGATAACAATGTTTTATTCCATTCGCGCTGCCGAACACGCCGATTTTGCATTCTCGCAAACAATATGTCCCGAGTTGCATAAAAGTTTCTCGAAAATGTTGCATGTGTTTCTTGTGCACCCAAAAAAACTTAAGTTGTCATTTGGTTGTAGTTTTTGGAGCCTGGAACAATTCCTGTGTCTGTCTTCTGGTTTGTGGGTGGGCTGACCACGTGGGCAGCGGTGCAGCTACTTTGTGAAGCAAAACAAAGCATTGTCCCTTTCCCATAGGCATTTATTGTCTGTCTGCTCGTTTCTCTTTCTTTTCATGTTGCTGGGGGTGGCCAGGCCATGTGGTGAAGGCCATTTTGTAGGTACTTCCTTTGTGCATTTATCATTGGCCTCCCAGCTTTTCGTCTGATCTGACAGTAGGCCAGAGTCCCAGAGGTAGTAGTTAGCGGGGGTGCTGCCTTTATGTAGCTGTTTTCATTCGGTGTATGCAATTAACATCATTAGCGCATGTGTGTATGGCATTGCATTCCAAAATGTGTTGTCTGGGCAGGGGTTTTGTATGTGTTTTTGCGGTGTAGGTTTACAACCTCTGTCTTAGCCATGGGGTATTTTTATTCCTTGCATTAACCTGTCATGTGCAGCAGGCATCCTCCTTTTTCTGTCCATATTGGTATATGTAGGCCTGCTTGACTTTATTGGTTCTTTCTGGACTTCATGTGGCTTGGAGCTGTGGTGCTGGACTGGTAGTATTAGTCTTCTGTTTTGTCTTTTATACATTGGCCTGTGTGTCTTTCAATTGTTCATGTTGCCTTACTGCTTGTTTGACTGATGTTGTTCTGCCTTCTTTGCTTGTAGGTGCACAAAAAAAGACTGAGGAGGTGCTGGTTGTTTTTTCATCCATCGCCCGTTCTATTGCCAGACGGACGTCCTTCAGTTGTACGCCACGTGTGGTGTGTGACTCATCTGACCAGACATCTCTGCAATTTGTGCTGCTGTGAGCTGACATCAGAAGAAGATGGGCCCCAAGAAAGCTACCAGGTCCTCCACCACCAAGAAAGTTGCTGAGAAGAAGGAACAGAAGAAGGAAGTGTCACTTAAGTCTGGTATGGACCCCAAAACCTTTTTTGGGACCCCAAAAGGTACACCTGCAGCAGCGGTGTCTGGGGTGCAAACTGGGACCAGCACATCCGCATTAGTGGGGGCAAGCCACCAACCCAGGGCCAAGCACATGATGAGGGTCGAAGAGGTAGCCAGCCTAATGTTTACAAGCAGTGATACTGAGCCTGAACTAAACTTATCACTGTCTCAAAGTAGTACACAATCCACGCAAGATGGAAGTGCTCAACAACCACCGCCAGCAGTAGATGTTCAACAACCACAACCACCGCCCGCAATAGGAGTTGTTCACCCACAACCATTTCCCGCAACAGTTGTTGAACAACCACAACCACCGCCCGCAACAGTTGTTGAACAACCACAACCACCGCCCGCAATTGGAGTTGTTCAACAACAACAACCAAATCCCACAATAGTAGTTGTTGGAGAACCACAGCCCGCAATAGTACTTCCTCAAGAACAACAACCACCATCTCCGCACGCAATAGTAGTAGTTGTTCCTCCCGAAGTCAGGGCAGTTCAGGAAGTAGAGCCTCATTCCGAGCAAGAAGAAGAGGAAGCCACTTCTGGAGGTGATCTATTGTCTTTCAATTCACCAAGGGAAAGGAGGGTTAGTGCATCGAGTTCTTCGCCAAGCATCCCTTCCGATGACCTTGATACGGATTGGCAGCCACAACTATCTGAGCATTCAAAGGAGAGACATCCCAAGAAGACCAGGCTAGGAAAAAGGAAGTTTCCAGCAAGGCTTGAACTTATGGAGGCCGATGTAGGTGAGCAGGATACTGCTGGTGATAAAGACGGGTCCGACACTGTCATCATCACGAGCGTTATTCCTGGTGCAGAGGATGTAGAGACCAACATTTTCACCCTATCCAGAAATGCTGCGATTAGTGATGAGCAGGTAGAACGCATAACTCCTACACACTCAACACCCAAAGTAACACCAGCTCCCATTTTTTCATCAGCGAAGGCCCGGCAGCATCCGACATCCAGCAGAAGCGCCACTTCAACAGAAGGAGGTAGTGGCAGTACTAGGACTGAGCTGTCACATAGTGAAATTCAACAATCCTCCAGTCCATCCGGCATTGGAAGTGGGTCCTCCTCTTCCTATGGCAGGAGACAAAAGTTTACCTCCCCAGTGTGGGACTTCTTTACGGTTCACCCAGTTCAGGAGAACATTGCTGTATGCACCATTTGTCATGTCAATGTTAGTCGTGGTAAGATTGGTACAAACTATGGTACTGGAGGCCAAACGACCCATTTGAAAAAAACACACTTCATCAGGTGGGAGAACCACCTTGCAAGCTTAAAAAATGTGAGCACTGGTGTTGGTGGGGATACAGTGCTACAAGGTCCACTCATGGTTGTCCAGGAGGTAGAAGAAGAGGGAGACGATGACCTTCTATCTAGGAGTGGTACACAAATGAGCCCTGTCGCCAGCACTGGAGTGGTAAAGTCCACATCCTCCGCATCAGCAACTTCTCAGTGGCACCAGAGTCAGCTGGAGACACCAAGGAGTGCAAAGTCTGCGATGCAAGGTGGTCCGTCTAGCATAACTGAAAGAAATACAAAGCAGCGTACCATTACTAGCATGTTTAGGCAGGAGGGAAAGTACGAGCGGAACCACCCAATAGCACGTTTGTACAATGCGAAACTTGCGAAAATGTTGGCACTGGACCTTCTCCCATTTTCATTTGTTGAGGCTGTTGGATTTCGGGAATTAGTGGCAACCCTCTGCCCAAAATGGAACGTTCCCAGTCGCTACTATTTTGCCCGAGTTGCTGTTCCAGCACTACACCACGACGTGCTGGAATTGATTGGGAAAGCCTTACAACAGAGTGTTGTCCATTGTATCCACCTGACAACAGACATGTGGAGCAGTTGCGCTGCTACAGATTTCATGTGCATCACCGCACACTGGATCTCTTTTGCAGGTGTTAAAGACAAGTTAACTTCAGGCCTCCTTGACGTTGCTGGGATTTTTAATGATGCGCGCAGACATGCAACTGTAGCCATGTTTGCTATGGAGAAAAGTCATACTGCTGAAAACATTTTGTCTGAGTTTAACACCAAGGTCTTTAAATGGCTGAAACCAAGAGGCCTTAAGATTGGTTTTGTTGCCACCGACAATGGCAGTAATGTAGTGAAGGCAATGAGAGAAGGACATTATTTCAGGGTACCCTGTTTGGCACACTGCATTAACTTAGTCGTGCAAGACTTTCTGAAAACTGAAGACAAAGTCAGCAACATACTAACTATCTGCAGAAGAATATGCACGCACTTTAACCATTCTTTTAAAGGACGGAAGCTGCTACGGGTCATTCAGCGTGAGCATAAATTGCCAGTCAAAGCACTGATCCAGGAGGTCCCAACACGTTGGAACTCAACTTATTTCATGCTTGAGCGTCTCTTTGAGCAGTACATACCACTGAATGCTTATGTCATGTCAAGAAGATTAGGGGATCCTACTGTTAATCTTAAAGCCCTGACCATTGAGATGTGGCAGTGGGACCTCGTTAAATGCATCACAGAGATGCTACTACCCTTTGAGGTCTTCACACGTGCAGTTAGCAGGGAGGACTGTACTATGGGCCAAGCCATCCCATTGTTGTACATGCTTGAGCAACAGGTGAAGGAGGTCTGTCAAACATACGAAGGTGACGAACAAAAAGTTGATGCATATACCTTGGCCAAGGGCTTAGCCAACCGCTTATCTCTAAACGCAAGGCTTCAAATGATTGTGTCAGGTGAACATTACATAACTGCAACAATGTTGGATCCACGGTACAAATTATTTGTCAGCAGTAGCACAGTAATTCCTTTTTCAGATGAGGATGTTGCCAAGTACAAAACTTCCATAGCTGCGGAAGCTAATGATTTAGAAACTGAACGGCTGTTACTTAAAGGCCTGCCAGTGCCAGCCCAGGCCAGTCCAAGTACTCCTGACGCAAGTTCTTCACAGCATGAGAGCAGTGCGTCTGCTTTCCAGCAGGCACCAACAGTACCAAAAGCAGCACCTACACGATCTGATTCAACAGACCCAACCAAAAGCATAACTGCTTTTTTTCTACAGAAAGGGATGGGTAAGTCCGTTGCTGTTGCAAAGGGGAAAGAGGACCAGCAAAGCCGAGCCCCAATGAACACTGAGCGGATGGTTCAGGCCTATCTGGATGACACAACAGAGGTGTTCATGGAGCAAAGCCCATTGGTCTATTGGTATGAAAGAAGGAGACAGTGGCCAGTGCTGAGCAGGCTGGCGATAAAGTATCTGGCTTGTCCTGTAGCCAGTGTCTCTTCTGAGCGGGTTTTCAGTGCTGCTGGTGCCATTGTGACATCGAAAAGGACTAGTCTCTCCCCCAAAAGCGTGGAGAGCCTGACAATGATAAAAATGAATCAACGCTTCATACCACCAGACTATAAAGTACGTGAATCAGAGCAGGATGAAGAAAGCGAGTCCGAAGACCTCCTCACTACTGGGTTACATGACCTACTTCTGTCCGAACGCACAGAGTTTGAGGACGAGCTCCTCTTCCCTGACAACTAGGCTTTTAAATTGTTACTTTCTCCCTTCCTTTATTTGTGTTATTTTCTTATTAACAAGGGCTTTCTGGTGCTAAACTGCAAATAAAAACCACAACCAAATCCATCCCCACCACTGATTCTTTTTATGTACCTACTGGAGTTGCACGCCTGTGCATTTATTTTCACTGTATCTTTTTATTTACCTACTGGAGTTGCACGCCTGTGCATTTGTTGACTGCAGCACTCCTCAGAGTCGTGCTCCATCTTCTTGCCTCCCACTCAAGTCAATACAATTCCATCTTGCCAGCCATACATTGGATGTTGTATGTAGATGGAGTATAGTACAATAATGTAGCCTCTAACAGTCCCTCCATAACAAGTGAACCATACAGTCGTGACTACAGCCATCCTCTATATCATTTGAAATCTGCAACTCATCACTGTCTTACTCTTAAGGCTACCACCTCTGTCTGCAGGCATTCATAGACGACTCTTCAGTGTCAATACTTGAGCAGGCATCCACAACTGAAGTCAACTTGTTGTGACTCGTCATTATTTTTAAAAGGCTCGGCATCATCTGTGATCAATCATCTGATAGTGAAAGACAAGAGCAAGACAGGTATATTAAATGAATGATGCCATGCATTGCATAGGATGTTTAGCTGACTCTGAGCAAATGTGCATGGAATTGAAGTATACTAGTAAGTTCAGACTCACGTGATGGGCAATTTTTCCATGTTATTTAATAATATAAATTATTTACGCACTTGCGATCCTACTACTACAGGTGCTGTCAGGACTTAATTTATCGTTCGTAGTCACACACTACAGAGTAGACTGAGTTGCTGGTGCTGTTGGACTAGACGTGCCACACCTGATAATGATGGTGACACCACACATATCATTGCACGCTGTCAGGCAGTTGGATCTGAGCTGATTGATGTATGATGTTTCTTGGAGTGGAATACAAGGTAAATACAAATAAGAGGCACAGCACAGTAGACCCAGGCTACTTCATGTGTGTGCACTGTGCAGTGGTACAGTACAATAGTGGTATGATTGGTGACTGAGAATGACGCATTGATTTTGTTCATTAATTTTGAAAACGCTAGGTTGTTTTTGTAATTTTTATGCCCCTTTCTCTGGCTCAGTCAAATTGCTAGGTAAATGCAGTTTGTGTTACTGGCGACCCTGTGTCGTGGGTCTGTTCTGTGCTGGCTCCTATCTTTTCTTGTACTTATAGATTAATAATGATGTGCAACTAGTAGACTTATACATAACATATTGTATCGAAGCCGCCTCAGTCTGAAAGTCCTCTCTTTACGACTACTCCGCTTGTATTATTTTTTTGATCTTCACTGTATTTCAAATACACTTTGTTTAGGTCATTCACATTCTTTTGTATTTGCCTTTTCTTTTTCAATCCACACAGGCTGGACGTTTTTTACCCACTGCTATTATACTATGAGCGTCTACTCACCATTACCACTAATCATCATCATCAAGCAATTGGATGGCGAGAAACAAAGAATGATATTCAGCGTATCCTGTTTCTACGTTTATTCCTTACATTCATTGGCTAGTGGATCAAATTCAACATCATAAATCATCGTCTTCATTGTTTTGCTTTTGTTGTCTACATGCGTACTGTTTTTATTTCTCAAACCATTCCCAATACCCCCGTACCCATCCATTCAACAAACCCTAACCCTCTTCCCCCGGGCTGCGTGGTTTCATTGAGGTGCGATGTTTGTATACACCAACAATTTGATCACGCGCTTGCTGGGGCAGATGTGGTGAAAGCAACAATAGTGTCATTTCAACAAGGCATGGCCGGGATCTTCTTCTGCTTCGCAACTCAAGCTCTGTGTATAATGCCAATTAATTTACCATTACCATCAAACAACGAATACGTAATGAGTTGGCGTCATTGTTTGTGTTTAAGTTTACAGCATTATGATTTAGAAAAGTTTGACGTTGACGTGAGTACTACAACTACAGTTGAACTTCTTATCTTCTCTTGCACTTACTTTCCAGTCCCCAAAACCATTGTTTTGTTTCAGTTTAGCAGTTGCAAAATTGTATTGGATCAGTCGTGTAATGTACTGTACTTAATACTTATACTACCCCCACATTGTCTATCACGAAAATGACTGCCTCTTTCTTTTTGTCTCAAAATGCTACTGGCAGGGTCTGTCTACTACTACTATCACAGAAGTTCAGAACAACAGATTCTTATCCATTGTCTTGGGAAACAAATGCAGCCCACTTCATCATCAGCAATCACAGGTAAGATAAGTTTGCTGTGAGGTATAACGCAAGACAGACTGGTAGTTCTTCTAATACTACAAATATAACTCGGTGAGGGTTTACCGCATCTATCTGTCTGCATGTTAAAGATGTGGCCAATATATTTTTTTATTCGAAAGCACTGTCCCCTGACCTGCATGGCCAATTAAACGTTGTGATGTTGCACAACGTACATTATTTGGTGAAACAGTCCCCCCTCCACCCCCCAACAAACACAAATGAACTTCAAATGTTTTCTTTTGAAAATAACTTTGTCTCATTTTTATTTTAACATAACATAAAGAAAGATGATAGAAAAATAAAATATATATCAAATCTTACCCCACAGCTGTCCCTACCCTCCCCTAACCCCAACCAAATTTCAAAGTTAAATGTAAACCCCAACACCCAAATCCCACCCACCAACAAAAGGATTTAAAAAGGGGCAAACAAACAGGGTCCATCTCAAAGCCGGCGGGCTTTCAGGTGTTTGTCCACAATGACCTTGACACGCTCCTCTATTCCATCCTCAAGCTTCTTCCGCTCCTCCTCAAGCCTCGCTACCCGGCGGAGAATCTTTTCTTGAAATTCCCGCCACCTACATTTGCACGCATGTTGTGGGGGGGCCGCCAATGATGTAACAACTCGGCGGCGGGCGGCTGCCTGACCACGGCGACGTACTCCTGCAGGCTTGGGGGCCGGGGCATTGGAAGAGGCAGCAGCGGCTGCCGCCGCCTCCTCCTCCTCCTCCTCGGCCTGAGCCACCAGCCGGCGGTAGGCCTCTACGATGGCCGGCAGTTTCCGCTGCCGGGCCCGGACTGCCAACTCCTTCCTTGTTGGTTTTGAAGGTGTAACTATAAAGAAAGAAACAGAATTGTTGTAATCCAAAATCCCCACAAATCAAGAACACAAAATTGATTCAACACATAGTGGCACAGTAGCACTAGCAAGCAAGCTGAGTACAAAAAATTGTGTTGCATCTATCTTGAACATTCTACGGCCTATATAATTAATTTGTTGGACTTTTTGGCACGGCATTATGCCTGCCCTAGTAGCATGGGTGTACTTCAACGGTCACACACATTAGAACGAACACCTGTCTTTTTCATATCTCGTTTTATATTATATACTCTGATTCCGGGAAGGCGGAAACAGTCTCAAACTAACATTAATTAACAGGGGGCAGCTAGTAGTACATGTCTAGTAGAGACTATCATTCTTTATATCGCGCAACAAACCTTATTTGGTTTGTGTTTCACCAGCAACGACCCATGCATCCAGTCGTCCCCTCCTTCCCTTGCCTTTGGGTTTGACCAAAACACCGCTGCTGCTGAGACTATCCACTAACCACCGATATTGGGTGTGTCTCCCAACCACGCTGGCAGCTGTGTTTTCCCCTTTCCATGCTTCAACAACAACCCATGCATCCGACTGCTATCAGCCACCTGCATTACTGTAGTGGTAATGCTAAGCATGGTAATGACAAGTAAAGGTAACATCATATATTGTCCAGTAGAGTACAGTGAGGAAGTTTTCCCCTCCCACCAAGTAATGCGGATCACTATTGAATGTAACTTACCATCGCCCACCGCTGTTGGCTCCCCCCCACTGCTGCTGGTGCTGGTGTAGGTGCCTCTGGTCCTCCTGTCCCCACCGGGATCGCTGACGCTGCGCCGCTGTCCCCGTCGGCACTGGTGGATGGTACGGGTTCTGCACCTATAAAAATAAGTACACCTTTTTAGATGGATGCACAGCCCCCATTGTACTTGTTCACCAAGAATGGAGTTCTTCAAAACAGTTAAATACAACGTACGTAATCAGTAGGAGTCCACATTGCATAGTACAGCAGAGTCACTACACATATTAGCATTCATTGTTATGGTATGGTACCCAAGCTCATCTCATCTGTACTGCTACTCTAGTCCTTGGAAATTTGAAGTGAACTATGCAACCTTTGTACATCAATGTATCCAGTTTTGCGCATGCTACCTCGCAGCTTGTTGCGCAGTACGAGAAGACGCCTTTGAGGCAGCATGATTGTTCAATGCATACACCTGAAGAGGTTGGAAAATAAAAGGGCCCGTATTTAAGTTTTCTATGTGGATTGTGGAATAGAGTTGGCTTACAGGTTACAACTTCTTTTTAGCATGGCTGCATAAAACTGGCCTAAATGTATTTCATACTGTCTAACGTGCACCTATTTTGTCATTAATTTTCGCCAGATGAGAAGATTTCCTTCTACGAAGCTGACATTTCCAGAGCTTACCAAAAAGAGGCATATGTAACCAGTATACGTTCAATGGTGAGGGGTCTCCGACATTTCCCACATTTCCCTATCGTGCACTAGTAGCTGTACAAATGTTGATTACTTTATTCTGCCTTTTTTAACTCTGGATTTTTTCTGGTGGGCCCCTCGACGTATTTCACGGAACAACTTAAAAACATTGATGTTACTTACTTACTTCTAACAAAATAAAGCTTTTGAAGTACCACTTTGACTCTGAAGTTTATTTTCAGTGTCTGTTGTCTTGTAGACTCACACGAGTGAGTGAGCAAAAGGGGGTTTCATATGTTATGGTTTGTGTAATAAAAGCATTGGGCATCTTGGTATTGGGGTTCAGGAGTGTGATAATTGAATAATTGACCAATGACTGAGCCCATATAGGTTGTCGTTCAGTGAATTGTGGGTTCCTCAGAGTTCTGTGACTGAGGTGTAAGTAAGGTCCAACCTGCCTATCAGCACCAACATCCATTTTTCTGGTGCATACATAGTTATGTAATATGTATATGACTCCATAGAAGATAGAATACCCACAAGACTAGTAGTGGTATACTAACGTTTACAAAATACTAGACAAACATCTGGATGCATACTTGGTTGGTGTCAATTGCCAAAGCAGAGACATTACAGAGGAAAAAACCTAAGACAGGAGTGGACCCTGTGCCTACAGCTATTCTAATTTTTTTATCACATATTTATGGAAAAGATTAATACCTTTACTAAAGAGAGTCAAAATTTCTTTAGGAAGTAAATGTAATTAATCGGTTGAAAAAAAAAACTCTGTTACAAAGTTAGGGAAATATCATTGTTCCAAAAGAAAGCACTGTTGGACTTACTGGGGACAGCAGCAGGATCCTCAGTAGAGGAGCTCTGTGCCTGTGGTGGTTCACCCGCCGACTCGGTCCCAGCATTCTGCTTGCCCCTGGGTTCTGTGGTTCATGTAAGAAATAATAAACAAAGAGAAAAACATTGAGTGCTGTGAAACATAGACATCATTTCAAAAACCACTGCTAGAACATTAAAAGAAACAAACATTGATCTACCAAATGACTACTGCCTTGCAGGATTCACTGACTGTATACTTGTAGAAAACAAATCAAATGTTCCATAAACATTCTGATTGCAGATTACTAAGTAACACAGAGGCAGTAACACCTGAACAACACCACCGTTTCAAGAGATTCAAGAATGGGGTAATCAATTATCTGTGAGTAGTCATTTCTTTTTCATTTTTGCCAGCAAAATGCATAGATCACAAGGAGGAGACATGCAGAAATTTTGTGCATACACGAAATTGTACGTTCGTTGCATCATATTTTGTTCTGCTACTGACTGAATGCTACTGCTGCCAAGCCTACCACTCATTAAACAACTATCAGTTCTATGGAGGGCTGAGGCAGGGGTGGCTCTAGGCTCATGGTGGTCCTCCTGGGCAGGGAGCGTAGGTAGGGGGCCCCGGAAGAGGAGGTCGGGCGGAGGACGGAGGACAGTGAAGAGGGGGAGTCAGGGTGTTTGGAAGTGGAACAGAGCCGGAGGCAACAAATCCCTGCCAGGGGCCGCCACGCAAATATGTATCCATCCTCAGAGGATTATTAAATTAAGGATATATATTGGTGCGGTGGCCCCTGAAGTTTGGTGGCCCTGTGCAGTTGCACAGCTTGCACATGCCTAAAGCCGGCCCTGGCTGAGGTAAGAAGAACAAAGTAACTTTAGCATTCATTGCCAGAGGAGGATTCATGCAGAAGAGAAGGCCGTGAAAAAAATGCTACAATATGCAAACTACGTACAATTATCCATCCACCGCTATTTCACTGACGGACAAAGGAAGGACAAGACTCTATTAATAGCATTAACTAACTTCAGTTCTCTACAATAAAGAAAATCTCACATCAATAAACAGCAACAGCTAGCGCAAAGTTGAAACAAGACGCAAGAGTCAGTGAAGAAGAATAGTGTCATACAATTACAGTAGATATACCGGAATACATCGGAAATGTAACTAGGAGCAACAGTCATCGCGTTACTTATTCAGCCAATATTTACAAAGATACAATAACAATATTTATACTACTATATATATATATATATATATATATATATATATAAAGATATATGAGCAAGTGAGCAAGGGCACAGGCGTGCCCGAAACGCGTCTGATGACTACTTTTCACCACACGATGAAGTAAAATAAAGGATTTAAATATCTTACTCTTGCCTGGACGTGCTAATTCCTGGTCTGTATGCCTTTCTGTGCAGCTAAGCACGGGTGAAGACGGGCTGGATACGCATATATATATATATACACACACACTTTTTTTTGGGTAGCCACTCACCAAGACCCACAACCTCGACACCAAGCAGGTCCAACAGGTCCTGCTCCCGGTCCAAAATGTCGGCCCAGCGATGGGACAGCTGATGGTGGGTACGCCGGATACCAGAGCAGCGGAAGACTGCCCACCGCCGGAGACGCTCTTCAATACGCCGGTAGCCGGAGCCGGGCCTGCCGCCTGCTGCCAAGGTCAAGGGGAGGTGGCGCTGGATAAAAAAGACCAGGGCAGCCACCTCCTCCTCCCCAAAAAGTTGGCGGGCCGTCACTCCTGCGGGGCGCATTCTGCCGCAAGGCAGCCGGGTTTTTTTGGGCACAGCCGCCTTGCCCTTTGAGCCGCCGATGCTGCTGGCACCCTTCACCATGGTTCTGGGTGGAGGGGAGAAGAAAAGTTGAAGACAAAAAGGTAGGGGAAGGAAGAAGCAAGGTAAAAGAAGGAAGTAATATAAAAGAAGAGAAAAGTTGAAAAAAAGTTGTAAAAGTAGAAATAAAATGAAAAATATAAACCTAGGCACAGAGAGAGATAGGTAATAACTAAAGAAAGTTTGAAAAAGTGGGTGAAAAGACCAGGATTGAAGAGATAGGAGGTAGATGCTAAAGTAGGCCCAAAACCAAAGCCAGAGTGTGAAATCCAAGATGGCTCTGCCCGTCGCGACCGCCTGGGTAGGTTTGCGCGATATTTGACGCGATCACGCACTTTTGTAGTGCGAACGAGAAGATGAGTTCCCGAACATGTCTTACACAACGCGAACACGTTACTTGTGACCCGGAACAGGAAATAAGGGAACGCAAGCGGGCGGGACAAACCTCTTGGGTAACTTAGCGCGCTAGCCATCCCGAGCATGCAGGCAGCGCCCCGAACATGCGCACCGCGCTCCCGAAGACGAAAAACGGCGCGCGAACGGGTCTAGCAAGCAACTACGCATGTCTACGGAGCTACGCGTAGCTCGCGGAGTGCAAGTGCGTCTTCGCGTAGCTCCGCGGAGTGCGGCTCCGCGAACTACGCCCTGGATCTATGCCTTAAATGTGGGTGCTCTGCCCCTGCCCCACCTGCAAGCTACCTGCCGCCGGGCTAGCAGTATGCACATCACTAGAAATTTGCGGTGCGGCGTGACTATATCAGTGACCAAGCCCAGCAGAGCCTTGACAGGAGTCGGCTCAACAGGAGTACCCAGCATTTCTGCCAGCCCTTCAAAGACTTCCCCCCAGTACTTGGCCACCTGAGGACAGGACCACGCCAAATGCAAGAAGTCAGCAGGACTTTGACCACAACGGACGCTGTCTCTGAGATGGAGCCTATGCAACCGCGCCGGGGTATGATAAAGCCGATGCAAGAATTTAAAATGAAGCAGGCACAACCTACTATTACTAGAAATCTCTGCCTTCTGGAGGCAAGCTATCTCCCACTGGTCATCAGAGAGTGGTTCATCAAGGTCTGCGTCCCACTCCCGTCTAGCCCTAACCAGGGATCGTGGAGAGGCTGTACAAACTTGTGCGTACAACAGGGATATCAGATGGGAAGGAGCCTCTGTCTGCAGCATTAAGTTGAGGGAAACAAACGTGTCCGGCTCTTTTGGAAAGTCAGGGGTTTTGGGTCGCACACTCTGTCGTAGCCTGGTGTAAAGGAAGAGGTCCATAAATGAGTGCGGGCTGTCTCCAAAGAATTGTTCCGTCGTTTGAAATTCTCCCCCCAGGTATAAGTCTCCCCAAGTCGCATATCTCAGTCTGCTTAGCATATTTTGACATATATTCTCAGTCGTAACAGGCAGCAGTGGACAGCTGCGTAAAGATAATCTAGGGGAATACATCTGGGGTACCCCACCGGTCCGTGCCAGCCAGTTCCACCCCCAAAGTTGGTGATCTCGCGCAAGACGGGGATAAGATTGTCTTGTGGCCTATGTATATACAACGTAATATCGTCCGCGTAGAGGGACAGAAACAGTTGCCTAGAGGGGTATATAAGGCCCCTGTGGTTATAATGTTGTCGTAATTTAGCGGCTAGTGGCTCTATTGCTATGGCAAATACAAAAGGGGCGAGGGGGCACACCTGCCTCGTCCCCCTAGAGATTTGGAAGGCCTCCGAGTGGGAGCCGTTAAGCAGAATTCTGGCACAGAGCGCTGTATACAGCAATTTGATCCAGCCCTAAAAAGACGCTGGTAGCCCCATACTCGGCAGTGTCCCCATCACGTAGTCCCACTCTACGAAATCAAACGCTTTGGTGGCGTCTAAGAAGACAGCCACCGCTGCGCTGCGTGGGTCTATGTCCTGTACTACCGCCAGGAGAGTCCGGAGGTTATGAGCCGTGGCTCGATTCAGTATGAACCCTGCTTGGTCAGGCAGCACCAAACGCTCCAGGAGGAGATTCAACCTCGTAGCCAATACTTTTGCCATAATTTTGGTATCGCTATTTAGGAGCGACAGGGGCCGGTACGAATCGCAAATGTTAGGGGGTTTGCCAGGTTTAAGCAGAGACACAATCTGGGCCTCCCTCATGGTCGCAGGGAGACAACCCTCCCCCAGGGCCTCATAAAATACTGCCTTCAAAATGGGAGCCATAACGGGAACGTAGGTTTTGCAAAAATCGATGGGTATCCCATCAGATCCTGGGGCCTTCCCGGACCGCATGGTCATGATTGCCTCCTTAATATCATCAACCTCCAGCTCATGAGTTAGGAATTTGCGTTGCGTGTCCCCCAGCCAGCCGAGGACAACGTCCTCGAGATACTCCCGAGTTGCAGTTGACTCTGTTGCTGCGACGCATAGAGCTGTTTATATTATTCCGTCAGAATAGACATCTGGTCCGGGAGAGTACTATGCGGCACCCCCTGCTCATCTTGCAGTGCAATGATATAATTGTTAAATCTTGGAGGTCTCACCGCTCCAGCAAGAGACTTCCCCGGCCTGTCCCCCTCGCCATACACTCGAGCCGTAAAATGCTTCCCCCGGAACTTACACTCCCTCTCAGCCACCTCAACATATTCCGTCATTTTCTCTTGCATCCAAGCCCTAAGCTCTCCTGTCCCAGCATTGCCCAGTGTTGCCTGCTCCAGCTCCCTTAGTACGGTCTCCAGTTTGTGTAAGGTGCGGCGGAGATCCTTCAAAATGCCTCCCCCTTTGGAGATACACCAGCCCCGCACAGTCACTTTAAACGCCTCCCACACCTTCGTTAGACTGTCCACTGGTCCCATATTCCTGGGGAAGAATTCGACAATTTCCTGCTCAATCTCTGCCCGGAAGACAGCGTCCTGCAAGTCTAAGGGGTTCAGTCTCCAATTCAGATACGGGGAAAGGTCTAATGGTGGTCTCCGCACGACTAACACAGGGGAGTGGTCAGAAAAGGTTCTAGCCAGGTGTGTCACTTTGTCAACCCAGTGTGCCATGCCCATCGTTATGAACACATAATCTAACCGGGCCCAGGCGTTGTGCACAGCCGAATAATGTGTCCCTTCCATCCGTGTGGGATGTAAATGGCACCATGTATCCAGCAAGTACTCAGTAGTTACGAAGTCTTGCAACGTGCGCCGAGTGTTGGTGTAGTGTGCAAAGGTAATGTGGGAGCGGTCCAAACTAGGGTCAACTACAGTGTTAAAGTCTCCGCCCCAGAAAACATATCTAGGTCCAAGTGTGCTCAATTTGCTTCGGAGTATGAACAAGTGGTGAGCATCATCTATGTTAGGCCCATAGTAATTTGCAAACACTACATCTTACGAATTCAGTCTACCCCAGAGCATACAGTACCTCCCGTCAAGATTTACATCCGTCCCTCCTGCAACAAACCTAACTCCGCGTTTGATAAGTATGGCTACCCCTCTAGCGTACCCGGAATAGGATGCAAAACAACTATGAGATGCCCACCTTGATGCAAACCGGGGCGCACTACCTTGTGAAAGGTGGGTCTCCTGTAGCATAACCACATGAGCATGATGACGCTCCAAATAACCTAACACCTGCCTGCGTTTCCTAGGGTCATTCAATCCCCTAACATTCCAGGAGACAACTTGTAGATCAGTGCCATCAGCGTGTTTTTCAGTCATGACTATCACTCAACACGGTCTGTTCATTACTTTGGTCACGTTCACTTCCCCTCCTAGCACCCATCATTCTCCTACCCCCGGGTCCCTCCCTTTGCCTTTCCCTTATCCCTCCCACTCCGGCAGCCCCAACACTCCAGGAACATATTCCCCCCCCAGCCCTTATCCGCCCCAACTAATGGTGTCTGCACTTTAAACGTACAAATCAAACCAATAGAAAAAAAAGAAAAGGGGGAATGCCCTCAACTGGGTAGCTGCTAGGGGCCTCTGTCACACCCACTCAGCCTCCTTATCTCACCCATCCACAACCACCTATACAACAGGGGTCGGTCTGACGGGACGGAGGTGAGTATCCGGATGGCCAGGTATATACACAATTTATAAGCTGTAGTTATACGTCACCAATCTGCATAGCGTCCACGAAGGTCATAGCTGCATTGCAGCCAGGTGCCGCTTCCCATGCTGCACCCCAGTGTCAACCTGGCTCCGACAGTGGTGAGTGAGATCTCGAGCGCCGTCTCTCAGCCTCCTCTCGCGAAGTCGACCGCCGGTCTCGTTTAAGGTACTCCTCCGCTTGTTGTGGTGTCCTAAAGATGTGCGATTTCCCGCGATAATGAATCCGCAACCTCGCAGGGTATAGCATGGCGTACTGGATGCCTTGTGTTTCCAACTTTTTTCTTTACCGACATGAATTTGCGACAGCCTCCTGCACGTTTTGGGTGAAGTCAGGATAAAAAGACAGGGTGGTGTTCTCATACTTCACTTCGCCTTTTCCCACGCCAAACGTAGCACTGTGTCTATATCGCGGTAATTCAGGAACCGCATGATTACCGGGCGCGGTGGGGCCCCGGGAGGGGGACGTGCCACCAGCGATCTATGCACCTGTTCAATGGCCATGTGCGCAGAGAAGGAGTCTTTGCCAAATAAGTCAACCAGCAAGCGTTCCAAAAAGTCTTCCAGCCTCCCAGTGTTAGTAGATTCTGCCAGGCCTAGCATTTGTACGTTGTTCCGCCGGGAGCGGGCCTCCAACTCCTCATTTTATCAGCGATGACTTTAGCAATTTATCTATTTGCTGCACATGTTGCTGTCTGGTCACCGCACCATCCTCCAAGTCCGACACCCTTTGTTCCACCTCCTTCAGACGCCCTTCATGTTTATCCAGTTTCGCCACCACTGCCTCCAGCCTGTTACTCATAGCGTCCATTTTAGAGTCAATGGAAGTGAGGCTCTGCTGCATCCCCACCAAGAGCACTTTCCACCCTTCATCTCTAGTCTCCGGCGGGTCATCATCTTCGCACTCTTTGGAGTTGGAGCTGGACGCCTTACGTGCGTCGAAAGTCAGCTTCGCCTGCCTGGGTTCCGTCCTTCCTATAATAGCTTCCAGCAGTATATTCGAAGCTAGGGTCTACTTCTTAGGGAAACGGTCAAAATGTCTTCCCTCTCTCTCACCTCGAAAGTTCTGCTCGCAGCAGCCGCCCACCCCACTCAATATGTTCGTCAGGCAGATCGGAACAGGTGTAGGGTCGCAGCACAAATGCGGCAGAGATAGAGGGTCATGTGCAGATGTTTCCCAGGGTGACCTTATGTCTGGGCAGAGGGGAGCAGGTAAATCACAGCGTCCACCGCAGTATATGACCGTTGCCACCTCCGTTAGAAATGGCGCGCTTCCACCCTACGCAGAAAATGGCGGACCGCGTCCCGTGTCTTGTTGGTTGGCGCAGCCTCCCGCCGGCACTCTACGCGCTGTCTGTTGCCCTCCGATTTCTCAAAAGTACCTGCTCTGCAATCGGGCGTCCCCTCTGATGTATTCGGTGGCCTCCACTCCTGCGTGCAATAGTTCTCGGGCCTGGTACTCCCCGGAAGCCGCGCTCAGCGCTGTACTCTGGCGCCAATCCCTCCGTAGTTATTTTGCGGGGTAACGCTGCCCCGGGGGAGTAGGTGCGCACCTCAATCTCACCACATCTCCCGGCAGCAGCAGGCTAATCCCGTCAGAGGTCCCAGGTCGGGCGCAGCTCCGGAAACCGGCCTGTGCAGCCGCGACCTCGCGTAGTTTTCTCACCCAGCAGGGCGCTCCAGGAATTCCCCTCTCGCTCCGCTGTAGATCTCCGGAGCAGTTAGCAGCTGCCACGGGACGCCCCTAGCCTTCAAAGTCGGGCCGGGCAATCAGCACCTCCTCCGCTTCCAGATGGCGACGATTAAGATCCCATTATGTGAAAAGGATGTGGTTTATGAGGATTAATCCGCCCGGGTCGGTGGGAGCGGGAGCCTCAGTCCGGCGCGACCTAGCGCCCCCTCTTACATTCATATTTGACACCTTTCAAGCTGAAAGTGATGCAGCATACGCATGGATGTTCAATCCACCAGTATGGGTAGTCAAGGGATGATACAGACATGGCAACTGTTGTGTATGTGAGACAAAATACATACGTTTGATGTTTGGCCAGGTTAGCAAGATTGTCCACATGTGTCTTTCAAAGATTGGTACATGTACTTACTGTCACAGAGTCTGACCCATGGATTCTCACATTTGAATGGTGAAAGTGTTGCCTGACACACAAACTTGATGTGCCAGTTACTTGGATGGCCTAAGTTGGCATACCTGTCCTTGGTTCATGGGGTACATGCGATTACACAGAGCACTATGCCTGGGAAAATACATTTGGCAGTATGAACAAGATGAATTGTCTGAGGCATCCCCATTTTTCTCACCTGCTGCACAGCTGCACAACATTGTTTACGCACACCTGTGTGCACCAATAGCAACAATCTGCACATATATGTTTATACCACACTGAGTACAGGTCATACATCAGCCAATGTGCTAGCACATGTCAGCCAATTACATCACTCATGATGGTCAACGAGATGCACATGTTGTCTATTGTGCTGATCACATGAACATTGGACTACAGCCAATACTCCGGACCTAAGGGACACACATGTCACAAAAGGAAAGGGACACACCTGGGCACCAAATGATCATGGGGCATAGTTACATTTTGAGAGTTGTTGTTTTGGCAGACTGACAACCTGTGAGAGGGTTAGCAGGCTGAGGGAGGGCAACAAGCATGTTAAACATAGTTCTGCAACATGGCACATACTCACCCCCTCCTTGCTGCTGTCTGGCCTTCGACTGCCCAACTGTCCATCCAGGTTAAGGTAGGCGACCATCAGTATCCTGAGCATGTGGAGGATCAGGGTCCGTTGTCCGCCCATGTTTGAGGAGGTGACAGCTTCAGCTGGACCCTTACAATCTTCCGTATCCAGCCATGGAGGTCCTGCCACCTCTTTTGGCAGTGGCAGACTCGGCGTCTGAAGACCCCTAGGATCATACTGCCCGTATGATGATCTGCCATATCTCAGCCTTCTGATGGGAGTCAACCTGTAAGGATGACATGGTGACACACCATTACTCCACATGCTACATGTTTCTGCTGTAACACACTTGTATACATAGGTCATGGTCAGAATGGCAAGTATGTCTAAGGGGTAGGCAAATGTCATCATGGGCAGTGGTCCTGTGTGCTATTCTCCCTCAAAACCATAAGAACAGTGATGATAAGTCAAACCCACTTCTACATCACTGTACCTGTCCAGAACCCAAATCTACACACTGTAAAAGTTACATTACCTATGTTTGCATGCCTGCCTTTGGGAATTTGAATTCTAGTATTGCATTTCTTTACACATGACCAATAAAGAGGCAGTGTAATCACCACTCATCTGATCCCCTGGTTTTCCGTACAGCTTGCTGTACTGTGGAAGGAGGCTGTCCAGCAGGGCCTGGTTTTCCTCTTCAGTGAATTCTGGTGCCCTTTGCAAAGTGCGTGCCATGGTAGCTACCAGAGGATGTAGAGACAGCAGCTGACAGATGGGGAAGTGCAGTGAGGTTGCAGGTAATGCAGGCAAGTGAATTCTTTAGGGAACAGATAGACTTATATCTGTGCATTAGAGGCAGACTCTTTTCCATGAGTACAAAGCGATAGGTCCGAGTCGTTTGGACCATCCAAAGTTGTCCAATCCATAACATTGCTGGCATCGGACACGCCTACCGTGACATTCAAAATGTACGCATCAGCACACTATTGAGTTGGATACATTGGTGATGGTAGGTAACCGATTCAGATTGCACGCGATACATCGCCGAAATAAAACATGTGTCTGCCACCATGACGACAAACAGCCAATGGGTGTGTCCGGCTCGGTTCAGATTCGTCTCCCACGTCCTTTGAATACTCACCCGTACCATTCACCAAGGCGACCAACAGCCAATGGGTGCGTCAGGCTTGGTTTGGAATTGTCTCACACGTAATTTGAATACTCACCCTCATCGTACACCATAACGACCAACAGCCATTCATGCATCTGGCTCAGTTCGAATGCAGCTCATGCGTCCATTCAATACTCACCTGTGTCGTTCACCATTACAGTAAACAGCAAAAGGATGCGTCCGGCTCGGTGCAGATGTGGCTCACGCGTCCATTCAATACTTTCCCGTGTCATTCACCATTACAGTAAACAGTCAAAGGATGAGTCCTGCTTTGATCGGATGCGGCTAACGCGTCCTTTCAATACTCACCCACGTTGTTCACCATTATAGTAAACGGTTCG
Source organism: Lissotriton helveticus (assembly GCF_964261635.1). NCBI lineage: Eukaryota > Metazoa > Chordata > Amphibia > Caudata > Salamandridae > Lissotriton > Lissotriton helveticus. The sequence goes on along the minus strand of NC_136059.1, from coordinate 728,598,267 downwards.
AATGCAGCTAACTCGTCCTACACAAAATGGTCAGCAGGGCAGGCTGTATTGGAAATCTTGACGTTCTGCTGCATTACATGTGTGGGGACAGTGATCAACATGTCATATTGGACAAAGTACTTGATAGCTCGCACTCCCGTGAGGAGACAAGCTTGATGGACACACAACACACTGTGAGGCACATCACAACATTGAGTGACCACTTCATAGATCACCCTTCTAGGCTTGGACACAGTCCCAGGAGTTCATAGTGTTAAGTCATGTTATGTCCACACATATTCACTGCTTTGTTGGACTGTGTGTCGGAAAGTGGATTGTGGTAATTTAATGTTTGTAAATCTACAGTGGCTGCGTCTTGTCGAACATAATGTTTTTGTTTCCATGATATTTAGCTGCCATATCAGCTTGTATTTGCCATGTTAGTTGTTGTGTTTTTGTGTCACAGGCATACCTGGATGCTTGTCAAATGAAATGTGCCACACATTCTAAAACGTATGTGTATGTGATAGTACTTGTTTGTCAGACATGACATCATGTCAGTGTTCACCCTGTGACAGTGGTGTGCATGGTGACTCGCTGTCTGCATCTAGTGTCCCACATAGCTGCCATTACATATTCTTGTTCTGTGTAACTTTCAACCATGTGATAGTTGTTAACAACCTACATATTGGATACTTTGTTAGGTGTGTGTGGAGTATGTGATGTTTGATCACATGGACAGTGACAGACACCAGACACCAGTGACTAGTTACATTACAGCACTGTAATTGGTACCTAACCATATCAATGTGACATGTCCGGTAAGGGTCACATAGCTGTGCTCTGTATCGAGGCTCAACCTTACGCCTGTGACTTCATTGTGTCTTGATTTAATGTTGCAAGTGTGTAATTGCATGTTCCTTTATACATTGGAAAATGTCCTCAAATATGTTTCCACTTATAACATAGATACCGCAGAAGACCAGCAGTCCACAGGCCCTTCCTGGACCTCGGGACCATGGGAGAACGGGATAGCATCAGACGGTACTGCTTCACCAGACCACTTTTGTGAAGATTATGTTCAGTGTATTTTATTGTGACGAAAATCCAAGAACAGAAGTGAAATATTAACATCTTTTTGTGACATTTGTAATAAAGTTTGAAACATTAAGAGAACATATTTTAACCAGTTATTGTTGAATGGTTGCGCAGATTGATGCTGGGATGGCACTGATTGGTGCTGTGGTGGTGCTGAGTGGTGCTGTGGTGATGCTGAGTGGTGCTGTGGTGGTGCTGAGTGGTGCTGTGGTGGTGCCGAGTGATGCTGTGGTGGTGCTGAGTGATAATGTGGTGGTGCTGAGTGGTGCTGTGGTGGTGCTGTGGTGGTGCTGAGTGATGCTGTGGTGGCGCTGAGTGATGCTGTGGTGGCGCTGAGTGGTGCTATGGTGGTGCTGAGTGGTGCTGTGGTGGTGTTGAGTGATGCTGTGGTGGTGCTGAGTGGTGCTGTGGTGGTGCTGAATGATGCTGTGGTGGTGCTGAGTGATGCTGTGGTGGTGCTGAGTGGTGCTGTGGTGGTGCTGAGTGATAATGTGGTGGTGCTGAGTGATGCTGTGGTGGTGCTGAGCGATGCTGCGGTGGCACTGAGTGGTGCTGTAGTGGTGTTGAGTGGGGCTGTGGTGGTGCTGAGTGATGCTGTGGTGGTGCTGAGTGATAATGTGGTGGTGCTGAGTGGTGCTGTGGTGGTGCTGTGTGAAAATGTGGTGATGCTGAGTGATAATGTGGTGGTGCTGAGTGATGCTGGGGTAGCGCTGGGGTAGCGCTGAGTGATGATGTGGTGATGCAGAGGGCAGAAAGGTACAAAAAGCAATCTAACAAAGGGCAGAAGGGCAGAAAAACAAGGGAAAAACGAGTCTAACAGAGGGCAGAAGGGTTAAAAAAAACAGTCTAACAGAGGACAGAAGGGCAGAAAAACAAGGGAAAAACGAGTCTAACAGAGGGCAGAAGGGCACAAAAAACGAGTCTAACGGGGCAGAAAGGCACTAAAACGAGTCTAACAGAGGGCAGAAGAGCACAAAAAACGAGTCTAACAGAGGGCAGAAGGGCACAAAAACAAGGGAATAACAGAGGGCAGAAGGGCACAAAAAACGAGTCTAACAGAGGGCAGAAAGTCAGAAAAACAAGGGAAAAATTAGTCTAACAGAGGGCACAAGGGCACAAAAAACTAGTCTAACAGGGGGCAGAAGGGCAGAAAAACAAGGGAAAAACTAGTCTAACAGAGGTCAGAAGGGCAGAAAAACAAGGGAATAACAAGTCTCACAGAGGGCAGAAGGGCACAAAAAACAAGAGCAAAATGAATGAAGTGTTTGTCCACGAAGATGCCACCTTTTTGTGCAATACCTCGACTCAACTGGAGTACTTTCTACTGTCTAATCAGTAAGTGCTCCCTCGTTGGCTAAATGTATAGGGGCGGATTTACAATAACCGCAGCTCCGCCACCCATGGTGCGCCGCATTCACAATGCGGCGCACCATGTGGCAAAAACGGCACAGATGCGTCACGCATCTGTGCCGTAAAAGCAGCGCATTGCTGGAGCTGCGTCGCAATCGCAACGCAGCTCCAGCAATGCTCTGGGGGGCCCTATCTCCCCAATGCTGCATCAAGCCTTGCGCCTGCTTCAAGCAGGCGCGGGGTTTTGACGCAGCATTGGCCTAAAAGTGACTGAGTGAAATCTTGTAGATTTCACTCAGCCACTTTTAGGAGGCGTTCCTGCGCAGGAACGCCCTCTCCTGCGCCGGAACACCTCCTGATGGTGCAGGGCTTTACAACGTGACGCATCTCTCAGATGCGTCACGTTGTTAATACCCAGCACCATGGCGCATCTTTTGTGCTGCCGCTGTGTCACAAAAGGTCTCGGTAGAGGGTGGCAGTGGTGAACCAGAGGGTGGCAGTGATGAACCAGAGGGTGACAGTGATGAACCAGAGGGTGGCAGGGGTGAACCAGAGGGTGACAGTGCTGAACCAGAGGGTGGCAGGGGTGAACCAGAGGGTGGCAGGGGTGAACCAGAGGGTGTCAGTGATGAACCAGATGGTGGCAGGGGTGAACCAGAGGGTGGCAGTGGTGAACCAGAGGGTGGCATGGGTGAAACAGAGGGTGGCAGTGGTGAACCAGAGAGTGGCAGTGGTGAACCAGAGGGTGGCAGTGCTGAACCAGAGGGTGACAGTGGTTAACCAGAGGGTGGCAGTGGTGAACCAGGGGTGCTGTGATGAACCAGAGGGTGGCAGTCCTGAACCAGAGGGTGGCAGTGGTGAACCAGAGGGTGACAGTGCTGAACCAGAGGGTGGCAGGGGTGAACCAGAGGGCGCTGTGATGAACCAGAGGGTGGCAGTGGTGAACCAGAGGGTGGCAGGGGTGAACGAGGGGGTGGCAGTGGTGAACCAGAGGGTGGCAGTGCTGAACCAGAGGGTGACAGTGGTTAACCAGAGGGTGGCAGTGGTGAACCGGAGGTGCTGTGATGAACCAGAGGGTGGCAGTGGCGCACCAGAGGGTGACAGTGCTGAACCAGAGGGTGGCAGGGGTGAGCCAGAGAGTGGCAGTGCTGAACCAGAGGGTGGCAGGGGTGAACCAGAGGGTGGCAGGGGTGAACCAAAGGGTGGCAGTGGTGAACCAGAGGGTGGCAGTGATGAACCAGAGGGTGGCAGTGGTGAACCAGAGGGTACTGTGCCCATACACGACTGCATGGGTAACTTCGCCATGCAAGCGGCCTGCGAACACGCAATAAGCCCCGCGAACACGCAAAAAAACAAAAATCCGCAAATTCGCACAAATTCGCGGATTTTGCGCGAATTCGCGGAACGCAAATTCGCAAATTTCGCCCATACTTAGTCGAAGGCTGTCGATAGATCTAATAATATCAAGGCAGCCTTCCCTCCTTCATCCAGTGTCTTCCTGAGCTTCTCGCTCGCGGTAATTAAGGCAGTTTCAGTTTCATGGCCTTCTCTAAAACCAAATTGTGAGTGATCGAGTAGATTATTGGTGGATATGTAAGCCGACAGGTGGATGTTCAATAATTTTTCCAGGATCTTGGATAAAATGGGATTCTGGAGATGGGACAGTAATTATTAGGTTCGGCAGGGTCCAGGTGGGGTTTTTTCAACAAAGGTAGTACAGAAGCTGTCTTCCAGGTAACAGGAAACTGCTCCTGAAGTATAATCTCAGAGAACAGTTCAGATAACTGTTCGCTGAGGATATCTGGGAAGAGATGGAAGATTTTGGGGGGACACGGATCAGATGGTGCCCCTGATTTTGTTCCTAATATAATTTCAGTAATCTGTTCTCTAGTTGGGGGGGTAAAGGAAAAGCCAGATAGTTTTGGGGAGGGGTTGTTCCCATTGGGTGGTGAATCGTTGGGGAGATTAGAAAAGGTTCTATATACCAGCTCCACCTTGTCCACGAAAGCCTGGCCAAGGATGTTGCAAAAATCTGGTTTATTGTCAGATTTAGTTTTAGACTGTAGTTTTGCTAAATTCCTGACAGTTGCAAAGAGCTCTTTGATCGAGTTTTTAGCAGCCAAGATTTTTGTAGTAAAATAGTTACTTTTTTTCCTCCATAATTAGTTTTTTATAGGTGGCTAAAGCCTGTGCGTAGAGCTTTTTCAGATCTTTACTGTAGCTTTGTCTCCATCGTTTTTCTGTTCTCCTACAGAGCTGTTTTTGTTTCCTTAATCTATCTGAAAACCATGGCTCGGAAGGTTTATTCCTTCTTGAGGCAGTGGTCTTTAGGGGAGCTATGATGTTAGTTGCATTGGTGATACAGGACGTTATATTCTGTACTGCTAAATCAGTTTTAACCTGTAGATTATGCTTATTTGTTAGTAACAATGCCTAAAGGCGATCAGCGTCAGTACTTGCCCAGGCACGGTAAATGTGTGTTGCTGTAGAAATGATTTCTGTCTTTGGCTGCAGTGTGGCCTTGATGGTAAACATAATGGCCCTATAGTCTGACCATACTACTGGTAGGATCTCCCTAATTTTGATGTTGGGATTGGAGGTGAAGATGCCATCCAATGTGTGTCCAGCGATATGGGTGCTCTCCTTAACTATTTGCTCCATCCCTAAGCTTGACATAATATCAAAAAGCTTGGCATTCTTAGCGTCCAGAATGTTCTCTAAGTGGTGGTTAAAGTCGCCTAAAATGGTATAGTATGCATGATTGATACTGGTTTCTAAATAAGGAGTAAGTTTGTCCACCAGAGGTGTCTGAGCTCTCAGTGGGTAATAAATTAGTAGGCCATTTCAAGAATCGTTTGGACTGAGTTGTATCTGAAACGATAGCAATTCACAGTCCTTTGTGGTGCCTAGTGAAGATGTTTTTGGCATTATGCCATCTTTGGCAATAATTGCTAATCCGCCTCAGTAAGGATGGCATATGCACTTTAGCCCTGATCAGCGGTGGTAAAGTGCCCAGAGTCATAAAATAGCCAACAACAGGTCAGAAAAAATATAGTAGGAAGGCAAAAAGTTCAGGGATGACCCTGCAAAAAGGGGCAAGTCCAACAGTGCCCACTAGAATAGTGGACAGTATATGCCAGGCCAACTTCTCACATTGGTGTGCAGCGTGTGGGATTCCAGCTTGCCATTGTCTTATCAGATCATCTCAAGTGATTGATTAATTTAAAACCACTAAAGGTACTAGAGGTACATATGATACAAGCTTAAATACAGTAAGTTTTACTGAACTTAAAGTTGTGTGTTAAGGGCTTAGCACACCCTTTCTTCAACTCAAAAGAGTTTAGTAGGTTACAACTAGAGTAGGTAGGTGCATACACCACATCTCACTAGTAATGTCTTTAAGGCCAGGAACCAGTGGGTCCCTGCCAGATGTCAGTATGTTACTGGCATCAACGTGTAACACAATCCCATTTTTAGAATTGAGGGCCTTGTGTACTATGAGGAAACTGAAGACAGGCAAAAGTGCCAACACCCAAAGCCTCAGCGAGGTGCTACTGTTAGATGATCTTCAGAAGGCTTCAGACCCTGAGGGGTCAGGCAATGGGGATGGGGCAGCAGCAGAGGAAGAGGTTGGTGGTATAAACCACCAGGACTCAGACTCTCATGCTGACCAGGATGGTGACAATCACCTTGACCTGGACCTTGCAGCTCCTACTGGAAATGAGGAGGAAGGCCAAGTAGGCCCTATCATTGTCCCCCAGGAAGAGTTGGAGGTGTACCTGGAAGGCCCAGATCTGCTTCTGCGGAGCCTGACCATTCTGGTGTATCTATAGGGACCTCTGTCTCTTCTCATAGGAGGGAATCCTCCCAGGACAATAGAGAAAGGTAGCTCAAGTTTGAGGACGCCCAGCTGAGAATAAGAAGACAGCAGGTAGCCTTAGAAAGGGAGTCTCTAGAGTCTGAAAAAGCTAGTAAAAAGATGGGTCTAGAGTCCCATGGTAGCAGCAACTTCCCTAGTGGTAGAGAAAGATCTCATGACCATAGGAATTTAAACAAGATTGTCCCTCCTTACCAGAGTGAGGATGACATCCACAAATGGATAACTGCACAGGAAAGGGCCTGCAAAGTTCAGAAGGTTCCCCAGGAGCAGTGGGCAGCTATCTTGTGGCTCTCCTTTGCAGACAAAGGTAGAGACAAGCTCCTCCCTGTTAGAGAAGAGGATGCTGATGATTATACAATCCTGAAGAGTGCTCTGATTGAAGGGTTTGGCCTAACTACTGAACAATACAGGATAAAGTTCTGAGATACCCAAAAGGCTCAGATTCAGGACTTGGTTGACTTTGTTGGTTGTGCTACTAAGGCTCTGGAGGGTTGGTTACTTAGCAGTAAGGTGTGTGATTATACAGGATTGTACAACTTAATTATGAGGGAGCAGATCCTTAATAATTGTCAAAATCAGCTGTTGCATCAGCACCTGGTAGACTCTGATCTGATCTCTCCCCGAAAATTGGGAAAGAAGGCAGACAAATGGGTTAACACCAGGGTGAAGCAGAAGGTTCAGAACCAAGGTGGTGACCAGAAGAAGCAAGATCCTAATAAGGGTGGGGAAAAGGATAAAGACCAAAAGTCTTCTCAAGGTCCCCAGGCCTAATTACCCTTGGAGGCTACTTTTTTGTCCTGGGTACACAAGAGAGCAGGTCTAGGCCTTCAGGGCTCCTCTCGGGACTCAGACAATAGGTTCAGTCCTCTTCCTAACTTACTCAGTTCCAGCAGTGTTTTGAGGAGGGTACTGAGTAGGCCAATATTTATGCATGGCAGCAACTTGCAGGTGGCAGTAACTCCTGGCTGCTCTCTAACTAATGGTGCAAAAACAAATAGGAGCCAAGAGGGAGCGGAAAGGTATATAAGGGATCGCCCTCCACTCTAATCAATCAATCCACAACAAGATCCCTATACCTGGGACAGTTAGTATAATATATCTAACTGACATGAGTGCACAAGACTCTGGTTATATTTTCCTCAAGAATACCAGAGTGAACCCCCTATTCTATTTCACAGTGGGGTGTGAGTTCTCTAATGTCTGAATGTCCCCCATATTATACTGTTCCAATGTAAAAACGTACCTGCGTTCTCAACTCAACCTATCCGCAGATGTCTGCCTTTTTCTATGGCAGTACATCCAACCACACTTAACCACATGTGCACACAAACCTTAGAAAAAATGTGTGGTGGAACGGAAGGCACCTCACGGGCGAACAACCCTCGGGGATCTTGGCAGATGTTACCAACTCAGTGCCCCTTTCTCATCATCGGTAGCCATTCCAATTCCGAAAGAAAACTGAATTTAATACAACACATAAAGTGAAATGCGTGTGAAAAGGTGCTCAACAAAGAGTTTTACAACAATAACTCATTAGTGTGACCAAAAGGACAGAGTGATATAAAATCAGCAGACACACCCACTCAATTACTTTATTCTTCGTATTAGTGTGTACTGATGAATTAAAAGAAGGTTGGTAGCTTAATCTCACCTACCAGTACCTGATACCGACATGTTTCACTGCCCCAATATTTTCGGCAGATTCATCAGGGTATTCAACACTCGGTCACTGCACCAATTTCTTTCTTGGACACTGTTGAGTTGAGACACAAATACTTACTAAATAAAAACATGAGACAACACATAGGGCCAATCTGACTGTTTGACTTTCCAAAACATACATGGCCATGGTAACCAATATAATTACCCCAGGTCAGCATTAACGTCTCATACCAGCTGACCGAATCACACTGCGGTTCATTTTTAGTCGATTGACATATCAATCTGTAAAAACTAAAAATACCAAGTGTATAGTACCATTCAACTCCATGCAGAAATGCGCAGGGCCCTATATGTCTAATCGTATGCAAACACATAGGGAGGGAGTAAGAGGCAGCAACCCCCGGATGATGTCAACATGGAAAACGGCTTGTAGGCAATGTACAGTTATAGCCCAGCACCTTTCATAAAAACTTGCCTTTCCTCGTATTCCTAAATGTTGCTCCCATTCAAAATAAATTAAATTAAACAGGTGAGACACGGGAATCCTCAGAGTCATTTACATCGCCTCCACCGTATTTTTACTAGGCAGTCACTCGTGATGGGGGTTCACTCTGGTATTCTTGAGGAAAATATAACCAGAGTCTGTTGCTCTAACTAATGGTGCCAGCAAGGGAATTTGTTTAGAAAGATATTTAACAGAAGTCAGACTACAGTGTTACTCATATCAGTTGGTCTGATCCAATGTAATTGGTATCTGCTCACAAATTACATTGGATCAGACAAACTGACATGACTAACACTGTAGTCTGACTTCTGTTAAATATCTTTCAAAACAAATTCCCTTGCCGGCACTTTTCTTAACTTACAGTAATTGCCCAAGCCCGCAAGGGTCTATTGGGTTACCCACCGATTTTTACTTTACTCTAACCACTATGCCCAATTTCTGCGTGCCTAACTGCAAAAAATCCCACAATGCCCTCTCTGCCTAAATCCAAGATGGTGAAACCCTTATCCACAAGTGCAGAACATGTGTGCCTACCCCAGAAGTATAACTAAGGAAATGCACAGACCCTCCTGTGTGTTCACTTCAAACAGGTTCTGGTGGCAGATCCTTTCCTACTAGGAAGTGAGCCTGGGTTCAAACCCACCCAGTTATATTACTTGCACCAAGCTTATCTGTCCCCACAGCAGTTACATAGGATCAACAGAGCTTGTTTGGATGCCTGCACTCAGTGTGGGTGTGCTTGAGCATCCTTTCTTCATATGATGTTGGACTGTAGAAAATTACAAGGGTTTTGGGAGGAAGTCCTGAGAATACTGCAGGAAGTCACATGGGTGCCGGTGGAGGCCTCCATCACTCACTGCATCCTTGGAGTGCTTCCAATGGCTAAGCTCCAGACCCGAATGAACTGCTCCTGGGACTGGTGCTGGCTAAGCGGTGGGTGGCCATCCATTGGATGCAACCCACAGCACCAACAAGAGATAAATGGCTGGCAGATATGCGTGAATGAGGTGTAGCAGAAGAGAGATGAGTGCCAGAAGTGCGCAAGAATAAACATGCTAAGCGAGATCTGGTACTGTGGAAGGCATGCGCTATAGCTTATCTGAGGTGGATCTGCCAGTGGTTGGCCCCCTCACTGCCATCAGGGACTCAGAGCTGGAGCAGTCACTCGCTGTGAGATTGAACCTGCATGAGTCATTATGACTATTTGTGTTTCACAGTGGCAGAGAGGGCTTGCAGGGGGTTGTGGTGGCCATTTCTCTCCCCTTCATTCCTACCATGCAACTGCCCTATCTTGTACTTAGTAGTTTATCCTGCCTCACCTCCCCCCGGTATTGTTTGGTCAGGGTGGATGGGGGACTTTCATCTTGGTAGAAGCTGAATCACTTTCTTTGATGCTGTTTCTTATTTCTACATAGGGTTTAAAAACCGACATGTTTTTGTTGTTTTTATTTTGTAATGCTTATTTTTGTGTACACGTTGAATCATTCTGTTGACGCACTGAGTGTTTTGCTAGATGAGTCCAGCCACGTTGGGCTCCACTACACCAGTAATGTTCCACTGTACCTTACTGTTGAGCCAATTGCAAATAAAAAAAAGATCTAGAAAAAGGAATGGAGCTTGGCTGACTGATGGAACATAGAAAGAGCATGTGCATCTGCCATCTGACATCTGCCTGTGACAGAGGAGACTCCTTTGAAGTTAATCAAGTTCCTGGGCACTTCCCAAATAGTCATCCTGCCTGAGCAAAAAAAACACCCCCCAATACCCAGGCCTTTGTTTCTACTCTAGGAACAGCTTTCATACCTCATCCAAGTTATGAGTACTTACAGGGCTGCAGGAGGAGGCTAATGCAGCTTAGTTTCCACAGACTAGTTTCCGAGGGCCAGATGTACGACCATTTTTTGCAGTCGCAAATGGGAAATCGACCCGTTGCGACCACAAAATAAGTCTGCCCCATGTACAAACTCTATTTTAAGAGTCGGTAACCTACTACAGACTAGCAAAATAGGGTTTGCGAGTCGCTATTAATAAGGGGCATGCCAAGGGCATCCTTTCCTAATAGTGAGTCACACTGCAATGTATAATTCTTTTGCAACCACAATTTCGGTCATAAAACACTTTCAGTTTACCAACTACTTCAAGTGGGTGGTAAGCCACTCCAAATGGGAAGGGGTCCCTCTTCTCCTTTGTGAATGTTTGCAAAGATATATTTTAAAAGCAGGTAGTGGTCCCAAGGACCACTGCCTACTCTTAAAAAATTAAACTGAAACATTTGATTTTAAATGCATCACGTTTTCCTTTGAGGAAAACGGGCTGCATTTTAAAAAACACTGCTTTATTTAAAAAGCAGTCACAGACATGATGGTCTGTTGACACTAGCAGGCCACCATCCCTGGGAGTGCTAGTCATTCCTGATAGGGTCGCAAAATGCAACTGCCTCATGAATATCAATGAGGCAGGCAATTTGCGGACTCATTAGGAATTGCAAACAGTGTCTGAGATGCAATTAGCAACTCGCAAATTGTAAGGGTCGTACATCTGGCCCCAAAGGTGTTAGGAAGGGACAATTAAACATTCTAAAACTATCTTTCGTTAATATGCAATAAAAATACAACTTTACCAGTGAATTGGGTTTTAATAAATATTACAATGAGTCGAAGAATGACATGTCTAGGTGTTTCCCAGCCACAGATATCATTATTAACCCCTCCCCTGCTGATGACGGAACCGCTCCGTCATCAGCCGCGGTCGCGCTGTGCTGATGACGGAGCGGTTCCGTCATGGCCCGCTCTGCACGCCTGCGCGGCGCGGATTCCGCGCCTGCGCTGAGTGTTCTATTGAGCGTGGCGGGCCATGACGGAACCGCTCCGTCATAAGCACAGCGCAACCGGCGCTGGTGACGGAGCGGTTCCGTCACCAGCATGCGCCCGCCGCTCTTCCGCCCCGCCCCCATAGCACTGCGGCGGAATAGCCGCCGCAGTGAAGGGGTTAAATGCCATAGTGCCAGCATTTCTGCATTAGAAATAGCATCTAGGTACTAATAACGACACGTTTAACCTTAGATATCTACATATCCTATTTTTAAATACAATGCACTCTGCTTTATGGGATGTAAAGCCTCCTTATGGGTGACTAAACTATTTAAAAAGAGGGTTTAGAGTTGTCAAAAAGGTTTGTTTTGGCAGGTCGAATTGAAATTTAAAAATTGCTTTAGCGAAGGAACAATGATAGGACTGACACCATGTTTGCACTACCACACAGTGATCCTATAATAGGTGCTGCAGTCCACTGGTGGCCTTTAGCTTACAGATATTGTGTACACAATGGGCCACATAATACCTACTTATAGGTAAGTTAAATAAGCTTATTAGGTTATGCCAATTTGACTATGTTAAAAGGATTATCACAGGCACTTTGCTACTTTTTAGTAGGGGTAAAGTGCCCAGAATTCCTGGCCCAGCAAAAATTGATAGGATTAAAATCTGGAGGCACACCGTGCAAAAGATGGTCTTTTACAATTGAATAATATATTGATAAGAAAGTAAACTAATTTCTCACAATCCTTATGTTCATTTTAAAATCTTGGCTACAGTTGTAGGCCGGTTGTTTCCATTACATTAAATATACTTAAAGTGGGCTTTGGGTCAGCTACTTTCTCTTGACTAGATGACAATGCTGTCTAACTTGCTTCCATGGGCTTGATATAATGGATTTTTCACTGTTATTATATTTATCCTGCCAAGGATATATCTTTCTCACACAGTATTGACTGGGTGATGTATACATCCTCTGCTGACTTCAGATCTTGGATTTCAGTGCATGGGATGGAGTATTTTCTCTGCCTATCTCTCTGGTCCACCTTCCTTGCCATTGCACTCTCTTCAAAAACTCCTGACCTACCATTCAACCAGGATGCTTTCGTCCTTCCTAGGTCACTTGCTCATTTTAAGAGGCTTTCTGAGTGGGTGGCCCTATTACATTTGTTGAGCAATCCAAGATGGTGAACCCCCAGGAATCATTTTTATAAATCTCATTCAAAGATGGCCACTGTGGATGCAGATGATGACCATATTTGAACAAGAATTGATAAAACATAATAAAGTTTATTAAAAGGGGTCGCCATGGATCCACTGCTCTGCAGCAGCCATCTTTTAATGCATTTTGTAATATTTTAACAAATCCTGTTCCAAGACTGTCACTGTGGATGCACGATGATGATTGGTGGCGATTTAGGATTAAGAGAAGCTCTGGCAAGGCAAATAGGTTTTTATTTCCGATTCCCATATGTTTTGCCCATATTTACTTTCTCTTTTTCAACTTTCTTTCATGAGAACTTTCTACTTTCTTGGCTCATTCTGTGAAAACGTCAGCCCATAACGCACCTGATGCTCAGCCTGCTGGCGCAGGACGCCTCTTAGTTCCCATCTTGAACAATTACCAAATAAAGAGACGGGCGCTGGGAGCAGGAAAACAAGAACAGAGTTTTATTTCTCATGAGGAGAGCCTGTCATTTCGGACACTCGCATAGTGTCTTCAGGAGGTGCTCTAACTAGTTTCTCTGAGGCTTTGTCTTTTATACACATGTTTATGATGCACAAACATTCCTCATTGCAATAAAGACGCTTTGAAGTAGGAAAAAGCATGCTTGGAATCCCAGCTTCAGGCCTATTCCCATACCAGTCGCTCAGATGTCATCCTCCCCTCCTGAATGTAACAAGAGATTGTGATCTCTCAGCCGGACATTCCTACAGGACACTAGGGTAGGAGGGGATGATCAGATCAAAGGTTGGGCAGGCGATAGGATCGGGCACTTTGGTTGGTGTATCACGGTTTTGTTATGCTGGGCAGAAAAAGGGGGGGGGTGTACATCCACGAGGCTTAGTCTTAGGACTTGGGACCGGGTCGAAAGGCCAAGTGCAGCTGGGGGGGCTCGTCAGCAGAGGGGAAGGGTGTTCTTGGGAGGAAATGGGGGGGGGGTGTGGGTCAAGCAGGAGTGTTACTTCTAGAGCAGGGTCACGCAGAGGGAGAAGGTTTTATGGCCGATGCATGAGCAGTGCGCGCGGGGAGGGGTGCCGGGGGTTTAACAAATGGGCAGAGAGGCCATGGTGCCTAAAATGGCTGTCGTGTACGTGTGTGCATGGGTCTGTGCTGGCGGGATAACACAGTCAGTGTTTCGCGATATCCGTTCTGCTTACAACAAGGGGTACAGTGAACACAAATGAATGCCGCTTATGTGCATATACATTGCCATTTTCAACAGTCGCCGCTTTTTAACATAAGCTAGTTCATTTCGGTGTTAACCCCAACTGACGGAGTGTACATATAGCCATGTGTGGCCAATGAAATAGCGTTTGTCAATACTAGCAGATTGCGTGTAACCATATGCAGTCGATACGATTGGCGGAATGCGGTACATATGAATTTACATTTGTTGAGTTATTCATACAAGTCTAGAGATCGGCATAATACTTAGTCGGGGTCAATCAAGAAAAAAGGTTCCGACACATTATAGAATCAGGTTCTGACTTTCTCTCTGGTGACATCAACATACAGTAAAAAGTACTCTGATACCTTCGGGTCTTGTCAGTGCTATATGAGACTTTTGGAAAACTAAATACATGAGTGACCGATGTAACATTTTTGAAAGCAATACAAAAATGGTTGAGGGAGGAATTCAGTTCGATACAAGCAATTAGTCAAGGGGTGGGTAGAAAGTTCAGGAAGGGGGGTCTTCGTCACAATGTCTTTTCAACAGCGAGCCATCATTGGTAGGCTCTGGTAGTCCGTCTTCTTTCGTTGGCGCTGTTGAGCACCGGCGGTGGAGCTATAGGTCCAGCTCGGATCCATCCTTACGCATTGCAGGGTGCGATCAGTCCTCTGCTGTTAGATCACAGTCCTGTTTCCTAACTGATCTTCTTAGGGGTGCCTCATGCTGAGCACCTGCGTGTCTTTCTTCTTCCGTGGCAAAACCTTATTCTATCTAAATGCTGCTCTTCTTTTCTGAGTCAAAAGTTATGCGAAAAGGGTGATGTTTGTTGAACAATCGAGGGAAGAGAGGGCGGAGTGGGATCAGATCTTTGAGCACACCAAGGGACCAAAGGAGCAAAGGACGACGAGCAGGCAGGCCCATCAGTCGGGCTCAAAAGGGACGGGGACTTCAGGCACGAGTGGGTCAGCAAATCGAGGGCTTCAAGGCAGCCCTTCATTCCTTCATCTGCCGAGTTTGAGAGTGGTGGCTCGTCCCGCGTCTCGTTGCTCTGCGACTCCACCTTTGGTTGAGGTCACACGTGCTTCATGATCTGTGGCCAGGCTGTGCGTCACGTCCAGCTCCTCTCCTCCGGTGATTGTATCTTTGAATGGGTACAAAACAAGTTTTAGAAAAACTGGCAGGAGAAGACATTTATACATCTCAATTCCGTCCCCAATCCTAAGTAGATGGGGGTAGGTTCATTGGTCACAGTCAGAAGTCATCACTTATGGAGTATGTAGGAGGGCATTTCCACTGAATTCGTAAGCCTATTTGGCGTTCATTCGTGACGTACGTGAGAGAAATCGGACTCCCATCGACAGTGTATTCTATCAAACTTGAAATCGAGTCCTTAGGTAGAGACTCGCCTTTTTTTAACCCAAGTACTGACAATCTTACATTTCCCTTCGGGGTCGGCTAACTCTTGCAAGCAGGGGGGTTATCATCATGAGAGGGGGGGCAGGGGTTAAACATGCTTTTCTTGGGGAGCGACGGTTAATCAAGGTCATCAATTACGCTTCAGGGATAGCTGATATGGAGCTGGGGTCAATCGGGAGAAGCGAGGACGCTTTGGACAGGGAGCTGGGGTCAATCGGGAGAAGCGAGGACGCTTTGGACATCCGCACTTAAGTGCAGAGGGGTGGGGCAATCTGGGCATTGGGGATTGCATTTCTAACGAACTGAAAAACAGAAGACCATTGACGTTATAGTCCCCCTATAAAAAGGCCAGATTAGGGGACATCAGTTGTCTTACCTGTCCTTTCTTTCATTACCAACTCGGGTTCTATCGTTTTGCAGAAAGGAGAGGTAGTAATATGGCAAGTTACAATCGTTTTAGTTCCTGTCAATTTTGCCGAACACCTTTGTGTTCGAAGAGACCCAATTAGGTTTGTGCCGGTGGGGCACAACGTTACCACACAAGGGAGGAGGGAACAGGGGGACCCTCAGAGAGAGAGAGAGTCGTCCGCACTCTAAACGAACCATTCGGTACACGTATGACATGGAGAGAGGGAGAGAGAGAGAGATAGAGAGAGAGAGAGAGAGAGAGAGAGAAAACGTGTACAATAATAGGCCATTTAATGCGCACACAACACAGAACAACAGGGGTCAAGTAATACGGAAACACAGGCAGAGGGACGACATAGATCCATACATTACATACACACAAACTCAGACGGGGGAGACAGTACATGTATTATATACAAAAATCAGAGACAAAACATAGAATGGTTATTGGTATTATATACAAAAATCCAAGACAAAACATAGAACAGTTATTGGCCAAAATGAACTCTTCCTGTATGCTGCGCATCCTTAGCATCCTAAGCTCTTTTTACCTTTTTCTTCTCTTTTATCGTCGGCTGCCTTCACTGGTGGCTTTGGTTGCACACACTTACGCCTTTGGCAATTGGTCAAGAACTAACCTGGTCGGGCTAATGTGTTTCCAGGCTGAGGCAACAGTGGGTGTCAGTTGGGAGAACAATGGGGCAGCTTTGAGTTTCATGTCTATGAGGGTGCGAAAAGGAGGTAGTAGATTTTAAACATTGGCAACATTCCTAGTCCTCCAGGCGGAGGGTACTTGGGTAAACCTCACCTCGGAATATTCCTTAAACTTTCCCTATTTAGTTAAACGTAGGAATTTATTCATTAGTGCACGTCATTCTTGGTTGTATTATTCGGGGTGCCAAGCGAAGTCATATTTTGTAGTTTCCGCTTCAGGCTGTCCTCCCAAGCGCTAAGTTCAGGGAGCGAAATAGTCATTGTTTGCTCGTCGTGCGTAGGCACCATAATCAAACCCCTTTTTCCCATCTCTTCGTCCGCTAGATCACCATTTTTCGTACCTTTAATCGACGTTCCGATGTGACCTGCAGAAAGAGGGAAAAAGAAGGGGGGCGGGGGCAGCATTTAAAAACACATTAGCGCGCATAAACCCGAAAAGGCTTTTACTTACTACATACTCGGCCTATCTCCACGGGATGCAGTCCCTGCCAACTTGGCGTTTAAGCCCAGGTGGACCGTTTAGTGTGGGAGAGATGATTATCGGAAGCCTGTGGATAGCATAGGTCGCCCAAGTGTGGTATTACGGATCGTGCAGGGGGGGGGTCAGAACAAAGGGCAGTCGGTGTAAAGTGGGGGGGGGGGCGAGCTCGTGCTCTCCTTTGAGGAAGAGGGATAACCTACAGTGGTACGGGGTCGTTGTCGTTCGTACTAGGGGGGTCAGGTGGCACTCCTTCGGGGCGACTTAGGGGCATTTTAAAACAACTTTCCTGATACAGGTAGCATATAAAGTATAGGCTAAATACCAGGATCTTTAGCGGTTGCTTTAGGCTGTACAAAAATGAAAAACACATACAACAAAAAACCTGGACCGTTCATATTTGCAATATTTCTGAGTACTATACTTTTTAACCCTTAACTAATCGAGCTGAGCCATCTCACCTGTATTTTAGTTATATCGGAAATAGTGGTCATTTATTCGAAACTTACCAATCTACGCGTGACAACTACGTTTGCTTTTTCCAAAAAATCTTTAATAAGAATGTCGGTGCACAAATACGGGCCTACAACCCCGTGGGCCGGCCACGGAGCAGGCTGGAACTGTACATGTGGGGATACTTATTAGTGGAAAACCTAACGGAGTCGGTGGTCGTTGATTTCATAATAAAAAGTGCGACAAGTGCAATAAAATCATATCGAAACTTCAGTGTGAGCGAGTATCATAAGTGTTGAAATTCGAACTTTCAATAATCATGATGCGCCAAAACTTAACAACAATTCATTGTCCGAATGTTCAATCAGTACCTATCTCATGTCAATTCATTGTCCGAACACATAATCAGTACCCATCCCATATCAATTCATTGTCCGAACTGACAGTACACATCCCATATCAATTCATTGTCCGAACATATAATCAGTACACATCCTATATCAATCCATGTGTTTAAAAACCTGCATACATATCTCATGACACCAAGGCTGAGCAATCGGGGTACAACAAGGAGTTGAAAGTTTCATTTGTACCGGCGCCATTTTGGGTGCAGCCAGGCAGATCCAGGCATAGTCGAAATCTCCACCAACTCGTGGTTGGCCCAGAGCCTCTTTCGGCAGTCCAAAAGTTCTGTTAAAGGGCAACAGAAAGGATCGGCGGTATGAACCATCAGTCAAAAGGGGGAGGGAGGCACCAAATTTTTCTACCGGGTCATACTGGGTTTTCACCGGAACTGGTCCGAACTGTAGTCTGCAGGATTTTAGTCATTCAAACTGAGGCTGGCGCCAGCATGGGAGCGCCGACATCTCGCGGCTACATTTTCATCGTTCCGCGGGTAATCATGGCAGTCATTCCCCATCGGGGGTGTCTGCGGGGGTCGGGGGCCCCCGTGGCTCTTATAGAATCTTCAAAGTCGAGGAGAACACTTCTGGTTGTGGGACTCATTTCTTAATTAACAAGCAACCGGGCCATCCCTTCACGCCGGGCCCGCTCCTGCAGGGTCGACCGCCATTTTACGAGTTCCAGCAGTCACTGCATCACAGGAGTGGACGAACCCTTGTCGGGTGAGTGGAGCGTTGGGGGTGCCACTGGGGGCCTCCACCTGGGGAGGTGGGAGAGGCTCGTTCGCACCGCCTCTCCCTCCCAGCGCACCCGATGCCGTTTTTCTCGGCGTTGACATTCATGATGGCCGGACCAGGCGATGAGAGGGGGGGGGGTCGGAGGCATAGACAAGACATCCCCCCCCGGGTGGCCTGCAAGGCGCCGCTTCAGGGCCGAACGGGGAGCTCATACCAAGCCGGGGCTGGACCAGGAGATACGAGGGGGGGGGTCGATGGCATGAGCAAGACATCCCCCCCGTGTTGTCGCAGCCATTTTTGAAGAAAGAAGAGGAGGGGACGCCCGGATCCCGTCGGCCTCGGCTCCTCTTCTGGCCCACCTTATGCGACGACCTCCCCGGCCGACGGCTGGCAGCAGGACCCGCCCTACACGTGCCGAAGAACTCGTCTTCCGGATGGGCGTAGCCGCGAACCTGTTGCACTTCGGGAGTTTCCAGAATGGGGGTAGGTATCTGCTGACTTGTATCTATCTCATGTTACCGTTATTGGGGCGTGGCAGGCGGTGGGACAGACATGTTTGGAGCAGTGAGGGGTGGCGAAGCCTAGTTGCCTCGTGGCCGTCGCGATGTCAAGCTTGGCTTCTCTCACCATTTTCATGTTTCTTATTACGGTGCTTATTTCTAACGTTTCTTATTTCTAGCGAAATCATGTGTTTTATCGTGAGCTATTTCTAACGTTTTCCTATTTGTAGCGAAATCAAAAACTCATCAGTGGCCTACTGATTTTGCTTTCTTATTTCTTTCTTTTTCTTTTTTTTTTTTTCTTTCCTTTCTAGCGTGTTTCATGCTAAAGTTTCTGTTAACAGGATACGGTGATTACTTCGTTATTGTTGCATATGTCCTTTTTATTAGGGGTGCCCTCCGGTTGAGCCAGATGACCTACCTCTAATAAATGGTCCGGGTGGAACTAGTTTACCAATCAGTGGGGAGTAGATAGGCACGAGAGATTACAACGGGGGACAAAGGTCCACATTACCTACCCTTCACTACTTGCAAAGATTAGACAGAATATTTCTTTTCTACGTTATTTGCAAACAGGGAATGCCTCGAACGAACTATTCCTTGAACAATAAAATGTCCAAGTAATCAATCAATCAGTGGGGAGAAAAAAATGGGCATGACGGATTACAACAGGGGACAAAAGTCTGCATTACCTATCCTTCACTATCTGCAAAGGGGGGAAGAATATTTCTATTCTTCCCTGTTTGTAGACAGGGAATATCTCAAAGAGCAATAATCGATAAAAATCGATAACAAACAATCAGTGGGGAGAAAGATAGGCATGACGGATTACAATGGGGGACAAAAGTCTGCATTACCTATCCTTCACTATTTGCAAAGAGAGAGGAACGTTCCTATTCATCGCTGTTTGCAAATAGAAAATGTCTCAAAGAGAACCAATACTTCAAGTACAATCAATCAATCAATCGGATGGATAAAGCCATCCTACCAATCGGACGTAAAGACGTCCTACTTAACCTTACCCGGACCGGACCGTGTGGGCAATTCTTCGCCTTCCCTTTTCCAGCGCCCGATCGTTCTCTTTCTCCATGTTTTTACCGCAGCATTCCTGTGGGATTCCAGTCAGGACAGTAGGTCGCTTGAGAGAGGTCCGTTCGGAATCGGTGAAGTTCATTCAATCGGCAGCCGGACGAGGGCCCTCTCAAGGCAGGTATACTCCAATCGTTTAGATGTTCACCCCATCGTCTGGACCTCTCTTACCGGACCTTATGTCGCTGATGGACCCCGCGTTGGGACGCCAATTGTGGAAAAGTCAGCCCATAACGCACCTGATGCCCAGGCTGCTGGCGCAGGACGCCTCTTAGTTCCCATCTTGAACAATTACCAAATAAAGAGACGGGCGCTGGAAGCAGGAAAACAAGAACAGAGTTTTATTTCTCATGAGGAGAGCCTGTCATTTCGGACACTCGCATAGTGTCTTCAGGAGGTGCTCTAACAAGTTTCTCTGAGGCTTCGTCTTTTATACACATGTTTATGATGCACAAACATTCCTCATTGCAATAAAGACGGTTTGAAGTAGGAAAAAGCATGCTTGGAATCCCAGCTTCAGGCCTATTCCCATACCAGTCGCTCAGATGTCATCCTCCCCTCCTGAATGTAACAAGAGATTGTGATCTCTCAGCCGGACATTCCTACAGGACACGAGGGCAGGAGGGGATGATCAGATCAAAGGTTGGGCAGGCGATAGGATCGGGCACTTCGGTTGGTGTATCACGGTTTTGTTATGCTGGGCAGAAAAAGGGGGGGGTGTACATCCACGAGGCTTGGTCTTAGGACTTGGGACCGGGTCGAAAGGCCAAGTGCAGCTGGGGGGGCTCGTCAGCAGAGGGGAAGGGTGTTCTTGGGAGGAAATGGGGGGGGTGTGGGTCAAGCAGGAGTGTTACTTCTAGAGCAGGGTCACGCAGAGGGAGAGGGTTTTATGGCCGATGCATGAGCAGTGCGCGCGGGGAGGGGTGCCGGGGGTTTAACAAACGGGCAGAGAGGCCATGGTGCCTAAAATGGCTGTCGTGTACGTGTGTGCATGGGTCTATGCTGGCGGGATAACACAGTCAGTGTTTCGCGATATCCGTTCTGCTTACAACAAGGGGTACAGTGAACACAAATGAACGCCGCTTATGTGCATATACATTGCCATTTTCAACAATTCCTCCAAGCCTATGCGATAAATCTTTAATTTTTGTTTGATTGGCCATACATTTCTTCAAATTCCTCTTACCTTCTTTTGTGTGTACCCCTTTATTAATGGGATCTCCCTCTTTTGTGCTTTCTCTCATTTTACTTATTTTCTTTATAGAATCACTTACATAGAACTCAAATTCTCCATTGCTATGATTATGATAGGAGAGAAGATGTTTGTGTTCGGGGAGTGTAATACGAGGATGCCCGTTTAATGAATATTATTAGAGTCTTCCTAGTCAAGTTTACAAAGGACCTCTATTATAAAGGTTAAATACAAATATTTTAGATGGAGCTGCAAAAGGACGGCCTACCCTATTTTTGAATCGTGAAAGTTGTAACAAAAGTGTGCCTGAAATGTTTACTTCCAAAGGAATTACATTAAAACTAGATTCATGCAATAAAGGTCTAGTTAATACAATGTGGGTAAAAAATATTTTTAGAATTTTATATAGCGGGAACTCGACCCGAAGGTGTCTGAACGCTTAACACGAGCACAAGTTAGGTTACAGACGGACGCATTCCTTTTTGTTAGGCACGGGGAGATTGAGTGATTTGCTCAGGTTGTTGAGCTTCTCTGCCGACACTCGAACTGGGTTCCCCAGCTTCGAGGTCGACCGCTCTAGCCGTTGGCCACATCCTCGAATTGTGCGCAGAAGTTTTTCACTAAACAGCCTAATTTCGCTAATAGTATAACTTTATTGACAGGATTGATGCCGAACGTTAGTCAACGTGATTATGCTCTCGAAATTCTTTTTACCTTAGTGTATTGATTTATAACTTTATTTTTCCTTTTTCTTATTCGTATACGAATATAGTCTACACTTGAGTATTATGTGCTTCTGTATTTAAGAGCTGAAAAATAATAGGCATTGGTATGTGCAAATTGGGAGTATGAGAATAACATCAAGTGAACACGAGTGCCGCAAAGCTATCCATCCGCTCAGAACTACATTACCTTGTTAGCAGAAATTTAGGAAAGGTTATTCATCGTAGACTACACCACTATCTGTCTAATGTTACTGCAAATGCTCTCCTCGGTGCTCAGCTTTATAGCAAATGCGGCACTTGGTTTCCAATTCCCACTTCATACATATGCAATTGAAATTAAAGCACATACTGTAAAATTTCTTTTCAATAAATCTTCTGCACCATTTGTCCCTTATTTATTTTAATGCGCCGTGTAATGTGTTTTGTCTTCATTGGACGCTATCTAAGGTTTATAGAGCATACAGTTTATTTAAATGACTTAAAGTACATGTATAAAGTGCAAGCCAGGAAATGATTATGGATTGCAGTTCCCATATCTAGTCAGCAGTGTTCAAAGAGATTGCAATATCAATCCTATGTTACTTGAGATGTGAAAACTAACCTTCTGAATGTCATAATAAATGTATGTGTTGGAGTATTTTCTGAATAACATTATACTGAATACGGAATCACGAATATTTAACACAATCATGTTGAGCATTGCCTAGAGGTTTGTGCAGAGATAAAGCTTGCAACTTGTTTAATCTTGGTATTATATCTAAATTCATCTTGCACTGCGGGAAATGTGGTGATACTTGAAAGAATGAGCGTTTGACATATGTTTTTGAAATAAAATGGCGCTGAAGTTTGGACATGACCCGAGAAGATAAGATCGGACGGATCTGAAGAATATAGTTAGACTGGATTTTCTACTGTAGCTCTAGAATAGCCCGAACCCGTAATTGGTGCTTGCATAAGAACTGCAGCTAAAATGGATGTACGTGAGCATAGTTTCAAAAAACACTAATACGATTGGATTAATAATGCTCTTCTTCAACCACATTAATACACACGTTTATACATTTCTATCAGCATTTCTGGGTGCATGTGTTCCGCAAGTATTCTTTATTATCACACTATGGCTAATTTAATACACCATACCATACAGTAGTCAAATCAATTGCCACTATTAGAGTGGGAGATGGAAATGCAGGGTGCTAAGTGGACGCACAGCACATGGTGCAAAAGGGGTGACAAAATCGGTGGGTGGAAAAGGGGAAGACCAGAGCAGTGTGCAAGCGGCAAGCATGCTGGCTGCAAGGGAGACAGTGCAGTTGTGTTCAAGGGAAATTGAGCAGGGTGAACAGTGGAAACAGAGCAGAGTGCACAAAAAGGTATGGCTAATTGCAAGGAGGAAGAAGGGGTAAAAACAATGGGGAATTGAACTGGAGTGCAAGGTAGTGTAGGGCTACATGGAGTGTGGAGAAGAGTAGGCTGCAATTAGTGAACAAGACCATTTGAGGGGGCAATAATATGGTTTTAGAAAGCATTGCAAGGTTCAAGGGGTAGATTGCAAGAGGTGGCATGACATGGAACAAGGTGCGAACTAGACAGCATGTGATTGTTAGTGGGCAAAATGTAAAAGGACAAGCAGTGTGCCCAAGAGGGCAAGGCAAAGTGCAAGGGAATAGCAAGGTAGTTGGCAAGAGGTTTAGGACAGAGTGCAAGGTTGGATCGTTACAGACAACAATAGGGGGCAGGACAGGGTATACGGTCAAGGAGCTAGAGGAGCAGGCTTGGGTAAAAGCACAATCTGCACAAGATACAAAGAGGAACAAGGAAGGCTATAAGAGGGAGCAAAGTGCAGTGCATATGGGCATGCAGGGTTCCAGAGTTTGAGCAAGTTGAAAGAGGAAAATACAGGGCATAAGCAAATATGCAAAGTGCGGTCTTCTTTTACAGATACGGAGAAAGCAAAGTACAAGCAGCAACTATTGTTTCTTGGCATACATGGAAAAAGATAACACATGGGCATCAGCAGTGAACATTTTCATTATAGACACAGAATGTATGCATCAGCGGTGCAGGAGTACATTATAGACACAGAATAGGTACAGGCCAGGCAGCAGCATGCACACATTCAATAGACAGTTGCTGCCTATAGTATTGGGATGTGGCAAGGGATAGGGAGACTCAAGAGTGAAGACTAGTTACATGGTGACCCAACGGTAGCGGTGAGAATTAAAATGAGTGAACTGAAGCGGCCATCAGGATGGTCGGAGGGTGACCTGTGATGAGAGTCACATGAAGTTGGTATAGCAGCTAAACAGAGCAACCTAACAGAGGAAGGTTATGAGACTGTAAGGTGAGATAGAGTCATACCAACCAGGGAGGGGTGACATTGAATTGAATGGTTTTGGGGGGTTCACTGTAGACAGTGATCTCTCCCACCTCTAGGAGGTAGAATTTTCAGTTTGATTTCATAACTTCTTAACTTCAACACTCCCTCACCTCCAAAGAAGGCAAGACTCACATTAGGACCACTAGATACAAGTGAAATTGGCTGTATACCTGATTTTACCCTCTCTTTTCCCTCGCTGCATCACTTACGCTGCCCTCTGATGGCATTCACTTTCTAAGACACAGTAATATCTCCCCTCACTTCACTTCATAAGAGCATTTATTTATTTATTTATTTATTTTTATTTTTAAAGTTTTATATAGCGCGAACAAGATCTTTGCAGATAACAGAACGCTTTACAAAGGCAGGTGGAAGGGTAGGGGAACAGGGGGCATAGTAAGGAGGTAGATCATCAAGTTCATGTACATAGCAAAAGTATTACATATAGTAAAGGTATGAGGTAGCATGGCATAGTTGGAGCTTAGGTCATCAAAACAATGTAAATAATACAGAAATAGAGAAAAATACAGATATGAGGGAGCAAGAATCTAAGCACTATAGTCTAATACAAGTCAAAACACACGTGCATAGGAATATATAGGCTATATAATAATATAATACTGGTAATACTGATCGACGCATTGTAAATCAAACGTAATTGTTCAAGTGTATTTAGCGATAAGGATATTTTTGACTTCTTTCTTAAAAAGAAGGGAGGAGGAGATGAGCCTGGTTTCAGGAGGAAGTGCGTTCCAGATCCTAGGCGCCATTCCTGAGAAGGAGCGTTTGTAAGTTTTTTCCTTCCGGAATCTTCTCGGTTTCAGCAGAAGATTGTTTGTACTTCTGGTAGTTCTGGACCCGCCGGAAATTGTCAACTTATGAGTGAGGTAGCTGGGTGATTTCAGGTGTATAGCCTTGTGCGTCATGCAGGCAATTTTCAGCTGAATTCTGGCTTCAAGAGGCAGCCAGTTCAAGGATTTAAAGTCAGGGGAGATATGCGAATGTTTTTTTGATCCAGTGATGAGTCTTGCTGCCGCGTTTAGTGACGCTCTGAGGGGTGCAGTTGTGGTTTGGGGGAGGCCGCAGAGGGCCACGCTGCCGTAGTCTATGCGAGGGATGACTAGTGCTTGTACTGCGGTTTGGAAGACTTTTGCTGGGAGGAAGGGTTTAAGTTTCCTCAAGGTATTTATTTGGAAGTTCGCGCCCTTAGTTGCCTTGCTGATATGCTGCTGCATGTTGACGTTGGTGTCAAGTGTTATGCTAAGGATTTTGCTGAGTCCACGATGGTCGGTTGGACATTGAGTGCTGTTAGGTGCTTAAGCCATGTTTGTGCGGAAGATATTTTCGTGGGAGGTGAGATTAGGAGGAACTCAGTCTTCATAGCATTGAGTTTGAGGTGGTTATCGGCCAACCAGGATTGGGTGCTTCTGATCGTTGAATTCAGACTCAGGATGTCTTTGGGGGATTGTAACTTGAGATATAATTGAGTGTCATCGGCGTACATGTGAAAGTGTACATTGGATGCTTGTAGCAGGGTGGTGAGAGGTTCCATAACTAGGTTGAACAAAGTAGGGGATAGGCAGGATCCTTGAGGGACACCTAACGATACCGGTACTGGGGAAGACTTCAAATTTTTGCTCTTGAATTTTTGAGACCGGTTGTGTAGAAAGGAGGTGAACCAACGAAGCACAGTCCCAGAGAAGCCCATTCTTGTCTTTAGGAGTTCGAGTAAGTTCTCATGTTTCACTGTGTCGAATGCTGAAGAGAGATCAAGAAGGATGAGGAGGCAGGTATTATTTTGATCTAAGATTTGGATGGCGTCGTCAATTATGTGAGTCATAGCTGTTTCAGTGCTGTGCCCTGCTCGGAAGCCTGATTGATGTGGGTTGAGGAGATCAAACTGTTCTATGTGCTTTGTCATTTGTAGTTGGACGCATTTTTTTAAAAGTTTGGCGAGAGTGGGAATGTTGGTAATCGGACGGTAATTGCTTAGATCAGTGGGGTCGGCTGTTGGTTTCTTCAGTAAAGGTGTAACTTGTCCAACTTTGAGGGAGTCAGGGATAGTTCCTTGTTGTAGTGAGCCATTGATAATTTTAGTCCAGAGTGGGAGGAGCAAAGGGATGAAGTCTTTTACGGCGTTAGCAGGAAGAGGGTCAGTGAGGTGATTGGATGGTTTTAGGGTGCTGAGTATTCTGTCAATTTCTTCTTCAGAGTAGGTGTCAAAGGATGACCATGTCGCATTGTTTTTTAGTTTATTGGGTGTTATGCAGTTGGGTATTGAGTAAAGGCTTGCGTCATTGAGGAGGTCGCTCCTTATATTGTCAGTTTTTTTTGTTAAAGAAAGCCGAGAAATCTTCACAGGAAGGAGTAGTGCTCATAATGTCGACAGCTGGGGGTTGTTCCTTAGATTGAGATCGGATTAGCTCGAACAATTTACTTGGATGGTTTTTTGCTTGGTCTAGCTGGAGTCTGAAGAACTCTGACTTTGAGCGTTTTATTTTCCTGAAGTATGCATTTCTCTTTTTCCTCAGAGTTTTAAGATGCAATGTCGAGGGAACTGATCTCCAGGTGCGCTCTGCCGTTCGCATAGCCCGTCTCTCTTCATTGAGACTCCCGTTGTACCAAGGGTTGGATATCTTAGTGGATACTCTTTTCAGTTGCATTGGAGCGGCCTCATTGATTATTGAGGCCATGGAGTTGAGATAGTGGTCAGTTAGGTACTGAACGTCAGTAACGTCGGTAGGGGGGAGTAGGAGATTGCAGCTGTTAGGGGGAAGAGAGTTTGGATTGAGTTTCCTCATGTCTCTTTTCCAAACATTGGGCATGGAGTATTGCGTTTTACTTTTTCGTTGATAAGGAATGTGATAATATGGTGGTCTGACCAGTCACAAGGTTGGATTGAGTCAAGTTGAATGGTGTCTTCTTTGGAGATGACAAGGTCGAGGATAGAGCCTTTGTCATGTGTCGGGGTGTTGCAAATTTGAGTGAGGTCAGAAGCGTTCTGGAAATTTTTGAGGCTATTAACTACTGCATCACTGCAGTCATTCCAATGAAGATTGTAGTCACCAAGGTAAATTTGTGTGTTTTGCCGTCCTGCGTTGATTGACATTGTGTCCATGAGTTGTTGGGAGAAGACGAGGTTGTCCCCCGGGGGGTGGTACATGATGTGTAGTGAACACACAGGTTTGTTCTCACTGATGACATCAAGGCAGAAGTATTCACAGGAGGTAAGAGAAGGGGCGGTGACCTTATTAATAGAGAGGTTGCTCTTGTAAATGCAGGCGATTCCGCCACCTGTCTTGTTGGACCTGTCAAGTCTAGTGATGCAGTAGTTGGGGGGGACTAGGATATCCATGATAGGATTGGAGGATTCAGTTAACCATGTTTCAGTTAGTATGGCCAGGTCAAGGTTCATAGACAAGATGAGGTCAGCGACCTCCGACGAGTGTTTTTGGGCCGATCTACAGTTGAGAAGTGTGCATTTGAGTCTGGGGGTGCAAGGGGAGGTGGAGGGGTCTATAGTGAGAGGGACTTTAGTGAGGTTGTTGGGAACAGATTTGTGAAGAAACAAGGGCCCCCTGGTAAGGATAAGAATCCTGGGTCAGGGAAAACATACAATGTGAGGGTAACTACCCAGGCTATTCGTATAGCAAACACAGGCTATATATACAACTGCAACATTCCCAAGATTAGAGAACTTAAACCATAACACAAACAATAAAAATGATATCAAAAATAGTGTATTTTAATAAAAACAGAGATAAATTTCCTTTACAATGTAGATGTACAAATATGATGAATTGTGGATAAAAAGTGATCTGTTCTATATTTAAGAGAACACAAATTAAAAAACATAAGACGGGCAATGATACATGTCCTGTCTATTGTTGCTGTGGCTGTTGTTTACGAGTCAACGCGTTTCGACACGTCGTGGTGTCTTCCTCAGGACAGTTAAAATCTCAGCCAAACTATCTATAAAGAACAAAATGATATTAGTTCTTATTGTTTTTTTACATTTTAAAACAGTGTTACAGTTTACAATTTCAATTTGTTCATTCATGATGGGTAATAACGAACCCTGAAACACATATCCATTTCATTACTATTGTTTTGGTTCACTTCATTTAACATGGGAACATCTAATGCAGTTTGCTTTTGTATTTAAATTCTTGCTCATTGCATTGCAAGGAGTACAGAAGATACATTTCTACTGGAGCTATCCTAAAGTGAACAGGCCTAGACAATCACAAATTTGATATTCCATATTTTTGTCTTTGGTGTGTATTTGTTTTACTGATAATATTATTCATAATTCTGTTCAAGTCACATTCAATAAATCTAGTATCTTTTAACCTTCTATCAAGAAAAAGAAATGAGAGACACCCAGAAAGAGAATTTCATTGGTGAGAAAAATAAAGATGGAAAAAAGAGAGAATTTGCAATTTTAGATCTTAAGCTTCGGGCATCTTTTTAAAAGGGATTCAAAATATTGACTTTGGCGCTGTCAACAAATTGTGACCTATCCTGTCGTCCTACACTGGTCTAATACTCTATTTCTTTTTTCAACAACACTATGATCTAGCTCAATTGGTGTACACTTCTTCATTTTCCCCAGAATATTAGTTTTCTATGTATTTACCTGAAAATAGACCTCTATTCAGATGGTACATCTATGAATTTCTTCAATTAAAAACAGAGTAAGTGAGGCACCGTTATTTTTCTCTCACATCAACTCGGCATGTGTCACCTGTAGAGAACACAATTTCATTAATTCTCTATCGATTACCATTGCGTGATTGAGGGCGGCATCTAAATGCCTTCATTTTCTTTTTATCTCGAGTTGCCTACCTCAATTTTGGGGATCCACTGCTCCCATCTCACTTAGTCTGCATTTACAGTTCCTGTGGGTGTCTTCCAGAAAAGAAATACCTCTTGGCTGTAGATAAAACCATAGGTGCTAAAAGTTACAAGGCCCCACGAATCTATTATTTAAATATACCTGGATGTACTTATGATGGTTTTTCTCTTACCTATTAAAACGGGGGATTTTTTTCTCAAATGTGAAGCGCAACCCACCATATGGCAGTAAATGGTTGGGTTTGAAGACAGCTAGTGTGGTATCTTCAAAAAAAGGCTGTTACCCACATATAGTCGCAGCGTCAGTATCTGACTGTCAGGGAAAGATAAAAATGCGGAGCTTGTTTAATTATTGTTCCTTTACTACTTTAACACATTTCTATCAAGGCCCCATATGGTGGGAGAGGCAACATAATATCCTACCTTCGTTAGTCTCTTTAAATAAACATGCCGCCGTACATGTATTCTTAGAGGGCTGCAGACCGCGCTGCAGTCAAACCATTTACACCGTCAGTATCAGACTGTCGGGGGAGAGATAAAAATACGAAGCCTTTTTAAATGTTGTTCCTTTTCTTCTGTAACATGATTCTATCAAAGCCCCATATGCTAGGAGAAGCAACATTCTGCCATACCTTCGTCGGTCTCCTTAAATAAACAAGCCGCCGTACATGTGTTTCTAAGATGCTGCAGACCGCGCTGCAGTCAAACCAGTTTCACAGTTTCTTTTCCTTTTTTCGACCGCGGAGATCAGCAAAATGTGTTGCTGAGCGCTCGCTTCTAACAGGTCTCTCGTTTGTTAGGTAGAGTACCTGGGAAATGCCTAAGGAGTCAACAAAATAATTCCATCAATATAAATAATTTTCTGGAAGTTAGTTCGCTTGGCAAGTAGGGGTTGGGAACAACTATCCCTTCTAGGCTTACCTTTTTGGCGCTTTTTTTTCTTTCCTCACGAACTGGTCCAATCAGCCGGCGGCTCTTGACGGCAGAAAACAAAGGGATTCATACACTGAATCTTATTGGTATTTATACCAAACCTTTGTGACATCAATCCCCTTAAAACTCCTCCCCTATTTAAAGCTATGGTTCCTTTTTTCACCTATATTATAATGGTTGGAGAGGGGTAAAGAAAAAGAGTAGAAATTCCACCAGTGTATTCTTGCAGACTCACTTACCCTACCCAACCATCAGTTAGTATTTAATATATTCATGTTAAAATCTTTGGTGTCTTTATGCTACTGAAGTCTTTAGGAGTTTCAGATGGTTTATTAAGTCTTATATTCAGATGGAATTAACCATATATTAAAATGTATTGCTTCATACGCTTACCTAGGGGTCTGTTCTTATATTTAATTATTCCATCATATTATAGCGTTTGCCCACGGACATTCTGAATTTAGGCCGCGTTCATATGTATTAAGGGTAAAAAATCCAGTATAATTCTCGCTTTTTTCTTATCTTTTCCCCTCCTTTATCATTTGGCAACTGTATTTTTTCCAGAATTCGCCATTTTATTGCTTCCGGAGAATGTCCGTAGTCCAAAAAATGGCTCACTAGTGGTGCTGCAACTTTTTTTGTTTTTATTGCAGACCTGTGCTCGGTCAGCCTAGTTTTTATTGCTCTTCCTGTTTCGCCAACGTATCCTAGATGGCAAGGACATGTAATAAGATATACTACATTTTGTGTATTGCATGTCCATAAGTCTTTAGCTTTTATTTCAACCTCATTTAGGGTCATTGTCTCACCAAGATGTATATTCTTACATGACTTGCATGAGCCACAGCTTGATGTGCCTTTTATTGGGTTATTATTTGTAAAAGACCGTTGTACAAATGGTGGATTTTCCGGACTTTTACTAAATCTGGAACGGACAATTTGGTCCTTCAGGTTCTTATTGCGCTTGTGCGCATACATAGGTTTGGGCAATTTTTGTTGAGCATTATTCAAGTTCACTAGGTGCCAATTTGAATTAATAATTTGCCTAATGGTCCCGTCTAAGGTGGAATGTTTAGTTATGCACACAAGATTCGGGGTGTTTTTTGTTCGTGCCGAATTCAGGAGTGCATCCCTATCATAAAACCTAGCTCTCTTGTAAGCCTCTCTGACTAGGCGACGGGGGTAGCCTCTTTGGATAAACTTGATTTTCATAGTTTCTGATTGTGAATCGTAATCTTTTAGATCGGTGCAATTGCGCCGTACCCTAAGGAATTGGAAAAAGGAATACTCTCTTTTTGACACTTTGGGTGAAAACTTTTGAAGTGCAGCATTGTATTCCTTGCAGTTGGTTTTGTGTATAGGTCAACCTTTAGGGTGCCTTCGTCATTCTTGATAAAAATGTCAAGAAACTCTACCCTGTCCTTATTCGTGTGGGCAGTGAACCTCAAGTTTACATCTGCCTCATTCAGCCACAGGAGGAATTCTCCAGAGTCTGTTCCCCATTGGTCCATACAAAGAAGATGTCATCATGTATCGGTACCAATGGGAAACAGACTCGAAGAAAGGGGCCATTTCATTAAAAATGTTTTTTGTTTCAAAAGCTATCATGTATATATTAGCTATTGATGGAGCCATAGAGGCTCCCATGCTGACTCCCTTCGTTTGTAAGAACAGTTGCTCACCAAATTCAAAACAATTTTCTTTCAATACCAGAGTTAGACACTCCTTTATAAAGTTGCTACAGCAAGGTATCTGGTGTTCTTCAATAAACCATAGTGTTGTCTCTATGGCTCCAATTTGTGGTATGTTGCTGTACAATGACTCGATGTCAAGAGTCACTAAAATATCTCTTTGAGGATTAAAATGGAGATTCTCAACTTTTTTTATAATATCGCCGGTATCCTTAATATAGGAGGGTGATAATGAGATATATGGGCGCAATATGTTGTCCAAATATT
Organism: Lissotriton helveticus; assembly: GCF_964261635.1. Lineage (NCBI taxonomy): Eukaryota > Metazoa > Chordata > Amphibia > Caudata > Salamandridae > Lissotriton > Lissotriton helveticus. The sequence continues at coordinate 728,566,342 of NC_136059.1, read as the reverse complement.
TGGAGATGGCTTCCAAGGAGTCCCTATAGTTGAGACTATTGGACGGTATGGGGGTCTTCCTGGTTCTTGTGGACCTTTGGCAGTCCGTATATGCATGATACTTTCTTATCTGATTTATTTAAAAATTCAAATTCTTTTTTGTTTATAATTCCTGTGTCTAGGGCTTTAGTTGTTATTTTTGTGATGGTTTTCACTATCCTGGTTGTCGGGTTCAACTTAATCTTTTTATAGAATATTGGATCATTGAGCATCTCCAACATTTTTGCTCTCATATCTTGCAGTGTCAATTAGAACTATGCCCCCACCTTTATCGCTACTCTTAACAGTCAAAGTTTTATTATTTTTGAACTTTTTATTGAATTCTGTTCGTCCTTTGTGATGTTGTAGATTGGTTTAGGGACAAATTTTAAGGTTTGGTCTAATTTATTTAGCACCGCTTTTTCAAAGATCGCGATCTCTGGACCTACCTGCTCTAAAGTAGGTGTAAAAGTGGATGGTAGAGCTACTATATTGGAGGATATGTTGTCTAATGTTAGAGGGTCATTTTCCATAAAATATCTTTTTAATCTAATTTTTCGAAAGAAGGCATGAATATCTTGGTACAGTTCGAAGATGTTGACTTGGGCATGGGGGACAAAGGATAATCCTTTCGATAGAATTGAGAGGTCAGAGGGAGCTAAATTACAGGAGGAAAGATTGAATATCGGGATTACATCCCGTTCCTCCAATATTGCTTGCTCCTTGTTTCCAGGTACTGTTGAGGTTCCTGGGCATATTGGTGGTTTTGATAATTCCCTCTTGTCGGATTCTGGAATCGTACTCTTCTCCGTCCCCCTCTCCCCCCTCTGTTCCCTAAAAAAGGGCGACGGTTGCCTCTTTGGTTATTCCTTGGGTTGAAAGATCTTTCATCATGGAAACCCATTCCCCCTTCCTCCTCTGATTCTGGATCTGAGGAGTCAGAGAAAGTATTGATTCTTTGTTGGGTTTCGTATCTAGGGGCTCCCTGTTGATAGTCTGATTTGAAGAAACTTTCTACAAGGTACGGATAAGTCCGTTCTATGGTGTAAAAACCTTTTGTCCTTAGCAAACTTTTCTTCCTTCCTTTTTCTGAGATAGTCTGAAAATGAGGCTATATCCTGTTTTATGGTGTCAAATTGTTTATTCGCATCTTCAACTGTTGTTGATTTTTTAAGTTTGTCTTCGAGTTCTTCTATCTCTTTTCTTATATCCATGGCTAGATCTTTTGCTGTAGATATTATCAGGATCATTAAGTCTCTGGAGCAGCGGGTAGCAATCATGCTCCATTTAGTGAGAAAAGTTTTAATGTCAACAAAGAGCCCAGGAATATTCCTGACTCTTAATCCTAACGGAATGATACCATGCTTGAGGTAATTAAGCATGAATTCCCCATGCGCTTCTATCCTTATAAGTTTCTTTTGTAAGTCTATCAGCTTATTAGCGTCACTGTTGGTAAGAGAGGTGCTCGAGGAACCATTACCAAATGAGGCACTGGTGCCCACTAAGGTGGCAAAGTCCTCGTCCGAGAACCCAAAGGTCTGGAAATGGGCCATTATTTAAATGGAATGTTTACACAATAGTTTATAGATGATGAATAACAGGATGAGGGAAAAAAGAATTTTTTTTCCAAAGAATGAGATTAAAGGACAGGCAAAGATACCACAAGGATGTATCAAAACAGGTAGAAGGAAAAGAGACCCCAGATTCGTCTCCAGATTGTATCAAACTCAAAAAATGACAAGCCCCACACGGATAAACCGTGGGTAAAATATTTGTGAAGAAACAAGGGCCCCCTGGTAAGGATAAGAATCCTGGGTCAGGGAAAACATACAATGTGAGGGTAACTACCCAGGCTATTCGTATAGCAAACACAGGCTATATATACAACTGCAACATTCCCAAGATTAGAGAACTTAAACCATAACACAAACAATAAAAATGATATCAAAAATAGTGTATTTTAATAAAAACAGAGATAAATTTCCTTTACAATGTAGATGTACAAATATGATGAATTGTGGATAAAAAGTGATCTGTTCTATATTTAAGAGAACACAAATTAAAAAACATAAGACGGGCAATGATACATGTCCTGTCTATTGTTGCTGTGGCTGTTGTTTACGAGTCAACGCGTTTCGACACGTCGTGGTGTCTTCCTCAGGACAGTTAAAATCTCAGCCAAACTATCTATAAAGAACAAAATGATATTAGTTCTTATTGTTTTTTTTACATTTTAAAACAGTGTTACAGTTTACAATTTCAATTTGTTCATTCATGATGGGTAATAACGAACCCTGAAACACATATCCATTTCATTACTATTGTTTTGGTTCACTTCATTTAACATGGGAACATCTAATGCAGTTTGCTTTTGTATTTAAATTCTTGCTCATTGCATTGCAAGGAGTACAGAAGATACATTTCTACTGGAGCTATCCTAAAGTGAACAGGCCTAGACAATCACAAATTTGATATTCCATATTTTTGTCTTTGGTGTGTATTTGTTTTACTGATAATATTATTCATAATTCTGTTCAAGTCACATTCAATAAATCTAGTATCTTTTAACCTTCTATCAAGAAAAAGAAATGAGAGACACCCAGAAAGAGAATTTCATTGGTGAGAAAAATAAAGATGGAAAAAAGAGAGAATTTGCAATTTTAGATCTTAAGCTTCGGGCATCTTTTTAAAAGGGATTCAAAATATTGACTTTGGCGCTGTCAACAAATTGTGACCTATCCTGTCGTCCTACACTGGTCTAATACTCTATTTCTTTTTCAACAACACTATGATCTAGCTCAATTGGTGTACACTTCTTCATTTTCCCCAGAATATTAGTTTTCTATGTATTTACCTGAAAATAGACCTCTATTCAGATGGTACATCTATGAATTTCTTCAATTAAAAACAGAGTAAGTGAGGCACCGTTATTTTTCTCTCACATCAACTCGGCATGTGTCACCTGTAGAGAACACAATTTCATTAATTCTCTATCGATTACCATTGCGTGATTGAGGGCGGCATCTAAATGCCTTCATTTTCTTTTTATCTCGAGTTGCCTACCTCAATTTTGGGGATCCACTGCTCCCATCTCACTTAGTCTGCATTTACAGTTCCTGTGGGTGTCTTCCAGAAAAGAAATACCTCTTGGCTGTAGATAAAACCATAGGTGCTAAAAGTTACAAGGCCCCACGAATCTATTATTTAAATATACCTGGATGTACTTATGATGGTTTTCTCTTACCTATTAAAACGGGGGATTTTTTTCTCAAATGTGAAGCGCAACCCACCATATGGCAGTAAATGGTTGGGTTTGAAGACAGCTAGTGTGGTATCTTCAAAAAAAGGCTGTTACCCACATATAGTCGCAGCGTCAGTATCTGACTGTCAGGGAAAGATAAAAATGCGGAGCTTGTTTAATTATTGTTCCTTTACTACTTTAACACATTTCTATCAAGGCCCCATATGGTGGGAGAGGCAACATAATATCCTACCTTCGTTAGTCTCTTTAAATAAACATGCCGCCGTACATGTATTCTTAGAGGGCTGCAGACCGCGCTGCAGTCAAACCATTTACACCGTCAGTATCAGACTGTCGGGGAGAGATAAAAATACGAAGCCTTTTTAAATGTTGTTCCTTTTCTTCTGTAACATGATTCTATCAAAGCCCCATATGCTAGGAGAAGCAACATTCTGCCATACCTTCGTCGGTCTCCTTAAATAAACAAGCCGCCGTACCATGTGTTTCTAAGATGCTGCAGACCGCGCTGCAGTCAAACCAGTTTCACAGTTTCTTTTCCTTTTTTCGACCGCGGAGATCAGCAAAATGTGTTGCTGAGCGCTCGCTTCTAACAGGTCTCTCGTTTGTTAGGTAGAGTACCTGGGAAATGCCTAAGGAGTCAACAAAATAATTCCATCAATATAAATAATTTTCTGGAAGTTAGTTCGCTTGGCAAGTAGGGGTTGGGAACAACTATCCCTTCTAGGCTTACCTTTTTGGCGCTTTTTTCTTTCCTCACGAACTGGTCCAATCAGCCGGCGGCTCTTGACGGCAGAAAACAAAGGGATTCATACACTGAATCTTATTGGTATTTATACCAAACCTTTGTGACATCAATCCCCTTAAAACTCCTCCCCTATTTAAAGCTATGGTTCCTTTTTTCACCTATATTATAATGGTTGGAGAGGGGTAAAGAAAAAGAGTAGAAATTCCACCAGTGTATTCTTGCAGACTCACTTACCCTACCCAACCATCAGTTAGTATTTAATATATTCATGTTAAAATCTTTGGTGTCTTTATGCTACTGAAGTCTTTAGGAGTTTCAGATGGTTTATTAAGTCTTATATTCAGATGGAATTAACCATATATTAAAATGTATTGCTTCATACGCTTACCTAGGGGTCTGTTCTTATATTTAATTATTCCATCATATTATAGCGTTTGCCCACGGACATTCTGAATTTAGGCCGCGTTCATATGTATTAAGGGTAAAAATCCAGTATAATTCTCGCTTTTTTCTTATCTTTTCCCCTCCTTTATCATTTGGCAACTGTATTTTTTCCAGAATTCGCCATTTTATTGCTTCCGGAGAATGTCCGTAGTCCAAAAAAATGGCTCACTAGTGGTGCTGCAACTTTTTTTGTTTTTATTGCAGACCTGTGCTCGGTCAGCCTAGTTTTTATTGCTCTTCCTGTTTCGCCAACGTATCCTAGATGGCAAGGACATGTAATAAGATATACTACATTTTGTGTATTGCATGTCCATAAGTCTTTAGCTTTTATTTCAACCTCATTTAGGGTCATTGTCTCACCAAGATGTATATTCTTACATGACTTGCATGAGCCACAGCTTGATGTGCCTTTTATTGGGTTATTATTTGTAAAAGACCGTTGTACAAATGGTGGATTTCCGGACTTTTACTAAATCTGGAACGGACAATTTGGTCCTTCAGGTTCTTATTGCGCTTGTGCGCATACATAGGTTTGGGCAATTTTGTTGAGCATTATTCAAGTTCACTAGGTGCCAATTTGAATTAATAATTTGCCTAATGGTCCCGTCTAAGGTGGAATGTTTAGTTATGCACACAAGATTCGGGGTGTTTTTTGTTCGTGCCGAATTCAGGAGTGCATCCCTATCATAAAACCTAGCTCTCTTGTAAGCCTCTCTGACTAGGCGACGGGGGTAGCCTCTTTGGATAAACTTGATTTTCATAGTTTCTGATTGTGAATCGTAATCTTTTAGATCGGTGCAATTGCGCCGTACCCTAAGGAATTGGGAAAAAGGAATACTCTCTTTTTGACACTTTGGGTGAAAACTTTTGAAGTGCAGCATTGTATTCCTTGCAGTTGGTTTTGTGTATAGGTCAACCTTTAGGGTGCCTTCGTCATTCTTGATAAAAATGTCAAGAAACTCTACCCTGTCCTTACTTCGTGTGGGCAGTGAACCTCAAGTTTACATCTGCCTCATTCAGCCACAGGAGGAATTCCTCCAGAGTCTGTTCCCCATTGGTCCATACAAAGAAGATGTCATCAATGTATCGGTACCAATGGGAAACAGACTCGAAGAAAGGGGCCATTTCAAAAAAAATGTTTTTTGTTTCAAAAGCTATCATGTATATATTAGCTATTGATGGAGCCATAGAGGCTCCCATGCTGACTCCCTTCGTTTGTAAGAACAGTTGCTCACCAAATTCAAAACAATTTTCTTTCAATACCAGAGTTAGACACTCCTTTATAAAGTTGCTACAGCAAGGTATCTGGTGTTCTTCAATAAACCATAGTGTTGTCTCTATGGCTCCAATTTGTGGTATGTTGCTGTACAATGACTCGATGTCAAGAGTCACTAAAATATCTCTTTGAGGATTAAAATGGAGATTCTCAACTTTTTTTATTATATCGCCGGTATCCTTAATATAGGAGGGTGATAATGAGATATATGGGCGCAATATGCTGTCCAAATATTAAGTTGACCGCCAGATGGTGAAAACTTCCAAGGGAGTCCCTATAGTTGAGACTATTGGACGGTATGGGGGGGTCTTCCTGGTTCTTGTGGACCTTTGGCAGTCCGTATATGCATGATACTTT